>NC_072826.1:13785000-14422500 GCF_027744805.1 Dunckerocampus dactyliophorus | reverse complement strand
CAGCCGTACTTGTTGTGACTGTGGAAGTGTTTGATGAGGTTCTGCAGCAGGTCCACTCCTCTCTTTGTCTTGATCTCATTGACTTTGATCAAATACTGCATGTCAGATACACACACACACATCCACACACAGACAAACAATTAAAGACAGCTCATGACGACACCTCCACCAAGGCTTATCATGAGATAAAAATGGCTAAATAGTAGGCTGAGTCACTGACCTCACACATGCTCAGCTGGAAGGAGCGTCTTTCTTTCTCCAGCTCCTCAGCAATCTCACCGCCGCTCACCTCGCTTCTCACCATGCCGTACTGACGAGCCAACTCGCGCTTCTCCTTTTCCACCTGCTTGCTGCACATAAACACACACACACAGATGTAGCATACATGATATCCGCCTCAGCGATTCAGAATGGACATTCCATAACATTTTCCTTGATAGATGAGTCAATAAAATCAATGTTCTTTAAACAGAAGAAAAAAGGCAGGGTAGTCTGATGGTCAAAGCTAAACACCTTCATGTTGAAATCAACACGTCAAGAGTTAGAAAATGGAGTCAAGATTCTTGTAGAAGAAAATGTCAAAATGCGAAAGCATAAGCTTGTCAGTCCAGCACATGAAAACATACAAAGTTATCAACATGCTAACTTCGCCAACCAAAGTAACGTCACTGCATTCACTTTAAACCACTCTGTGTTGTAAATACACATACTATTGTCGTATTTACAACCGTTACAACAACATTTTTTTGTTTAAAGTCCGTCATACTCTGCTTTTAAGCATTCACATTAGAACCGCTACATAATAACATGTACTTCCTGTTCTTCTACAACCAGGAGCAAACCAGGAGCAAACTAGTAGGGCCTGAATTACAAGTGCCCTCTTCTGGTTGCTGCCAAGGATTGAAATCCATTCATGCCTTGGATAGCCATCAAATACCACATGATCAACAATCTTCCTAGCAATGAAAAGGGAACAAACTGATTTGTTATCCTTTCTGTTATTCTGAGGCGTTCCGGTGCAGCGTAATAGGTGGTTCACCATGATGACACAGCCACACAAACACGCCGTCTCAACTTGTGTCAAAAGTGCAGACTTCTCACTGCTTAAGAGTCTTAACATGGTGTAGCTTAGTCGAGTAAAACCAGTCTTATGATCAATAATACACTCCTGATCAAAATTTTAAGACCAGTTGAAAAATTGCAACAATTTACATTTTGGACTGTTGGATCTTAAGGAGGTCAAAATGCAAAAAGAAGAAAGAGTGAGACAAATTTTTTTTTGCCGTAAAATTTGGAGGTCTTGCACCCTTGTCTCGGTACGGTCGATCGCCTTTCTCTTTTGTGCGGCCCATGTGTTTGTTACATTGTGTATCGCTCTCTTACAACAAGGCAACAAACTGATGCTCTAAAATGGTGCCCGCAACCCACAGTGCAATGCGCAATCACGTGCAAGTATCGCAAGATTTCGTCTTGTGCGCGTGATCCAAGACAGCGGCATAAACAAACCGGCCGGTATTTTGGACGCTAAACAAGCGGGCAAACACAAGCAAAAGATTAGCAAAAACTTTGGTTGTTAACCGAAAAACACGCTAACCGGGATGAACGTTAACCAAGGTACCACTGTACAATGATTTCGTTATTGCGTCGAGACTCATTTATTCAAGAATTGATGTTTGGCACGTATGTCGAGACTTGTTACTGAAGAAAAGGAAACCAACCGAGGCAAGATAGACAGTTTTCTGGTGAAAATGTAAATAGAAAAGTACGTAAAAACACTCCAAAGGGTTAAATAGAGTCCTCACTTACAATCTGTTCTCATAGTCTCGCCAAGCTCTGTCGAAAGGCTTCTTCAGATCCTACTCAAACGCAGAAAGGACACAAGATTAAGGCGGGCTGGCACATCATAACACAAAAGCGGAAAAGACACATCAGGTGACTGGCGGCGTCCTCTAGTGGCTGCATGAACAAGTTAAAAAAAATACTGTGTCTCAAATGGAATACTTCCATCAGTACAAAGTGAATTTGTGAATTTGTGAGTGTGTAAATTTTAATAGTGTAGTACTGTCCCAAATCCATCTGTTGCCGTATCTGCCAGCCCACTTCTTGATTGTACAATAAATAAACATTTAGTTGCTTTTCCTCGCTTGCATCTAGCCTACACCCTGCTTCAAATGAGGCAGAGATTATGCCATCCCTTTTTGTTTCGTAGGTCCTCCCCTTCTGCTACATAGCCATGATGGCAATTTTTGAGGGTGATGAGTGCACATTTTCAGCATTTACTTTTGAAAATGAGAGGCATTTTCTGGAAATAATGGAGAATGAGGGAAAATAAGGGAATTTCTGGTGTTTGGGTAAGTGTAAGTGTCCAGCACTGCACACTCACCATTTTGTCCGTTTTGAGTGCAACATCCGAGTAACAGCATTGTAATGCAATTTGCGGTACTTCTCAGTGTAAACGCACTTATGCACTCAGGTGTACGTACAGAAGTGTGCCAATTGAAATACAAGTCTTCCTCACCCCTTTCACCTCCCGCAGGTCGCCTTTTACCAGAGAGTCCAGGAAGAAGTTGATGTTGTGGAGCATGCTCTTTAACTGCACACACACACACACAGAAGAACAAACAAGACACACATTTCATGAGCATTTCAGTAATCCCAGGATTATTCCAAGGAGATTGGGAGTTTAGAGTGGACCCGGTTGGTTTTTAATCTCATTTTCTCAGTCAGCAGACATAATCACATTTATGTTTATTAATGTCTTCAATGACACCTTGGTCATTGCCAAAGGGGTTTGAATAACTCCCACTGCTTTTATTTACAGTGGAAAGCCTACATTTGAACACTCTTAGGTGTCATACTGTACAAGTGTACAAATAAGTGACGCAGTGATAATGGTATCAAAGACTCTATGTTAAAAAGTGATTTAATGACAACTTGCATGCAGATGCAGGAGACACTTTCATCCTGGAGGGGTGTAAATGTTGGCAGTGACGACACCCACATTCAACAGGAAGCGACCTCTGACCTGCACAACCTCACAGAGGGCTCACCAGGTTTTTCAGGGGCGAGACAAGCTCCTTAGAGAAGTCGGCCAGGCGGCAGAAGGCGGAGCCCACCTCCGACTCGCCGTTGGAGTGACAGTTGATTGACAGTTTCTCCATGGACAGGATGTACTGCTCCAGGTGGGACACATGCTCTGATGAACATACACATAATTAGCAGTGTGTGTGTTGTGTATTGGTGTGTGTGTGTGTGTACCTTGTCCTGATGTGTATTTGGCTTTAGATGCTTTTTTCATCTTCTGCAACAACAAGCGGTCGCTGTCCAGAGCCTGAAAATACACACATACACGCGCACACATCAGTATGTGATTCACCTGCTGACTCAACACACTCACAGAGACACTCTTTGTTCTCTAACATCGGCCTGTCAGCTTGCTGTGTTCACTCCTGTGTTGGCTAATAGTTTAGTTTTATACCCTCTCCTTTACTACCTTACTTCACTTGAATGTGTTTTTCAGTTTGAAAGCTGCTAATTCCAATCTCTCCTGAATTTGCCGCTCCTCGTTCATGTAGAAATTCTTAAGAGGAATGGAAGGAAAAGGGACTACAAACCTATATTAAAATATATATGTAAATATTTACCATTATAAGTTGGATAAGGTGTTGGTTGAGTGGTTTTGGAATCCTATTTAAATACAATTGCTCTTATTTAGTTTGAATTTCCCCAAAAGGAATGAATTGTAAGAGTAAGTAGAAAAGTATCTTTGACATGTGTGAAGATCAAAATATTACAAACAGTGATCAGTTTGATACATTATAATTACACAAACACAGTAATAAAGATGTTGAATAAAACATATAATTATTATCTTTGTAAAGGCTGAATTTTTGTACCTAATGTACGTTTATTTCATTTGGTAGTAATGTAGCAATGCAATGCTAGCTCAAAAGCTAATGTTGTCTATAGACTGGGCTAACATGTTAAAGAATATTAAATAATGAATGACGTCAGAGGATTGAGGTGAGGGTGTATCTTAGCAACCACAGGATGCAACAGGAGAACATGTATTATATGTATTTGTTCCGGATGTGTTAGAGAAAAGTTCTGGTCCATCACATGACACCAGACCAGACCAGTTAAGACTCCCTCCTCCCCCCAGCCTGGTGTAGCGGGACACAGACCTCCTCCAGCAGGTAGACGGTGTTCCTGCAGCCGCCCATCTTGGAGGTGAACGAGGAGGTAGTGGGCGAGCTCCAGTCCTCCAGAACCTCCTGCACGAACTCGGACACGGAAACGCACTCCGGCATGGTTCCTCGCCTGCACCCCCCAGCAACCGGGCCAGGATCAAAATCAAGACGGGACGGGGAACAATAGCACAAAAGACAGACGAGGCCGGCGGGGAATCCCTCTCAGAGCCAGAACCAGCACTGGATGGACGGCATAGTCATGGAGCTGGGATGAAATCAATCGGCTGATTTGAGCTCTAATTGATGCTGATTAAATTGATTATAACTTGATGAGCGTTTGTCTCACAACAAAAGACGGTTCAGTCCAGCCAGTCCCGGTCTGACGGTACCAGGTTAAAACAGACAATCCGGTCTCTTGTTAAACTAACGAGTGTAGGTTCGGAGAAGACCCGGAGACCCGCCCGGCTGTCGAACCTGCTGACAAAGAGCGGAGGACCAGGGCAAGCAAGCCGAGCTCCGCACGCCGGAAGAGTCTTCAGAGGACCGAAGAGGGCCAATTAGGTTTGGGCTCATCCATCATCATGGCGATTCTTCTTCTCTAGTTATTTCTACCTGTTTTTCCATTGAATTATGATTCATAATGATTGTCTTCCTGCTTTACGAGTACCGCATGCAGATGCGCGTGCGCGGTGCACAGCAGTGAGCCTGTGTTGCGGCGGCGCGCAGTGCTGCGCGAGCACAGAACTAGACCACCTAGATCGACACTCTGTGACACTACTTTCTGACTGATTCAGTTTAAATCTGTAAAAATAAATGTTAAAATAATCCATCGTTACACTTGTTTCTGGCATGCATCAGTGTCTGTTTATTATTTATTCACAAGTTTGTGCAAAATTAAGCAAAAAGTATGAAAAATTACTCACTTCTATACTTCAGTAAATGTCAGCAAAAAGCCTGCAATGAAAACTCATCACATGAGACTTGACAGCATCTTCATCCTCTGACGAGGAGGGTGCTGATCTGCCCAGGCAACGTGTAGACCAGGAGGCCTAGGAAGAGCGTCACCACAACGAGGATGACCAGGGTCACAATGTACTTCTTGAACTTCCCCCAGATGAGGAAGATGAAGGTCTTCATGGGGTTGACAAACCACGTGAAACTGGTGGTGGGACGGCTATAGAAAGTCAACAAGACAAGTTTACTGTCAGCGCCACGACATCACGCTTCGCAGGAATTAGCCCACGTTTAGGCTTATGAGATAGCACCAAAAAAAAATAAAAATAGGGGCAACATTTTAGGAAAAATATAGCTTTAAAGCCCCTCGGAGCACGTTCTAAATGATTCATTTAACTTTTTCTGTCTTATTTCAAAAGATTTAGCATCACTGAGGGGTATTAAGGGAAGGTGAGAAGAGAATTAGAAGATTATAGACAGGGAGTTACAGGAAGTAAGCGGACACACATAAGATCAGCAAGACTCATCATACAGCATCATCATATGCATCCTCACATGTTATAGCAAAGTTAACATGTTATACTATTAACACTGCCTCACTTCTTTTTAAAGTTGTATGACAGTTATGAATGTTAGAATGTGACTTAAAACCGTGTCTGTACAGTTAATGAAGCTGTTATGATGGCCACAGTTAGACTCTGGAACAGATGATTTCTATTTGCATTATTTCCTTTGGAGAAACAAATAGTGTTTGACCTCAGAGGTTGTGTGTACAGAATGGTTGATGTGTGTGGTTGTGTGTCGTACTTTGGTTTGTCCAGAGGTTCTGGTTCCTTGCGTCCTCGTCCAACTGGATTAGCCTCAGCCTGCTCTAAAGTCACCAACTGGAGCTCCGCCTCCACCTTACCCTACCACACACACACGCAGAATGAAGGTCCTGGTGTGCCAGACAGACAAAGCCGCACCCCCGTGTTCTTACCATGAGTAGGTAGATGTTTCCGCTACTGTCAGTGAACTGGATGTCCTCCTGCTTCATCTTGTCCCTCTTATTCTTACTTTTCTTGTCCTTCTGGGCTGCTTGCTTCTCCTCCCTTTCAAAGTCCTCAGCTGTCTTCTGACGGGTCACTGGCCACCAGCCCTTCATCTTTTTGGAGCGGAATATGGAAACCCGCGGGGCGGCCCGGTCTTTGGCCATCTGGACCGTGCACTTGCCGGACGACTTTGCCGCCCGCACCATGTCACTGAGGCGCAGCTCGATGGCGCCTGGAAGAGTTTGGAGAGGAGGATGGATCATCAATGTCCACATGGATGCATGTACTGTATTTCTAAAAACATGTTTTTTTAACATATACTGACCTTTTGTATCTACACAAATTGGGTATTGTACTTGATATTGTGGGGGAGAGAATAAAATGTAGACAAGCTTGGTCTCACCCAGGAAGTCGTTGGCCAAGATGCGGTCATAGTCCCATATCTGCAGCGCGAGGACCGCCGGTTGCCGAAACTCGGTCTCCTCCAGAGAAAAGATGGACTCCTTCCTCTTGTAGACCACCTCTTTCTTCATGTTTACATCCAACACAACAAGGAGGACATGGACAACATTGTCAAACTAGAAACAACACTTTCATCACAATTTTTGTGCAAACAGATGATGTCTTGACGCTGCATATTATTGCAATCCCTGATATGTTTTTTCCATCCTTACATTTTTCAGTGTCTTGCTCAGAAATTTTGGAATTAACACAAAACCTCTGATTGGAAGAGGTCTATCAACAAAGGCCCATCCACCCAACCTACGGGACGACCCTGTCATCCAAATGTACACTGTATCTGTGTGTGTACCTCAGTGGGCAGGTAATCAAAGCGAAAGACAAATCTCCAGTTGAAGTTTCCCTCTCCAGTCAGAGAGTTGAAGTGGACGTCTGTCTCCTGCTTGTCTCCTTCCAGTCCTTTAATCCACCTGAAGACAAACAGTTAATAAAAAAAAGGGTCGACCAGTATCAAGTGGTCTAAACTCTGCCTCCCTCATTTCCTGTTGCATCACCTGACCTGCCAGCCTTTGTGTGATATATTTCTTTGAATGACTATTTACTAAGCGTGTTGTCTCACCCTTTAACATAGATGTCAGAGGACGGCACACCAGTGAACGGGTTGACGTCATCCAGAAAAACGTCATCAGTGTTCCAGATGATGACACGCAGCTCGTATCTGTTACCATGGAAACAACAAGCTTAGACAATCTATATGAAGGTTGTTTTAAATACACACACTGACCGCTTCCATGAGAACACCTGAACAGTCTAATGAGATTCGGTATAAGAAGTTTTTAATGTTTGTTTCAATACAATTCTCATATTGGAGCTCATTAATTATGCAGTTGTACCTAATGTTGTGTCCAGTGAGTGAGGTGCACAAATGTTGACCTACTGTAAAGGTTGACGGGGCTTAATGTCAACAGTAGGCGGGGCTGGAACATCAGTAGGAAACATGTCCACCCACATGTGAAGGTAGCCCTGCACACACACATACACACACGTTAGACGAGATATGTTCGTAGATGATTTATGATGAAGTGATCATGCTTGTCATCATGGTTACCTGCGGCAGTCCAGGTTTGTCCTGGTTCAGCAGGGATCGGATCTCCACATGCTCAGGCACCAGAAAGACAGCTCCGGGGAGGAACTCGCCCATCTCCCCCCAGCGTCGTAGCACGCTGAGGGCCGCGTGCTCCTCCATCTCCTCCTCCTCCTGAGGAGAGCGCTGGTTCTTCTTCAACAGATCTGACAACAAGAACGACACTAATTGATGATCGTGTGAGGCTACTGCTGTCTGTCTGTGTCTTGGTGCTACCTTCAGGTACAGCATCTGCTGGGATCTTGAAGATCTTGTTGAGGACTTTGACCTCAAATGGTCTGTATTCTGGAGACGGGATGCCGTTCTTCTTGCAGAGTTCTGACAAAATGACTGATGGTTTCTTTGCATCACGCCACGTGTTGTAGCCCTCACTGGATAAAAGACAACCCAAACTGACATTTTCTAGTCTCACTACTGATACTGTTTGTATTGTATTTCTAGGACTAGACTGACTGACGTGTCATAGTAAAGTGCCAGGCCGCAGCTGGCCCGATGGCGACTGTAGAAGCGGTTCTCCAGGTCGACCCGTGTCTCTCCAATGATGTCATCAGAGCCCACAATGTCGTGGTCCAGCACCCTGATGAGCACCTCTGTCTCCAGTGGGAAGGACACGGTCAGTTCAAAGACCCTGCAAGACACAGTGTAGGTCAGTGAAGCTTGCTTAGTGTGGGACAACCTAAGGACAAGACACAGACTCTCCAAAGACAGGGTTGAGCTGTTTAGGGATATAGCGGTCTTTGGTGTCCTGAGTCTGCTGCCCGATTCGGACCACCAAGTATGGGTCTGCTTTTCCATTTGGGTCTGTGGGAGTGAGACTGGTGCCCTGCAAGAAGACAACCAGGGTAAAGACAACAAAGCACATTCCAAGAAACTTGTCTTGGACAGTAACCAGATGGTAAGAGAAGATGGAGGTACCTTGATTATGTAGATCCGCACCAGAACTCTGAAGGGTGAGTTTTGGGGGATACCTTTAGTGATCTGACACTTGGGATCATCTTCATCGTCTGAGTCTATTGGGTAGACCAGGAAGGAACCCTGAGGATGCAAACTAGCGCTAGAAAAGAGTAATAACAGACAGGGCGTGCTCTGTGGATGCCACCTTGTATTTTCCCATTAGCCGCTCCTCTTCATCCTCGTCAGCATCCTCGCCGTTTGCTTGGCCTTTAAAGAGCGGAAAGATCTGCAACCAGTCCTGAAACTGACTGAACTGTGACTCCAGATCGCCTGCATACAGCTGAACACATACATAAAGATGCATCAGTGGATCAACCTTACGGATTAGTAACTGCATTATAACGGAACAGATAGTGGTACACGTTGCTGTGCTGCATGCAGCATGAAACAATGAAATTGTAAGGTGCACTAATGTCTTGTTTGTGAGATATTCTGGACATTTTTTCTGCTTTCAGTGCAGAAAGCAAGTTCCATAAAGGCATGCTTGGAGGAGTTTGGTGTGGAAGGTCAGTTCAATCAATCAGATTCCGGCTCTTTCACTTCTCCAAGCCTGAGTGGTCATGACCCTAAGGGTCTGATCACACTTGTAGTCCGGTACTCTGGTTCGGACCAAAAAAAACATACTTGGTGTTCACTTGAGGGCGGTTCGGTTAGCATTAACCCTTTTTTTGTCAGCGGCCCAATTAATAAAAAGCATATGCATAAAGTCGCGTATGTGACATGTACAAAACGCGTCCAATACAAAATTGGAAGACAAAAGGTCTTCCGTTTCACAGACAATAGATGGAGTTTTGTTTCTGTGGCGGAATTATTACCGGCTGAGATGTGACAAAGAGGATATAAATGATATAAAGATGCCAAAAGGTTCTTGGAGATGTGCTTCAAGGAGACGCTGTTTTGATGACGTCACCCAACTGTAAAGATCTGAAAAGCTCCAGGTATGTTTATCGACTTTATTTACACTTCTGAGCTTACATTTAAAATCATATTTTTTGATGATTTTAACTCAGCTTTCTGTTGGGTGCTGCTATGCATCGTGTGGTTACGGTTGCATTTGGTGACATTATATCCAGTGTTTTGGTTTGTTGGTGCGGTCGGCGTTCACACATTCAGCACTAGAGTCCCGTTTGCAGGCGGACCAAGACGCTCTGGGTCCGCGGTTTGATCCGGTGGACAGCGTTCACACTTGACTAAATGAACTGCAGTAGCACAGCAAACTGACTAAAATCAGTTTTAACCGGACCAAAAATGACAAGCATGAATGCACCCTACGCAATGCCACTGAGGAGACATTTAGCTCTGACCTTTAGTGTGGCTATCTTCTTGCGTTTAGGAGGATCAATCTGCACCACCACAGCATCCATCTCAGCTTCCTCAGTGTTGGTGGCAGTGGCATGTTGGCCCTCTGATATAAAAAAAAAAAGCATCAACAGTTCAGTTTATCAGTGACTTTTTTATGCACAAGCAGCCGCAATGTTGGTTAACATGATGAAATAATTAACATGAATAAAAAAAAATAATAATGATTCTAAATTATGCTTATGTATACAATAATCCATTACTACTTCAAAGTGTACCTCTTTCTGCTTGTTCTTCTTCCTCCTTCTTCTTCAATTCATCAGCAGCCTAAAGAAAATATGAATTGGTGATTTTCATTTCTGTTATGTACACGCTGTAAGGTTTATTCAAAGTAATCATCCAGTCGACAATGGCGCATTTTATTTAAAATCCCACACCTGTTTCTCCAGCTCTTCCAAGGAGGCATAATATTTGGACCACCAGTCCAGCTCCTCGCTTTCTGGTATGTCCTCCTCCAGCTCCTCCTCCTTCAGCTGCGCCAGCTTCTTCAGAGGAGCCTGAAGGTGTCAGAGGAGTTGTCAAAGGAAAAGCGCTGAGGACCAAAGATGAGCTAACAAAGATGGAGGACGTCTCTAAGTGAAGAAAACAACACACACATTGATCCGTTTGATGGTGTTGTTGGGAATCAATGATTCTTTGATTGACAGGTTGCTGAGGGTGATCTTCCTCAACGTTTTCAGTGTACTGGTCTTCCCTGGAGGCTTCTTCACTAGAGGTACACACAAACATTTGCAAGAAAAATGTAATGACTAACAAGATAAATGAAGTAAGACAAATTGTCGCATTATCCCCTACCTTTTGGTTTAGGCTCCTCCTCTTCTTCCTCCGGCTCCTCTCCTAGCTCTGGCGGGGCATAGTCCATGAGACTCTGGACAACGTGCGTCCCAACCAGGACCTGCCGGCCGAAAGCTCTGCGCTCCACCACGAAGAGTGTGAGGGGAGGGTGGAGGTAGGCCTGCTCTGGTAGCTTCTGATTGGACCACATGAAGGTTGCAGAACACCTCAATTTAGTTCTATTCGGTCCCAAAATGTCATCAAGGAGAACATTAACTGACCACACTGAGGAAACGGCTCATCTCCTTGAAGTTAGGATGCGCCTTGAAGCTCTCGATCTCTTCCGACTCTAGCTGGGATCCAGCACACTCCACCCTCACCAGGGGACGTTCGACCTCAAAGAGCTGCACGCGCTTCAGCTCCCGCAGACCCCAGAACAGCACCTGAATGCATCACAAACCACTAAACAAATGAAATCCCCAAACGACATTGTGAGCCAGGGTAACCTCAATTCTGAAGTTCCTCAGGACAGGTCGGACCCCCTGTGGTATGTCGTAGCAACGCTGTTCTTCCAGGTAGGTCAGCTCTTGAGGGTCCACGCTGCTGGGCAGAGTCGGCTGCAAGGACAAGTCATGATGGCTCACCACAGCAACATCAAGCAACCATCAAACTGGTGCAAAGGTCACCTCTCCAAAGGAGGAATAGTCCAGCTCAATAAGCTCAAAGGCGGCGAGCAGCTCGCCTGCAGGGACCCGCCCCATGTTGATGTCATAGAAACGGAGGCGGGGCTTCTGGTAGAGCATTTCCACCGGTTTGAACTCAGGCTCGGCATAAGCTCGGCCAAGAGGCTTTGGGCTGCCCTGAGAGCACAAAGTCACACATGTTCAGTGAAGACATCACTTCCTGAACACATAGAGGCAAGGTGACAGGAAGAAGAGCGTTACCAGGGCGTCGTAGTCGTAGACGTGGATAATGACCAGGGGAGGGTCTTGTCGGAGGTCCGCCATCGTTCCCTCCAGCAGCACGCGGTCAAACAATAGACACTCAGACCATGCCGGAGAGAGTGTGTCTGGTGACACCTGAACACACACACACACACATTTTACCTTACCATGAACACTGCTTCAATCCATTTTACACTTAAGAATGTTAAAATGTGGCTTAAAACATGAACTGTACACTTAACAACACTTTTTTTAATGTCATAGTTTGAACGTGGAACAGATTATTTCTACTGACATAATTCTATGGGAAAATTGCTTTTATATAGGCATACATATATATTTCCAAATATCCTCCAGGAATGGATTATGTCTAGTGTGTTTGGTCATGGTTGTGCTCACCTTGGTGAGTTGACACTGTGAGGAGAAGAGAACCTTGGCAAAGGGATCTGATAGGCCATCGTCATCTGCTGCCAATAAGCCACGTGCTTGGTACATGTGACATCGCAGCTGGAAGTACCTGCTGTCTGCAGAAGGAAAACAAACTGTATTAAAGTCTGTAGCAATTATTCAGTGCGAAGAAGTCTTCAGCTGGGATGAACTGAGTGGACTCACCCTGACAGGACAGACGAACAGGGAGCTTCCTCCGGGTCCCTGTGGATACCAGAGGCGTCTCCTCCTGCTCATCGTAGATTGGTAGAAATTCTTCTGGAAGTGAGGTAATGGCGTCTTTACTGTACTTGGCCTGACCCAGCCACAGGTAGACCTCCAGCTTGGCAAAGATCTCACTTGTTGAGCCTCCTGGAGACTGGAAGAAAAAAGAGATTGTCTTATCTTGTCAGCTAGCTTTGTGGGTGTGACTTCTATAATACAAATTTTCATTGAATTCCACAATGTTGGTGTCATGGATGATTTTGAAGGCAGTGATGGTTCTAAGGACAGACCTTCATGTAGAGTGTAGTGACCCGACCACAATCTCGCCCTCTCTGGTCCTCAACCAATGAGAAGATAATGGAGTGGGCAGGGATCCTGACATAAGCCAATCGTTTGCTTCCACTCAATAACCACAGAAATGCATCAGGGATGGTGTTCTGGGGCTAGTAAAAGGTTACCGGGAGAGGACGTCAAAGCTATGTCCAACATGTAGCATGATTGTCCCTATGACCTCTAACCTCTTTTGCCAAGTGTCGAAGTTTGGACAGGAGTCTCCTTACGTCCATGAGTTGTTGTTTGAGCGTCCGCCTGGTGATCCTCTGCCTGGTTCTACTTGCCTGTCTGGCCACCGCCACCTGGAGGTCATGTGATCACATGAGCACCGCTGTATATAAACAAACAGAAGGAAGAATGAAGACTCACCAAGTTCTTCTTAATGAACTCCTTCCTGCGTGCGTCCAGATTGTTGGGATGAAACTGCGACCGCCGGTCAGAGAACAGTCGGAACTGTCTTCAGAGGGGTCATGAATGAAAATAAAAAAGGAAGAGGAGTGAGAGAGAAAAGAGACAAAAACACACAAGAAGCTTTCTGGAGGAGAATGCTGACTTGCAGGAGGTGACCAGCTCCAGCAGGACGTGTACCAGAAGCTTCTTCACGTTACTCTTCGGCCTCCTCTGGAGACGCTCCACCTCATCCAGGCCAATCTCCTAAAGATGGGCCCAATACACGCAATGCATTTTAACACCTCAACAGCACTGCCCATCACCTCCAAACCTCTCCCTTCCTTCAAAACTGCTCTCACCAGCCGATCGGCCATCTTGCTGATCCAGTTGGCCTGGTAGAGACGGAAACTGTGGTCTTCAAATTGACTCCAGATAAACAGACATGGCTTATGTTTCTCAGCGGGGGCCTGGAGGGGGATGTACTGGAATGACCTGGCACACAGGTAAATATACCAGCTTTACAGTTTGTGGTTTGGTACTCACAAATCAACACCATCACACTTGATATTCACCACATACATTGTTCATTTTCAGATCTGACGAGTGTGTCTTCATACAGAACAAGGACTTACCTGTCATACTCGGTGGGCTGCGGCCTCATGGGGTCAGACAAAGATCTGTTCTCAGGTTCGGGACTCAGCACCTCCTCCTTGTCCAGCTCCTCCTCCGTCTCCAGAAGACTTTGGCCTTCCTCGCTGAGATCCTCCCTGCTTCTCCTCAGTTCCTCTCTGCTCTGACTCTTCTTGGATCTTCCAACCTTCACCACCTTGCCATGGTTTCCTGACGGAAACACAACAGCTGATAAAGAAAACTGTGGAAGCCCCGTTAAGTAGGACTAAGTAGGGCTTATTTGCTCTGTGATATCTTATTATGTTATGATTTTTAGACCCAGACTGTACTTTTACCTATGGAGAGTTCAAAGGTCATTGGTCTGGTGCCTACAGATGGATCCATCATGGTAACTTCAAACAGAGACGTAAACAGTAGAAAGTCTTCTCTCTCACCCAGAAAACCCTACAAGTAAAAACATAAGAAGAAAAAACTCTCAGGGAGTATACGGTGAAAGTGGCTCCACAAACCCGGGCTTTGTGCTCAAGATGTAACTCGACAAAACCTAACACCCGCAGTCAGACTTAACTGATCTTTGTGCTAAGTGCACATTCACATGAAAGGGGGTGTTTGACGTCATATTATTCTCCTTCCGCTGAAAAGTGAAGTGATCCCAGCCAGTGTTTATTTGCAAGAAATGACTACATAATTATTATGCAGCATTATGAGGAGTTCCCACAAGATTATGACTGCTAAAAGCAACACTGTCACCGCCAAAAGAGCGAGGGAGAACTACTGGCATGCCAGCATGCAGCGTGTGAATGCACAAGTTAACACTGATTATTATAAAAACTAAAGCCTACTAGTCTTTTCATTCATCAACGCACAACATTGCACAACTTTGACATATTACACTTTCCTATTCCTCCAGCAAATATTGTAATATAAGAAGACTAACAGGCTGAGTACTCACGCAAGGACTCCCATGACATTTACATCTGCTAACATTAATTGTTTATATATCATTTTTCATTTTATTTCTGGTGCTCGCGTGAGCATATCTAGCGTATTCCCTCGGCTGAAAATGTATCTCACTTATAGATGGATAATACCATCAGGGAATACTCTTTTTTTTTCTTTCCTTTTTTCCATGTCCCCTCCGGAACCTCGTACGTTCTAAATAAATGGTGACGCCATCTCCGAATTAGTTAAACATTGAAACAGTAGTACTTTCATAGCTCATTTTAAGCTGAAAGCCTGGACATAACCTGGTCCCGGCCAGGCTATGAGCTTAGCCTAAGTTACCATGGCGATACAGCTGCTTTAAAAGAGAACTACCTTCGCTGAAAGGCTTTCCACTCAACACAGCCCGCTAACCCACTAAACTCGCTTCGCAGAATACCCCCTCAGTCAGCTTCAATCAGTGGTAGACCTCAAAGCTCTGTCCTCTGACAGAATTTTAATTCCTGAAAAGCATGTGGTAGTCCAATATGTTTATTGATCTTAAAATGTTTGTATTTGACCTCTGGCAGCGGGTGGATCTCCTCAGTTTCCACGGTAACAGACTCCGGCACCTCCACTCCTGCATCTCCTGACTCGTCAGCCAATCTGCTGGAAACTACACAAATGTAAAAAGGAAGACCACACACTGAACTATGGCAGCCATGATGGAGTAAAGGAGCTTCATTACTTGACTCTGGAGTTGCATCAAGACTTCTCCCACTCACCTTCTTTCTTCTTCTTCTTCTCCTTCACCTTACTGCTGCCTCTCTTCTTCTTCAGTCCCAACCTTCCCAGAGTTCCTTTCACCTTTAAGAAAAAAGATCTGATTTCTGAGCACCACTGAGGTCAGCAGATCAGGAGGGTCAGATTCCCAGAAAAAGTTCCGCCTGTTAAAACAGCACGTGGACAGTACCAACGGCAGGGCGGTGGAGCTTGTGTCCATGGCGACAGCAGATGGGGAGGAGTAAATCTCCACAGAGAGCGCAAGGAGGATTCGACCACGGTAGAAGATTCCTTCTCCAATGCCCTGGTTCAAAGCCTGGAGAAGACAATAAAGGTTAGTCTGGATTCATTAATTTCAATCTGGATTTATTTGGTTCTCAGACTTATTTTTGCAGCATTATCATTGGAGCCAAATCACAATTGGTAAGAAACCTGCCACAGACCTGGTGGACATCTCCAAGTGTGGAGTTTCGAGGAGACCCATACAGGTTAACCCAGCATGGTCCAAAGGTGGGATTAAAGCCTTTGCACAGACACATTCCCAACTTTAGATAAACTGTCAAAGAGCACAGTGATGTCCATGCCGGCTCTTTAGGTCATACCATTCCTGGTAGGGTCAGAAATCTGCTTCAGGTCCAGGAAGTGTGTTGCCAGAGCGATGTCTCCCATCTTGGTGTCATCAAGGATCTGGACTCTGATTCTCTGGGCCAGAGGAGGGAACTGCTCAATGAAGGAGATCTCCTCATTCCAAACGGGCCAGCTGGTGGCACTAGCGACTGACGTCTCCCCCTTGAAATATCAAAGTGGAAGGTTCTACAAGCTATGATTCTGTATCTGAAGGCTGGCTGTATGTGGTACCTCCAGTTACAAAATCTACCTGTTGTCCAGAAAAGGTCACTTGGACATAAGGGTCAATGAAGACTGTTCGATCGGTGACCTTAGACATTTTGGCCATCAGCCCCGAGTCCATAGTGGGAAGACCCTCTGCCTTGTAGATGCGGACACGAAACCGAGCCCAGGGGCGCTCTGAAGGTATACCGCGAGGAAGCATCAGGTTCCTGCACCAAAAACCCAACATTGGGAAATATTGTCCATAGCACATTTGTTGAAAGTAAAACGTGATTTCCTTCTTTGATTCTGACAAAGTTTTGACATGTTTTTGGTCAAAGCACTCTGAGGTTGACAAAACCTATTTACCTATTTCCCCACTAGGTGAAGCAACTACGCTCTGAGCTTTTGCCAATTTTTGCATTGAAAGAATGTACACAAGAATATGTCCTGTGGGGTACAAAGTTGCCGTCTAACAACATCTCTAGTAAAATAATGGTGATGACTGACTTCTCCACATCCTCGCTGGCGGTGGGCGTGGCCGGGGGCACACTGGGGTTGAGAGCCTCGCCCTTCATCAGCACACTGACAGTGGCCTTAACGTAACCTTTCACACCTGACCTGGTGTCAGCCGGGTCAGTGAGAGGAGCCCATTTCTGGTAGAAGCGGTGGTCTGAAGAATAGGTCAGAGGTCATTGAGGACAGCACAATCAAAGGTGACGTGATGGAGTGCTGCTACCTGGCTGGCTGAACACAGTGGAAATGTCAATCTTGAAGGTTCCAATGTGTGTCATCAGGAAGGCCAGCGTCCGCCGGTGGAACACCTGCAAGGGGACAAGGAAGGGTGTCCAGTGTGGCCATGTCCATATTGTTGTCTGTCACCATGAAAACAACAGAAAAACAGAACTGACCTTTATCTCAATTACTTTGTCAAAGAGGATGTCTGGAGTCTCCTGGAACTCAAACTGGAAGTTCTGGAAGAGGAATTTTAAGAGACTTTAGTGTCCCAAACTGTCTTTTATTGTATTAATATACTAGGCCAGGGGTTCCCATTACGTTGATTGTGATCACCCGGTAGATCGCGAGGGTAGTGTGGGTCGATCGCATAAACGTCACTTTGTAGATGTCATTTGGCATCAGTCAGCTGACATGAAGGTCCCCTCCTGATTCACTGCTTCTCCCCCACAGCAAAGATTATGTCGTGAATAGATGTCTCAAGCTACACACCGAGATGCAACTTTCATCTTCATTATTGTGATTTACGGGCAAACTAACTCGGCGGTAAGATGCCTATATCTATAACAAAAGTCATCCCTTCACTTGTAGTGGCTAGTTATGGAGAAAAAAAGTCAATTGTTTGATGAGTTTGCTTTGCGTTTTGAACTCCACTATATAACTAAGTGTTTTCTACACTTCCGTTTGCTGCACTATTAGTTCATGTTTACGGTAACTGGAAAACGTACCCATTGCTGAAACCTTTTTAATATGTTGCCTTTACTTCGGCTGCGTTGTCTTTTGCATAATGATTATATCTGTAATGTTTGAGAGCAAATGCTAACTGGACTAACACATGAACTGTGTGTCTAATGATTGCTACGTAGCTACAGTATTTAGGTTGACATATTACTGGGACTCAGGTTATGTACACAAAAACTGAGGAATTCTGGGTAATTATCTTTATTGCCATATTGAATTGAATTGTAAATTATTGAATGATTTCAGCTACTTTGATTACCTGTAAACTTTGAAACTCTGGATGTGAAACACTAATCATTAGTATTTAGTATAGTTAGTTTCTAAGTTTACCGTTTACATTTTGTATATATGTTATTTGTTTTATAGTGAGAGACAGATCATGTCGACTTGTAACTTGCATGCTCAATAAGTGTGTGCACCCCTGATATACATGTACAACACTCATATTGATAAATATAGTAAATATATATATATATATTTTTTTTTCTATGTTTATAGTGGGAGGTAGATTTTTGCAGCTCACAGGCTGAAAAAGTGTGAGCACCTCTGTACCAGGCTGTTCCTTATTGTCTTATTATGTGTTTTAATGTTCTTTACGTTCAGTTTTATTTCGTGTATTACAACGGTACAGCATCATCACGGTTCAGTAAGTGTACAAAATACAAAACATAAAACTGCTTAGCTTTATTGTAAACCACTTTAATGATATTTAAAATGAAATATAAAAAACTGCAAACTGCTGGAATGTCATTTTTTAAATAAATACAATTATTGAATAAATGTACATAAATAAAAAATATGTTATACTATATTATAATTTACAATTTCTTTTTAGGACAGTGAAACAATGCAAGAATGCACAATAGTAATAGTTTTAAAAGCTTCGCCAGCTAGGCCCATTAGTCAATATAGACAAATTCTAATAAAATCGGGAAAAAAAATTCACTTTGAATGTAATTATATTAAAAGTAGTTATCACTATGAACTGGACATGGAAAAGTTCATATTGATTCAAATGTAAAGCAATGCCCAATTTATATTACTACAAACAATAACAAATAAGTCTCTTCATTTTTGTAAATACATAGTAGTATAGTACATACATATAGTTGGTATTTTATAGGCCTATCGCTTCTGTATGTAGCAATTTTATTTAATTTTTGTATATAGTTATTGCATAGTGTAAATGTAGTTTATACATAAAGTTATTGTGAGAAAACTGTGTGGTTATTTACATGGTTTGATGTTGAATGATGTATTTGTAATTTATTAGTATTATTTATTCACTTATTTACAGAATTTTTTATAATGTGTTACGATTTTTCTGTATTTATTTGTAATTTGGTGAGCATGCAAATTGGTTGACCAGGTAAAAAGAATGCCATTGAATTTCTTTTGTAAGCGTATATAAATGCACTGATGGAAGGGGGCGCCATATCAAATCTTGCTGAGGGCGCCACTTTGGGCAGTTTCTGCTCTGTTGGAATTATTGTTTTATTTTGAATACAGCTCCTTATTGGCTGAAGTGCAGCATGTATCTGTACAATGCCATATTACTACATTGTTACATTACCTTATCATTTTCCATTGTATCATTTCCCATGTATTAACTACATGACT
The DNA here is from genome assembly GCF_027744805.1 of Dunckerocampus dactyliophorus. Lineage (NCBI taxonomy): Eukaryota > Metazoa > Chordata > Actinopteri > Syngnathiformes > Syngnathidae > Dunckerocampus > Dunckerocampus dactyliophorus. The sequence continues at coordinate 14,403,059 of NC_072826.1, read as the reverse complement.
ACATTGGAATACAGGAAGTGAAGAAATGCATTGCAACTGATGTGAAATGGACGAGCGGTAGGATTAAACAAGCTTTGCTTCTTCTGACTCCTTTTGGACATGCCGAACTACGAATTGAACTATGTGATGTATTTCATTGTAACTTGTATGCACGTTTAAATAAAATCAAACCATAACCATCTTACTCCTTTTGTCTTATCTACTTGTCTTTGATCATTTACGGCACAAGTGTCCAAACGTTTTTCACAGAGGGCCGCATGTTAAAACCCTTCGGTTTTCCCCAGGAAACTCTCGCATTTCGCCCTTTTTTCACGTATTTTTATGTAACTTTAACTTTCATGCCAAAAAAAAATAATCATTCAGTCCACTTGCCAAAACTTGGCAACATCATAACACATCCTGTAGCTGGTCAAATTTGGCCTTCAAAATAAAAGCACACACGTAAACATCACGGTTGCACCACAGTAGACACTTGGGTCTTTACACCAGCGGCTCTCTAACCATGAACATCACCATCACTGATATTCTGGTCTTAATTATTACTACAGTGGCGTGTTTTATTGTACTGTACAGTATTTGCTGTCCACTGTCTTGTCCTTTGCTTTCCTGTGATTTATTGTCATTCCTTAATGCGGTATAAATATCCTGTACTGTACTGAGTTTTTATTGTGGTACATAATACTACTACTTAATGCACTGCTAGCATGTACCTCGTTGTAGAAGGGACAGTTAGTGGATTTCTGAGTGGTGGTGTTTTTCTTCTGCTCTGCCACTCGGATGAAGACTGCAGGATTGATGTTGACTCCAGCCAGCTTCTGAGCTTCCAGGATGTTGATGTTGACCTGCAGACACACAAACACCTTCATTCTTGCCTGACGTTTATGTAAAAAAAAAAAAAATGCTTTCACTGTAGTCATTCGGGTTGGTGTGTTTTTTAAAAATACTTTATTGCAAGTGGGTTAAATGTGTTCAAAATAAAAGACACCATTACCATTTGCTGTTTGTTTTAAGCTCTCACCTGGAAACTTTGAACTCTGGGGGTCGCTGCAGCAATACGCCTGGAGAGAGGCCTGCTACGACTACACTCACACACACGGACACACACACACACGCACACACAGTTGAGTGTTTCATTGTTGTCGCGTTAACGCAGTGGATGTACTAGCAGACCTCATCAAAGGAGTGAAGATGAGGTCAGACGCCTCCAAGTCATCATCTTCATCATCATCATCATCATCGTAGTTGTCATCATCATCACCACCCACGGACTGAATGAGGTTCCGCCCCAGACGGCGAGCCTCTCTCTCCAGCTCTCTCTCTGAATGACTCAGAATCTGCAAGCTTAAAAATATATATTTACATGAACACAAGGTGCATGTGTGAGAGTAAAAACATTTTATTCACATATGTAAGCAAGGCTCTTGAGTATGTTGGAAATGAACCGTCTCACCTGTCTGGCTCTGAAAATCCTTCATTCATGATGACCAGCGACAACCTCAAGAGGAGATATTCAACTCAGGATAATAGTAATCTCAACTCAGTTGAACACAGACCTCCGCCAACGCAGAACAATCTTAAGCATGTCAGTTGAGACTCCTTTGGTCCGAATGCCTAATACAGGACCACGCTGCTCCACTCCAATCCTGGAGGTGGCAGTAATGTGTGCACATAAAAGCTTTTTTTTCTCCACAGCACCACATGCTAGATGGGATGGGTCGCTATCTCATTTGACTCCAATGCAAGTGGACTGCAAGTGAAGTGAAAATACATTTCTTGATCAACGCCTACCAAGATTTGTGTAACTATGTGTAACTATTTGCTGTAAAGCATCACTTCCAGTGGAATAATGTGTTCAAAGATGGTGATTTTTGCATTCAGCAAAAACAGTTTCCTGCCACATACAGCAGATTGTGCTATGAGAAAAAAAAATATTTTTCTTATTGCAAAATTAATGTGATTTCTTAATGCTGACTGTTGTGTTTTTTGTATTAATTTTGTCAGTGTGTGCTCCTGCCAACTCTCCATGTCCTTTCTCTCCTGTGTAGGCCACCGGAATTTCTGTTTTGTTCGTACTCATCCTTTTCCTCCACTTCCTCCACGAAGTCTTGACCCTTCCATCCTCCTGCAGCGCCCTCCACTGGATGGTAGCGAACATCTAACTCAATGTAGATCTACACAAACGCAACACAGCCATCATCAGTGACCTCTCACACATCTGCTACCAAAAGACAACAACGAGAACATGTCTGCTTACATCCGTCAGGAGATGGTTGGCATCGGTGAGTGGTTCCCGTAGCAAAAGCCTCCCTGATGTAACAATATGCTCCAGACCCACAACCAGCTTGCCCAGAAGTCTAGACACACACATTTTTTGTCACGCGTGACCAGTGTGTGCATGAGTGTGTGCATGAGTGTGTGTCTGTTACCGGTTGGAGAAGACTTTACTGAAGTTGTAAACTCCGATGGTCAACACTTCATTTCGAATCACTTTGCCATAGTGAGGCCAACGGAAGAACTGCACACACACACGCGCACGCACGCAAAGATACATACATAAAGTCACACCTGAAGAGTAAACAGTAGCTTGATTACACAAGGGGAAAAAAAAACGATCACTTTGATCACAAAGTGTTTGGTGTTTTTGTTTTTGTAGTCACTGTACACTTTTGATTACGTACACCACCTAATGAGATCAATACAAAAATTGTCTTTATAAAAGATAATAATGCTGACTTTTGATTGACACTGTCAGATAGATGTTCACAATATAGGATGTTTAAACTAGGGCTGTCAAAGTTAATGCATTAATAACGACTTAAAACGCCACATGTTTTTTTGACACGCCATTAACGTGGGCACGTCCTTTAGGACCCTCGGCCCACACCGTAGTTTGGGAAAACGCAGCAGTGATCAGTTAATGTTGAGCCACAAGAGTCAACTTGTTGTTTACAAGTTCAATTGTCACAGGAGCACGTTGAGTCTCAAATGCCACTTGGACTCAGATGGAGAAACTGAAGAAACTAGAATGTGCTGGAGCACTTAAGGTATTTTTTGATTGTCATTTATACAGTGGTACCTTGGCATAGAAGTGTCCCAACTTAATGAGTGTTTTCTACTTATGAGCCGTCTCTCAGCTGCAAGCTAAAATTTAAGTTACGAGCTACCAGTTACCGGCAGGCATAGTCGAAGACAGCTATTTGGAGGGTTTGTGTCACAACGGCGGAAGTGAGCGAGCATGCACACAGCACTCAATGAGATGGCAGTAAAGGCTCGGGAATTTATTAGCATTATTATTAGCTATTAGCGATTTATTAGCGTTTGTGTTTGAACTGCTGTGTTTGTCAAAGAAGACAGAATAAAACTTGCATTTTGCAAAACCCGTGGTGTCTTACTTCCAAGCTGCTGAAGTCGCCAGATCAAGAAAAGTGTGATACAGTGTGTGTAAGAGTGTTTGTGTGTGTGTATGTTTCTGTAAATGAGTGTTTGGCAGCGAAGTGCAGTATAAACTGTAGCCTGACTGCACTGCAGTATGTGAGCACAGTTCTAGTTCTGTAAACTACCGACTGTTCTTGAGCGCTCTATTTTTTTGTAAGTTGTCAACATTTATTTTTCTAACACCCTGTTTTCATTTCACTTAGTTTGTTTTTTTTGCAAACCTTTATTTGTAATGTTAGTCCCAATTATATTTTGTGAGATTATGTGCTTGAAGAGAATGATATTTGAGTGATGGACAGTTTACCTTACCAATGTCTACTTGTTGTACATTGTGTTTGTTTTTTTATACTTTGATGTCCATTTTGTGTAAAGCTGTTTTAAAAAACACAATGTTTAATAAACACAAATTTGCATAAAGCAAACATATTATCCAGTCTCATGTTGATAGGTGTATTAAAAACATTAAAACGATCTTTCAAAGGTACACTCATTATAGATAAAAATTTCTATCTGTGATTAATTACAATTAATTATGAGTTAACTGTGGACAAGATGTGATTAATCGCAATTAAATTTGATATTTTAATCGACAGCCCTAGTTTAAACAACATCTTTATGCTAGTATTACTGTTTCTAATGATTTGGTTATTTAGATACAAGAGAGAAGGTGTGCAGGTGTATCCATTGAGGTGTCCCAGTGAGAGTATATTCACATTGTATACGTGTCTCTTCATTAAATACAATACAAGGTGTCCCAAAAAATTTGACATTTCAAGTATGAATGTCTGAGTAACTCCATGTCCTAGGAAAACTAAATTAAATGATCTTTGTTGAAAAAGAAAGATTTATTCATCAAAATTCCAACAACACATTCAAATGGATTTAGATTTTATTCAAGATTTTAAGTCAAGAGTCCAGCCAAGCATTTCTTACAACACTCCAGCGCCTCAATGATTTCTCTACACCATTAAACTTAGTTAGTTTTTGCACATCTTGCTAAATTGATTATTTTAGATAATTTCAGCGAGAATGAGCTATGCTATTAGACTATCAAATTATGTCAAATTTCTGGGGACATCCACATTTTAGCTTTGCGTTATAGGTGACAAAGCAAATTAGGGTACCATTTCACTGACAATGAATTCATTTTATTTTTTTAGGGCCAATAAAAAAACAAGCTGCAGTCTGAAAATGGCCCCTTGGCCACACTTTGGACACCCGTGCTGTGTCCAAACAACATCTTCCTCTCATAAAGTAGTAGAGGAGAGTAGAGTTGTATGAACATGAGGTATGTGTGTGTGTTGAAGGAGAGGCTGTGTTGTAAGGGTGGCGCAGTTTGCAATCAGCTTCATTAAAATATTTTCAGTCATGACGCTGACTACACAAACACACACAGTCTCCCAGTGACATCATCACTACTTTGATTGGTCTGAGTGGTTGACTGACCTCGTTAAACACGGCCATACCCTCACTGTGCACCACTCTGGTTTTTTGGGTGAAACCTGGAGGACAGACAAACAAACATGTTACCATAACAACAGCAATCATCTACTTTGATCCAGACCTGGGAGGAGGTCCCCAATAACCATCAGACAGCATCTGCGAGAGAAGGGTTTTAAAAACAAAAAACGTCTTCAAAGGCCTTGTCTCCTTCGACGCCACTAAATTGCCCGTTTGGAGTTTAAACAAGAGCACCAAACACGGGACATTGAAAGGTGGAATAAAGTTTTATTCTCTGATGAGAAAAAATGTAACCTTGACGGCCCTGATGGCTTCCAACATTACTGGCATGACAAGGAGATCCCACCTGAGATGTTTTCGACCTGGCACAGTGGAGGAGGTGCCATCATGATCTGGGGTGCTATGTCCTTCAATGGAACAATGGAGCTGTGGGATGTGCAGGGGCGTCAAACAGCAGATGGCTATGTTGGGCTATGTTGCAGGGGGCCTCCCTCCTGACTGAAAGCCCTCGTCTGTGTGGTAATGACTGGCTTTTTCAAAAGGACAATGCTGCAGTTCACAATGCCCACCTGACAAAGGACTTCTTCCAGAGGAATAATGTCAATCCTTTGGACCATCCTGCGTGTTTCCTTGATCTAAATCCAAATGAGAACATTTGGGGATGGATGGTGTAGTATCTGGTATGTTAATTAGACAACATTATCTTATGTGTTGTCTAACGCCACGTGTTCCAGGTATGTGAGGCTCTGCTGATGAGAGTCGACCAGCAGCGGGAACAGTAAACAATAGTATATCAGTTTGGACTGTTTAGACAGAATAGTAAATCATGGTGATAAAACCTCACATACGCACATATAGGATTTTATTGAGGCCCCTGCGCCTTTTTCAGGCTTTCCAGATGCAGGCAATGTTTGGCCCAAAGTCTCAAAGATGCTATACTGATTGCCGCCATGTTAACAGTTGTTAGTCAATGTCAAAACAACATGTGTCTTGACCATGTAAGGAAAGAGCCTAACCTCGAGACATGTTGACGTCTGGTTTGCAAACCCAGTAAGTCTGTCTGCTGGCCAAACTCTCGTCGGAAGCGCTTCTGAGCTGACCTAGCCTTCTCACAGCATAACACCGACCTGTTATTTTTACTGGTTGTAATAAAAATTACCTCATGGGATCTGCTTCTTCGTCACATCACCATCTTCTAGTTTGGGAAGATGGCAATGGGATGTTTACGAAAATGGACATCCGCTTCAGACAGTAGATGCCCTTCGTGTAGCCATCTTCACCACCTGGAGCAACATTCCCACTAGCCTCCAGGAACACTGGCATCAAGCATGTCCAAACCAATATTTAAGGTGATTAACAAGAATGCCGCATCTACTCATTACGGAGTCCTTTTTCGAACATTTAATTTCTATTTTAGGCGGGTTTTTTTTTTTTTTTTTTAGCTATGGTCTTAAAACTTTTGATCAGCTGATGAACTATTATTTTATATATTTTACTTTAATGGTTGTTTGCAATGAATTGCTTACTCAAAACGCTTTGTTTCCCTTTTGCATTTTGAAGCTTTATGTAGAACGTCAAAATCCAACAGTGCAAAATGTAACTTCCTGCAATTTTTCAACTGGTCTTGAAATTTTAACCAGGAGTGTATTTGACTGTGGTTTTAGTATATTAACATTAAAAGATACATTAGAAGTAAAAAGACCAATTAGTGAAGGAAAAGAAGTCTGACACCGACCTCTGAAGGAGAGCTCAACTCTTCTGGGGGATTGTCCTGGCAAGTTGGAGACCTTCCTCACATTGATGCTGATGGACATGATGATGAGTAGGATGAAGATTATCCTGACACGTCTACATGGCACAATTGTGAAGGCCTGAATATCTGCTCACAAACTGCTGTACAGCTTCCTGTGAGGGAGGTACTTGTGTGTCTAATGTAATGTTTGACAAAGCAAATGTAGTTGTTAAACTAGTTTCCTGCTTAGACTAGACACACGCACACACAGTACAAACATGACATTGAGCTGCTGAACCCCCCAAAAGGTTTTTTCTTTCCCAGCTCCCTCCCGTACTTTCAAATACAAAGGTTGACAGGTATGCAAACGAGTCAGAGGCTGCAACTGGTCCCAGGGCCACACGTTGGACAACCCTACTTTTATAGCTCTTTGTAAGGGTTGAGAACGTGACGTGATGTCAACTCGTGTGCAACCAGCAACTAGTAGCAACCGAATGATGGTAATTCAAGAGAGAAGAGGAGAGTGTTGTTTTAGCCGGAACAAACTGATTCCTTACAAGTTACTTTTACTGCAAATGTTGATTCTAAAACAGAGATGGTGCTCGTGGAGGTGGCTTGTAAGACCTCTGAACAAGTTGTATAGACACGGGAAATGTTCTTCCGTGAGATTCGATTTTTTTGGAGGCGCATGTCACAGTACACAAGAGGGTTTACAGGGGAAGGAGCAAGCCGATGTAGTGGACGCTGGTGCCTCCACACAGGAGCATAATCCAGGTTTCACAGACGTAACTTCAAACTGAAATGGGAAAAATGCAGCAAAATGCAGGACTTTAAGACTAATGTAAAACTAGTCACCTTTTTAAGAAACACATGGAGGGTTTTTGCAGAGTTGGTGGTTTGTATATGCATTTCTGCAATAAAGCCTTGTCCTAACTTCTATTTCCTGCTCTATGGTTATAATCACACATTTCATCATTTCCATTACAAAACAGCCTTTGAGTTCCAAGTTAAAGTTGGAGTTTAGGGACATATTTTTCCACAACGCTGCTCACAGTAGCACTTTTGGGGAATTTCACTGAATAAGCAAAAGATGAGTGTAACAAAACAGACGCATAATTGTCCCAGATTGTTTTATTGTCAATTCTACAAGCAACATTCATTTATGTCTTCAGCTGTTTGTGGTACAACTGAATAAAAGCTGGCTAATGGTGTAGAATTGGTGGTCACATGAAGGACTGGATGGACCAGTTCAACATGTATCGGAGTGAACTGTGCAGCAAAGCACTGTGGGAAGTAAAGTCCCCCAGCAGAAGTTTCTACAACATGGTTCTGAATTTTTTTTAATCAAGGCAACTTTGTGGTTTTATCATTTTCTTTAACATGTACCTTGTCATACAAAATTAAACACCAGCTCCCTTCAATTGATTCAAACTAAATCTGCATTTTCATTTCGTTCTTCCAAAGTGATGTTCTCTGAAATACACAAAAAAAACAGGCATGGCTAATGACATCATTAGTTTGTTGCTACTTTGACATAGAAGTCCTCTGACCTGACAAGAACTTAAAAATAACTGATAAAAATGGCATTGTCACATGATGTCACACTTCACATATGGAAGAGCAAACTGACTTAGGGCTAGTTAAGTGCATGTTTTTATAAAAACAAATGTATAAAATTTTGGCATCAAGCAGTAAATTATATAGCAGCTAAAGACCGTTGCTGTTATTTGCAGCATCAGATGAGCGGAAAGTTTGGGAGAACCATGTGACCTGACTGCCGCATCGTCATAGCTCCCAATGTATTCCTAACATCTCAATAAAGGCACTTTCCTAAGGGAACCTCAGCAAACTCGAGTGTCTTTCTTTAGGCTTCTTTAACCACAAACATCAATTGTCAATTTTTCTTTGTCTTTCTTTTCTGCAGTTTTAAGTCTCCTGTGTGTATGTTTGTGGCAATGAAACATCTGACAAATCAGCCCTAATGTCTACATTTACATTTTAACTGTGTGATTGATGGCTGCATTGCGACAAGAAAGTGTTATTAAAGGCTATAATGGCGTTAGTAATAAGGCAATGGCAGTAAAAGCTATGATAACGTTGAGATTTTTCAAAAGCATCCCTCTTCAGGATTTCCAGCATTGAGGTTAAAAGCAAGTGCTAAGTATCCAACCCTGATCAATAAAAACTATTAGCGCCATTAGCATCCTAATTGGTCACCAGGATAAAGTAGTAATAGCAAACATCTATACATGAGAAGACCCAAGATGATGTAATAATCATTAAAAGGTTAGTGGAGTGGTGCGTGTGGTGTACACTCTGGTCCTAAAATCCCTTTGTTGTATGGAAACAAAGAACAATAGATGTGTGTGTGTGGCTCTGGAACACCTTTGAGTTAGCATGTAATCTAAATAGTTAGGCTAAAAGCACTAAGCAGTACAAAAATAAGTCAGGTCAATAATAAAAAAAAAAGTTGCTCCTAGCCTTTTTGATTGGCTGCCAGCTGAGCGCTGCCTCATGATTGGTCTTTTGTGGGTATAAATGGGCATGGTCCTAACATTGTTGGGAATGTGGGTTAGCAGATTAGTTGTTTTGTGGTTGGCTGTGATGCGGCCTGTGGTGGCCTTCATGATTTGGCGGGCACTTTGAGGGGCTGGAGCCCTCTCATTTTGAAGTAAGAGACCACCTGGGTGGGGACCTCGGCAAGGACTGACTGGGCCAGATTCGCCACGGGCGCCTGAGGAGACAGACAGGAGTAACGTCACTGACTTCTAACCTTTGACCTGTGCCTTGCTTGCTGCCTGAGGGCATGATGGGACAACACTCACATCTTTGAACTTCCTGAAGGGGACAAACTGGACGATGTCTCTGGCAACGGCTTCACCCACCGTAGACCTCAAAACACCGTCATCACCATCCAAGAGCTCCATGGCCTTAAAGTCTGCAGGCCCCACCCCCACAATGATGATTGACAGAGGCAGACGGGACGCCCGAACGATGGCGTCTCGGGTCTGGTCCAAGTCAGTGATCTCTCCGTCAGTGAGGATGAGGAGGACAAAGTATTGCTGCAGAGAGACATGATCAGTGGACCTTCTCTGTGCTCTAATCTGTGTGCGCTTGTGTGTGTTGTCTTTACAGAGGCGCTGTTGTTCTGTGCAGCTGTGGTGGCAATAGAGGCCACATGGTTGATGATGGGAGAGAAGTTTGTTGGTCCAGAGAGTCGTAGCTGAGGAAGAACCATCCGGTAGGCTTCAACAATCCCTTGAATGCCTGTGAGAGAAGCAGAGCCACTTACATCACAACCCTAACAAGCCAATAGGTCAACAAGAGTTGTGTTATCCAAGCTGTCATGGTGTAAACACGTAACCTAAGTAAAAACTAGTAACGTCTTCTCTTTGCACTTCAGAACATGTTCACATACAGCACTTAAAAAATTGTTTTTAGTCTAACTCACAGATATGCAAAAAGGTGTAAAAATCTGACAGTATACTATACATGCCACGCCACAAGTTGGTCATGTTACTTGTAAAGAGACACTATATCCAAATGTTTGTGGTCTTTATAACAGTCTTCAGAGTTTAATATGTAACTGTTAAACACATTAGTGATTCAGTAAATGTAAACAATGGAGAAAGGTTACTACAAAAGCACAGTGTTCCACCATTTTTGCTTCGGAAGTAAAACACTGAACACTTAACACTCATGTAGTGTACATGTGTACACGTTTGCAGGCTCCCAAGTGCTGTTTTCATGACAACTAAGAGACACAGCAGTATGCACCTTGGCAATACGGGCTGGTGGGGTTGAAGTTGAGGGCAAACTCGTGATGCGCGGCCTGTAGGATCAACAACACAAGCCGTCAATACATGACATGGCGGCAACAAAACAAACTTCTACAAATGGTGTTGCTACACTTTAAAAAAGTACAACAGTAACAATGGCTCTTGATGACAAATGTAAACATGATACAGGAAGTGATCATTTTATGTCATCCTCTATTAGTGTTGTATGTGTTGCTAGGGAAACCACCTGGTAGTCCGGAGGAAGTTTGGCTCCAAACCCAAAGGCAGGGAAACGTTTATCACTGAAACAAAACCAGACGTAAAGAACTTGTCAATATTACATTTTAAACATATTATTCATGACAGTTGTGTTGTCTTGTTCAATGTGCACTAACGTGTCATAGTCTTGGACCACCTGACCCACAGACCACAGTGCAGACAGGTACTGATTCAGCCCGTCTGGACTCATGTAGTGGAGAGAGTTGGGTGAGCGAGGATCACCATTGGAGCCAGTGAAGTCGATTCCCACCTACACAATAATCAACCAACTTCATGTACGCGTCCCATTACAAAGAAAAAAGAAAAAAAGACATGGGCTGTGCTCCAAATTGCACACTTCCACCTTACACTAAAGCAACCAAATTAATGGATTTAGGACGGCACTATACTCTCAAAACTGAACCCTCAGGAACCAAGAAAGCAGTGTACATAAAACACATATTGAAGTGCAAGCGTGGAAATGCGCAATTTGGAAGATGGCCATGCTATATGCTCTTTGAGCTCCAGAGTGTAAAATGTAGCACTTTGCTAACGCACAGTGAAGTTGATCTGGCAGCCGCCCATCACGTAGTCCAAGAAGGTGTGTTGTGTCACCAGCTGTAGCACACAAACACAGGGAATTATGTTGCACAACACAAGCCATAAAGACGCAAATGCCATAATCAGTTGTATTGTTAAACTGTTAACAACAGTCATCTCCAGCAGAGGTCAGCAGACTGCTTTTAATGTGACTCAAGCTGTTGTCACAACTGAGGGGCTGCATCCTTTGGAAGCAGTACTAATGTCAAAACTACACACAAGTCTGTCCTACTTAGCAATAGAAATGTAAGCGTTGGCGTCTTACTAATTTGAACATCTAATGCCACATATGTAGCACTTTGCAGGACCTAAAAACGTTATTAAAATATGCAAGGTTAGTAATGCCAACATGCAGCCACCTCGTGTGGTGATGATATGTGTGATACAATCATGTAATCTCCCCATAACTAGACCATAATGTGGTCCATACCTTGCAGCTCTTCACAGAGACCACACCAGAGTTCTTGTAGCTCTTCTTTTTCTTTTGTTTCTCTGGGTGGATGCAGTCAAATGCCACCTACAGGACAAAACACATTGATAGACACACTTTTCTTAATAATGCTCTCATCACAGTGAGCTCACCAATGAACCGGAGGCTGCCTTCTGCAGCTCCGACACTTTGGTGGTGAAAGACCCGATCAGATCGTGTGAGCCGTCGCTGTCGTAATCAGAACAATCCACCTAAGGAAGACAGAGAGTCAGCGCCTGCAGGTTGGACAGGGGCCGCAGAGGTAGACTGATTGGTAGAACCTTGAGAGGTCTTTCCAGGTCACTGCTGCAGAATGTCTGCAGAGGAACAGAAAACTTCTTCCAGCTGGGACTCAGGTTGTTCTTCACTACCTGCCAACACACAAAATCATTAAAATCAAAAATGGTTCCTGACCTCGTCCTGTGTGGCACGATGAATTTGTATGTTTCAGTACCTCTGTTCTGTGAACCAGTTGCCATTTTCCATCATCTCCTTGTTTGAAGAACTCCAGGAAGGGATCAGACTTTCCAAAAGTGTCCTGAAGAAAGTAGAACGTAATTTTGTGTGACAAGTGTGACAGAGAGATGCAAAAGCACATATGACCAAGCAGGATGTGCAAAAGTTACCTTCTTGTCCAGATTTTTTGCCTCTAGCTCCAATGTGATGGCTCTGTTGTCCTTTATCTCCTCTGCTGTGATCTATCCATGCACACCAAACACTGCTCAGTACAGTTTTAAACAGTGACATGCAGTTTATCATGAAACATTTTAAACCTAATACATAACATAAAATAAATATTTCTCCACTGATCTGTGTTATGTATTTTCTGTATAATTTCAATCATTTAAAACATTTATTAAAAATCGCTGAATTTGTACATTTCCCAATCAAATACAGGGCATAAACCCAAGCGGTGAGCAGAGCTTTACTTCTGAACACGCAAACTCTTGCAAACTGGGTTTGAGTATGATGCCAATATGTTGGCAGAAAGATGTATTATACACCATGACTTTCTACAGCTAATGCAAGTGTGTGGCATAATTATTCTTGCTTAGCAGACAAACTGCAGAGAAAAGTCACAAGGTGAGGTGGACAGTACTCTGCCGCATCCTGAAGATGTTGGTGTAAATCTGACTCCAATGGAGTTAAGTGCCTTCCCAGCCATGAGCCTCACCACACATCACTGGTTTTAAAAATCTAGTGAGGCTCTTTAAAAACATACGAACAAGCTACAGTACATACAGTAATGCTTCCTTTGCCAGCAGGTTTGCCCTTCTTCAACTGCAGTGGTCTGGTCAAAGATTTACTGGAAACAATCTGAAACAAACGAACACACACAGGAGACAACTCACATGTCATTCAATACACAGACCAAGTCCTAGAGTCATACACAATTTTAAGCATTTTTCAAGATCAATGTACAAACTTCCCAGCATCTTACAGCTTGCAGACCCAGAGCGGACTGAACAAAAAAAATAAGCAGCGTGTGTGTGTTTAGTTGGTTACCTGGCCCAGTGTCACCTCCACTCCTCCCAGGTAATCATCATCGCCCAAGTCATGGGAGGTGTTGTCAATGTCGTAGATCCCAAGTTTGAGATTCTGAACAGTCTCAAAGTGGTAGTCCAGTCGTAGGCGTTGACTGAAGGATGGACTGGAGGTGTTCTGCAAACGTTCGGTGCGGCCCAGCTGACACAAGAAGGCACTATTAGTATTTGTGCAGCGCTTTGCTAGCTCGTCTTCCCCAGGTAGAACTTTGTTGTACCTCAGTCCAGGCATCTTTTCCTGAGCGCTGGAGGAGAACACACAGAGGGTCCGACTTGGAACCCACGTCTTTATCCAGCAGGTCCTTACAGGAGACACTCAGCTCCACCTTTGACACGCAGTCTGCCATCTGAGAAGACAGAAGTGGAATAGAAAATGAAAACATTATTGTTTATGTTAATTTAAGTAATGGTAGTGCTAGTTGTTTATAGTAGGCACAAATATGCATTCTTCCTGGACTCACAGAATTACCTCCTCACAATATATACAAACTCCTTGAGGACATTCTATATATTCACAACAACACACAAAGCCAACACATCACAACAGCTAGCTCCTTCAATCCCCCTCTTCTGATGGCGACAGAGCAAAGTATTTATTACATTTGGTGAAAAACCTTTTAGCCAGACAGAAAATGAGTAAGCGTGTGAAAAAATGCCATAAAAGCCGTGATGCTGCGCGATATTGACCTACTTTGCACCTTTGCCATATAAAACGCTCCCCAGGCGCTGGGGGGCAGATTTGCGTGCTCCAGTATTTGCCGTGACGTAATAAGCAGTGTCATTATCTACTATTCATTTCCATTCCTATTCTGACGTCAGCTCCGGGACGTCCTCACTGCAGTATTCACGTGGTATTTATAAAAGGGAACTTTCTTGTTAATACAACTACATCCAATGTACAGTATATGCACACACACTACATAACAGATGGCCTACTAACATACTGACTCAAAGTTAACTTCATGCGCTAAAACAATACCAGTGACAATTGAGTAAAAATAATGACTTCTGTCTAGCCTAGAAAAAAAACAATTGTAAGGTTTAAATATGCAATTAAAAGCAAAGTCATTGTGACATAATTAATCGCTAATCACTTCATCAGTTTAAGCGAAGGGGTTACTTACACTGGGAGCCCGCAATTGGAATCTACAGTCTGCGTAACCATAAACACAAGCGGACCCTATAAAATTGTACTTGCTTAAACTTTACCTTTGTTGTGGATTTATTTGATCCTGCTAAAGCACAAACTGCCTTTTTGCCTCTAAAGTCACATCAAAGCTATTCAGACTCACTAGCAAAGAGGAAGCAGCAGCCAGCATGTCTTCACTATGGTTGGACAACAAGCTGAAGAATAGCATTCACTGATTGGGCATAAGGAATGTCACTCATTACCACCTCCCTCCCCAAACGACTTCCGGGCTCTGCCATTCAGAATAAGAGCACCATTACAACTGAGCCAAACATACAAAACCCTTCTCAGGAGTAACTGCTGAATTTAGAAGAAATGAATGATAACTGTGTTTAATTGCCACGGCGGTCTACTGTTATCATATATACAATATTTAGGTACATGTGTCCGCTACATATCACACACAATACATGACGTAACCTGGGATTTTACAAGAATTTGCTCATAATAAAAAGTACTGGCTGTTTAAATCAAGCCTCAGGTTTCAACTGATAAATTGTGTATTAACGTGATGACAAATGTCACGACCCTGAAGTGCGCCAAATAAATCCACCACAGCTATTGACAAGCAAAATGAACATTTAATAAATTCTCTGCTTTTATGCTGAAGGGTAGACACTCGAGCCAACAGCGCTATTGCTGAGTCTGATGCAGAGAATGAGTGCACAGCACATTATGAGCTAACTTGCCAACATTATAGATTGCTTCATTCATTCTTTTTGGATGACACCACAGTGTAGACAAGAAAAAAGGTCATGTAATCATATGTACATACACATGGACCACAATTTAATGCCCGATTAGAACAACAATAACATTATTGTTAAAAGTATAATGTATCTTAAACTTCAACCACGGAACAAGCTTATTCCGCTTATTCCTGTGCAACAACTACAGCGTTTCACAAGTAACACTAGAGTTGAACAATTATAGACTTTTTTATTTAAATGTTATCATCCCCTGCTTCTTGGTGTCTTTACGTCAGCAGAAAGTTCGCTCAACCTGAAAGTCTTTGCAGGAAACTTTTTCTTCACTGCACATGCATTTTAACCGTTTTCCATAGAGCAGGTCAACTAGATAGTAAACTAGGGGTGTCCCTATCCGATATTGGGATATCGAGCTGACATAAGCAAAAAAACAAAAACGAATATCAAATTATATTTGCCTGCATCTAAAATCTCCAATATTGGCACGTCCATCCTGCAGCGACCAAATAAGAGCCCACAACGTTACAACAACAACGTGTGCTAACGTGTTAAGCATGTCGGCCGTGTGTATTTCTCATTCAAGTCCGAAAAAGACTTTGCAGCTGAGTGCAACACTTCATGCACACGTTTCCTGTGGTGGCACAGAACCGAGTAAGTTTAATATCACCAAACTTGTTGCGCATTTGAAGCAGCATTGCACAGGAAATTCCCCAGGGACAAGACCCTGTCGGTGGTGAGTAAAGCTGGCTTTAAACGTTTGAGCATGTCGAACCTCGCTATATTGCCAAGCCGCCACTATAGTGGATAAAAAAAAATAAATTATCGTCTATATGTTATTTTAGTTTGGTTTATTTTAGATATTTGAGTTTGACGTAATACATGAACATCACATTATTTAAAAAAATTATAATTAATTAAAATTATGGATGTCCCGATGCAATCTTCAGGATCCGGATCGGCTGCCGATCTGCTGTACTTTGAAGATCTGATAATATTGGCTTCCCACGAGATCAGGCCGTTCTGGTTGCAGTATCACGTTCGTAACTCTGGGCCACACTCCAACATGGTAGGTGTGGTAATGGGCCTCAAAGCTGGTTGCCACTTGACTCCCACCACCCGCAAAAATAAAACATCAACACTATCATGCAGACATGTCTGCGGTGTACAATGGTGAAGCTACTTTCACGATGGACATTGGATATTCGGCTCCGTAGCTACAGCGGTATTTCCCCCTCACTGTGCTCGGACTGCTGTGTCATTGTGCGGTGAGCTCGCACGCAGTGGCGGAGTTACGTGGCGGCCCTGCCACCCTTGGTCACTCTCCGGCCACCCCACTTGCCATCTAGATATTTCAGTTATCAACTTCTTCCTACCCCTATGTGAGTAATGGTCTCACCTTAGCCACCCCAATGAAAAAATTCTGGTTCTGCCGCTGATCGCACAGGAAGTGCTGCTCTAACCGCTGGTTGTATAGACAAGGGACAGTCAATAAATTACTACTATTGCGCTGAAGAGAGAGCTTGTTTAAAAAAAAAAAAAAAAAGTCATATTATAAGTTGCACCACAAATTGATCTATAACCATATGTCATATGATTAGTCCTACCTTAAAAGCAATATTCTCTATTTTATTTTTTATTGGATGAACTTTTATTGGATCCTTTATTAGATTAGGGACCTGACTCACAGAGGTTTGTTACAAAACCCAAACAATATTGTGGGTCATGCTGTGTAACAAAAGTAAAATCAGCAAGACTTTGCTTGCATTACAGTATATTTCATGCTTTGAAGAGCTATTTTCATAACCATATTCAATTCCACAAATTCATGTTTGTAACAAAAGCTTATTATTAAAAAATAATAATTAAATAAGGATTGGTACCGGGTCGGATCAGCAAGACTATTAAAAAAAAAAAAAAAAACACGTATCGGAAGCCAAAAAATGTGGATCGGCACATCCCTAATTAAAATATACTACATCAACACTATGGCCCTTGCCTTAACCGGCAGGGGGCATCTTGAGTGTGCAATCCATGAATACATAAATAAAAAGTCACAAATGAGAGCCTACAGTCCTGTGTGATGACCAAGTCCTACTTCCCCGACATAAGGAAGATTAGTGTCAAGCGTCAGAAACGATTAAACAGATGAGAACACTGATGAGTCCTACTGGGAATTGTTTTTTCTTCCTGGTTTGGAGAGTTTGTTATTTATTTGAGCGGTGGTCTTAAACTTTTGATCAGCTGATAAAAAGTCTATTTTGTTTGTTGTTTTCAATAAATTACTTTTTCAAAATGCTTTTTGTCTCACTCCCCTTTCTTGTTTTTGCATATTGTAGCTCAACTTAAAACCCCATTAAGATCCAAATGTGCAAAATGCAAATTATAGCAATTTTTCAACTTGTCATAAGATTTTGATCAGGAGTATATATATATATATATATATATATATATATATATATATATATATATATATATATATATATAAATGATATTAAATTGTGCTACGTTATATTTTAATTTTACACAAATAACACGGGAAGGAATCAAAAAGGCCTTGCGAAGAACTGCTCTTCTGTTTCATGTATCCTGATGATGTAACGGGTACAATTAAAAAATACAAAATATTTGTGTTACGTTTGTGGCTCCAAACTATTCTTCTTATATATGCACAAAGGGCACAAACTGGCTTTTTGATAGTAAAAGGTTGCCGACCCTGCCCTAGCTGCTTAAAAATACAGCGGTGTGAAAAAGTGTTTCCTCCTTCCCGGTTTCTTATTTTTTTGCATGTTTGTCACGCTATTTTAAATGAAACATTTTATTATTATTATTTTTTAAAAATCCAAACCTACATAGCCCCGTGTATAAAAAGTGATTGCCCCCCTGTTAAAACATAACTGAGATTAATGGCCATCTACAGTGAGGGTCATAAGTATTTGCACCCCCTGCGATTTTGCAAGTTCTCCCACTTAGAAAATATGGAGAGATCTGAAATTTTCATCATAGATGCATTTCCACTCTTAGAGACATAATCCAAAAAAAAAAAAAATCCGGAAATCACATTGTATGATTTTTTTAATGATTTATTTGTAAATTACTATGGTTCATAAGTATTTGCACACTTGAGAATCAGCAATAATTTTGACTTTCAAAGAGCTCTTAGTCCACCTTAAAAAAGTCCACCTTTACCCCGTAACCACCCACCTACCACCCCTTTCAGCTCATTAATCTCACCTGTGCACCCCACAGTCAGTCATAATCCAACTGCTACCATGGGCAAGACAAGAGAGCTTTCCAAAGACACCAGAGACAAAATAGTAGAGCTCCACAAAGCTGGAAAAGGAAAGGCTGTGGAACAATTGGAAAGCAGCTTGGTGAGGATAAATCAACAGTTGCTGCAATTGTTAGAAAATGGAAAAGGCTAAACATGACTGCTAATCTACCTCGGACTGGGGCTTCATGTAAGATCTCTGCTCGTGGGGCATCACTCATGATTAGAAACGTGATAAATCAGCCCAGAATTACACGGCAGGAGCTGGTCAAAGACCTGAAGAGAGCTGGAACCACAGTTTCAAATTCTACTGTCAGTAGAATATACGGCGTAACGGTTTAAAATCATGCATTGCACTGAAGGTTCCCCTGTTGAAGTCAGCACATGTGAGGGCTCGTCCAAAGTTTGCCAGGGACCATCTGAATGATCCAGAGGGATCATGGAAGAATGTCATGTGGTCACATGAGACAAAAATGGAGCTTTTTGGTGCAAACTCCACTCGCTGTGTGTGGAGGAAAAAGAAGGCTGAGTTGCATCCCAAGAACACCATACCTACTGTTAAGTATGGGGGTGGAAACATCATGCTTTGGGGGTGTTTTTCAGCAAAGGCAACAGGACGACTGTACTGTATTAAACAGAGGATGAATGGGGCCATGTATCGTCAGATTTTGGACAACAACCTCCTTCCCTCAGCCAGAGCATTGAAGATGAGTTGTGGCTGGATCTTCCAACACGACAATGATCCAAAGCACACAGCCAAGATGACCAAGGAGTGGCTGCGTAAGAAGCATATCAAGGTTCTGGAGTGGCCTAGCCAGTCTCCAGACCTAAATCCAATAGAGGGAGCTGAAACTTCGTGTTGCTCAGCGACAGCCCCGAAACCTGACAGATCTAGAGAGGATTTGTGTAGAGGAGTCAAAATCCCTGTTGCTATATGCGCAAACCTGGTGAGGAACTACAGGAAACGTTTGACCTCTGTAATTGCAAACAACGGCTTCTGCACTAAATATTAGCGTTGATTATCTCAAGGGTGCAAATACTTATGAACCATAGTAATTTACAAATAAATCATTAAAAAAAAATCACACAATGTGATTTCCGGATTTTTTTTTTTTTTTTAGATTATGTCTCTAAGAGTGGAAATGCATCAATGATGAAAATTTCAGATCTCTCCCTATTTTCTAAGTGGGAGAACTTGCAAAATCGCAGGGGGTGCAAATACTTCTGACCCTCACTGTATTAGTCTGGAAAAGGTTATAAAGCCATTTCTAAAGCTTTAGGACTCCAGCAAACCACAGTGAGAGTCATTATCCACAAATGGCGAAAACATGGAACAGTGGTGAACCTTCCCAAGAGTGGCCGGCCAACCAAAATTACCCCAAGAGCGCAGCGACGACTCACCCAAGAGGTCACAAAAGACCCCACAACAACATCCCAAGAACTGCAGGCCTCACTTAAGGTCAGACTCCACCATAAGAAAGACACTGGGCAAAAACAGCCTGCATGGCAGAGTTCCAAGACGAAAACCGCTGCTACACAAAATGAACATTAAGGCTTGTCTTTGCCAGAAAACATCTTGATGATCCCAAAGACCTTTGGGAAAATACTCTATGGTCTAGTTTAACTAACTTTTTGGAAGGTGTGTGTCCCATTATATCTGGCATAATAATGACGCATTTCAGAAAAATAACATTATATCAACCATAAAATATGGTGGTGGTAGTGTGATGGTCAGGACCTGGAAGACTTGCTGTGATAAATGGAACCATGGATTCTGCTGTCTACCAAAAAATCCTGGAGGAGAATGCCTGACCATCTGTTTGTGATCTCAAGCTGGAACCAACTTGGGTTCTGCAGCATGACAATGACCCAAAACACACCAACAAGTCCACCTCTGAATGGCTGAAGAAAAACAAAATGAAGACTTTGGGAGTGGCCTAGTCAAAGTCTCGACCTGAATCCTATTGAGATGCTGTGGCATGACCTTCTAAAGGCGGCTTATGTTTGAAAACCCTCCAATTTGGCTGAATTACAATAATTCTGCAAAGATGAGTGTGCCAAAATTCCTGCACAATGCAGTAAGAGACTCATTGCAAGTTATGGCAAACGCTTGATTGCAGTTGTTGTTGCTAAAAGGTGGCAGACGCATGGCATTATAGAATATTACTCTAAATTGCTCGAGGAGGAGGGAGCCCCTCAGCTGCCATGTAAATTAATTTTGAGAATTAAAAACAAGCTGTGGGCTGCAGGCGGCCCCTGGGCCGGACTTTAGCCACGCTTGTACTGAAGCATTCAAGGATATCGCTGCATATATTCATGTGGCCCAACCACTTATTAGTTTAGGGCGCAATCACTTTTTCCCCACACGGCCATGTAAGTTTTTTTCTCCCTCAATAAAAAGCTTCATTTAAAAAAAAAAAATGCATTCTGTCTTCAATTGTGTTGTCATTGACTAATTAAAATTTGTCTGATGATATGAAAAATTCAAGTGAGACAAACATGCAACAACAACAAAAATCAGGAAGGGGGCCAACACCTTTTCACACCACTATAAATGAGTACGTTTTTCTCATACCTACTGTTCATGATTATTGTTCTGAGTAATATCACTCGAAGCATTTTCTGACATTCCACACTAAAAATAAGTAATAAAAGTTTGTTTTGTGCTGCTATCCGATTTATTTAGTCTCGGCAGATATTCAAGGCTGCAATATTGATATCGGATTAGAAGTGAAAAGGTTGTATCAGGACACCCCTAAAACATTTTTTGCAATCATTTCGTGTTTTATTGCACTGCATTACAACCCAACTTACATACTGCATACACACTTGGCAGCTGTTGTACATGTGCTGTTTACCTCTTCACAGCAAAAAATTGCACAAATGTTGAAATTGTATTTAGGATGGGACTCTTCCAGGACTTGTGGTCAATATGTTTTAATCCATGATAAATGACTTTTAATACATAGCTTTCATGTTTAGAGAGTATATGCTCACCTCCCAGGATGACATCACTGTTCAACTGCGAGACAAATGAAAAAGGTGCATCCAAAATAACTGCAAGGCTGCACACCAGCAGCAACCCATCAAAGTGATTATATGAATCAATCATGAATCAATTCTATATCCACACATTGTGGTGTCCAAGTGTTAACTAATCCAGCATGTTGAAAAAACATTTGTGTTCATAGACTACAAAAAGGTACCTTTAAAGACTAACACAGGCTAGGAAGGCCGCACCAAAGAGAAAAAAAAATACTGACAATTTTCATAGCCTTATAAATTTGAAATATTTGTATAAAACAAGTTATTTTAAGTGTTATTTTAATGAGAGAAGTCAGAATTTGGTATTCATTAAAATTATAACAATCCTCCTCCATAATTTACAACCTTTTTTCTCATTTTCCTTTCAGTGTCCTCATACTCCTTCATGGTAGGGTGATGACAGCTTCACAGGAAGGAATTAAAATTCTTACAAGATTCATGCAAATGCTTCTTAACCATGTATGCAGAAGGCTCAAAATAAGACATCTCTCAAGAAGCAATCAGCTTAATTCCAGCCGATAAAAGGAAGCCAATAACTGAGATGAGAGTTCATCAAAAGACAATGAGGAGGCGGCAAGAGAGTGGATGGCAAGGAGGTGTACGTCAGGAACATCCTTTTTATTAGCCAAAAGGAAGGGGACACCACAGCATGCATGTTGTATAGCATCATACAGACTTGTTCACACTGACAGTATAAACAAAAGTGATGTTTAATAGAGAAAACATCCCCAATAGTAATCAAAATACATACAACAAAAAGCTACCAAAACCAAAAGATACTGGAGACCTAAACTTCATACGTGTAATTTTGTTTGTGTGCTAGTGTACATTACGTACGCACAAGTGATTCAGTGGGGTCCAAAGACGGCAACATAAAAAAAATAATTCAGTGACTCAACATCTTCACTGATATAAAACAGGAGACCGCAAACTGTCTATCCCACTACATAGCATCAGAGCCTGTTGTCTGCCATGATGACACAACTGTCACTATAACAAGGTGCCCATCTTCAACACAACTTCATGTTGTAGGTCAACATTACACCAAAGCAGTTGAGCAGCACATTTGATAATATACAGCTGCTTATCATCATCATCATCATCATCATCATCATCATCATCATCATCATCGCAACAGAGGCATGAAAGACAAGCATAGAGACAGCAAACATTTCACAGAGGCGAAAAAGCTTTTCATCTGAAGCATGTTTCAACATAACCAAGTTAATCATTTAAGCATATGGGGACAGAGCGTGACAGCAACGGAACATGTCATGGTTCTGCAACGGCAGCATCAAAATGACAACATACAGCTTTCATTTGAGCATCACACAAGCATGTCAATGGGAAACCACAGCAAGGACACAGGATATTTACACAGATACAGAAACATGTTAGCGTTACCATAGCAACAATACAGGTTAAGATGACAGCGTTATCACAGTAAAGGGCCTACATACTGTACCAATGTTATCATCAGAAAGAAAAAGAACACTGAAATAGATTCTTCCCCCGGAGGGATGGGCAGAGCTTCCACATGCGCTCCTGAGCCTTCAGCAACATACAGGAGGTTAGCCAGCACGGCAAAGTCTGCAAATTGTGTTGCTATGGTATAAATTATTTGTATGTAGGGGTGGGTGACACAGAGATAACAGGTATCTACAGTTGGTTAGTTTGTTCTGGCCAGGATTTTAACCCAGACTCATTTTGACTTTTCGAGCTCCAATAGGTCGGTCATTGAGGTCCATGACAGCGGTCGCAGCCTCTTCGTGATTCTGGAAGGCCACCATAGCCTCGCCAGTCGGCAGGCCTTTTTCGCTGAACTGCAAACATACTGAACCGGGCAGCACCTCATAACCATAGAAGAAGTCCATGATCTCATCTATAGTGACAGTGAATGGCATGTTCTGGAGCTTTACTATTGTTGGGCTGGCAGCACCGCGCTGACCATTTGGGTTGTTGGCTCCTCCGGGGGCAGGTGGGAGACCCTCAGCACCTGGGTTGAACGCCTGCTGTCCACCAGCAGTTCCCCCCCCTTGACGCCCTTGGTTGTTGCTGTTGTTGGCCCCTCCCCCTCTGTTCTGTCCTCCTCCCCCTCCTTTCCTGTTGGTATTATCAAAGGGCACCAAGCCTCTCAGCCCATCCTGACTGAATGGAGCCCCCCCTACAGTGCCGGGTCGAAAGCCAGGTGGCTCCAGAATGGGAGCTGCAGGAAGACCAGCGACGAGA
The DNA here is from genome assembly GCF_027744805.1 of Dunckerocampus dactyliophorus. Classification (NCBI taxonomy): domain Eukaryota; kingdom Metazoa; phylum Chordata; class Actinopteri; order Syngnathiformes; family Syngnathidae; genus Dunckerocampus; species Dunckerocampus dactyliophorus. The sequence continues at coordinate 14,379,343 of NC_072826.1, read as the reverse complement.
GGGGGTGCAACAGCTAGATTCACTTCCCCAAGTCCTGCTGCCAATGGAGGGAGTGGAGGGGGACCTGCTAGCCCATTTCCTGGAGCAGAGAATGGAGTCATAAATGGGGCACTATTGATGGTTCCCATGGTATTTCTCAGAAAGCTAAATTCCTCTCCACTGATTGCAGCAAATGGGTTGATCTGGGGCTGCTGTGGAACTGGCTGAGCCTGCAGATGCTGGCTCTGATTCAGGTTTTGTTGGTTCTGATGTTGATTTCTTTGGCCTCTCTTGTTTTGCGGAGGAGGGTTTCTCTCAATTTCCTTCATCTGTTCAAAGGTCACCAAGTGAACAAAAGCATCACGGCCATTGAGCTTCTGGCGATGCAGTCTTTCAGCTTTGCGAGCGTCTTCCTCAGTTTGAAGCTGGAATATAGCCTGCCCTAAACCGTTCCCATGACTGTCTGTCAAAACCTTTAGTGAGTCTTCGTAAAGCCCAATGCCCTCCAAAAAGGCACGGACATCCTTCTTTGAGATATTGTAAGGGATGTTAGTGATATGTGCACAGTTCCTTGGTGTTCTCAGGGCATCCTGATTCTTACCATCACTCTGTGCTGCTTCCCGTTTACGAATGGCATCTATCTTTTCAAGCATTCCCTTGTAGCTAATTGGATGTACTTGAATGAAGCGGGAACCCATGTACTGCATGTGAGCACCCAGTGCCGTCTTATAATCCTGTTCTGTTTGAAACTCCAGGAAGCCTTCTCCTGTGGCTCGCCCATTGGGTCCATAGGCAATGTACATGGTGTCCTCTACAATGGCTAGGTTCTTGAAGAATTCCTTAATCTGTTTTTTGTCAGCCTCATACGGAAGGCCCTTCAGGTACACACAAAACTCCTGCCGATGTGGGGATCTTGACCTTCCTCGTTGATCCCTTCCAGCGAGGCCAATATTACCACGACGGTGATGCTGGTCCTGTGATTCACTGTTTGGCTTTCCGCTATTTTGAGAAGTCTGAACCATAGTGCTGTTATTAAGACTGGACCACTGCCTCTCAGAGCCTGGCGTGATCTCAATGAACCTTTGCCCCATCATGCCACCACCACGCTTCACAGCTTCAAAGCTGTCTTGAGGGGAGAAGAACTTGACCATAGCTCGACCAGTTGGACGACCTTGTCCGTCCCTCAACAAACGCACTCCATCCACCCCCAGACCCCGGAAAAACTCCCTGACCTCCATCTCTGAACAGGAAAATGGGAGATTCTGCAAGAGGACAAACATCTCATCTGGACTGGACACACCTGCTCCAGCAACTGTGACTGCAGCGGCCTTCATATGAGCCTGGAGGCCAAGAGATGCAAGAGGGGACAGGGGGTTGAACAGCATAGGGTTTGGGGTACCGATGGGGAGGCCTGTGCCAAGTCCTGCAGGTGGAGGTAAGGAGGGGTTGAAAGGTGGCAGGGAGGACATGTGGTGAAGGTGAGACATTGGTGGTACAGGAGGACCTTGGGGAAGTTGTGTAACAGTGGGGACAGGGGGTAGTGATGATACTGGAGGAGGAACAGGAATTGTGGGCAACGTAGGCATTGGTGGCATGGAGGTCATGCTGGGAAGCGGCGCCATGGGAGGGGGTCCTGCATTGAGAGATGCTAGTGCAGTGGTGATGGCGGGGGCGGAGCTGTAGCTGTTGGGGAAGCTAGGCACCATGCTAGCCAGGCTGGCCACAGCCTTGTTACTCTGAGTCTCCTGAGAAGAGCTTGCTGCAGTAACTGCAGATGTAGTATTACTGAAACCCTGGTTTCCATGACTACCACTTCTGCCCCCTGCTACCGACTGCACTGCGGGTATGGGTGCGGCGGCAGCTTGGCGGTTAGCGCTTCCGGCTGTTGGTGGAGCAGTCTCGGCAGAACCTGCTCCGGCCTCAAACCTGCGACGGCTCAACTCAATCATGTTCTGCATTTCTGTCTTACTGCTGAGCAACAACGACACTTTGGAGCCCTTAATGGACCCACCTGTGCGCATCATCCCCAGCCGAGCATCCTCGTCAGTAGCAAAGACAATGAAGGCTTCGCCATGTTCACCACCTACGATGTGCACTCCCCCATCAGGGATGGTGAGGCCAGAGAAGAAGTGCCTGATGTCCATGGTGCCGGCCACAATGGGCAGACCTTGCAGTCTGATGACTACCGCCATACTGACTGCTAATCAACAGGCCTATAACCTGGGGAGAGAGTAACACTGCTGTCAGATAAAACGCCAAGAAGAGGAAACCTATGGTTTCCAGATGTTCAGCAAACATTTTATGAGATTTTATTTTCCTTCTTTTGACAAATCAAAAAAACACTTTGGCATCCTAACATTTGGAAACCAGTGGTTTGTTTGGTAGGGGTTAAGGGATGAAAGTCCAAAGCATTTGCAAAAAAAGTTGCTGCAAAAAAAACAAATAAATAAAATTTCTTAAGACATGTGTAATGTTTGAATTTTGACAATCACTTTCAACATAACAAGCTCAGACTACACAAAAAAGTAAAATACGTGGGTTTTAAACTAGGACTGGGTGATTATATACTGTAATCATGATCAGTGATCGCAACAAATTTCAGATCGATTACAGCGATCAGCTGTGGGCAAATTTATTCACACATGCCGGAAATGTCATTGACAACAGCCAATCAGAATCTACCTTTTCCTGCTCCACTTCCATTTGTAAGTTGCCGGACAAGTAAACAGAATGACCAAACGTAGAGCTAAATGCACAGATGACGGCAGCAGCATAGATATCAGCTGTGACTTGGAGTGATCCTCCGAAGATGTTGACTGTTTGCCAGTGGTATGGGTATCTCCAAAGTTAGCCACACCACAAGAATTATTTGAAGGAGTACCACCCAAGTGATTGTATGTATGTAAAGCGTGAAAATGCGAGCATAGTTTGCACAACCTGCCACTGCTACCAGCACAGTTCAGCCACTACTAGCAGTGTGGTCACCAGACCAAAACAGTACTCAATAGGGGTTGGGGAAATAATTGATTCTTAAGATGCGGTCATTGACGATTACTAATCAATTCATGAATGTCAATAATCGATGCTGACGAAACAAAAAGACGGAAAGCAGAAGTGCCGTCCAGACAGTTTATGGTGGTGCACTTAAGTCTAAGACGCTACCAGAATAAAATGGCTGAGCGTAAACTCTGACCCGAACCCGCTGGATTTAAAGCGAGCGTCTGGAAGCACTTTGGCTTTCACGAAGTTGAAGGTAAAAATTAGCTGGACAAGAGCCAGACAATATGCAAGCTTTGTCACACAAGCTTAAAATATTTTGGGAACACGACAAATATGAGAAAAGTCCTTTTATTGCGAAGGACTTGAGGCCGTATTCGATTGTTGAGAAGCAGGGCTTTCGTGCTTTGCTGCGCACTCTGGAACCCAGATACAACATCCCATCGCAACGTTATTTCACTGACACTGTGAATAAGGGCAGCCTAGTTTTTTTCTTAGTTATTCATAATATACTGACGTCTGCAAGCATTATTGTTGTATGAGAGCCGCTGGTACAGAAATCTATATTTTGTATGAAAGCTGTTTTTGACTTTGCTATACAGCAAAAATATTATTTTGCCAGAGATTCTATTCTCAGCATTTTTGTTTGAATTCAGAAGTCTATTATTTATTTGTAAATAATGGCAAACTTTTTATGTTGGTTACTCAGAATATGCTGATGTTCATTTTATACATGCTGCTACTGGTTTGCTTGACTTTTCCTGCTAGTTGTGTGCAATGGGAAATATGTTGGTAGATGTAACCTTCCAATTATTAAAAGATAAAGGAAGTAAATGAATCTGCTTCATGTTTATTTTAATTGTGGATCATTACAAATATGCTTTGTTTTAGTAGTACACAGTGAAAAAAAAAACAATGACAAAGAAATTATATATAGAAAAAAAATGATGCATGAAAAATTGACCAAATATTGATCACAAAAAAATGCATCGATAACAGTTTTATCATCACATCGCAGGCCTCTGAATCGTAATGAGATTCCAACCCCTAGTAATCAATAGTCTCACCTTAAAAAACACTCAGGAGTGCAAACAGAGCACTGTTTTGTTCTATTTTTCTACATTCATCATGCCGTTGAGTGAAACTTGTTCTTGTATTTTTATATATTTTATTTACTTCGCTTTGTTATTTGCTTTGTATGTTAATATAATGTTGGGTTTACTGTTTAAAATATTGACCATGAGTGTTGTTTGAGTATTCAATGCTGCTAATTTTGATGAATTAAAAATTTTAAATGTTGTAAATGTCATTGTGTTATTTTTAATTTTTATACGTTTTACGGTTGAGTAAAAATTGCTTTTAGATTTTTAAAAGTTCATCTTAATTAATCTGCTTTGCGATTAATAAAATGTTGAAATGATTTCTAGTTTCTTTAGTTTTTAGTACCGATGCTTTAAAACTGGCAGATAAAAAACAATTTTAAAAATTTTAAAATCGTGAAAAATGAGATTGGATGATATGAAAATAGCGCAATTTTTGGGGGGGCCCTATCGCCCAGCCCTAGTTTAAAAAAAATTATAAAACTGACAAGGCACAAATATATTATAAATGAAACAAGTTAGTCAACAGAGAATTTGCACAGAAGGACTTGAACATCTCCAAAACACTGACCAAACATATTTAATGTATACTAAACATTTGACTCTTTTAGTACATTTTGAGCTGAGGATAATATACAGAAATCTTGTCTCCACCAATTCATATTGTTCAGTGTATCTGTGTAGGCTCTCAGTCGTACAGGAGTTGTCCATCGAGGAAAAGGCTTCTTGAGACGTCATCTGTACTTCTGTGTAGAAGGTGTCGGACGTTTCGCTCCTCATCCGAAGAGCTTCGTAGCCCCCGCTACATAAGGGACTACCACTCCTCTCCTTTTTGCTTCTGTGGGCTTTTGGGGGTAGCGGGGGTCTCCGAAAAACTCCAGAGGATCTTATGGCAACACAAAATTCCTACCTATTTCAAACCAGTAAATACCCTGAGACAAAAATTGGTGCATCCTAAAGACAAGGCTCCAAACCAGAAACAGAGCAATGTGGTCTATTCCATCCACTGTAAAGATGAGGAATGCAAAGAGCACTACATTGGGGAAACTCAGCAAATGCTCCAAAAAAGGCTTTATCAACATCGCAGGGACAATGCTAGTGGTCCTCAATCAGCAGTACATCTACACCTGAAAGCTACCAATCACTCTTTTCAGGACAGCGAGGTTAAGATTTTGGCCAAAGAAAACAGATGGTTTGAAAGAGGAGTAAAGGAAGCTATTTTTGTCAAACAACAGAACCCATCATTGAATCGGAATGGTGGTTTGAGGTTTAATTTGGACCCTGTGTTCAGCAGGTTACTGAGACCAAAACCCACAGCTCTTAGTCTTGCAAATGAGGTGAAGGCAGGGCCGAGCCAGAACAATAGATGCTAACAAGCCAGTATCAGAGTCGTTCATACCCAATTCAGGGAGCGACACTTCCCTTTTATCGTAGGTGTGAATAACAGGATAGGATTATACCACTGCTCCGCCCAGGCTTAGTGTAACGAACCAATAGGAGGAGGGTGTTGGCACACCAATTCCGCCCACTCTTACTGTATTTAAGGCCTAAGCTACCAGCACTTATTAGTTTGCTGACGAAGCTCTTCGGATGAGGAGCGAAACGTCCGACACCTTCTACACAGAAGTACAGATGACGTCTCAAGAAGCCTTTTCCTCGATTGTTCAGTGTAGTTCCAAATATCAATAAACAAGGTCCTTTTTGCAGCAGCACCCTTTGGTTGGTGTTCCAGTCGCAGTAATACAGCACAGTTTGCTTTTTACAGATAATGTCAACATGCAGCACTGTCTGGAGTCACATTTATGTTCTTTGTTTATTTAATTGCAGAGTTACATGCTATTGTACTGTTGGCATGTCACAATAACTGACGAGTGTGATTGCTACACCACCTATTCCACATGACTGCAAACACAAGCCTGCTGAGGACTAAACAATACAAACCAAACCGAACTGTACTGTACTGTACTGTACTGTACTGCCTGGTGCAAACATGGCTCCTGTAAACACTGTGATTGGATATCAGCTAAGTTTACAACATACACACACACAATACACTCATCAAATGATGAGTTCACCGACTAAAATGATCATGTATTGTTGGCTAGTAAGTATAAGTCAGTTTAAGAGCCTGTGCTGTTCAGTCTGGTTCCTCGCAGGATTATTACAAGAAACCACAGTGGAAAGAAGTTGTGACGAATTTGCTTCCTTAAAATAAATGTTGCCGTTTCTCTACAGTGCAATACATACAAATGACACAGATGTTCTCCATCACACCTACAACAAGACTTGAATGTCAGAAAACACTCAAAACATCTTTGGAACTCAACTAGAATTGGGTGGTTATAGACGACCACAATGCAAATTGTGTAATACTTAAGTTATTCAACAAAACAATCAGGTCCCAATAAGAAATTCAACTCAAATGACACTGCTTTTTTAAGACACACTATGACTATAACTTAATCAAGACTGATTACAAGATACCATGTGTGACCTATGTTGACACCTCAAATATAGTTACAAACACAAAAAACTGGAGCTAGCTTCAAATAAAACTATCACCACCTCAATAATCTCTGCAGTAGACAAAAGGCTGACCATCAATCCAATTTATCCCACAGTTTCTGGCAGGGATAGAATCATAGAAATCAACTGGAACCTTAGAAACTAGCATCCACCAAATGTTTCAAAATCAGGCCTGAGTAGATTTCCTTTCAGACACCATCACATCACAATTTAAACATTTTTTTAACTTAGAACACATTCAAGTTGATAAGCTCACTAGCTCACTTATTTTAAGAAACAACCATCACAGTAGGGCCAAACCAGCTGCTTTATCCAGCAACAAACAGAATAAAACACAGCAATGCCATCATGGTCAGACAAAACAACAATAATAGAAATTTTAAAAACCAGTCAAACAATAGCAAAACATATAAAATCGTCAGGCATATCATCAACCAGAGCAGGCTCAGCATCAAGTCAACAGCAGGAGCAACACTAGCATTACATCACCAGGAGCAACATTACTAGCATGGTTTAAATCAATTCCACATCCCAGCAAAGAGGAGGAGCAGCAGCAGATAAAAAGCATACAGACGAGAGATGCAGCATGACAAAAAGAAGTTGCACGGCGCAACCATGGCACACAGACTAACGCTCTGTGCTCCCACCTCCCTATGGCTCCTCATACAACCACCGACCTGATGCAGCTCCATGTGACACTCTCTCAAGATTAGTTTAGATGCAAGCTACACTTGGCTGCAACAGAATCAACGTTAACCTCAGGAGGAAGTTTCAACTGACAACCTTGGTCTTCACTGTTGCAAACTATAGTCAGTTTACGACATTTAGGGGGTATTCTGCAAAAGTGTCACAACCAACCTTTCTGCTCAAGATGCAACGCAAGAAAACCAAAATTCCCCAAACAAAGCTAAATGGTGTTGAAACAGTGATTCTCAACTAAATTTGTCAAGTCTGGTTCTCGGCTTTGTGCTCAGTGCGCTTTCACATAAAAGGGGGCTTTTGACATCATATTATTCTACTTCTGCGCAAAAATGAAGCGATCCCAGTTGGTGTATTTTACACAATATGAGCAAGTCATTATTATGGAGCGTTATGAGGAGTTCAAAATGATTATTACTGCCAAAAGCAACAGTCGTTGTCAATAGAGCAAGGAAGGACTGCTGGCAGAACAAAGCTGAGCATGTAAATTCGCAAGTTAACACTGGTTATTATGCTAACTATACCCTACTAGTTCATTTATCAACGCTCACAAATGCACAACTTTGACATATTAACATGTATACATTTAAAAAAAAAAAATTGGAGTAACTACTGTCTTCTTTCATCTTTGAACTATGTCTATTGTTTTCAAATGTGTTTTTTTAACAATTTTTTCCTTGTTACAATAAACAAGTGTTTTCTTCCAGTTCATTGATGCCTCAGAGTGCTTATTCCTCCTCCAAATATTGTAATATAAGAAGACTAACGGGCTGAGTACGCCTGCAAGGACTGCTGTGACATGTACGTCTGATAACATTGGCCGAATTATTCATATTTCATATTGCATTTTATTCCTGGTGCTCGGCTCAAAATGCGAGCATATCTAGCGTATTCCCTCGGCTGAAAAACACTCTCGCTTAGATGACTATCATCATAAGTGGCGCAATTCTTTTTTTTTTTTTTCTCTCCATGTCCCCTGAGAGGCTCTGTAGGTTCTCAATAAATGGTGACACCAAATTAGTTAAACAGTGGCACTTTAAAGAGCCAATTTTAAGATGAAAGCCTGGACATAACCTGGTCGGGACCTGGTTATGATTTTAGCCTAAGTTACCATGGTCCTGCTGCTTACCATGGTTACCACGATACAGCTGCTTTCAAACCGAGAGCTACCTTTACAGAACAGGCAAGTCCGGCTTTCCACTCAACACAGCTCGCTAACCCACTAACCTTGTTTCACAGAATACCCCCATTGTCAATTAATTATCCCACACAAAGCCATGGTCCACCAAGCAGTACAACGCTAAAAGTTGTTCAAGGGACTGAAATAAACATTCCCCCCACCCTTTTTTTTTTTTTTTAAAGAAAGCCAAGCAATTTGCAAAGCAATCACCATCCCACTGTCACAACCAATGCTTGCAACAACTACTGAAGGGATTTGACTAAATACCCTTGATCGGCTATTGGGAAAAATATAAATTGTCTTTTTTTTTTTTTTTTTAAATACTACTCTAATAGGAAGTATAATAGGAAGAAGGAAGTATAATCTCACTTCTTTCCACACCCGTCGTGGACTGTATTGAATTGGACTGGACTGCTTGATGGAGAAGTGGCTTCAATGGTGACTATAAAAGATACCATATTTCTACAGCAAAACAAAACACCCGACCCTGTGGGTGCAGACTAGACCACAATGAATCAATCCACAGTAGTATATAACAGACAGCAACAACCAATAGTGTGAATAGAAAAGCTTCCTTTGTAGCAGACATAGAAATCAGTAACAATCAAGCAGACAGCAGACAAAGAGAAGTCACCTTTAAATCGCCATAACACCTGAAGAACATTTATGACAAAGCACATCATAAGCAGAAGACCAGCAAAACTGAGCTCAGCCTCAAACAGCAAACATCGGCACTGACACATCAAAAACTAACACGGTCCATTTGTGTGTGCGTGTACACAGTGCACACTTCGACAACGTGTTAATGGATATTTAGCGACCTGATATATAGAAGTCAACGTCAACAGTCAGCGTCATTGCTTTGACAACGTGGATCAAGACACAACAAGAAATGAAAGTCTGTGACACATTCCGGTGCGCTTCAAACAAAAAAAATGACTGTGGTTGCAGGAAAATATGCATGAGGCAACATTTCTGCTGTGATTTACTCCAAACACACACCATTGCGGGCTTAACAGCTTTCAAAACGGTCAGTAGTCCAGCAACCTAATGCACAAAAAGCAACAAACACCACAATTATGCTCAGTTCATCAATATCGAGCATCCGCCTTCAACCACTTTATGCTGTTTGATGGCGGATGTGTGACGTCACGAGGGAAGCTAGTGGGCGAGAAGCGAAGTAAGCCACAGTTAGACACAAAACCCACGGAATGCTACTTCACCCAAACTCCGTCCATTTCTTTAGTTCATAGAAATAATACAGTGAAGTTAATTAGTAGCGAAATATTAACAATAACGCTAATATTGTTAGGTATCGATACTAGCTAGGTCACAGCAAAAGCATCTCGAAAGAACCTGGCTAACTGAAGGCGAATTTTAACAAATCATTCGTAACAGCAAATTATTTGACTAAACGACACCTGTTAGACGACAGTAATGTAGAAAATACTAATGTGTGTAGACCTGATATAAGTGCATCAAACTAATTTATCAGGCTACGCCCCATTAGTCACTTAGCTGCTAGCTCTATGCTGCATTGTGTGTGCGTGTTCGTGTGCTGGAGCGGACCACAGTCGCCATTTTTGGGTCCCGTGTTAGCTTCTAGGTCCCGGTGTGAGTGCAGCATTTAGCAGGTAGTCTCTGCTTAATTCTTACCGAGGAATCTGTCAACTAACACACTCAGGTTTGATTCATGCACGGACGTCTCGGCTGCTCGCTCCCGTCTTTGTAAACTAGCGCTGCTGCGGCTGCACGAAATGTCGGGCAAACAACGCGATGTCTTGCAGTTACCGCGAGATGTCAGCTCAATCGCTCCTCCTACTGGTGATTGTTGTAACTTCTGTCTTGAAAGATTTACGTTTGATCAGGGGTGTCCAGAGAGTACATAAAAGAGCGGCCAGGGGCCTTAAATAATAATAAAAAAAATAATAATAACAGCAAAAATTGAGAAAATAGAGGAAAATGCACAATTTAAAGACAAAATGCTGAAACTTGATACTAGTAACACAAAAGCTTTGCCTTTATACAAAATTAAAAAAAATAACCTCATTAAAGTGCTCCCCCCCACGTCCTTTTATTTTTCAGTATGTTGCCTTGTATTAGATGTATAGTATACCTTTTAAACACTATATTGAACTAAAATTGGTATGCATGGAAGGCGTAAGAGTCCCATATTAAACATTTTGCTTGAACATGTGTTTATTGAATAATATTGTAAATAGTGAGCAGTAAATAAGACATCCACAACAAGTTGACTTAAGAAAAATCTCCAGGCCTGATAAGACACTTTCATCAATAGACTTCTTTAAATTCAAATATTGTTCTCCTTATAAGAATATATCGAACAGTTTGTCCCCTTAATCGTTTTGAAAATCAGGTCCTGTGGGGTTCCAGGTTTTAGTATGACTAACAGTTGTGCTCAACAAGATGCTTCTAATACACTGACATGATGCTTTGTGAATACTGACATGAGAAGAAACAAAGACAAACACAGCACATTGGACATCACACTCAGAGGAGTGACTTTATGGCTGCACAAATATAAAGCTCATTGATGTAAAAATAACACTATCTAATATTGGTGACTGGCTAATAAAAACACTACATTGTTCTTGCATTCAACAGTTTTGGTACTCATAGTATCAATCCCAAAGCGTGTGAGTTTTTGTAAACTTCAATTGTGATAAAGATGACAGAGTTTTTCTTTTTTTCTTTAAAGAGCCGCCTGAAAGGATGTTTGTGCGTGTTTATGTACGGCAAAAGAGAGGAAAAAAAGTCAATTTCAAGAAATCCCATTTGTCAACCAGGAAGTGGAGCAGAAAGTGGGAGGGGTCTAGTGCTGCGTCCACTTGATGCTCTTCAGATCGATGCCTTCCTGCACCATCTCCCATAGAGGACTGAAACACACACAAAAAGTTCATACAATAGCTATGAGACACAACTCTGGTACCTTTTGTCAAGTCTATCAACAAATCACAAGTCAACCAGGACATAGTTAGAGGTCTTGTCTCACCTCATCTCTCTGAGTCTTTGAACCTGCTGGATGCATTTGTCTGCAGTGTAGTCTACCTCCTCCTCTGTGGTGAAGCGACCAATCCCAAACCTAATGAGCACACAAACACATTAAAGCAAACACACTAATTCTACATGCGTTTGTCAGTGACATCATATTGTAAAATACGACAGTATGTTTTGCAGGATGATGATTATCAACCTGATGGAAGAGTGGGCCAGATCTTCATCAGCTCCGATCGCTCTGAGCACGTACGACGGCTCAAGAGAGGCTGACGTACACGCACTACACGCCAACAAAAAGACACACGACATGTTTATAAGATGATTGTTAACTGTTAAAGAGTATTTGAACAATGGTGAGGCTGACCTTCCAGATGACAACGCCACGTCCTTTAACGCCATCAACAGACTCTCTCCCTCCACGTAGGCAAACGACAAGTTCACGCAGCCTGACACACAAATCATCATGTTAGACCTCTCACAAATGTCAATGATGTTAAAAGTGATTTTGTTGTCTACCAGGGTAACGTTGTTCTGGGTCTCCATTTAAGATGACATCAGGGATTTCAGACATGATCTTCTGGACCAGGCGATTCGACAGAATGGACACTCTTTCATGATCATACTGTACATGCATACAACATTTAAATCCTTTGTGTATTCATAGATAGCGAGAGAAAAAACATGTGTCTTGTATAACCTCCATCTCCTGCTGGGCAATGCTACAGGCGGCTCCCAGGCCGACAGCCAGGGGAGTGGGGACTGTGCCAGAACGCAGCCCTCTCTCCTGGCCACCACCGTTCTGTAGGGGCTCCAGTCGCACCCGAGGCCGCCGTCTCACGTACAGTGCACCCACGCCTGTGTAGACACAGATGGATGGTTATTAATTGAGAATTTTGTCCGTTAGTTGAGAATTTCATCATTCACAACTCATATTCTCATTAACAAGGTTAGGTTCTCTTGAAGCAACAGATGACTTAATTGACTTCAACCAGAGGACGACGCTAGTTATTCAAGTCAATCTATATTAAGATAATGCCAAATAAAGAGTGAAAAGTTTGATGCAAGTCCATCTGAACCCAAAAAAAACAGCAAAGCATTTTGTAAACACGACAGTAGAAAACACAGCGGTGTAAAGTGAATGGAGTGAGGTTCTCCATGCTGATTAAGTCAGCATGTCAATAACTTTGATAGTGAGTTTTTGTTTATATCTGGTGGTCAGACGGCTTTCCACCAAAATACCTTTGGGTCCGTAAATCTTGTGGCCGCTGATGGACATCAGGTCAATCTTGGAGTCTGCCACGTTGACGGGAACCTTTCCAACAGCCTGTGCCGCATCTGTGTGGAAGAACACTCCCTTGGACCGACACAGCTGACCTGTGTACGGAGAAGCAATGGTTATGAAAGCACTCAGTGACCCAACTGAGAAAGGATCATAAACTTGCCATAGATTGATTCAGTAGGTTTATTTCTGCTAAACAAGAAGAGTAATATGGTGACTGACTTGTATGGTGATATGTTACCTATTTCTTTAACAGGCTGCATCACTCCGATCTCATTGTTGACGGTCATCATGGACACCAGGGAGGTATCAGGAGTTAGGGATGCCTCCAGCAGCTAGAAACAAAAAAATATATATCAATCATCATTTTGAGTTCATGCTCTTGATAATTTGCCTATATAACACTTAGTTTTCATTTAATAAGATATAGTAGTAGTGGTAGTATCAGATTTTTATAAATTTTATTTTCAGTTTTCCAAGGCTCTAGTGTTTCCTTACTGACAATGATTGGCCGCTTTGTGTATGTGTGCAATATAGGTGACGTTAGAGCTCATTGACATACCTCAAGGTCCACCAGTCCGTTCTTCTGAACTGGCATGTACGTGACACGGAATCCCTCCGCCTCCAGAATGCGGCAGGAGTCCAGGACACATTTGTGTTCTGTCTGTGTGGTGATCACATGTCGCTTCTTGGCCTGATAGAACCTGGCTACACCCTGCAGATGAGAAGGACTGTCTACCAAACTGGCACATTTCGACTATTACTACACTATACAGTAGAACCCGCTTATCTACACGCCCCCTGACAGGCTGACTGAGATATCACAGAGGTGGTTGTCGCCATAGCCAAAATCAAAACCGAAACTAATCATTGCTTGCATATTTACCAGAGACCTAGGGAGAATAATAAATAGGAATAATAATGGATTTTGAACCTATGGCAGTTCATTTACATATTTTTCCTCCATTTGTGCATATTCATATTTGTATTATGTTTTTATATGATATTGTAGCGATGGGAGTATTATGTACAGTTCTGCACTGTGATTCAGGGGTGAGGCTATAGGGGCAGTGGCAATGAGCCTGCACGTTAGAGTGATCTCAAGACAGAAAAGGGGTTACCACACCACACTGGCCACATTGAAGTGTGAAGTGTGTGGAGTGTGCTGTGGCATGCTGTGATAATGAGGAAGTTGACAATAATACAACACATGTCAACATATACAAAAAACGATTTTCGACCATGTCAAAGTCAACTTATCAGGCACTTTTTAACAATAATAATAATAATAATAACACGGTGGACCGGGACTTGATGAGTTGTTCAACATAGCTTATTGGTGACATAAGCGGGACAGACTTAAGCGGGTTTCACTGTATTTTTTATTTAAACCATATGTAAAAGCAGAATGGCACCTTGATGGCCATGTTGTTGGACTCCGTGGCGCCGCTGGTGAAGATGATCTCTCGGGGGTCTGCTCCAATCACATCGGCCACCTGCTGCTCGGAGCGAGACAACACATGTGAGATGGACGCATCCACACAAAAAAAAGTAAAGAAAAAAGAGAAAATAAAATAAATTAAACCGTAACCATAAAACTACCTTCCGGGCAGTCTCCATGGCGCTCTCGCTCTCCCAACCGTACGCATGCGTTCTGGAGTGAGGGTTGCCATAGTAATTCACCTGGTAGGGCAACATGGCATCCAGCACCCGAGGATCCTGTGGTCGCAAACACACTCAACTCATTTATAACTTCTTTATTGTCATAAGTCAATTTATTTTTGAAAATTAAACTCAAAACAGGAAACATTTAATCAACATCTTCCAACATTCAGTGCATCCTCAACAAGCGCTGTTAATGTCAGGAGAGAAGAAAAATACCATGGGCGTCGTTGCCTGGAAGTCCATGTAGAGGGGGCGGAGCTCATCTTTCTCCAGGTCACGTTTCTTTATCAGCTCTGCAGAAATAAGATCAACAAGAATGCATGACCCCAGACTGACTCCGGATCTGTGACTGTGTAGCTGGTCAGGAAGAGCTGAGTCATTCTAACTCAGATACTTCTGTATAACCTCATTAGAAATAATGCAAACATGTTGAGCAAATGTACTACTAACATTTCAGTTCATGATCAACATTTGCAGCTGTAATATGCAGAATGAAAACAAGTACAAGAAAGAGTATAGCTTACTTGCACTTTCATTATTACCATTTCATAATTTCACCAAGTACTGGACTATCACTCCACATACTGTATACTACTTTGTGTTAATGCTCATGAATGATGAGTTTCTTCTCATTTTATCTAAGTGCAATTTCTAAAAACCTATTTAAATGATGAAGCCTCCCTTGTGTGTGTGTGTGTGTGTGTGTGTGTGTGTAGTACATGTGGAGTTTTACATTAACAACTTTGATTATAATGCAGTGAAGTTATATTGTACATTAAGTGCTACTCTAGGAATAGCTGAGACTGTGATTATTCGTATCACACAAGGCACGTATAGATATTAGTGTTAGCATAATAAAGTATTGCAAATTATTTAACCATGACTTCTTCGTCTTTGCACGAAACTGCGTCACTTTGGAGTTAGCATCAGGCTAGCTGCACCGGGGCAGACTAGCAGCTAATAAGAGCTGCTGTTACCTTTCTGGAGAGTGCTGGCGGCTCTCTGCTCGGAGCTCAACCAGAGAGGGGGCCTCGGCAGCGGCCAGCAGAGGCGGGAGGACGCTGTCCTGCCTGAGGAGAGCATCTGGACAGCGGGTAAGTTTCACCTGGAGACAACAGCAGAAGTGGACTTGTGTTGACTAAACACTATTTTCTGACACTTGTTTAGTGAGTTTAATGCTCTGATGTCATCTGAAGATGATGACTGAAAGAAGCACAATCGAGAATGTCACTTCACAGCGAGGTTATGACATTTCTTATTGATGCGGACCTCACATGGTAGGACAGGCATTTCCGGAATGTTTCAAAATAAAGTATTTGTACGTTGGCTGTGCGTTCTATACTTTATATAAGACTTATTTAGTTGACATATTTGTTATTTTAAATGTGAACGTAGTCTATTCAATTTTGGATGCGTTACGACACGTTCGTTGACCTTTATTTGTGGTTTTGCTCAGAATAAACAAACATTATTTTCTATAATTTTGTGCTGTTTCCGCGTCCTGTCTGATTTGTTGCACAAGCAGCAGAAATTTCCTGTACACAGCGCTCTCATTGGCTAATATATTCAGCTGTGGTAGTTGTGTTTTCTGATTGGTTCGAACGGGTCGCGATGGCGTTTGCTGGAAGGTAATCTGGTCAATGTGTTGTGTCTAAGATTCACTGAGCTATAAAGTATGATCCGCCATATATATTTTTAGCACTAACTGTGGATTAACAAAGAATAGCGGCGAAGACACATTCCACAGAAACGGGTTTTATCATCAGTTTACCTTGCTCTTTTTCTCGACGACCAATTGGTGGCGACAGCGGAATCTGAAACCATCAGCCGCAGAAGAAGAGCGAGTTGCAGGTGTGTAGTCTAGGAAATACTTATGTACTGTAGCGAATCTTTTGGAATATTGTGTTAAAAACATCAATTGCAGCATTTTTAAACGACGCCGAACAAAAAGACGCTCCCCGAAAAGGTCGTTGTTTTTCCTTTACGGTGAGCTGATCCATTCGCTGTCTTTATCATTAAGCGATGCAAATGACATTGCTAGCAAACTAGCGCTGCAAGTAAACACAAGCTAGCCTGCAAGGTCTAAAGTACATGTCACCTCAAGTTAACTCACAGCGCCTTTTAATCGCCTTATGTCATGAAAATCTGTGATACGAATTAACGTATTTATCACTTCAAATAACTATGGCTTCACGTCGTATTTCGCACAAGAACCATAGCAAGTTAGTCTAGTGCAGGGGTCACCAACACAGTGCCCGCGGGCACCAGGTAGCCCCCCCACGACCACATGAGGCGCCCGCAGGCCTGCTTTTCATTCAGGTTTTCAGTTAATAATGTGAGAACACTACAAAGAAATGTATTCTGAAACAGAAAATGCGAGTTGTGGATACCAGCATTTTGTGAATGTTTTGGTAAAATAAGCATATTTGATTTGTTTGGGTTGAAATAAGGTATGAAAATTATTTCTACAAAAATGAGAAGCTCGTGGCCATTTTCATTTTCTAAAAGTAGCTCTCGCAAGAAAAAACGTTGGTGACCCCTGGTCTAGTGATTTAAAACATAAAAACATGCTCAAGTTAAGTCGTAACACGCTATATTACAATTACAGTCAACACTGTGTGCATGTTAATAAGAGGTGGCAGTTAACACTAATGGGGGGGTGGGAGGGTCCTTAAGAGCCCACAGCAATTGATTATGCGAACTTGTGCATTTTAACCCAGGAGCGGCTGCCATTGCTGTTGCCATGGGGACAACGATGAGCGAGCCTTGCATCTACGACAAGCTGTCGGAGAGCATCGATATACTCCGTCAATCGGGCTACCGCTACGGGATGTCAGAGAGGGAGATAGAGTGCTTCATCAAGCGGATGCTGGAGACCAATGAGCCCAGGAGAGAACCGCCTCAGTTCCCTGTTCTCAGGGCCACCATCAAGGTCAGGACAAGATGCATATAAGTGGAAGCCTCTTTAGGTCAAACACAATCCATTCCTACAGTCAACAATGGGTACTGTTTTATGTGAAACTGACTAGACTGTCTTGTCATTGTGTGTAGTTTGTGGTGGCTGTGGGCTTCCTGCTGGTGGTGGTCTTGGCCTTCTTGTACCCTCAGAGCTCAACGCAGTTGGGTCTGGTCCATTTGGGATCCTACAACTGGTCATCGCCCCTCAGCCACGTGCGCCTGCTGTCCCTGCCCATTGCCAAGAAATACAACTTGCTAGGTATGATTGGCCCCACCTCCATTTTACATGCACATAAACAAATACAAGAACACAATGTCAGTGGTGAAAACATCCACTGAAGTATTTGGAAAGAACAAAAAAAATATGAATTAAGATTAAGGGACAATACAGGACTTTGGACAGCGCTCTGTCCATATACTATTGTCCATATGGGGGTTGTGCAGGTTTCCATGAATGGTGGAGTGCCGGTTCTGTCAGACAGAACTTGGTCAACTGTTCTGGCTGTGCAGACATCTCCTCAGTGCTGGAAGTGCCAGAGAGCCTCAGTGGAACTGTGACCCTGCGTCGGGGGCCACAACTTGTCCTGTTAAAGGTCAGATGTTCATCAATCTCAGTTGAATCATCTTCTAATCATTACGATTCAAACATTCCTCATTGTGGTTCCTGCAGGGTGGTGAGTCCCTCAGCATTGAACGGCTCCAGCTGGAGGAGCTCTACCTGGCCCATTCTGGGTCCATGTCTGTTTTGCTTGAAGATGACGACAGCGTGCAGAACCTGAACGCTGGCCTCCCGCAAGGACCCGCCAACTTCACCTTGCTTTGGTACACATTAACCCTCTGTGACCTTCTACTGATGATGCTCTTGAATTTGTTTGTGGGTGAAGAAGATACTCACTCTGCTGCGTCTCTGTAGGAGGTTTCGTTCTGCGACCAGAGAGAAGGTGCTAAGGTGGCTCTTTCCCAAGGCAGAGCTCTGCCCCCTGCTGGACAGTGCCGGGACCATCTTGCAGCGCTGCCTGGTCACCCACAGCACCAACTCCCAGAGCAAAGTCAGTCCAAAACTACATAGTTGGTGCATTGCATAAAGTCTTCCTGCTCTGAATGTGTATTTACTGCTGCTGTTTGAGTCTCAGGGTGTGGGGGTCTTGGGCTGGCTGGTGGTGGGTGAGGGGCTGCCGACGGTTCGAGTTGTTCCTGTTCAACGCTGTCAGAAATACTGCAGCTCCTTCAACCTATGGCTCAATCCCGGAGACATAGGTAATGCCTTTTCTTTCATCAAAAACACTTATGTCAGCATGGAAAATAAATCTTTACAGTGAAAGTCCCAACATCTGACCTTGACCTATGCAGTGTACGCTGATCCTCGGTACTGGCAGATGGAGCTATTCCCCGGCCGAGGCCAGAACATCGTGTGCGACGGGTCAGCATTTTAACGCTCAAGGTTTGACGGTGAATGTCTTGACTTCCTGCTGAAGCTTGGCGGTGTGTGTCTGAAGAGGCTCCGCCCACTGATGCCTTATAAACCCTCAGAGAACTGGAGACTGCTGCGCAAACATGACTTTGGTCTGCTGATTTTAAGCGTGCCAAGGTTGAGAAAAGGCAGAACAAGCTCAGTGTGCCATAAGTAAACATTTTTTAAAAATAACTGAACATTTATGAAGACAATAGGTCCACTTTCATCTTTCCTTTAAATTTTGCACAAAAGACAAAGCTGCTTCTCTTGTTTCCCTATTATTTATTGGTATTATTGGATGTATGTGGCACACAGTATGTTTAAGCTGTTTCTTTGAACAAAATCTTGAAATGTCATTATACTTTGTGATCATCAATGCAGACAACTCATGGGACCAAAAACCTGTATGAAGTGAATAAATCACAAATATGAATGAGCCTTTTAAAAACCCTTATGTACTTTTATCGCCCCCAGAAAAGAGCAAAGTTGAATAGCTGGTAGTGCCTAAGAGAAAAATCACTCAAGTGAATTGAAGAGGAAAATTAAAATGGAGCAATGTCCAGATTGACAGGTGTTATGTTAGCTTGTTAGGATCGCTTTTTTTGTCTAAAGGACTTAATCAGTGGCATGTCTCCATAATAAAGTTATCTTATATGTGTAAAGCAGATAAAGTGCAACTCTTAATAAGCTCTACGCGACCTCCGTTTGTTTTTACTGCAATAAAAGAAGACGCAAACTTTGTGTGAAACAGAATGGAAGCCCAAAAAAACAAAAAGATCCAAAGAAAAGATTCCAAAAGATCAGGATGGAAGTGAAAGAATGAGAATAACTTTCACTACTTGCTAAGAATGTGTTCAAAACGTGAAAAGTGTTTTGTATAGCAGAAGTAGAGTACTTTAAGGGTCATGTTGCTCCTGATAGCAGCAGCGGCGACGACTCTGAGACTTCGGATTTGTCATGAAGAGCCGCAGCAAAGTTTTGGTGCGGCCAGTTGTACAGGTGGGAGCTCTGCACGTCTGCCTCAGCCCGCAAATTAATTTTCTAGGGGAAGAACACAAATGTTAGGACACAAACACAAACAATATGAAAAAGTGAAACAGAATACCTGAAAGTCTTGTATGTAGGTGAGGAAGAAACTGATGAAGGAGAAGGCCAGTGACCACTCGCATACGGTACTGATGATGTGAGCTGTGTAACCCTGAATATGCAAACAACACCATCACTCTGTCATAATGCTGAGAGACAAGTTGACAATCAATACTTAACTGCAGTGTGTTGAAGATGAAATTCTCCACAAACTCCTAAAGGTCAAAAGACCACTTTGGAAAATTAATTAAGCCAATTTCACCTCCCCCTTGCATGCTCTTTAATCTCCAGTTATGAGAAGGAAAAAAGACTCACACCAAATTAGATTTTTTCCAAATGTATTGAAGAATAAGTCAGACATGATAATTGAAAAATAAGTCAAGACAGGATAGTTTCCGCAGTCTACAGGTACCTGGACCCCGTTTCATTTCACCTGTACCCAGGTACAGGCTTAAATGAAAGAGGGCCCCCTCGATCGTCCCATAGTCATTTTTATACTTGTTTGCTCAGACCATTGGCGCCAGTCCCGCCAAAGATAACTTTCTACTGAATTCCTTGACGAAGCCTGTGACGCCAGCAGATGATAGCCGGCCCCTTCGCTGTCCCGATAACACTTACTGTACTTGTTGATATAAACAAAATATTCTTTTCCTCGGCCTATATCAAGGTAGTTTTGTCTACATTCTGGATGCTTAACCTTTGACACACTTAAACAGATGTTCACCTACTCTGCTAATTATTTAATAAAGCATTATTTCTATAAATTACTTGTAATCATTCACAAATTTATTAGACTAATTGATTAAACAGTTATATCTATACAGTCCTTATTTTAAACAATAGTAATTCAATCAATGCAAACAGTTATTCTAAAATCTACTTCTAATAATCATTTACCCACTCAGTAAATTAATTTTTTTCCTACAAGTGTAAGTATCTGAACACACCGTCTCACCAGGCGTCCAGTGCAGTTTGTGAGCGACATCTACCCCAGGCAGGCTGCTGTACATGATGACAGATGACACAAACACTGAGGAGACACGCTGTTAAGGAACACCATAGCACCGTGTCATGTGGAAACAACAAATGCTAGCTGATGTTTGAAGGATACTGCTGATGATGCTGCTGAGAGTCCACAGCCCGATGGCAAAGCGCACCACGAACACGCTCCTGCTGTGCACATGAGGCTGCATGTAGTGAGACAACAGCGTCTGCACCAGGATGTAAAGCGCTCCCACACCGAAGGTCAGCACTGCCCCCAGGAGGTGGACCGAGAACAGCGTGGTTTTCTGCACTCACGCACACAAACATGTTCAAACACTCCACACACTGATCCAGGACCAGAGGCACTCACCTGGAAGTTGGCCACCACGCACATCCCCAAAGAGCTCAAGACACCCAGCAGCAGACCGAAGCGGTTCAGTCTGTGGAGGCGTAGCTCGCTGTTGTCCGTCAGTGCCTCCACTTGTTTGTAGCGCACGTACACGGTTGCCATGCCTGCACGCAAAATATACTTTATCAGCAACGTTTGACAGCACTATAGAACATAGATATGCATTGTTATATGAAAACAATGTGATTCATTATAAAATCTTAACAAGGTATTAGGCACAGGCAAGTGCCTTGTAATGTCACATGTTCACGGGGTCATTTGTTGCTAGCCAGAATTTGTTGGAGCCAATCATTTGCAACCCAAAGTACAAAAAAAAAAAAAAAGCTACATCAGTCTCACCCACTATGTTGTTTTTATAGTCACTTGCGGCAGAAGGCTCAGCTGCCACACACGGCAGAAAAATTAAGTCTCGGCAGTGCAAACTAAGGAAATTACTCCAAAATACATCACTAAATGTGAATATTTGTTTTGCGATGACATTTGATGTCACTAGTGTTGTTGCTGCTCGTGGACACCAGGGGGGTATACGGCAAAAGTGGCTCAACAAACCTAGGCTCTTTGTGCTCAAGATGCAACTCTACAAAACCTAACACCCACAATTGGTGGTTATCAACTTACTTTGTTAAATCAGGTTTTCGGCTTTGTGCTAAGAGCGCATTCACATGAAAGGGGGCGTTTGACATCATATTATTCTACTTCGGCCGAAAAGTGACACGATCACAGCAAGTGGATTTTACAAAAAATGAGTACGTAATTATTATGGAGCGTTATGAGGAGTTTCCAAAATATTATGACTGCTAAAAGCAACACTGTTGCCACCAATAGAGCGAGGAAGGACTGCGGACAGAATAATGCTGAGCATATAATGGGCAAGTTTACACCGATTTATTATACAAACTATACTCTACTAGTCTTTTCATTTATCAACATATCAACATTGCACAAATTGACATTTTAACACTTATCCATTTAAAAAATAAATACATTGGAGCAAAAACTCATGTTTAAAAATCTTTACAGTATGTCTTCTTGTTGTGACCCCTAGATAGCAGTGTTGACGTGAGTACTCACGCAAGAACTGCGGTGGCATTTATGTCTGCTAATGTTGGCTTAATTATTTTATATTGCATTTTATTCCTGGTGCTCATGTGAGCATCTCTAGCGTATTCCCTCGTCTTAAAATCTGTCTCACTTATAGATGGATAATATCATCAGGAATGCCCTTGTTAAAAAAATTTTTTCTCCATGTCCCCTAGGGAACCTCGTAGGTTCTAAGTAAATGGTGACGCCATCTCCGAATTAGCTAAACAGTGAAACAGTGGCACTTTGAAAGATGACTTCAAGCTGAAAGCCTGGGCATAACCTAGTTGTGACCAGGTTTTGCGGCTAGTCTAGGTTACCATGGTGATAACGCTGCTTTAAAAGAGAGTTCCCTTTGCTGAACACGCATGCCCGGCTTTCAACTCAACACAGCTCACTAACCCACTAAACTCGCTTCGCCGTATACCCCCCAGAAGAAGCTATCTAATCCAACTAACCCAACAATGACTTCATAACCGAATGACTACTAAAACAACATAAACTAACATTATGTGGGGTTAATTTGTGGTGAAAAAAAAATACATCATCAAGGGATCAACACTGCCTACCAACAAATGACGACATAAGCAGGAAAAAGTTATTTTGCTCTATTTGCAGAACCTGCTAACAAGCTAAATGTTTTCAATAATCACATTGTTCTATTTTACTACATGTTATGTTGTGTTGTGTTTGGGTTTTTTTTTTTACCTAAAAAGGCTGACACATCCAGCATGATGCCAAACACACATCTCTCTGGCGCCATCGTTCCTGTGTCGCTGCAAAACAACAGAAAAGAATTCCTTCAATAGTGACCTTGATAATGATGACAACGACATCAGCACCAAGTGCTAAGTCAAACTAGCGATCTTTCAATTGCAAGCCCACCACTGTTAACACTCATCAATAATGTTCAAAAGGAAAGATGTTTGGGGTTATTTTCAACCAAAAAGAACCAACCTACTGCAGTACAGCTGTTTTCTTTCAACAACATCATCGGCGCTCACAAACCTGATTATCCAATCACAGCTTAGCAACTGTAACCAGGCAGAGCAGGCTCGCTGGGTCAAAAACAGTCCAGAAACTCAAAAGACTTAATTGGATTTAGACATGTTCTCCTGTCCCATGCAAAAAGTCAGCAGCACTTAGCGCTACCTGATGTATGGGACCAGAGGGTCCACATGTCTCAGAAGCACCGCTGTGACATAGGCGAAGATGAACGACGCTGTTGTCCAGACAACCAGAAGAGCCGGCAAGAAGCTGAGACCTTGCTGGAACCACCACATCATCTCCTCTGTCTCTGTTTTGTAAAACACAAAAGACATACATAACATTATCCTGTACTATCATTAACTCTGCTATCAAGGTCCTACATTGATAATGATACTGTCAAATAATCATATTACAATCAAGTAAAAACAATCATGAATGTCATGAATGAATCATATATTGTACATTAGTATGCTGACGGATGTTTTTCAGAGGACAATAATAACCATATTGTAAAATGACTACCTCTATGACAACATATACATCTTTATGTTTGAATTGGAGGTGATTAGGTAATGTACCTGATGAAGTGGCCTGGTCAGTTCGTGGGGACTGACTAATTGCAGGGCGGTTTGGATGCGACTGGTTTGATGGTCATCTTTAACAAGTCAAATGAAGACGCTACATGATTATCAAGTAGTGAAAGAAAACCCAAACTTTGACTGACGGCGTGTTAAGTGCTTTCGAAATCGAATAGGAAGTGAAACAGCAGACAGAAGTGTGAATATAGTTATTTCTTTTTTGCTATTAGAGGATAAATTACGACAGAAATCCCCTAATTTAATAAAGTGAAACTAAATTTGCGTGTGATACCAGGCGATTCGCCGTTAACATTCTTAACATTCTTCTTTTGGACATCATTTTGTAGCATTAGTCTTAAAAGTTAACTTTTGCTATTGTTAGCTTTAGCTTTCGTCTGTGTTTTATTTATCTCTTTGATCTTTAAACAACTTAATGACACTCACGTTACTCAAGCGGTGTGATGTCAAAGCAATGAACAGTGTCTCTCCTTTCAGACACAAGAATCCCGCCTATTTAAACGTCGTTAAACATCAATTGCGTTTCCTATAAAGTAAAGTAGTCGCGTACTTTGTAGGACACTTCAAAACAAGGCATTAATGGTCACCCATGCGACGAAGTGCGCACGCGTCCGGCAAGCTGCCATGCCCTTCTATTTGTCTCGCAGGCCAAGGATAAATATATAACCGGTAGATCATGAAGCGTTAGTGAAGATCAACGGTGATGTGTATACATTTTAACAACTATTTCGTAGAAAGGATATATCGGTCATATATTAGCATGCTAATGGTAAAAATGACAATGTGTGTAGCATATAACATGAGTATGGTATATATGTATACATAGCGATAACAAAATAAAACATGTATTTTCCTGGGAGCCAACATATATTTATATATAAACTTTATATATTCTAAACTGTTTTTATTTGAATATAATTACACTGAGGTCAAAGACTCCCCTTCCCTTGACCCGAGGTGTATTGGTCGGACACTATAAGGAGCATTCTGAGCTGGGACAGTGGGACATTTTTCCAACATTTTCCAGAGGAACCGGGAGAAGATGGGATGTCTCATTTTTCGGGACGGCCGCCTGAACTTGTATCTTTTTTCTTCAATCAATCACACTGTAAAATAAATCTAAGACGGTGACTCTGAAATTGACAGAGGCTTGGTGAGTTTTGTTTTGACAATGAACATTTCCTGCGCTAACAAACTTTAACACATAACTCACATAACGATCACTCCAATCTCAGAAGTAAGACAACAGTTGCTTATTTTTAACATTAAAAGCCCTGGAATGTTAAAATTTAGATGACATCAAGAATTCCTGTACCACAAAATAAACGAACAACTTTAATCTAATAAAAAATAATGGCTTTATTTTTTTTTTACTCTACATGACTTTTTCTCTTCTTTCTCATATGCAGTTTCTCAATCAGAGTCCAATACATGCACATCTGGACATAACGGACGTTTCTTAAATACTCCAAACACACTGGTAACAATACTAACCACACTCCCATCAGGACCATACTGTATATCTTTATTCTACAAAGAGCCATGACGATTCCCTAAATATTCCACCTGAAGGCATTAGAAGACAAATGATTTTTAAGATTTGGGTGAAATGTGTCTTTAGAAACAGCCACATTAAGACAATGACAACATTCAACATTATAGATGCTGTATGCTGCAGCTCAAACAAAACAAAGAAACAGGCACAATAAGCAAAAGCAAGAAACTTGAGTGGCTGCCAGTTAGTGGGGGGCGCTGTAACAATATTAGATGACAGTGTCTATCATCGTAACGTTTTGACTCCACTGTCACAAAGTTTGATGGGAATGTAGCAGGGATGATGCTCCAGCCACCAGGAAGTAGCCTAACATTAAACTACAAACCGATGGGATGGAATTAGTTTTCCACAAGTACTCAGTTTCAGTTACCCAGTTAAACTACTGTTAGTCAACTTACAAGAAAAAGACCAAATAAAAGGGATTTAAGTGATGTAAGTACGAAATAAGATCTGGCCCACTGCTTGTGCAGAAGCTTCCTCATCCAGAAGTAGGCAAGCAGAAGGTTGGCTGCTGTGTGTCCTTACAATGACAAGTGTAGCCACAAGCTGCAGCCATGTTGGTAAATATCACCCAAACCAACAATAAATACAAAGAAAATCAGTAAATAATATTCCCCAAAAGTTGTACATGTGCACCCATAAGTGGTTTTAAAAGACAAACTAAATGACAAACATTAGAAGTTAATTGTGTAAAATAACAAGTGCTCTCCAGAATGTTGCATGTGCACATTTAAAATAATTGCAGAGCTGAAATAAGGAAATGCTTTCTAAGAGTGTAAAAGTGAGCTTAAAGAAAGAAGAAAGAATCATTGCTTGGTATGTACAATAGCAAAAATGTAACAAAAAATACACAAATAAGAGTTAATAGTGACCTCTTCTTGCAGATAATCTGTTAAAACACTGAAGTTTCTCTGGTATGGTAGCACCTGAAGTCTTTGCTGTGCGGAAACACTGACAGTAACACTCCAGTACGGTTAGGACATAGATTATTTGTCCTGACATTCACTTGGCAGAAGCACAAACTTTACATGGTGTCCTCCCTGGGTGTGACAACGTGGGAAACAAGAGGGACGAGAGCGACTAACGGGGAACGGGACGGAGGAGTAGAGTCAGTAATGGCCGACGTTGGCCTCAGTGCTTAGGCGAGCTGAGGACAGAACAAGGCTTGATTTTGAAGACAAAGATGTGAAGGTGGCTGGCGATCTGGTTGCAGACGCTGACGCAGTAACGCACCAGGTCGAACAAGGAAATTACCTGCAGACACACACAAGTAACAAATTAGTATGCAGACATACAGCACAAAGACAAGAAGATTAGACTAATAAGGCACTTAGAAACACCATGTCACTCAAGCCCTGTCCACACGGGAATGTTCTTGGGATTTTTTTTTCTCTCTCAGGTTCAATAGAGCGTACACCTTTGCCAAGACCGCAGTGTTTACAAAAGAACTTATCATATTTGTTTTGTTAGTTAGCAGACCACTTCCTGGTTCATGGAGGAGGTTTGGGGTATGCCATTATAGTTGTGGGGGTGGATACTTCCATTGATGCCATAGGTAATAAGTGTTCGCACAGATCTGCAAAACGAAGTGAAAACACTAACGTCTATGCCATACCACTAGTTGGTGACAGGGTTCCTGCTTTGACATGAACAGAAAAATACTTAAAAATTGTTTTAAACAGGATTTATTTTCTTTAAACACATCCTGGAGATGTGTAGAGTACCTGCCCACATGTATGTAAACAGGTTCCAAAATGTTGTACACTGCGGGGAATTTGTGCAATTGAATTTAAATGTTGGTGGGTTTCATCAACTTGGTATAGATGTAACCCGCCTGCCTCACACTCCCTGCTCCGGGGCTCTTCATACAAATGCAACACTCCATCTTGTTTTCCTTGTCGGACGTACTGTACAAGTCACAGACGGATCATTTTTGCTAGGCACAGCTGAAGTCTTCAGTCTTGCCCTGTATCCCAGCTCTATGGCAACACTGCGAACTTCCTCAAAGCAATCATCGTAGAAATGGGCTGAGCATAACAACAACCACTTCGATGGTCCTTTTTTTTGGTGCAGCTCTTCGCAACTTTTTCGTCTTTTGGCCAATTAAAAATACTAACACCATGAGCCGTGACATTACTGCACCCACCCATGACAAAATGTCTTGGCATTCTCTCCAAAAACTTCAAAAAATTCACTTAAAACTCTCGTGATGATTACAGGCGATTACATAGAAAACAATATGTCGACAGGTGTCCTTGCAGGATGTCCTACTGGGATGACGTCACAGCTCAAGGGACTACAGAGCATAGGGGCTGTCTTTAAAGTTTATTATCTTGAAAATAAAATGGAATCTATGGAATTCATCTATGGAATTTATATGTATTTTATGCAAAAATGTGTGCCATTTCCTCAGTTTATCTGTGTTTAAGAATTTAGGATGACCTTTAAGGTTTGAAAGAGACTGAAATTTGAAAACTTTGACCGTAGTTGTGTGTGACATCCTGTGTTAGACATCATTTAAAAAAAATCAACATAGTATTCTTAAGAGTACTTTTAGAAGGTGATACATTGAAATTTGTAACCTACCAAGACTGAAGTGTAAATCATCTTGGCAGGTCTAGAAAGAAAATAATTCTAAACCAATGTAACTATTGCATGCACTCACCAGTGCGATCCACAGCACCAGGTACTCGTCAATAAAACTATTGAAATACTGATTGAGGAAGAGGAGTCCTGGTCCCAAGAAGGCTAAATCGTGAAGGTGCATCTCACTTTTTGTCATGTGTGCTACCTGAAGACACAAAGACATCACACACACACACACACACACACACAATATACATCTATTATCACTCAGATGAACACAAAAACAGGGCCAGAGATGACCAGCACCATTTCTTTAAAAGTCTATTTGACTTACAACTAATTTATTGGTGATTTTGGCAGAGACAAAGCCAAACGCCAGAATATAAAGACACGGGTGTTTCTCGAACAGCTGGACAGAAGACTTTTTGTAAATCATCACGGCCAGGATTATAACAGAACCAATGTGCAGCACTGGAGAGAGGACACTGGTTCCCTGAGGACAGAGACAACACACAGACAGACAAAGGCAGACATACATTAGTTTCTGAGCAAACAACCAAAACGCAAACATTCACATTGGCCTCAGATGTCCTTTGTGTTAGGACGCCAACATGGAGAACACACTTACTGCTATTGTGGAGCCGTTCTTGCCCACGCCTCCTGTGAAGATAACTCTGAAATAATTGGTGCAGGAAAAGATGGCTCCTAAAAATGTGAAAATGGCAGGAACCATTTTCATCTGGATATTTAGGATGGGAATCTGGGAAGGGAGCGAGGAGGAGAGGAAATATTCGGGATGTGGGTACCCAGCAGTAATCAAAATCATCACATTCTGCTTGAAGACATCACGCAACCACGAAGAGTAGCTTTAATGTAGTGTACAACGATACAATCCAAATCATTAGTATGAGGTCAGAGTTACCAGGGACTGCCAGAATGAAGATCCTCCCACAGCGGCCAGCAGGTACATGGTGATGATGAAGAGCTGCACCTCCGTCACATCGATGCTGAAGGAGAAGACACTTAAGCTAATAGCTTCTGAACAATTAAAAATGTTTGCTTATATTCTTTCATGAACCTTGGACACCTGCCAACACTGTGTGTGTGGAATATACTACTCACATGCCAAATCGCAGCGTTCCCGACACGTAGGTCTGCCAGTGAGCGCAGTAGAACATAAACATTCCAGCAAAGCAACAGAAGAACATCCAGTCTGGGTTGGTGCCCAGCTGCACCGCTATACTGGTTCCCAACACCACAAACACTGTACAGACCAACGTTCCACAACAGAGATTCAAACAAAGGAAGTACAGTACACAGTGGACCTTGAGAAGGAGGTTGTTGACTTGTTAGCGTACAGGTAATATTTTCATTAACATTTTAGCATCATTAATTGTTATGTATTTTTTAAAAAGTATAAAAACATTAAAAAAAACATGTAGCATCCATCCATTCATCCATCCATCCATCTTCTATGCTGCTTATCCTCATGAGGGTCGAAGGGGTGTGCTGGAGCCTATCCCAGCTGACTTCGGGCGAGAGGCAGGGTGCACCCTGTACTGGTCACCAGCCAATCACAGAAAACATGTAGCAAACCGTACTAAATGCAAATGCCTTTGTTCTTTTGTTTCTGTACCACTTTAATCGTTGGCTTTTGGTGAAAGGTACACACACCACAAATACCAATGAAAACAAGAATGAATGAATGAATACCAAAGAGAACACATAACTAGCAAAGTAACAAAGTAAATAACCTGTGGAGAGGGAGTCACAGCCATGGTCAAAGAGCTCCCCCAGTGGTGAGCTGCTGTTAGTTCGCCTGGCCTGCTTGCCATCGATGGCGTCTAGTGACTGGTACACAAAGAGACCCACTGCACACAGCAGGTACGCCCAGAGAGGAGCCTGTAGATGACACAAACATGTCAAGATACAGATTCACGAGATAGAGAGATTAAAACATTACATGATTTATCGTTTGGAGAAAAGCTGTCTCGCAAGAACAGGGCGGCCAGAAGTCCATCAGACTGAACAATGGCATTGCTACTATGAATGATAATACAGTAATATGGAAGTGGCAGGGCGTGAGGCAATGTTGGGACCGCACATAAAGTGCTTTACGCACACTTTGCAATCCAACCGACCTTAGTGCTTCCAGCATCAGCAAGTGACATGTGGCTGTTTTTCCCTTCGGAGTTGAACAGCTACAGCCATGTTATGTGCAAGCAGAAGCTGTAGCAATTCTCCATTTGACCAAAGTTGCGTCAGATTTGTCAGATCAAAACACGTAGATGTTTGGACTTGTCTGCACCATTAATCACTGGGCGTTACATTTGGCTCAGCACTAAGTTTACAAACACTGGCAATCACCGGTTCCGTTTCATAACACACCTCACACATAGAAGAGATCTGTGTTGACAATTTAGCGACATGGTCGCTATATTTAGCGAAGGTGAAGTATGCGGCGTGCAGGCGTGGACCTCCAACTTTTTACCACCGTGCGATGCAAGTCTGAAAGTTGTAAAAACAATTCCACAATTCTGTCCAACCCTTGACTAGCAACAGAATCAAAAAGGCAGAGCTTGGACACACTCCTCCGTAACTTGGCAACACCTCGCCTTCCGGCGAAACACGCGTGGGTGTCAAAATTTCAGCACAGGGGAATGTGGCTCATTGCAGAAATAAAATAGACAAAAACCCAGCTAAAGTGGAAAATAAATGTAACTAGAAAAAGCTAAAATGTTGGTACTAATACCTAATAATAAAAACAAAGATTTGTCTTTAAATATATGTATAACATTGTTTTTTTCCATTGTAAATTGTTTTTTCTTATTATTTTAAATATTACAGGACACCTGGACAGCCATGACGTAAATCGACAGTATATAAGTACATAAGACAAAAACAATGAGCTAGCATTGTTCATCTACAAGCTGGAACTATTAAGGCTGACACTTTTATTGGAAAGTCAACATTTCAAGAAGTGCTTCAAGCATTTGAAAGGCAGTTAGAATTGCCTGTGGGAAAATCCTTCACAAACGTCAAATCCACACTTTTACAGAGTGAAAGATGATATAGGAAAGGAATTATTGCATTGTTATGATATGATTATTGATTTATTATTATTACTTAATATTATTATTGTTATATAATAGTGGTTTATTTGGCCTCAAAAAATGGAACTGACAATGATATTGTTTCATATATTTCAAAAAGCATGTACATTGTTTTATGACTCAGTTAAATGAAAAAGTTTGTTTGTCCAGTCATATTTTTCATGTACTATTCTTAAAATTTATGTTAAAATCTCACTTCACCTCGTTCTCGTGGACCCAATCTCGTGCATCGTCTAGCCGAGTGAGTTGGGTGTCTTGTGACACCCCTATTATTTACTGTAATTATGTAATTCAGCAAAATACATCCCCAAGACATGTTAAACGTGCTTTAAAAATATGTGTCCTAGTTGACAGAAGCTTGTGAAAAACAATGTGGACCTGTTCGGTGGCAGTGGGGCAGTAGTAGACCAGCACCAGTGTGGTGAAGATGTTGGTAGCCAGGCCAATAATGGTGATCAGGTTGGGAGCAATCCAGGAAGGAACACGAGCCACCAACCACTCCCAGTAACGCTGCATCAGAGGCTCTAGCAGCGAGCGTCCTGCACTACTGTACCTGCAGGCCAAAAACAGATGATGATTTATTAGACAGCGAATTGAGTCAGGTTCTTTGAGTCAGGCGCTTTCAGATCTTACCATATTTTTGTACAAGAATCATGACTGTTTTCTTACACTTTTTGAATGTAAAGCTCTGAGCCTCACATGCTGTATTTTGGATAAATTTGATGAAAAAAGCACAAAGGTTGCTCCACAGAAACGAGAGACAGTAGAGTCTGAGGCAACCAGCTGAATATCAGCCACAGTCAAAGTGATGATCAATGTTGACAAATACGTTAACGTGAGAAAGCATTCTACACTCTCAAGGTATTATTACTATATTAATATTCATGCTGTAAATTTACCAGCCTTTGGAATCAATGTAATATTTCCAATGAACTTTTGTATTATCTAACAAACTGAAGGTTGTCTCGCATCCCAAACCGATGTTGTACAGGTATATGTGAAGCCATATAATACCTGTATTATGTTTAATATGGACTGACCTGTGCTCCTCTAGCCTTTTGAGCTGGTGTCTTGAGAGGGGGGGCGAGGGCAGCTCAATCAGCCGGCGCAGCACTCCAGGGGCCAGCCAGCAGCTCGCCTCCATGCTCAAGCCCTGCCCGGCGGGGTCCTTTTCCCGCACGGGCCCCCGGCGAGAGCGCAGGCCCCCCCCTTGCTGCTGCCCCGTCACACTCATGGAGCCCCGCTGGCCACTGGTCCTCCACACTCTGCCACGGTCCTTATGGAGGGGCGAAAGGTCCAAAGAGGAGCCGGATGAAGCTGGACGGATCAGGAGAACACAGCACTCTTTACTACTGCTGCTAACCTTCGTATTTTAAGACTTCATTTAATCAAAAAGCGCAGATACAGCTCAAACATAGGCTGCATGGGAATAAATTGACAAACTGTCACTTAACATATATGATTTACATTCTAATCTAGACCTTTCAACGTCCGCATCAATGCCAACCTTAGAAAAAGTGGTTTGAACTCAGTCACAAGTGACTATGCAGGTGGCATTTTAAGTAATTCTAACATTTCCCTTCATGAAGACCTGAGCACGACACTGCACATACGTAGATGAATAAGATAATACAAGCATTGCTTTTTTTGGAACATATGACAATGTAATAACACGCAGAATCAAACATAACACTGAAATACTAATTATATAATCACACTGATTATAAAGGTCATATGACAAATATATAAATTGCTCTTGGAATATTTCTTGTAAAACAACTGGTTAGGCAAGGTGAACGCCACCACCAAGTGACAGGTACACATTGATTTAAATATGTAAAAATGTAGAAATACTGCCGCAGTTCCACTTTAATGCAGTAAACTATTAGTGCTTGTCAAACACATGACAACCCAGCAGTCATTAATTATCTTGACAGCCACTGGAAGCTAACGTCATTTTGCTCAGATTATGCTGATGTTGACGATTACAATTAGCATTGGCATTGGCGAGCTAGCTAGCTTCCACCTTGGCTCCATAAACAAACTTGTGGCACTTCGCACATTCTAAGGCGCGCTGTAGCGGTGGTATAGATGTCATTTTACAGCTCTGAGCACAGCTGCAAATGCCGCTGGCCGTGTCACTATTTGTGGGTAAGAGCAGCCAACGGACTCGGTTCCTACGGTGGGCTGAGGCGAGCTCCAGTGAGCCGAGCCTAGCCTAGCCTAGCCACACAGGCTAACTAGCATGAACAGGGCAAACAGACCTGGACGAGGACAGGGCGAGAGCTCCAGACAGTCTGAGGGGGAGACGGAGGCTCTTTACGCTGACAGACAGGAGCCCCGCTCAAGTCGTTTGAATGGAGGGGTTCTCCTCTTTAGACTTGCGGTGGTTTTGAGTAGCAATGAACAAATCACCTCAACCGGTGTCTCTGAGTGACACAACACGCTAGTTGACATTAGCACTACTGGAAGTCTCGCGTTGCGTTCAATAACATGGGTTGATTCAAGCCATATTTTAGACTACAAGGCACCGCCACTTCAGTAGAGAAACAGACCATCTTGTGCTTTAAATCAAAATGAAGTACAATCACAAACATATTGTTAATTAAAATAATACCTCTGACAGTGTCAATCAAAGTTAGAAGGTCATATACTTTGCAATTTATTGCAAAATATTGCATAATATACAGATTTTCTGTTAATACAGTGTATAATGCAGGGTGTTTAGTCTTCTTTGGTGTCAGTGTTTGCAGATTTGTATACAGTAGAATAGAGTAGAGTCCTTACCATTACAGCCGTATCTCGGTTGAATTATATGATAAGCACACCTTACAGGTAGCGAGGGAACTTTTCAGTGGGCTGTCTTCTTCTAAAGCGTAGATCATTTCAAATAAGACCTTTGGATACAAGAGAACCTGCAGCTTTTCAGTCAATTTGACACAGCTCTCAAAGCGTGAAATTGCAACTGTGGGCTCTGTCGTGAGATGCGTCGCCACCCAAAATCATTTTGCCGCATAGACTTACAGACTTTACAGACTGTGTCCATAAAAAGGCTGTCATTAGAAGACTGATTATAAATGCTACATTGTTCTTTTACATGTTTATATTGTGTCCTCATGTGAATGAGATGGGAACACAATTCACTGCATACAGTCACATCGAGACAATTGTTCACAGCAGTCACATGCATACAAATTGGCCATTATAAAGGAGGACAATGACAGTTGTGTTAGAACGTTTGGCCACATTTAATGCAACATATAGTGGGACCTGCAAAAGTGGTAGGAACTTGGAGCTCATCATCATCATCACGTCAGCTCTGTGAGCATCTAAAGAATGAACTTGTGTTTTCTTTTTGTTTGGCTTTCATATGATGCTACCACAGAAGGGTACCAGTGATAGCAAAACTGAAAAGTGTGATGATAACCACAGAAACAGATATGGACCTGACTGTGACATAGGAAACTGTCTAGCTGCTCAGTACATTACAATCACTACAAGTTTTAAAATATTAATTAAGTACAAAAATGAATTTGACCAATTAGATGCTAACGTCGATAGCATGAAGCGTTCAACATAATGACTAATGACTAGCATCGAAACCACGAGACAAGCTTGCCAACAAACAATGTTCCACTTTGGCGGTACAGTACACAGTATGCGTGTGTTGTTATTTACATGTATGTATGTTGTCATGTTTGAGGTGTGTCTTCATGTCGGTGTGTGTTCAGGACTCTCGCTCTAACAAGTGAGGAATAGTTAAGAAGTCTCTCAGAAGTTTCTGCACTTGAGCGGGTTGGGGGTCCTTGGTGGCAGCCGGCACCAGGTCTGGATCCAGAGCCAAGTTTAGGGCTTTTCTGGGGCTGAAGGCAGCCGAGCGGATCTGGGCGGTGTGGAGATCCTCAATGGCGCTGGACAGCCAGATGAGTCTCTTGAGGCTCTGGATGTTACGTCCACGGTCATGCATGAGCTGGTGCTCGGTGACGGACCTGCGACTGGAGACACAACATACATAGAATCCAGAGGTACAGACAAGTATAGTGGCCCTCAAGGGTCAGAAAGGCTTGAAAAGAGGTTCAGAGGGGACACAGATACAGGATTCTCCCACGACACTGTCTCTACATAAACTCCCCAACACCTTAAGAGCTGTGCTGGACAGTGGGTTGATAGCCTGGGGCTTTTGGTTCACTGGCTAGCATTGCTCGACTTAACTCTCATTTGTTGGGGATGTCTGGTCGCGGGTTCAAGCCCCATTGTGTGCAGGGCTGACTGCTGTTACATATATATTTTATTGTATATGCAGTCAGAAGATCGAGAAGACCTGGGTTCGAATCTCCATTGGGCATTTCTGTGTGGAGTTTGCATGTTCTCGCCGTGTGTGCGTGGGTTTTCTCCATTTTCCTCCCACATTCCAAAACCATGCATGTTAGGTTAACTGGCGACTCTAAATTGTCCATAGGTATGAATGTGAGCGAGTGGGAATGGTTGTTTGTCTATATGTGCCCTGCGATTGGCTGGCGACCCCGCCTGTCACCGCGAAGTCAGCTGGGAGGGGCTCCTGAAACCCTAGTGGATGGATGTTTTCCACATCACAACACTGCTTAAGGTAAAAAAAAAAAATCCTGGTCACCTCTGGTTCTGTTCACAAAGTCCTGTTGGAAAGACCACCAGAAACATGATGAAGAGACGCTGCATGTGTGTGTGGGACATCTGCATCTTCTGTGACCGAGAGAAAAGAAAAGAAAAATACAAAAGTCATTGCTACTCGTTAAATTAGCAGCCTCATAAGTCTAACACTTTACAAGCTTTCTGCATCAGAGCCATGTGTTACTCTTCAACAACAGGCTTTTTTTTTACATAGTATCTGAAAAAA
The DNA here is from genome assembly GCF_027744805.1 of Dunckerocampus dactyliophorus. NCBI lineage: Eukaryota > Metazoa > Chordata > Actinopteri > Syngnathiformes > Syngnathidae > Dunckerocampus > Dunckerocampus dactyliophorus. Next base: position 14,343,217 of record NC_072826.1, on the reverse strand, counting down.
ATTAATTAAATGAAGAAAACTATTAAAAAAAAGGGGAATATTGGTTTATTTTTTTAGTTCCTTTAAAAATCATCTCAACAGTTCTGCTCCTGCTCTATATGCCAAAACAGTCAACGCAATATACAGTAGATCCTCAGAACCGGACAGTCCATGAAAGCAATCCAGGACTTGAACAACAATGGACACAAGAAAAGTGCTTGTCAAAAAAACACAAAAGAATGAAAGACAAAAGTTTTTTAAAAGTGATTTTTGTGTTTATTTGGCTCGATTTTAGTATATTGCATTGAACAAGGCATCAGTGATGATAATCAACAGAACTAAAAAATATGACCTTTTTGTTCAAAACAGCACACAGTACACAGACAAAGGACATCTTTAAAATAACAGTCACTTGTATGTCTTTTTACAATGACATAACAATTAACTATGTTAAAATACTACCTTAAGCATTACCTTTATACTGTAGTATCCTGTAATTTGGGATGGTACTCACATGGTCCCTGATGGTGACAGGAGCTCGTTTGATGATCAGCCACGATAATGACTTCACATTCGACCTCCAGACCTTTTATAAAGCCCCCTGACACACTCATACACACACACACACACACACACACACACACACACAAGGCACTTGATCTGCTAATCAAACATACGTCATCATCATCCCCATTTGGCTGACATGTGACCCCACATGATCTTTTTCCAGGTTGCTTTTTGTGTTCACTGAATGAAAAAATGTTTGTGGTGGCGGAGGAGCTTCACGCACTCTCTGATGTCATTTCTATAATCAGGGGTTGAGAAAAGGAGGATCATATTCCATTCAGGGATGATCATTTTTCTATTCTCTTCTCTAATCCTTTGCCAGGGTGACAAAAAAGGAGTTTTGGCACTGACGGCTGCAGACACACAATGAGTCAAAGTTTGCTTGTGTAGTTGAGATGTTTGCAGCCTGGAGCTCCTCAACCTCCTCCGTGATCATCCCCCCATCGCCCTCCATCGCTAATGAAGCTGACCAAAGTGGAGTCTGTGGTTGGTGTGCAGTCGTCTTGACAACACCATCCGGGACGGGTTTCTCTCTCTGAGGAATGTAGGCCGCGGTTGGAGGCTGGTGGGCGGCGAGCGAGGAGAAGTGATTTGGTTCACTGGAGAGCGAGAGAAAGAGAGAGAGAGAGCGGCGGCCGTGTGGAGAAACTGAAAGAAAATGCAGATGAGGACGAGAGGAAGGCAATAAAAAGAGGACAAGCAATCAGTCACATGAAAGAGTGAGTATCTATGCTTCAAACATTCAATGTGCTGCTGACGTTGTGGAGGCAGCCGTGGAAAAGCAGCTCAAGAATGCGGCCTGTGAACGCAGCGCCACAGGTTTGACTCCCCCGGGCAGCGTAGTTTGCCTATGTTACAAAGGAGGAGCACTTGAGCAAACCCCTCCAACCGTCTATCCATCACATTTTCTATCCCACTTGGCCTGTTTAGAGTCAAAGGACAGCTGGAGCTTATCCCAGCTGACAAGAGGAAACTCTGGATTGATCTTCCGCACCGTCACAGAATGTAGGTTCACAGCGTACCCACCAATTGGACTTCTTCTGCGGTAGCAGGTAGATATTGGCTGTGTGAATGGGAATAAAGCTGAAAGTTAAACAGATAATACTCACTTCTCCTACTCTGTTGGATAATTTTGTACTACGATGACAAAAAGACAGCTAGCAGGAAGGTAACACACGGCTGCCTCTGCAGGATGAAAGTAATTTTACAACACGGGTTCTTGCTCATTCAGTTTGTAGCATCACATTATTCATTTGCTTTATCTATCCATTGTTATGTTTTTTGTGTTGTTTGTGTGTTTTAGTCGAGTCCCATGGCAGGAGGTCATCCACTGACCTATCACACAGGGGTCACGGGGTTAATCTGAAGGAAGATTAGAGGTTGTGCTGCTTGATTTGTTGCCAGATGGTAGATTTTCTCAATTCAAGTGTTAAAAGGGTGATAAATGAGATGGACAAAAAGTCAATGTAAATGCTGACAGAAAACAGTGCTTGTTATTATTGTGATTATGAGCGCATGTCTAAAACGACTTGGTGCTAGTGAGTGAAGGGATTATTTTTGCTGCAGTGGCAGCCGTCCTTTGAAGTCATCCTCATGCAAAACTGGCTGTGACCACATGATGGCAGTAAAATGACATTCTTTAACCACAGCTGGGCTTTCGGAGTACAGTATAGGGAGAGAATCAGAGGCGCCGCCAGGAATTCTGGAACCCCCCGCCCCCGCCTACCAGTTGTTGTAACCACATCTCTAGAACCCTAAAGAACCTTAACTGACCCCCAAGAGCTTTACATAACAACATGACATAATATGTTCTGTGTTTGAATTTCTGTCATCACAAAAATATTTTATCTTTTTTTGTAAAGGTAATATGCGCAAGAGAGAGAAATTGCCACAGACTGCAATGATCCTAAGTGACATGACATTGAACACAGTGTTGCTCACCTTCATCACTAGGAGGCGTAAAGTTATGGCGAGACAGGGCTGCTGCTGACTCATCTGTTGTTAAATCTGGTAAGGGGGGCATCTGATTTAATAACTCATGCGTAACATTTACCTGCTCTGATTAAATGTTGGTTAAAAAGGAGTGAGATGTAGGCATGCTAACACTCTGCTAGCTTAAATTTCATTATGGACATTAAGCTAACAGGTTTATTTCCACAACACACAGACTGGCTATTTGTATTTGTACTTTATCCCACAGCGGGAAAAAGCGGGCTAGACTACAAAAAAAAAAAAAAACGGGTCACAAACTGACACTCTTTTCGTTCGTCGCTCTTCTCTCACCGTTTTCTCTTTCTTTTTTTGACTCACAGACTTTATTTTACTGGGCACTGGTCGCATAGTTTCACTACTCTGCCACAACTGCCGACTGACAGGGAACAGCTGCAGCTATGAAGCACTGTAAAGTTAGTAGTGGGCCAAACCATTTGGTCAGTCAATGTGGAAGCTTACGTTTGGTCAGTGTGGATATTTAACTATTACTGCCAAAAACAAGAGATTGTTTTCATCGTTTTCTGACTATATATATAAAAAAAATCACAACCAGATAGCAAAATTATTTTACCTATTTATTTGGGCCCCTATCAGCAGGGACCCTTGGAATTGTCCTAGCTTTTCCCCACTTTACAGCATCCCTGTAGGGAATTAAACATATTACTGTATCAGCATCACAAATGATCAAATAAAAAGACACTGTTACACTACTGAGTTAACAAACTAGGAGTGTTATTCATAATTCATCATCATTAGGTATTGATGGTAATTGAAGCAGACAGTTGACAAACAGGGTAACATTTTGCTGAATTCACCCTAAATTATCACTATCATGAGCGTAGCATGGCACATGCCTGGTAACATTTGCATTCGAAAATGAGGGAAATTTTTACGGAAAATAAGACAAAATCCTTATTAAAATGACAAATGTTTACGTGTGTAGCTATTGCTGGACGTTTGGACACCCCTTATTTAAAACTATGAAAATATATTTCTGGTACTAAATCTGTCCAATAATTGTAACGTGTTTTTATAGAATACTTTAATTATTATGGAAACATAAGATAGTGAAATGGTGTATTTAATTATTATTCTTTTTCAAAAACATTTTTTTTTTAATGAAAGGTAAAATACGGGAAATTTTGAGGAATCTAAATGGGCGTGCAAAATACGGGTTTCCCGAAATGGGAGGGCTGACAGGTATGGTCGTATCTATACAGTACCACCACAGCAAGTGATACCACACTTTGCAATAGCCACATTTGTCCCACCACTAATCATCATGGCATCAGTGGAAGTGTCCACCCCCCCCAGAATCATAACGGTAATGGTTTAATCCATCTCGAACATGCACACAAATTACACAGGAGCACAACACATAACACAATTCACATTTTCGCATGTCCAAAAAGGAGTAGGAAGAAGCAAAGCTTGTTTAACCCAACCCCTCTTCCGTTTCACATCAGTTGCAATACATTTGCTCAATGTGCAACCGACCTAATGATGGTAATAAATTGCTAACAGCTGATTAAATAGCTGACAGAGACACAGTTTGATCATGAGTGAGTCCAGACTTGTACTTTGTAAACATCAACTGCTTGTACTGTTTCTTGAAATCGCTCATTTTAGTGCTTTGTTCGAGTTCCGTACTTAATCCGTTCCACAGCTTGATTCCACACACACACACAAATGCTTTTTGGTGTTTTGGGAATAAAGGGTTCGTATGTTCCTTGTAAGCGGCAGTATGGACTGTCCTAATTGACCTTTGTTGGAGCACGGTTAGTGAGTGAGGTGTACTTTTATAGTTGTTTCCCCATATCTCCACACAACACGTTAGATATGGTAATACCAGAGAGCAGTACAGAGTATGGAGTGATTTTTGATCTAGAACAAATTTAGCTTTTTTCCGTATTGAGGTATTTCTTGCCACTTTATGTTGTATATTTTTAATGTGAGATTTCCAGCTCATATTAGTATTATTTATTACAACCCCGAAAAATGTATTTTCGTTTACCCTGTCAATGTCTACGCCGTCAATTTGTATTTGCGCATGTGCATCCTTTTTGCACTGACCAAATAGCATTATTTTACTTTTATTTAGGTTTAGGGATAGTCTATTATTATCGAACCATCTTTTTAGTATAGTTAATTCCTCTGTGATTTTTTTTATTATTAGCTCCTGTGTGCTCTCTCCACAGGAGAATGCGGTCATGTCGTTTCTAAATAATACCAGTTTCAAGTCCTTCGTGACTTTACAGATGTCGTTTGTGTGCAGATTGAACAGTTTTGGTCGCAGTATTGACCCCTGGGGTAAGCCGCATGATACTCTCAAGCTCGCAGATGGATATTCTCCTAGCTTCACATATTGCCTCCTGTCTGCTAAGTAGCTTTTAACAAAGTGCAAAGCTAATTCTCTGATTCCATAGCTTTCTATTTTTGTAATGAGGATACTGTAATCAATTGTATCGAAGGATTTTGTCAAATCCATAAATGATGCAGCGGCACACTTTCTGTGGTCTACTGCATTGGTAATTTCCTCAGTGATTTCGATTAGGCCATGGAGTTGAAATGTAGGTCTGTAATTCATTCTTATTAATACATTTGTCCGCTTTTCAATTATTTTTGAAAATTGTGGTCTTAAGGAAACTGGTTGGTAGTTTGTGAATTGATGTTTGTCTCCATTTTAAAAAATTGAAACTACTTTAGCCGTTTTCATTTTGTTAAGGCCCTGTCACACCTTGACGATTTAGCCAGCGTACGCCAACGTATGAAAAATTTGGCCAATACGCTGGCGTACGTTGAATAAGTTATGGGTGAGTTTTGTATAAGTTAAGAGCACGCTGAAGCACGTCGGCATACGTCGTAGTACGTCCAAGACGTCCAAAAATTTTGTGCATGCACAAAACTTTTCGACATATGTCAACGTATGATTCATACGTCCCGCATACGCGGGCAATAAGTTATGCGATCGTTGACGCCCGTTCACACACGTTATTTGTAAGTTACGCACAAGTCGTAATACGCCAACATACCTTGAGACAAAACTGTGTCTTCTTGGCAAGGGTTGGCTGAGAGGAGATGGAAGCCACTGGGGAAGCAGGTTCCGATACCATTAACGATGCCTAAGAGGCGTTAGAACCTGCGTCATCTCCATCAGAGTGGGAGGGGGAGGCTGTGGGTGGTGATGGATCCCTCCGTCACTGCCCTGATACTTCTCGGCAGCGGTCTTCGAAATTTTCTTCGGCATGATGGTGATGTTGACACTGCGATGTCTAGTGAGGTTATGATTTGAGTCATCAAGTGGCAGCCTTTTTATAGGCTACGGCACGTGATCGTCGGCCATACGCTACGCAGTTAGACTGGCGTTGGGCACAAGTTGTGAACGCCGGCAACACACTACGCATTCGTTGGTATAAGTTGTCTATAAGTTATAGAAACGTTCTATATAAGTTACTAATACGTCATGTGTACGTCGAACTCGTTATGAATACGCTATGTATATGCCCAAAATTGGAAAATCCGTCGACAGTAATTCAATTGTTCCTCTGTATAGTAACATCTTTTCTGATATGAAATAAGAGGTTTGTATCCGGAGCTATATCGTCCTCCAGTTCCAGTTGTTCATGTTATGAACTTGGCAGTACACTGGGTTCTCTACGTACGAACATCCGACTTGCAAACATTCGGAGACACGAACGCAAGCTGACTGGTCTATATTTTCATGTATTTTGTCGAAAATTGCGATATTTTGTCATTTTAATTGGTTCGAAAATGGCGCTCTACAGCGCTACCGTATCATCTACGAAGAGAAGAAAAGGAAGACCATACAAACTTCCATTGAAAGCTTCTTCAAACGTAGATCTGCCACTCCTGCACCGTCGTCACCAAGTGACTCGCCACCAATGCCTACACCTTCGTCTGCACCTTCGTCGCCAATTCCGTCCACCTCAGTAGTTTCCCCTGAACTACCTCTTTTAGAAGAGTCTACCGACGACGACGATTTTTACTTTTTTCAATAACTCCTTCGCCAAACCACTCCTCTTCAAAGGTAAATAACATTTATCATTACGTATTATATCATTTTTATTTCATTAATTATCCTCGTTTAATATTACTACTGCATCCAAACTCATATTTACATAAATACACATATACTGTATATGTATACACGTACATGTAGTACCTATATCATTGGTAATGTTACCTTTTCCCCGACTTACGAACAAATCGACTTGCGAACGGCCGTCTGGAACCAGTTGTGTTCGTAAGTTGGGGACCTAGTGTATATTGACCAGCACCATTCTCATGAGGACCGCCAAGAGTTACCATTAATGTTTTGTAAGTTTGTCCAAGTCCTTCAAACGTCCGACTATTAATACTTTTGCTTGTTCCGGAGTGTCGTTACGTTTATGAGCATCTTACCTTGTCTCAATAATTTTTTACATTCTTTGTGGTACTGCCCGTCTGGTCATCCTCCTCCTCCATGAACCAGGAAGTAGCCTGTTGCTGACTGGAACTAACAAACACTGACAGTATGGCCTTGGTGGAGGTCAGTCAATGTGAATGATGCCTTCACTGACTTGATGAAAAATGCTCTTCAAAAACCACAAGTGGACAATTCTATTTCAAATTCCAATGGCTTTATTTTATGTATAGATTTGTATATATTTATATATATATATTTATATATTATACATAGACATATGTAACAACTTGATTATCATCTTTTGTTCAGCGCTAAGTTCAAACAACATGACACTAAGAAGAGCAAGGCATTCCACATCATATCTACAAGAGCAAAGAAAACATGTCTGCGTGTGTGTGTGTGTGTGTGTGTGTGTGTGTATGTGCATACATGTCTTCCACACGGCAATGGACCTCTAGGAGGGTCTGACACTGGATGAAGACGACGATGGCGGGGAAGGAAGCCAAGGAAGCGCTGCGGTGGAACGGGACGATCGTGTTGCATAGATTGAAGCCAACGGGAAGTGGTCAAACACACAGGAAGTGAGAGACACACACACACACAGGAAGAAGGAAACGCTCAACCGGCGCTATCCAATAAGTGACGGGTTTACTAAGAAGATCTATGACGGTGCCGCTTCTTTTGTACACAAGTGATTATCATCATACTATCATTACTTGCGTCTACCATGCCGGCCTCAGCAGGATGTTCTTGTCACAAAATTAGTGGACTTCAAGTGAAATCGAGGCAATTTGTCACAGAACTTTTCCTGTTAAGCACAACAACTTAAACTTTGTCGTACAACCAAAACAAAGCTTGCCGAGCTAACGTTGGCATGCTAGCACAATGTGTTAGATCTTAAATGGAAAGATGTTGCCCTTAATAAAAAGACGTGAGCATTTCTCAGCACAGTTGCAATACTTTTCAAAAGCAGAAAAACAATATTTAAACGGAATCCGCAAAAAAATCTTTCGCTGAAGACTGGCGGCCATGTTTCTTGACTTCCTGACTAGCTAACGGCTAACTGTCTAACACAGTCACATTCATGTCACTCAAAACAACTGTCATGTGATCTTTTTAGGTTTTTATACATGTTTAGCGTTTACCCTTAGAGTACCCTCAGATCAAATATTTCAAAATATTGTTGCAAAATATCAATGAGACATATGACAGCTTGCGCTCGTGTTAGCCTAGCTTAGCACGGTGACTGCCCACAGGGAGGGAAACTGCTAGCATAAACAACTTTGTGAGTTCACAAGCGAGCTACACAAAAAGCTGACAAATACAAAGAAACTTTGTTTTTTTTCTCCTAAGCTTCTACACAGCAACTGGGGGAAAAACAACAATAAAAATAATTTGGCAAATATTTTAATGATTATTAAGAATTTTCAGTGCTCTTTCAGGCAACCATTCCTTGTATTATTTCTCCTCTCAAATGTTGATTTGTCTGCTGAGTAAAGTGAACATCTGCGGGTGAGCAATTTGACACAAATGATTGCTTTAGTGGGGAATACATTTGACTAAATCTTTACAATCTTGAATTGCAGCGCTGATGGACACGATGACGTCATCAGCTAACGTTTAGCACGTCAGCCATGACGTCACCTGACATGGCTGCCCAACATCAACCTTCTACAAAATATATCGGCGGAGGTGATTGGCGGGGTGAGGCTGAGAATGAGAGGGCGTGATGAGGATTAATGTGAGAATGGGAATGAGCCATCCATCAGACACCACACTCTGAAATGTCCTTGGAGGGATTGTTGTGGAAAACAAGTCAACATTTGGGAAGTTCCATTCCGTACTAAAACATGCAGAACACGACATTGAACACGTACACTCGACAGTTAGTTTTATCCAAATGCAGTTGCTCTTTTTTGTTTGTTTTTTTTTCCCCTTGGTTTTGGTACAGAGTGGCTTGAGGCGACACAGAACACGACGCAACCAATCGCACCAGGTTGGACATATTGCTTTAAAACCACCAAATTTTGGATATATGTCATGCATGCCACATAGATGGTTATGTCTTACAAAAATAACACCAACGCTTATTAATGTGTTTCATAATATTCACAGAAAACAAAACTTGTTTCAGTCTTTTTTGTCACCAACTCCATATGTATATCAATATATTTAAATCTAATATACTTATTTAGACACACGTACAGTGGAACCTCCAGAAGTGGTACAATCTGGGGTTTAGCCAAAATGTTAAAAAAAAAAAACAAGTTCAAATCATCACCCTTAAACCAGGAAGGTTTAACACCACAAGTGTTTTGCTTTTTCTTTGGCTTAAAAAAAAACAAACAACACCACCACCACCACTGAAGGGTACCAGTGATGTGTAATGATAACCATAGAAAAGGAATGTGACCTGTAAAGTTAAAGGTTTTATGTTGGCCACAGTTTGACACCGGAACAGATGAATTCACTCCAAGTCAACCAGCGTCACGTAACGCAACAGACTGTGTTGGACTTTGGAGGTTCCACCGTATTAGATATAAATATATGGATATCAGGTAATCATCAGTATATAAAGTGGCTGGGAGTTCTGTCAATTTCTCTGTAAGTCTCTCCAAAGTTCCCACGACAGGAAGCTGCTCTGAGAAAGGCAGGAAGTCAAATGGCGGGATCACACGCAACTTTCCTCTCCATAAAAAAACAAGAAAAAAAAAAAAACGTATGTTCCGGGAACTAAAAACCAGTCTGTGTCTGAGCCTGAATCTTGATGGTGAAGAGCATCAAGCAACATCAGACGGACGTGAGGGCAACCAGTCCAACACGACACGAGACCACCGCAACAAATGGGTGTGCTTGGTTTGGGGTGGAGGGGCTGGTCGGGGAGGGGGTCTTGGAAACCACAAACTTGTATGGAAGGAAGAAAGAAAGAAAGCATGAGAGACTTTGGCAGAACGTCTTTAAAGCTAAGATGGCTCATGATGAGCTGGCTGCCCTCCTATAAGACACTATTTACATGTACCGACTGCAGGGGGCGCACAGGAAGAGGATGTGATGTCACTTTGAAAGGTCCTCATCCATGCCACTTAGTTGGTGATGTCCCGTCACAGGCCACGCCCCCTTTCGGAGTCAAGCTGCTGTCGCCAAGGTGATGCCGTTTGGAGGTTCAGAGTTCTCTACATGTTCTGGATCAAGGTTTTGACACTCCTCCGAACCGATCCATGATTATTGATCCACTTTGTCGTTCCGGTTCTGGAAGGAGACGCTGCCTGAGGCAGGACACGGCCTTGCTCCTCCTCAGCCAATCGGAGCGCAGCGCTAAGCCACAAAGATGCGTCCGTCGACAAGCAGAGCAGGAAGTGGGAGGGAGACGGACACATTCCCGTTTCACTATCATCACTTTGTGTGTGTGTGCGCGTGTGTGTGTGAAGAGGGCGGGTTTTACGAGTGAGTTCCAATTGAAGAGAGCGTAAACAAGTCACTTGCAGGTTCGTGAGCCCTAATGTCAGGTAACCATGGCGACACACGTGGCATCGATATTTAAGAGAGCGCGAAAAAAGACGCTGGATCAATCTCATTCATGGAACGCTCGGCAACGCCTATACATCATATATTCTCCAAAATATTAAAAAGTACTGAATATAAAAATACAGAAGAATCGTAAAAAATGAGCAACACATTGAAATCGATATGAAAACCATGCAAGGAAGTTTCCCCATTCCGTTACGTAGCAAGATTGGAGGAAAGCTAAGGGAATGAAGGGAAGTGGTGGCGTGACGCTTCATGTAAACATCGTAGAGGTCCTTTGAGACTCTTTCGGCAGTGACGACGGAGGGTTTGCTCCCTGCTTTTTTTTTTTTGTTGTTTTTTTGGTTGTGTGTGGACTAAAAGGGCCAAGGGGCCGGTGATTGGTGGGGTGAAAGTTCAAAGGAAAAGCCATCTGAGAGAAGAATGGAGTAGAATATGGCTCTGAGTTACATAGAAAAAGCTGGTCAGAAGAAGCTTTCACACAAATATGGCAGGAGGCCTCCCTGACACACTTTTAGTAACAGGAAGTCATGACCGGACTAACGAGGCTGCATCCACAGCAGGACGACGTCACCGTCAGCAAACTGACTCCACATAGGTTTGACAAAGGAGGGAGAGGTAAAACAAAACAATATCTGTCTGGAACGCACAAAGATGGCCGACGCGTGTCCACAGAGCCATCAGCTTCCTGTCTGCTTGAGGTCAAAGTCAAAGAAACTTTGCTGACTCTTTGTTCTTCAGCTGATGCTGCATTACTTCAAACTAGTCCTGCAAAACTGCAGCTTGAAGGTACAAAAGTGCTTTACGCGGAACAGAGTGAAGGATATTGCTGTAAGCGGCATCCCGCACACAGATAATTAGACGGCGTCAGCGTGTGGTGTGACATAAATACTTGACAGCGTGACCTTACAGTGCCAATTGTTTTCCACACAACAGGGCGGGAGAAGTGCGTGTCCGTCCCAGCATTACAGAATACACACAGGTGGCATCCCGTCTGTTAGATCTCAGATGGGCTTTGGCAAATGACTTGGCCCCCATCATTTTATGTCAGTAAAACTGTTCAAAAACCAGAACCTTTTACATCACGCTAGCTGATGACGCCTCCTGGTGGATGTACAAGACATGCAATCAATGCTCGTAATTCTGCTCTTCTACTCCGGAAGGTGCGAGATTTCATCTTGTAAACTTCAGTCCAGCAGACAGGAAGTGAGAGGCTGTGTGAGCACGCAGACGGCCAACTGAACAGAGTCCCCAAATATTCATTCCTAAGTTATCATGCGACGCAACACCAGTGAGACAGAACATGCATCCTACGAGTGACGTGGAAAAGAAGCCCACCGTCGGCTTCAGGTGAGGGGTCAGTTAGAAGCGAGCAGGAAGCGAGGCCTCTGTGGACGCCGCCATGTTAGATATTTTAGAGTAAACATTCAGTCCTTCCACATGCAGCACAGCAGCCAAAGAAAAACCAGGACATAAAAGACACCGTAAGGGAGGAAGAACATTTTTTTTTTTTTTTTGAAAGAGTTCCACCTTACAGACTGTAGCGTCACACTCACGAGACAGTCGTAGGATCGTAAAATCAACATATCAACAATTGTTTACAGGACCAAAAAAAAAAAAAAAAAAAAAAAAAATCAACATTGAAAGGGAAAAATAGGGTTACATTTTTGCATTTGTCTTAAAAAAAAAAAAATCTTGGGGGTGGTCATGTGACCTGGCTGTGAGGGGAAGCGGAAGCGTATGTACACGACAATCATCGCTTTTTTTTTTTTGTCAAGTCCAGTGCCGTTTTTTTTTTCCTTTTTTCCAGAAGGAAGCGAGTAGAGAAAACGACATGCTCCTGCAAAACCCGCAAACGTTAAAGGCGTTTCACAAGGATTGGCTGCTAAAAAAAAAAAAAAAAAAAAAAAAAAAGAATTGATACAAAAAAAAAAGACATGAACGGACAAGGGCGGGATTTCCACTGTGGAGACTCCACCCTCTGCTGATGCATGTGTGTGATGGTGGTGGTCGGGGTCAGTCTGTGTGGGCGAGGACTTACAAGCAAAATGAGGCCGCAGTCTGTATGACAAAGACAACATGGTGTGGAGGACAAATGGAGGGTGTGATGCTGAGAGAAGAGGAGGAGGAGCTCAAATGAATAACTTGCTCATGCGTCCCCCGCCCCGGAGGAGGTGCTGGGGAGGGATTCGATCTCGTCTCCGGTCTCCTCGATGGGGGGGATGCGAGCCTCCTCCTCGGACAGGGGGACGAACTCAGGATGGGCCATGAAGCTGTGGATGGAGCTACGCGACTCTGGACTCTGCAGCCCCTCATACAGGGAGCTACGGAACGCGTTGACCACCTTAATCTGCAAGAAGGGAACAGGAAAGCCATCAGGGGGAAACACTGAGCACTTTTTAAAAACAATTTTTATAGCAAAGTCAGGCAGATGATGATAAAGGCTGATTGTATGGTAAATTGCCAAAACACAACAAAATACACACAAAATATCACAACTACAAAGGTCAACACAATAGTGGAAGTGCAACACTATACGCATGCAGTCACTAATGACAGGATGTCCTCGCCTGAAAATAAAATCCCGAGCATATGGTGGCGCTATAAACCCTAATTAGAAGTTTGTTTTAGCCAATCACAAGCCTGAAGAAAGTCATTTACCAGAAAAGGCACTATAATAAGAAGTGTCCCCATCTCATATTGATATAGGATATTGGGGAGATATCAACAAAAAAAGTATAGGATTATACCGTCCTGCATCTGAAATCTCAGATCTTGGAACGCCGATACAAGCAGTCCATTCCAGACTCCGCCCCAGCATGTCTATCCAGCAGTGACCGGTTAGAGCCCACGTAACCAAAACAACAGCGTGTGCTAATGTAACAAAGTAGCACGGAGTAGGAGTGATGTCGGCCGTGTTGCGGTATTTTTTGTTAAAGTCCGAAATAGATGTTGTAGCTGAGTGCAAAACTTGTCATGCACAAGTTTCCCGTGGTGGCTCAGAACCGGGAAAGTTTATTACGACCAACCTCATCACGCATTCCAAGCAGCATCACATGAGAAACTCCCATGGGACTGCAAAGAGTCATTAGCCATACAGTGTTCCCTCGCTACATCGTGGTTCACCTTTTGTGGACTTGCCGTTTCACAGATTTTTTTTGGAAGTGAAATTTAACATGTTTTTCAGCGTATGAACGCGCATTGTGTTCTGCGTCCTGGTGGTGTATTAGAGCGAGGAGGAAAATACGACGGCAGGTACAATATATTTTAACAAGGATACAAAAAGGCTCCAGCCGAACGACGCCAGGACAATCATTAGTAGGTTGATCATTAAAATTCAAACGCAATTTGAACTTTGCGAGTGTTTAAACAAGAGAGAAATGTGAGAAAATGTGAATGCCTGTCTGAGAAAAGTGTATAAAGTGTATGCTGAGGGGTTTTACAGCCTTACAACATATATAATAATTGTAAACACATAAAGTTGGCTACTTAGCGGATTTCACTTATTGCGGGCTATTGTGCGAGCCTATCCCCCGCAATGAGAGAACACTGTAAAAGAAAGGAGCCAGCCCCAGTCGATGGGTAATGTCGGCTTTAAGCGCTTCATCAAGCACCACAAACCTCGCTATGTTATGCCTCGCTGTCACTACATTGTGGATGCATAAATATGCATAAAGATGGAAATGGGCCCGTTTTTCCTCATACCTGCTATGGCTGATTATACCGTACATTCTGTACTACAAAATAACTAATAAAGTATGTATGATTAGTGCTGATATCAGACTGATATTGGTATCGGACGATATTCAAGGCTGCAGTATAGATCGTATTGGAAGATTTATTGGGACACCCTTAACAATTATAACAAAAAAGTGAACCTTACATGTGGACTCACACTGACTAGTCCACACTGGACTATGCCAAAATGACACAAAGTTATAGGCTGTATCATAAAATTCAGATTTTTGCCAAACATATCAGGAAAAGCCGCAAAAAACCAAACCACGTCAAAGCTGTTGAGCAAGCATCAAAGCACTAACTGTGTGTGTTTTGTTTTTTCGTTGTCTTTTTTGTGACACTTCTTCCAAAAGAAGGATGAGCGCCGACATGAGATGCTAAGAGAAAAAGCTGAGAAGAGACACCATACACGGGCTTATGTGTTAGCAAAGTGTGCGTTTTTATACTATTTACAATGTTTCACTTCTTATTAGATTGTGGGAAAATGTGACTTAAAACATTACCTGTATATTTAATACAGCATGTAAAATGGCCACAGTTTGACCCTGGAACTGATTATTTTAATTTACATTAATTTGCGATGTGAAAATTGTTAACTGTTCGACAGAGGTTCCGGTTGTAATTTATAAGATAGATAGATAGTAAGAGATACTTTATTCATCTCCAAGAGAAATGACACAAAAAAACCATAAACATAAAAAAATACTCAAGTATATGCTTATGTACTTCTCATCCTATTCCAACGGAGGAAGCATAAAGTGGTCTCTTTGCTTCAAGTTGTTTCTTTTGATCATATTTTTGGATTTATTAGCGCCAGCACACATTCTTCTCCATAATTAATAACCTTGCCATCAATTCAAAGCTCTCCGTTGCTCAACCACTGGAGACTTCCTGCTCAGATCAGCTAACATGCATCATGCATGCAGCCAACACGCACGCACGCACGCACGCACGCACGCACACACGGTTGTTAAACTACCAAAGACTTGCTGAGGCTGACAGCTTTAACCCTGTGCAGGATTAACCCGTAAAATGATCTTCCTGCCTCCAAAAAATGCAAGAAAATAACAGAAAATAGGAACGCCAAACAGGAACGATGGACCAGCTCCATGTCAGCAAGTCACATGAGGGTTAAAAAATGCAGAACACACCATGCAGCTGAGCAGCGATGTACGTCCAAACACGCTAAAAGTGCCACAACAGGGATGGGGAAAGCACGGTCATGTGATCAGGTTGTCTGCACACTTTTAAGGACACGTCACTTCAAGTGTGAAAGCGATGGATGTTACCCGGTTTGCCTTGAGGCCGGTGTGCTCCTTTATGTTCTACTAATATAAATGTAAATATGCCTCAACGCCTCATTTAAAAAGTGCTGCTTTTTATGCAGTTCTGTTAGTATTTTTGCATCTCTCTTCTTGGGCTAGCCTAAACTAAGCTAAACTACGCCATAATGAACACCTTAAATATTTCAACTGGTCATACATTAGGTCCTTAAGAGAGCTGCTTTAGCCTTAAAGCTGCTGCTTCTACTGTAAAACATGATGGAAGCTAACATGAGCTAAATGCTGCAACTCTTACCAAGTAGGGGTAAAACAACATACACTTTTGTGTGTTTGCACGCTCTACGTTCTTTACAGTAAATATTTCATATAGAATACAGAGTAGCACAGTGAAATGTCTGAAGTGTCTGACTTTCTGACTTGGACGGTGTTCCTGTTCTTTCTCTGCAGCTATGGAAATATCAAAGTGCGCATAGAGAGGTAGAGATTCCCACAAATTTTGTCCCGAGAGAAATTGCCACTCAAATGTTTGACGTGACCAAGAAAAAACTAAATCAGAGCCATTTTGTTGATCTATGTTGCTGTCCCTGATACTGTAGCTAGCTAAAACAACAAATAGCATAGACTATTTGCGTTTTTCTTTTAAAAATTGGGATGACGTGACCATCAAGCTGCACGAGTGGCATGTTAGTAGCAATGTGCACATGCAGACAACCTGTCATGGATGGAGCGAGTGCAGCCTTCATGCGATTAAAAAGAGAGAAAAAGCCTCAGCGTTAGCTGGCCTCCAGACGCCGACTCACTGCCTGCAGCGGAGGAGGAAGCGGCGGCGGCAGGGGCAACGGCGGCCCCGGCCGAGTTGGTGAGAGAGGAGGAGGAGCTAAGCCCCAGGTGGGTGGGGCTAGAGAGAGTTTTGGCGGCGGCGGCAGCGTCATTGTGCTGGCTGACGACAGACGGCTGACGGCGCAGGGCACCGGGCACGGCCGCCTGGCCCGTCTGGAAGGTATAGACCACATCCATCTGGGGGAAGGACACAGGGTTAGAAAGCGCACACCCCAGGAAGCAAGGAAGGAAGAAAGCAAGGATTAATTTTTAGTGAGGTTAGAGGAAGTAGTTAGAAAAGAAACACCACCACCACGTCCTCCAGCTGATTAATTAGCTTGTGATTAAGCAAAGTGCTTTTCTGGCTTAGAACCAGATGTGCATTAAAACGCAGCCTCCATCTTCACCTGTTTCCACTGTCTAATTGTGGAAGAAAACACCAAACTGTACAGCTCATCCTTCCAAAGTTAACCCACAGCCACAACATTAGGTACACCTGCACCCAATATTGATATCAAATGGAAGAGCTGCATGAATAACATTTTTGTACAGCAGTACAATAAGCACACTAACAAACATATTGCTAATTTAATATAACTGAAAAAGCACATCATTACATCTGTTATATTGTTTTGATCAGCATTTCTTGGTCTCTTTATTTGTGAGTTCGCAGGATTCCGCAAAAAAACACAAAAGCGATTTGAATGAAATGGTTACATTTCGGTGCAAACCTGGATAAAAATGCAGGAAGAGGACTTTTTTCTCTCATCAACATTTGAGAACTAATAAGAATCCATGATCTTTTCCACTGCGATTTGAGGACTTCATGTTCTCTTTTCGCTAGGGATATAACGGTATGCCATGTTCACTTTTCGGTACGTAGCTCGGTTTTAAAAGGTCATGGTTTGGCTCATTTTCAGTACAGTAAGGGAACAAAATGAAAAACTGCTTCACTTTTGTGTAAACAGCTTTAGTGACTTTTAAATGAAAAAAACTGCTGTTCCCAAACAGGAGACTTTAACAATGGAGAAGGGTTCTCAAGCTCTGGCATCTCCTTGGCACTATTGCTAGCGATGAGTCCAGGCCTGGCCCAGAGTAAAAAAATGTTAAGAACCATTATTCTTACGCCATCCTCTGTGTAGACAGACAATTTAACCCTTACCTGTTAACATTTGGATTTGAAAATAAGGGACAAGGGACATAGACAGGGACCGGAAGAGAGTATATTGTCTGAATGAATTAATCTTGAAGTTCCAATCCCCGCATTGTGAAAACATGTCAAGGTATGTGCGTGTCAGGATGAGAGAGTGGGGATTCCCACAAAAATGAGGCTCTCTCGCTGCTCGTATGTATTTTTGTACTTTGGATGCTACTTTGTCATGTCTGTGAAACTTTCCCTTTCAATTTTGTAACAAATTAATATGCAGAATTAAATCATAGCAATTGCAAGTAGGGTAGGGCATCGACAGTCGATGGGAATCTGGACTAACATTCCGATTCTCCCGGAATTGTACATTTTTTCAAATTCCAATTCCTACGTTCCGTGATCGACCAGCTCGGCCGGAAATAATGGCCGCATAACACCAATGAAGAAGAATCCAGTGAACCCCAACGAAGAAGCAGCAGCAGGAAGCGTTTGCGTTCGTCCATTTCAAACACGGACAGTGTGCGACGGCGCTCGAACGTTTGGATGAAATTCTGCAAAAAAATTAACGGTCGGCGCAGTGCAACATTTGCAACGCCATCATATCATGCAAAGGAGGGTGCAACACTAACATGATTAAACACCTCCGGATTCACGGTGTACATAGTGCCCTGTTTTTGATGCGCTTCGCCAAACCTCTTCCAACCAGTCAGGTAAGTAAAACAATAAATTACATCGATCTTACGCCAACAGTGAAGCAGCAAACAAATTATGCTTTATATTGTGAATACGGTGGCCAACTCAATTATCCAGGAAACGTAAGGCTGTGTACTTTTTCACAGACAGACAACGACCTGACATCAACGCTAGCTTTAGCCAGGAAGTTGACCAGACCCCGCGCTAAGTGCTACTCCATTCACCGTACTTGTTTGATATTCTGCACGCAGGTTAGTAGGAACTCAGTAACAAGGTTGAGTTACACTTTGTCTATTCTGCATCATAAGTCCAACACGTAAACAACAGGATACGTGTCAATGTTTTTTCATGAGGTTTTCAAAAACAAAAATCATTTGTGAACTGCTATATAGTGCTATGGAAAGAGACTTCAAAACATTTACTGTACGTTCAAGTTCAATGCTTTGATATTTATTCAAGTATGCTGGTTGAAAATAGCCCTGTGAAAAATTCATAGTACAGTAATTCATAAAAAATATATATAATTAAAAAAAAAATCATGGCGACATTCAGACATTTAATCCACGAGCCCTCATATAACCACGCAAACATTTATGACCCTACCTCTGAAAAAAATCGGAATCGAGAATCGTTAGGAACCAGAATTGAAACGAGGAATGGAAATTGGAATCCCTCACATTCAAATGATGCCCAACCCTAACTGCAACTGGACTAAAGTGTAACTCAAGTTCAACCCATTCGGGTGGAAGGATCCCAACATCTGGCTGAAATAAAATATATGTAGGACCAATGTTTATTTATCAGTCCTCAGGTGAAACTACCACATTTGACCACGCAAAATACACATTTCTGAACCAGAATTACTTACTTACTATAATAGTTTATGTTTTGGGCGGGAGTAGGGGGTACATGGCTTCAAGTCAAATGTCTGAAGGGCGACTGTGAAAAGTTTGGGAACCACTGCATTGTAATGGATGTCATTGGCAGGAGTACTTAATGATATGCGCTGTGAATGCATCTATCTATGTGTATTTGGCATACAGTAGAGGGATGATGATGGAAGAGACAATGTGATTAAGAGTGAGGAGATGAGGGAGAAAGAAGCACAAAGAGAGACAACAAATGTGATTAAGTTAGCATAGGACAAAGAGTGCAAGTGTGGAAGAAGGTCTGATAGAAGGCGAGGAATGAAGGATGACATGGAAGACCGCACAAAGCACTGAAAGCACTTTGAGAAAATGTGTCACTCGGAATGACTGATAAGCTGTGGACAGCGAGGTGCAGTTTGTAGCAATTATAGCTCACAGTGTAGCACGCTGGCCGTCAGGATTAAGAGGAGGACAGGAAGAGGAGCGTGGAGCGATAAGAAGCTAATTAGCTCGCAGCCTTTTTGTCGCCGGCTTCCCCCCTCCTGTCCTCCCCAGCTCCACTCCTTCCCGTGAGGACGATATTCCAGATACAAAGAAATGAGAGAAAACACCGTGGCACTGTGACAGCGCCTACTTTCCTTCCACAGGATGCCTGAAGGTAGCAAAGCCTCCATGGAGGTCTGCTGCAACACTTCCGGCTTCCAGGGCGCCATCAACCTGCTTCTGTTCTGTTCTATTTAACTTGGTACTCATTCATGAATACTTCGTTAAAGAAGAACCTGACAACAAGTCAAACATTAGCTCTAGTAACTACAGTGGAACCTCAAAGGTGGAACGAAATCGGCTTGACTGACGATTTCTTTGGAATATTTCTTTTAACATTCTTAACTGTCATACAAGTGTAAAAAAAACAAAAAAGTTACACTGTTAACCATAAACAGTCTCTTAATTCATTAATATGTTCATGTGAAATATTCTTTTATGGGAATAAGTCTTGCAAAACAGAAAAACATACATGCAGTTAATCATTTGATGTGGTCATGTGTGATTTGCTGACAGCCTGCGGGAAAGTTACATTTTTTTTTTGCGATTTAGAGCGTAATTTTCCTAAAACCTTTGGTTAATTGTGCAACCTGCGGGTATTTGACTTCTGAGGTTCCACTGTATACTAGTTAGTCAATAAAAGGGCTAAAATACCTGATCTCCCATTATACTGTGTGTGTGTGTGTGACAGCGCAGGCTGCTGCTGCTGCTGCTTCTTCTGCTGTTATTGTAGGTGTGTAGGAGGGTTAGCATTGAGGCTAATGAAGCCCATCGGGACTGAATGGGACTGGCGGTGGACATGCTAATGCTCAGTGAGTGTTAATAAATCCTGTAGGAGGAACACACACACACATACCCACACACAAAAGCACACACACACATACCCACACCTACAAGCACACACTTGTCTCCTATGCTGAGTGAAGACTGAATGAAAATGTCCACTAAGTTGTTTTGCAATGCAGTGCAGTGTGAAATGAAGTGAACATGTCTTTTAGCACCACTCACTGCATTTACACACGCACACACAGACTTGAACAGCATAAACGATGCACATGAAGACGCAGTCGCACACCAGTTTCCTGCAGCCGTGGTGGTCTTTGACTTTAAAATCTAGTGCATATGCATCAAGACTTTACCAAAAAGCTTCAGGGGACACTCAACCTTTGCATCAACTACAGTCTCAAAAACAGCTGATAAAGCAAGTCGTGTTTAAGTAGGACACGTGGCCTTCGCACCTGGGTCTGGATGCGGTTCAGACCTCTGAACCAGAGGATCTGGCCCCTCCTCAGCTCCATCTCGGCGTGGTCGATCTCGTCTGCGTCCTCAGTCAGCTCCTCTTCCGGAATCTCCTCCTTGGTGATGCCGTGACCTGCCTCCTTGAGGAACTTCAGGTGGTGGGTGGGGATGGCCGAAATCAGCTGAGGAGGGACGGAGGGTTAAAAGAAGATGACATCACTATAAGGAGACGACATCATCACTTCCATTACACCCCTTGGTTAGACTTAAAGGAAAACTATACTTTTTTAAAAATGTTGCCCATCATCCACAATCCTTATGTCAAACATCACCACACGTCTCTCTCTTTTCTGCGCGTTCTAAAGAGAGAAAAACAGCTAAAACCAGCAAGAATGTGCCAGATAACAATGCAAGTAACGGGACACGCATATTTCAACTATAAAGCCCTGAAAAAACCTCCCAAAACACCAACAATGTCCTATTTACACAACTGACCTGTATATAAACCAAACTACAATGACATTGTAATTGTAGCAGCTAACACGAAGAACTATTTTTCTTGCGTAGTGACGCAGCGCCTCACAGCACTACCCAGAGGTAGCGAGCCCACTCCAAAGCAATCCGATAGACACCATCTGACACGATCTGTACTAACTAGGAAACAAGAACAAGCATATGAACAACTACGAATAAACAACCAAATTATCTGTAAATATCAGCCTAAGTTCCATGTTTTCTTTACACAGCTAGACGGACTGCGTTGGGATATCTTGTGCTATCTGCTCCATGTATCAGAACCAATACCATGGTGACTTACTCGATGGACAGTTGTCCGTCTGGGGCATCTTTTCCAGTTTATTTTGGGTAGGTGGAAAATAGTTTCTATCACTAGCGCTAACAATTCTTCGTTCGTTGTGATGCAATCTCTTGGAGCAATGTCCTCCTCGCCATACACACGAAGCCTTTCCATCAAAGGTAACACTGTATGCCACACCACATTTCTGTCGGCATGGTTTGGCGGGCTCCGCATTTACACCACCAAGTCATAACTTGCCCCCCATCTGCTAGGAAGTTTCACGCTCTCTTCTCGCGGGCTCAGCTTCTAAAACCTGTAGCTCATCCTCCGTATAGTCAGGCTCAAAAAGATAAGGTTCCGGGTCCTCATTTGTCCAAAAAGTAGTCGTCGGCGTCTCTCACAAAGTTGGCCATGATTAGTAGTAACAGACACGCGCTTGACACGCCGCTGTTGTTGACGGAAGTAGCACTAGATGTGAAATCAATGCGCCCAGGAAGGAATTTCTGGTATGTTTAAAATCATCAAAATACGGCAAAATATGGTAAGATTGCATGTTATAACGAATGTACCTGTGAATGCATGCTTTTTAGAGGGGTTTATAGTTGAAATAGGTGTGTCCCCATGACGTGCATTGTTAGCTCCCTCATGCTAACTGTTTTTCTCTCCGTAGAACACACAGAAAAGATAAAGACGTGTTTCACATAAGGATTGTGGACGATGAAATGATAAACCACACATTTTTCTGTGCAGTTTTGTGTAGCAAATTGTATCTGTGTGGTTCGCGGTTAGGAGACTAGGAGATTTCCATTCCTGTGCCCTTATCGCCATTATGCATGTTGATGATGCAACCTAGCTGTGCCCTGCAAAATTGAGAACGACAAAGCCGCAACAAGTCGTAAATGTAACGTAAAGTATGTGCGGAGCCGCTCCTCTTAGTTACTAATCCTCTCCTACATGGCACGTAAACTACATTTGTTACAAGTATGATTAAGAGGTCGAGGAATAACAAAGTTAAGACAGTGAAGACATGCTAACCGCTAAACTGGCTTCAATGTAAAGTAGCGAAAACAGGAGTGTGCAGTACATTTTAACACAAGACCAGCTGGAACTATGTTGAAGAGAAAATTAACCACCTACGGACAGGAAATGAGCAAGTAGATTAATACGAGTCTAAAGAGAGAATAATACAACAACTACACAGAGCAATTATACTGTGAGGGATATATATCGTTATCGCAAGAAGCTGCGATGTATATCGCAAAATGGATTTTGGCCATATTGCCCATCCCTTGTGGGCAGGTGGTCACGAACAAAGCTATTCAACAAAGACTTCGCTATTATTTTTTAATTGCATATAATGTCAATGCAAGTTACTGCAATATCATAAAAGGTCACCAAATACATAGTTATAATAAGCTAGTAATAATGAAAAGAAAACAGAACAACCACAGTATGTCCTCTGATCCTCTGTATGACAGGATCAAACTCTTGTTTTGAAAGACCTACTACAAAAAAAAAAAACAAAAAAAAAACGCTAGTCAAAAAATCCTCTATATAACAGGAGTGCTCTGCTGTTTTCCGAATCTGCTGCACAAATTACGGGCCAGTTTGATGTCATTGTTGGGCAGCATTTGGCACAGGGTCGCCACATGAAAGCTTAAAATGTGATACTGATGTATCAGTATTTGGGTGAAGGAAACTACATCAGAGCGTAATACTGTTGCAATGGGGCGTGCGTGGATCACGTTCAGACCCCTCCTGTGGCTGCACATCCGCAAGCTTCTACCTGGAAGATGACTCCCGCTTTGTCAGTCAGCATCTTCAGTGTGTGTCCTCCACGTGAACCCAGCGGTCTGCTAAAGCTTCACTTCTATACACTGCTAAGCCTGCTAGTGTTCATGTGTGCCACGGCGTGTTTGTGTGTATTCACAGAGGGACCCACACGACGGGTTCATCGCAAACTCTCCGCCCCCTTCAACCCTCGCGGGCGTCGCGCTGCTTTCATGTACTGAGCTCATTACCATGGTGATGGTTGGGATGGCAACACTGCAGCGGCACCACCGTGACATGCAACAGTTTGACGCTTTTGGTTTCCTCATTGATGCGTTGGTACAAGTACACGTGTTACATAGGCTATAAAAGGTGCGGAAGTGCGTGGGCTCTCACCTGTCCCCACAGCAGCTCCCCCACGCCAATGAAGACACACCACAGCCACTGGTCGATGGTCAGAGCTGTGCAAGAGAACGGCTTCCCACCAAACTGAACGATGATGATCTGAGGAGTCAGAGAAACATGTCAGTGACCATCAGCTCAGCATGCACACAGTGTGATGACACCCATGGAACATCAAATGGAACGACAATGCTTTTCAGTACAACTTGAGCTACACACTTCATTGAGTATCAATTCTAAACACAAAATACTTTTACAAGCAGATGCTAACATAAATAGTCGTCTCTCGTTTATTGCGGTTCCAAACCCAACCGCGATAAGTGAATTTCAGCTAAGTAGAATTCCTTATTTAGTTAGAACACAGAAAACTTGCTTATGACTTCATAAATATGGTTTTAAACATTATTAGAGCCCTGAAGACATGATAAAACACCCCTATAGTCACCTTTACATTACTATTACATATTATTCTTTGTTTATACCACATTGTACAGGCTACGGAGAGACCGCGTGCCGCTAGTAATTCAAGCTACCGAACTAACTAGTAAGCCTCTCCAATTTACTTATTCTAAACGTAAGAAAGTGTTTCAAATGAAGTGGGGAAGGACGACACAGTAAGAAGCCACAAACATACCACTTCCACACAGAGTGGGAGGAGAACTTTATCACTTTCACTTTATATACAAGGGTGTCAAACTCGTGCCTTGGAGGGCTGAGACACTGAAGGTTTTCTTTCCAGCCGGTCACTAAAGTCGGTGATTTTAATGATCAACACCTCCTTCAATTTCAGGGAGGAAGAGCTCATCAATTAAATCACCTGCCGGAGAAACTGTTGGAGAGAAAACCTGCAGTGCCTCGGCCCTCCGTGGCACGAGTTTGACACGTGCTCTGTCATGTCGGATATGCTATGGCTGACTACATGCAGTGTTAAGGTAATGTAATGTAATGTCATGTCTCAGTGTAACATTATTGATGCCTAGTGACCAGAATACTACATATACAAGTAGCTTGTCTTTCAAGGTTTTTTGGCTAAAAATAGGCCAAAGTCAAACACAAAACAGCAATCGTTTATCAATTAATAGATTTTTGAAAAAACGCAACGGAGTGAGTGTGTGACGTTTGAGCTGCGACATAGCGAGGGGCAACCGCACACTATTATGCACTATGGAACACCAGCAGTACCCGTAAAAGCTCACCAGGTGACAGTATCAGCTGGCAACCACCTTCCTGTAACCTCCCCATTAAGTGTCTGTCAGGCGTCATTGAGTGACGATGGTAGTTTTACTTTAATTTAGGTTTATTATGCAGCCGTTAACTTTTTTTGTTACAATTTTTCAGAATGTTATAATATGACTGATGGAACATGACCTGTTCAGAGACAGCTTGACCCTGGAACAGATTAATCTCCTTTGTTATTTCCTATGGGAAAAGGGTTCCACTGTATTGTCCTTTTGCTGGGAATGATGTTTTTAGTGTTTGGAGATATTCTGAATTGTGTTTTAGGGCTTTAAAGCATTAAAAATAATAGCATTTATTCTGTTGTACTGTTTTGTTTGTCGTTGATGTGTTCTATGGTAGCTTTAGTTCAAATTCTTTATACATTTACTTAACGTAATTAATTGTAATCTCACCACCACTGTGTCCCCCCACATGACTTCCTGCCTGTCCACATCTTCACCATCTACAAGAGAAGAGTGAATGGTGAGGTTTACCTGCAGGGCGAAGGTTCCTAGCACAACGCTGCAGAAGATTGGGTTCCTGTAGACACCCTCAAAGACGTTCCTTTCGCCGTGGATCTTCCTGGCGTTGATCTCGTTGAAGAGCTGCATCATGACGAAGACATTGAAGACGATGGTGTAGTGCTCCGATGGTGGTGAGTGCAAGGGAGCGTTACGCCCGCTGTCGATGTCGAAGAATTTCTCGCCTGACCAGAGGAGGAAGTGATGACAATAAATTAGGGGTGTGGTACGCCATGAGCACAGTTCGGTGCCTACCTCCGTTTTTAAGGTCAGAGTTTGGTTATTATGAAAAACGTAAAACTGCTTAGCTTTTGTGTACCAAGCCGAATGTTCTCCGAAAAATCATATTACGAATACACTTACTGTTACACCCATGCAATAAATACATCGAGAAATGTATGGAATCAGACAACCGCTATGTATACAACTACATATCTCCCAAGTGTGGATGACGTCACAAAAAATTAAGTACAGAGCAATTCCAGACTTTTTTTTTTTTTAAAGCAAAGTTTATCTGACCAGCAAACAAGAGGGTGAAGATGATGACGAGCTGGTACACGGCGTGGCCCAGGATGTTTTTCATCATGGTCCTGGAGATGAGGGGCTTGTTACGGCCGTACGGTTTCCGTAGCAACAGAGATTCCGTGGGCGGCTCGGTGGCCAGTGCCAGCGACGCCAGCGTGTCCATGATGAGGTTGACCCACAACATCTGGACAGCCTTCAGAGGGGAGTCCTGCAGCACAACACAATACATTCTCACCTTGATACCTCTGATTTTATATATATATATATATATATATATATAAAATGTATAGATATGTATATGTATAGAGAGAGGGAAGTCACAATGACATAGTGTCATGTTTCAAACAGCAAACTAGTTAAGACTGACTGAACAGTGCCTCTGCTGGTTGCAGCCAAGAAGTGCACTCCATTTGGCCTCAATCACTCCAAAATGTGATCAAATCAACCATGAATTTCACACAATCAATACATTCTCCACAGCCAATTAACTGATTATTTTTCCCATCTCTAGTTAAGAATGTTAAAATGTGACTTAAAACATTTCCTCTACAGTTAAAGGTTTTATGATTCACAGGTTGACCAGGAACAGATTACAGTAATAGAGCGCACCGGTATATTAGCCGCACCCACTAAATTTAAAGAGGAAAAAAAGGATTTGTAAATAAGTACGCCGCACCTGTCTGTACGCCGCAAGTGTCCACATCTTAATTTTTATATACCAGTAAATTCTCTCAATGATAAGAAAATGACTTATACCCGTATAAATGATAATTCCAAATGGAAAAAAAGCAGAGTTGATGACGTGTTTTTTGTATTAACGCATTGGTGCCTAACTTCTACCACCAGCATGGTCCAGCGGTGGCGGAGAAAGCAGAGCAAACAACAAAACACGAAAAGAGAGAAAATCAGCATGGCTGAGGGCGGAGGAGAAGCGGAGACTATAGACGGAGAATTTGTTGCTAACAAGGAGGTCCCTTTGTAATATGGAAGTGGTTTGGTTTCGATATCTGGAGCACAGACATGTAGCCGAGCGACTCAACCAAACTTTATATTAGCCTCACGGTCCACTACATAACCAGCGACTGGACTTTGACGTTGTCCTGTCTCCAGACAAGTTTTTCCCCAGAGGAACACGCAGGTTGAAGGAGTTTCACCAGGATTGGGACTTGAGAAGAAACAAGTGTGTGTAACTACTGCCAGTGGATCTAATGCTGTGTGGTAAGCTTACTTTTAATTGAATTAGTTTGAATGATATGGGTTACGTTTTGCAGCTTTTTATAGAAGACTCAGCTGAATTGAATTATATCGTCATATCGTGATACATCCCAAATATATTGTGATACATGCTAAGGTCCATATCGCCCAACCCTAATTAAAATCCACTTCACTCGTCCATGTGACTACTTCCCATTACACCAAAAGCCAAAGAGACTCATTTTAAGGTTCTCAATGGAATATACCCTTCTGCTCATGTTTTATGTAAACTGTATGTACACTAATGCCTTTTGGGAGGATCCACATCATTGGTTATCTAAACATATTCATATTCCAGACTTTAAATTGGAAAATGTTATGTATGGTTTCGTTGAAAAAAACATTTAGCATGATCTGGTAATCAACTCTATTGTCGTTTTAGGGAAGTTTTTTTTTTATACACAAAAATAGATTCCTCAAGACTAAACCAAACTTTATCGCGTTCCACAAGGAACTGTGCCCCTTCTTTTCTTCACTGAAACACATGAAAAGAAAGACTGCTGTGAAACTCCTCAAGATGGTAAAGGACTTTAGACTCATGGAAAACCCTTAGCGTTGTGCCTAAATGTAAACAATTTGTTTATTTTTGTTGCTCTATACTTTATGTATATTCCATTTCTTTCTATTCCCTTGTCATTTGTTATTTGTACTTCTTGTTTTTGAATGTAATGTTATTGATTTCAATAGAAATTTCTACTATGCAAAAAAAAAAAAGAAGTCACTACTTCCTGAAGAGGCACTGTAAGCATCACGGGAAATGCAGTTTTTAGCCATAAATGATCCGCATCACTGTACAAGCCACAGTGTTCAAAGCGTGACAAAAAAGTAGTGGCTTGTACACTTTTAATTATGGTAAATCCTATTTGCATTATTTCCTATGGGGACTTACTTTGAAACAGTTTATTATCGTGGTTACAGTTTGCAGTGGTGCAGAACAGTACAGCTACATGAGGGTCAAACCATTAGTGCAAACACGTTATAATAAACAGATACTACGTAAATGAATAGCTCTCTGCTCTCTTTCAGTGTAATTATTGTCTTTATCAGCATGACTGAGTAGTGCAGGCAGAGCAGTTGATCATATCTCCACTGATGTACGACCATGATGTGCGTGTTGATGCAGAACTTGACATGTACACACGCTCCAGCTTGTGTTCACACAATAAAAAAAAAAGAAAAAAAAAAAAGACTTGAAACGCTTCAGCCTCCTTTAATGATGGCCGCTGACAAAGCGAGCCAAGCATGATCAGTGCAGGGACTGCAGACCCGCTGAGTTCCAGTTATATTTCAGGATTATGATGATGACGTGTTGCCATGGTTTCAGGCGCTATCTTAGCCTACTTTGTGTTGGCTGCTCACTAGATGAGCTAGTTATCTGTCCTGCCAGCTGTGAGCCTTTCAATTAATACACAGCCGCAAGTTCCTTTTTTATTGTGTCACCAGTTCACTTTCCTGATTAGAGTCACATTATGAAACAAAAAAAAAGGAGAAGACAACTGTGTTGATGCCTGGCGGCGCCAAGCTGGCCAGCCTGGAATCACTTGATCTGATTTGTGTGATGCCTCCAAAGTTACATGAAACCACACGCTTTAAGTCCACATGCTAATAAATGCTCACAATAGAAAAGATGCAATGAAACGATCAGTTCAATTTAAGTCAAGGGGTCAATGGCCGTGACAGAAGCTCTTTGACCAGCTAACATGCTAACACAACAACAACAATGCCTACAACAAAGTCTAGTTTTAGTAAATATGCTGCTGTGGTTATGCAATTAGCAATTACAATATATATATATATATATATATATATATATATATATACTGCATTCACAGCCTGCAAATTTGCAGATCTTTTGTCAACATTTTTTTTTCTCCCTCAGAAAATGGGCCTTTTTTTTGGCAGAAAACACATCTCTATTCACCATAAGTTGGTAATAATGTATAAATATGTGATGACAGGTAGAACGTATAGCATAAATGTACCACTGTTAAAAAAGCCCACTTGTTTGTCTCTATGCTTCATGGATAATATTCTTTTGTCAAGCGTTAAGTTTCCGGATTTCATACTGTGTTTTGCGGTCCTTGAACGCACCATAGTTGCTGTGAGAAGCAAAAGTGAAACGTAAATATAACTTTTACACTGTGACTGATTCCATCTGTTCATCTATTGTCTTACATGATGATTCATTAGTGGTGAGTACCTACACATTTTACAGTGTAAAATCTGCACAAATGAAGACAAGGGGCCAGCACAGGGCATTATCACCAGCCTACCTGCGTGATGCAGGCACCCGTGAAGGCCACAATGACGGCGACCACATTGACGGTCAGCTGAAACTGAAGGAACTTGGAGATGCTGTCGTAGACGTTCCTGCCCCACATGACAGCTTTGACGATGCTAGTGAAGTTGTCGTCTGTCAGGATGATGTCAGACGCTTCTTTGGCCACATCGGTACCAGCAATACCCTGACGGAAAGGAGAGGCAGAACTATAAGATGATGGACGCGTTTTGTTTTGTTAAAATAGACATGAAGCAGCGATGCGGGCAAAAGGCGAATCAGGGAAGTAGTACCATGGCGAAGCCAACATCAGCTTTCTTGAGGGCGGGGCCATCGTTCGTTCCATCTCCTGTCACTGCCACCACCTGGCGGGTCTCGCCCACCGTGCTGTCAATGATGCCTGAACACAACAAAAGGAAACATTAAGTTCAGGTTTGGAGGCGCGGAGGCGGCTGTGACTGAAGCTAATTAGCATTTAGCAGCTCTGCATGCTAATAACGCCAACGCAATTAACCTTTGACCAGCGTGTGTTTGTCTGTTGGAGATGAACGAGCCAGAACACGCAGTTTGGGCCAAACTTTGTCGAGGCGCTCTTGTTCCACCTAGAAAAAACAAATCACAAGCATTGCTTATTATTTGGAGTGAAAACTATTTTATTTCTTTTATTTATTTTTACATTTCAAAGCACTTGAAATGATTGTAGCTCACAGCTTACCTCGCCCTTATCGTTCCTGATCTGCTGGTTGAACTCTTTGCCCTCCAGGCAAAGGAAGTCCTCGTTGGGGAGGAGGATGCCACACTTTGTCGCAATGGCCCGGGCCGTGTTGATGTTGTCGCCTGTAACCATGCGCACTGTGATACCTGCACGCTGGCACTTGGCGATAGCTGCAGGTACCTGCAGCAGAAGACACATTTGCATCATATTTAATGGTTATTTATATCATATTTGACAGTTATTTACATCAGATTTAATGGTTATGGCCATGTCCCTCTAATGTAAAAGATTTACATATTTCATTATCTATGTAATGATTAGGAGCTGTGTCCCACCATGTTAATGGAGCTTAGGCACATGAAGTGTTCAGTGGTTGCGATGACACTGGACTCCATACCTCAGGTCTGACGGGGTCCTCAATACCGACCACGGCGATGCAGGTGAGTTCGTTGAGGATTTCATTCTCGACATCCCAGTTGGGCTCTCCCGCCTCAACGGGAAAGTCCCTGAAGGCCACACAGATGGTCCTCAAGCCGTCACAGGCCATGGGCTCGATTACCTTGCGCACCATCTCATCTCTGTCTTTTGGCTTGAAGACACGAGGCTGGCCGTCAGCGTCCAGGATACGAGAGCACCTGAGATTGGAAGAAGAGGAGATAGCGTCGCATCCGAGCATCCTCTGTCCTGATCAAAAATCTGTGACACGTTCTTACTTCCTGAGGATGATCTCTGATGCTCCCTTGCTGTACATGCGGAAGCCTCCATCGGCGTTCTTCAGCACTGTACTCATGGACTTGCGGGAGGAGTTGAAGGTGTAGACCTTATAGAGCTTCTCCTCAGGCACCTCTTCTCTAATTGGCTGGTAGTCCCTCTTCAGTTCCAGCACCAGGCCCAGCAGAGCGCACTCCGTCTTGTTGCCCACGTGACGGGGGAGACCACCTTCTTTCTCTGGAGGCTGAGAGAGAATGGCAAATTAACAATAACTTACTGCCTCTTTGCGTTCTCTTCATTAAATATTCTCAGGGCTCCTCCCATCTTGTGGCTGCACACAGACGTTGGCGATGGTTACTGTTGTCAAGTCTTATTGGACAGAGGTTGAAAGGCTCACCAGGATCTTGGTGGTGTAGGCTGAGTTGATGGAGATGCTGTTGACCATAATTTCCAGGGTTCCTGGTCTGATGAGGTCTGGCTCCGGTACGGTTTTATAATGCGTGTCGCCGATGTACGCCTGCACCACTGTCATGCGGTTCATGGTCAGTGTGCCAGTCTTGTCGGAACAGATGGCCGTGGCATTGCCCATGGTCTCGCAGGCGTCCAGGTGACGCACCAAGTTGTTGTCCTTCATCATTTTCTACAAAACGAAAGTAACGGTGAAGTAAAGCATGACCTCTCCCAAAATGCACCCGGCCTCCTTGCCTGCTAACCTTCACAGAGTAGGCCAGTGAGATGGTGACGGCCAGTGGCAGACCCTCGGGAACGGCCACCACCAGCACAGTCACGCCAATAATGAAGAACTTGACAAAGTACTGAATGTAGATTGGCGTGCAGTCGGCCGTCCATGTGTGACCCTTGATCCCAAAGGTGTCGATGACAAAGTAGAGGATGAGGATGATGACTGTCACTGCTGACATAATGAGACCTGGCAGGATGGAGCAGACAAGTCAGGTCTTGTTTCAAGACCACTCTATCACAGTGATATTCAACACAGAGGTTATATCACGTTTCACAGGAGCATAAAGGTCTAGCATAAAGGTCTAGGTCGCAGGTACTCACACTTTTTCAGCATATTTATAAATATGCGTATTTATGTACATTGTACATGTATATTAGGGGTGCATGCACTTTTTCACTATATGGAAGTGTAGAAAAACACGCATTTCTATAGTGGAGTTCATGACGCGAAGCAAAGCCATCACACAATGGACTTTTTTTTCCTGCATAACTAGCCACTCCACAATTTAAGGGATAACTGTTGTTATACATGTAGGCATCTTACCGCTGACTTAGTTTATCCGTATAATCGGAAGAAGAAAAGATGAAAGTTGCATCTCCGTGTGCTGTTTGAGGCGTCTGGTCATCATTGTCACGGGGTAGCAAGAGCGAATCAGGAGGGGAGCTTAATGTCAGGTGACTGATGTCATATGACATCTACAAAGGCGATCAACCGAAACCACCTTCGCGATCGACGTAATGGGCACCCCTGATCTAGGTCAAAGATCATGGTCAAACAAAAAACCTTACATTTTTATAGATTGTGTTATCCGATCCTTTCCAAACGTGGCGAACATATAGTAGGTATGTAGCCGCCGAGCTGAAAGTTTTTGATGGTAGCCTTAAGGAGATCGTCTAGGTCAAAGTTCCCTAGTAATGAGGTCAAAAATGTATTTGAAACACACCATGGTGAGTCATATATCAAATTAAAGGCCTTGATGAGTACGACCGAGATAAGTACTGCTTTGTCAATATACCCTCATATGATGAAGTATTACATTAAAAAATCCTATTTATCTCAAAACACAAAAACATTGTGATAAGTAATATTCACCATGTTTCTGACTTTTGACAGGGATTACAAGTAAAAGGTAAAAGGTCAAGGTCACTTCAAATTCAAATGTGTGAAATATGGTCTTTCTGGTGAGTAAAAATGTGCAGCGGTGTTTTTCTGCTTCATCTCCCCCGTCAGACCCGCTCTGACGGTTTGGCCCTCATTTTAATTATTGCCCCAAAACATGGGTGCCGTATGAATGAGCCACCTCAACCCAATCTCCTCCCCTCTGTACTCTGAAAGCCCACGGGTGTATTAAGGTCGATTGAAATGACGCCGACAGTGCGTCAATTCCGGGATGAGTTGCGTCCCCGTTAAACATCCATCCAATAAAAGTGAGTGCATTGTGACCACTTGCTGCCTGATTGCTTTGAGGGCTATTAAATGAACAGGCCCGTTTTCCTGGCGGCCACCTGAAGTCAGGTAAGGTTAAGCGAGGAAGTAACATAAACTAGCTGCTAATCTGATCTGGGGTCAGATGGCTCAAAGCTGGGGAGTCTTCAAACAGTGGACATTTGGATTTTTATTTTTTTTTACAATCTTTAGTGAGAAAATTGACCCACACGGACCTCACTCACTATGGTAGTAGAACCATGTGATAAACGTACGGCTACACAATGCAAAGATCTCACTGTACTGAATAACTGTCAACAATTTTATTTTATGAAACATGGACAGCTGTCTTCAGGCTGTTTTTAAGGCACTAAAAGTTTTTCGTTTTTAATGCACTATGTTAAATGATTAAAAGCTGCACTTTATTTCTATAGAGAAAAGGACATTCGAAAGGGCAACAAATCAAAGATTGGGTGTAAGATCTGATGGTACACTCAATACTTATTTCTAATGCTCCGTTTTAGTATCTTTTTATCTTTGAGGACACTCGTGACGTAAGACTGATTGCTCAGGAGTGTGTTAGTGTATGTGCGTGTGTGTTGCTCACCAGCCTTGCCAATCTGCACAGCAAGTCTGGTCAGTTTGCCCTGCAGCACAGACTTTTCCTTCTTGGGTACATTGACCTTCTTGACCGGCTTGGCCTCCTCCTTCTCCTCCTTCTCCTCTGACTCGGCGGCCTCCTCGCTCTTCAGCGGCTGGATCTCGAGGGCGATGCCGTCCTGGGTCTTGGCTGAAGTTGAATAAGGGGGTACAAGGAGGAGGGTGTATGGCAGAAGGAGTAGGCCATTGGGTGAAGATGAGGCAAAAAAGATGAAGGAGAAATCATTTGAGAGGAGGATGGTCATTTTTTTCAATAAATATGTAGGGGGCGGGGGCATTATGAGGGAAGAGGGTGATGAATGAATGGATGAGAAGAAAGAAAAGAGGAGGCAGGGAGATGAGAGAAGGGTTTGATGAAGGGCAGAGAGGCAGAGAAAAAGTTACAGAGGCAGTCGCAAAGAAAGACCAAAAGTTTTGGACCAGTTTGCTCCTCAAAGAAGACCTGCCCCACTCTTTACTGTCAACATGGCAGCCCTTTGACTGAGGGCACAGAACATCAGTATCAGTTCATCATCACGCCATGAAGAATCCCTATAAGCTGAGGAGAGCGTCACACACCAACACACAAGAGCAGTGGACAACAAACAGCATTTAACCACACACAAAGACACACACACACACACTCCCATGCGCGCGCGCACACACACACACACACGTGTTGTCTGTGTGTTTAACATCAGAGCTCAGTTGGCAGCTCTGAAGTCTGACATGAGGTCTGCCCGCCTGCTCTTCATTTGCATAAGCAAAGTATGCATTTGCATTTCACTTCATCATCTGCATGTGGAGCTCTTCTGATGCATTTCATCTGGCTCTCCCAGCATGCACCTCTGCTTGTCGTCTCTCTACAGCAAAGAAATGCGGGCAGGGCGGAAGCAGCGGCAACCTTTGCTAATCTCACACTACCTACCACTTTGGATAATTTCTTCTCATTTGCTTAGCAACGCTGCAAATATCCTCACAGAAAATGTCAGCTTGTCCAACATTTATAGTGTCTGATTTAGTGTACGCTTATGCCAAAATAAACAATTTTAAAGCCTTGCAGTTTCACAAAGGATTCATTTACGGGGAACACTGTAATGTGCATGCCACGCCCCAAGTATGCGATGTCAATTTGAAAAGAAACCCTAACTAAAACTACTTACCTAAAATTGTCTTTTAGCTAGGGTTTAGCGAGTGTATTTTAAAATGTGACGTATCTAAGTCATGTGACTGCGTTGGACACATGAGTGGTGTAGCAAATGTACCCTTTGATGGTGAAGTGTTATAAACCAAAAGACTACAACAGCACATTGTTGTTTGAATCGCGTTTTCAGGCTCAAAAATGGCATGGAAACAAACGGCCTCAGAAAGTTCTGATGGGTGACTTTCAAACCAAGAAGTTGTGAAGCTTTATACACACAACATGAAACAACACAACTAACCAAACACACACACTTCCAACAAGCGCAGCACTAAACGCACAGTGGGCAAAAGTGTGTGTGCGTGTGTGTGTGTGTGTAGGGAGGGCGGGGGGGGGGCAGGGCTTGGACACTCCAAAAAGACAGCAAGTCACCAAACAGACAACAAAACAAAAAAGGACCACCCGAAAAACCACAGCAATGCAGAACCACGACAGCTGGACGGGGGTGGTGGTGGTGGTGGTGGTGGTGGTGGTGGTGGAGGAGGTGTTTGGCAGGAGGAGGTAGAAAAGGCTGCTGTGGAGACGAGGCTGCAGGAGACTTGAGCGGGAAAGGAAACGAGATAGAAGGCAAGGAATTCAACGAGACAACATCAAGTCCTGAGCAACAACCTGAAAAGAACCACGACCAAAGAAAGACACAAACAGCCCACAGCTCACTACTGTAGCAGGGTGCAACTCACACACTCACTGAATGCCTGACGTGGCTTGGGATGACGAGGTGATGCTTTTAACTGTTGAACTTTTTTCCACAAATTAAAACAAAAATTAAGAATGAAAAATGTTGAAATAATGACGGGTGCAGCTGCTACTACTCATCATTTATGTAAGGACACGTGTCAAACACATTGCAGATTGAAATAGATTACTTTTATGTTAACACTAAAAGAATACAGTTCCCATGATGTTGTGAGTGCCAAAAAACAGAGGTAGTGAAATAGATGCTACAATCACATGTTTTGAAGTCTTATGCAGCGATTGTGTTTTGATCTGACAAATCTTAAGTAACTTTATTCAAATGTAGAATTACTACAGCTTATGCTTGGACATTAACATGGTGACAGCTGTTTCTGACGGAAAAAAAGAGCCACGCGTCACGAGCAAATGACGCTAGGAACACTGTGGTAAGTTTACAGCGTGTGTAAAGCACTTAATGTGCAGGCCAAATCCTGCCTCGCGTACTGCCAGATCCATATTACGTGTATTACCATTCACAGTAGCCATGCCATTGTTCAGTTTGATTGGCTTCTGGCTGCCCTGTTCTCACAAGACATCTTGTGTCTAAACGAGAAATATTGTAATGTTGTATGAGATCTCTTAACGCCCCTATAATTAGCCATTTTCACAGTATACATTTTGACATCCAAAATGATAAACCCATTTCTATTTTTTTCAAGTACGCCATTTCAATCATGCAATAATATGGCTATGATTTTTAGAACAGAAATATTGTGTCCTCCAAATATACTCTAGGATCAATACATTTTACTATACTATATACAACTATACAATAGTTACAATAGTATATACAGTTTTTTACAAAACATTTTTTGAGAAACAAATTTTTAAGAAATGTATTTTTGTTTGTTTTTTTTTAGCTCAAAATCGCAAATAATTTCTTGGGTAATTTTCCCCCAAATAATTGTAAAGTAAAGTAAATAATAATTTTGAGGATTCAAAACAGCGCAAATCAAACATTATTTCTCCAACTTACTAAATATGTTTTTTAACATTAGTAAACCCTCTAGACATGAACTAACACCCCTACAGTCACCTTTACACTCGTATTACCCAATGTAGTAGACATAACAACAGACAATAAGCCATTTAAGACTTGAATAAGGAGACAGTGTGTGTTGCTGTAAATGTGCTCCGGTGGAGCGGAGCGGACAGGAAGCGACGTCATGGGTTCAGAGTTGAGTTTTAAAACCTGCAATGAAAGCCTGTTGTTCCAGCATTCAGGTCTGGTGCTTGTGTGTCTCACCGAATATTACAGTAACATTACTTACCTAGTGAGCGGTGTATAATGCTGCATATCATCACTATGTCTTTGTGATAGAGCGTAGCCTCGAAATTTAAAGACGAGTGCATATCTTTAAGGTCATAATAAACAGTTATTTTTTTTCCCTTTACAAATATATTGTTAATAAAATATATTATGCTATTCTGAAACCCCTGAATAATTCTTAACACTGAACACTGAAATAACGCTAAAATTAACACTGCCGCAATTACTACTCTGACCACCAGGGGTCAGAGGAGCTAGACTATAAACAGCTTTCGGGGTCCACATTTCAACCTGATGAAGCATCTCATTCCCCCAATGTCGCAAGGTCACGTTCGCCTGCAGCTGCAATGAGAAACAGGCAGCAAAGTCCAAATGACACTAAACGAGGTTCAAAAGAAAACAAAAAAGTGGTCTCATGTGAAGTCAGTGGAGAGGACAAGCGGGCTCACACAAACGCCAAGTAGCATTCTGCCTGCAGCAGATGCTCACACCATGGGAGGTGTGTGTGTGTGTGTGTGTGTGCGTGTGCATGTGCATGTGCATGTGCATGTGGAAATAGCCTGTAGAGGAAGTTGGACAACGAGGAATGCTTGACTGGTTTGCTCTTGAGGTAGCAGTGATGACATCATAAAGACACGCAAACAGGCAGCTTTGACACCTTGACGTTGGAAAGGCACTGAAGCTGCACTTGATTTTGACATAGCAACTTACTGAACACCACAGATTGTCAAAGGTGAATTTATGTTTGTGCCTCAGACACTTCAAACATACAAGCCTTCTCTCAGATCAGATCTCATATTGTATTCATCTAGAAGTATTCAATCAATGAATAATTGATGGATCATTGTGACAGTTAATGCCTGAAGCACATACAGTAAAACCTCTAAAGTTCAGACATATATTTGGGATTTGGACCAGAATTTTTACAGAGAAATACACAACCGCTGTTATGTGACACTTCTTCAGGATGAGCGTCAGTAAGGGGTGTTACGAGAAGAGATATAATATAGACAGGAAGCGAGGTCAAAGTAAGCAGACTAGGGCTGTGTTCCAAATCGTGCACTTCCACACTTAGTGTACACTTAGCATTTTGAGTGAATAAGTGCATTCACACTCACAAAGACGACAAAATGCAGTGCGAAGCCAGTACCCGAATGTTGCACTCAATACACCACTAATGGTGAGTGTGCGGCAATGGAGCCTAACCACCCATCGCTACACGGCGGAAGGGGAGGGACTAAATAAAGTGGTTTCAATTAAAAAGGAGAGAAGAGGAAGAAGCGGAAGCAGACAAATATTGCTATCGCCATTCCTGGTGAGTGTACGACGACAGCAATCGATTTGGGACAACACTACGTTGGCAAAATCCACGCCCTTAGGAAGTAAGTAGTGTATATATTAGAAATGCTGTAATCGATTGACCACCAATTAGTATCTGCCAATTTCCGCAAAAAAACACGTGATTGGCATATGCCGATAAATGCATTTCAAAGCCGATCACAAAAACGTCAACATCAAAATCGGCGTGCGGCGGCAAACACTACATGTGGACTGTGTCACGTAGGGTTGCCAACACCCGTACTGAGACAACAAGGGATGCACTTTAGTGTTGATTCCCACGGCAATACAGGACAGTCTGTAAAACTTCACTGGCTTCAGTTTGACAGCTTGACACAGGCTACACCAATCGATGTCAGCGTGTTTGATCACTCCCTTATCAAACCTACTGCTGTTCGACTTTTCTTGCATCTTTGTTTATACGCTTTGCCTGGCTGTCACTGGCGGCGGCTAACTAGCTAGCTAGAGTTATCTTCCTAGTTTCTTGTCTTTGGACTCCAAATGTGACATTTTGTTTTTAAAAAGAACAAACAATGCGGTTAGTTCGAGCTCGTTTTTGTCACACAGGAAAGTGGATATCACGTTCATGGGGTACGTACTAACTTTTTCAAGTGTCATTGAACTATTTTGCTCTCTTATATTGCTACTTATGTCTTGTCCTCAAAACACTATTTGTGTGTCGTTGTTTAATGAACATAAAAACATTGTGTGTCCAACCTTTCACAGGTGATTTTGAGTAGGGTCACCGAAGGGTCAAAGAATATTTGCTTCAACTTTCAGTAGTTTTTTATTACTATATTCTAACTGTTAAATTCAGACTCTATGCCTGTATATAATGACAAATGACCACAAAATACAGCCACACTGTTTGAGTGGAGATCTGCTCGGTAAATAATGTACTGTACAATTTCAATGTCGCCAGTCATAAATAAAAACACAAATAGCTCAGTTTAACAGCTCTAATAGTGATGAAAGTCGGAGACCCCTGCAACCTGGACACTGAACTTATTCTGTTTACAGTTAAGCAGGACAGGTTTCTATTCTATGAATATATTTATTTGTATTATTTTATTCTGTTAATTTTGTTATTTTGAACTAAAAAATAAATTATTGAACAAAGTTATTTCCCATGTATTTGTATTACTCCCAAACATGCATCCAATTAAAATCAGGTTTGTGTCAAATAGTACAAAAATCCTTTCAGAAAAAGAACCCCCCCTGCTAAGGCCCTTGGAACCGCGACCTTGGCCAATAGCACTCAAAAATAAATTAAAAAAATGTACAGTTAATCCATGTGATCGGTATCGGGCCGATCTCACTAATGGATGATCGGAATCTGCAGCATAAAACCCTGATTGGAGCATGCCTAATATACAATATACACACTGACGTGGAAGTGTACACTTTGGAGCACAGCCTCACATTCCAAGCAGCAAGACTCCAACATCACCATATGTATCCTCACTTGGGAGCACGGTTATCAGACTCTTTTATACTAGTGACACTGCTGCACGTCTTTTTACTCTTGTGAGATGAGAAAGCTAAAATGTGACTAAACACATTGCCTGTACAATTAAATATTTTATGATAGCCAAAGTGTTAAGTAATTATTTGAACATAAGAGAAATAGTTTACAACAACATGCAAGTCAACCAGTATCCCTGAACTGATTGTGTTGGACTTCAGAGGTTCCACTGTATTAGACCGACTAAGATGTGCTCACACTACATTTTCCCACTTCTAGGGAAAGCAGGAAAACAATGGCAAAACCAAATGTTTTCTGGTTAAGGATTGAGACACAACCACAAGTCCACAGTTGTAACCATGACAGTGGCTGGTTGAGAGTTGCACCCTGTGACAGGTAAAGCATGGCGAGAGAACGTCCCCCTTTTGACAGCCGAGAGAGAGATGGACAGTAGCGCTCCCCTCCTGCCTCTGCGCCGATGATAAGGATGATGATGAAGGGATTGGGGGGGAGGAAGAGGAAGGATGGGGCGGGACAGAGCGACAGGTGGATGAATGGAGGGGGTTACCTTTGTTGCGATTTTCGGGGGGTCCTTGTTTTTTACCTGTTCGGACAGAGAGAGAGGGCGGAATGCTGATAAGATGGATCAAAGAAATCAAACTGGAGGAGAACACAAAGTTCCAACAGGTGTGTGTGTGCTGTGCCTGTGTGTGTTGTCAGCAGGAATGGACCAATTAGGGGAGAGAGAGAGAGAGACAAGGCAACATCCTTTTACAAGTTTTGTTCCATTTAAAACTGCAATTTAGAGTGTAAAAATAGATTACTCATCACTACAGGTTCACTCATGTTGACAATTTTAGAATGACTGCGGAAGTTGTACACTTTAGGTCATGTTGTTCGTGTGGTCCCTGGCATGATTCAACAACTTTTCTTAAATATGTTACATGTTGTTTGTAATTATGTTCCACACTGTTCGGTGTTGTTTTGATTTTCGGAGTTTCAGTGGACGCACGCTGTCATCTAGTGACAATGAGGAAGTGTTGTTCCCAGGACGAATTGACTCAAGACGTGTTTGTGAGTTGGAGATACATATAAGGTGTTGGAATTGCACACTGCTGTTGATGTGTTCAGGTCAGAGTAAAGTTATTAAAGAGCGGCAGACTGTGTGACTCTGTGGGGACGCTACTGTGGCTCTTTCATAACATCTCATAACAGAGTGATGTGGCTTGACATGATGCGCATGCGTTAATGACGCAAAAACTTTTCAAGTAATTACTCAAACAAATTAGTTACCGCTCTTAACGCACTATTTTTGACAGCCCTAAAAATAACCCACGTATGTATAAGTGTCTGAGTCTGTGTGTTCACCAGCATATGTGGGAACTATTTAGATTATACCAAGGTGAGGAAATTGCGTTGTAATGTGTTCCTACATTGGGGTTTTTTGTTTTTTTTTGCAGTGTTTATTGTTGGGACTTTGATCATTTTTAAATGCATAATGCATTTAATAAATCTGTACATTTGTTTACAATTTCAAACTTTAATTAGTATTTTTTAAATAAATGGATCATTTTTTTCAGTTGAACTTGTGACAGCTCAGCTTCATTTGCTATCTGAATGATTTTCCATGACTGGAGGCCCAAATTATAAACTTTGCGTCTCTCTCCGCTGAGCTGGTTCATTCAACCACTTTACAATGAATGCCTGACAAATGCTAGCCAAGAAAACAAATGATCGGACAGAAAAGGAAGTAAAAAAATAAAAACAAGTGTCCATGAGTAAAAGAGCGTGATCACAAGCAAATCATAAGCACTGGCAGAGCGAGCACACAAGCCAGTTGGTTAGCATCACACAGCTCTCTGTTCCATTTAGTTCCATAAGCAACAAGACAGGATGGTCCGTTTCACATTTTCAATCGGTGTTACATCACAATCCAATAAATATGCCAGATGCCAGTTACTTAAACAAGGCCGTTGTTTTGGCTTCATTGTTTCGTTCATTCATTCAAGCGTGATTCAACAGGAATGCCACAGTGATGAAGAAGACTGGTAGGTAAACTTGCACAAGATTCTTCATCTTGCAACTATTCAAAGGGCTGAGAG
Source organism: Dunckerocampus dactyliophorus (assembly GCF_027744805.1). Lineage (NCBI taxonomy): Eukaryota > Metazoa > Chordata > Actinopteri > Syngnathiformes > Syngnathidae > Dunckerocampus > Dunckerocampus dactyliophorus. Next base: position 14,301,290 of record NC_072826.1, on the reverse strand, counting down.
AGTGTGGGCATCAAAAAACAACCATCAGTTGCTGAAATAAGTGGCCACTCAAGCTACTGAGCTAGTTGATGCCACTGACTTTGTTTTTGCAGTTGTTTAGGAAAGAAAGACTGCTTTACTGCATGTTTAAGTATGTGATCATGTAAAGACTTGACATCATACTGCAAGGTAACTGCGCGCTAAAAAGTTCAACGTAATTTCTAATTACACCGTTTGAAAGTGTAATGCACAGACTGACTGAGGTCCAGCCTCATGTTGCTGATTAGCAGGTTAACATAAAGACCATGATCGGCTGAGTCCAAATGAACCAGCACAGCACCAGCTAATAGAAACATCCATGAGGCTGTGTTGTCTTACTTTTCTTGACCTTCTTCTCCTCTTCATTCTCACTGGCACCCAGCAGCGTGAAGATAATTCCGGTTTGAGAGTTGAGGCCGACCGCCGACACCACCATCCTGCCCGAGCCCTCCATCACATGTGTGCCTGCCGGGTCAAACAAACACACAAACATAAGGTTCCACTACAGGAAGATTGTGGTCACATGTGCAGACACTCACCAGACAGCAACATGGGATCCTTCTCCAGAGACTTGCGGACCTGATCGGATTCACCAGTCAGGGAGCTCTCATCAATCTTCAGGTCGTTGCCTTGGATCAGAATGCCGTCAGCGGGCAGCAGATCTCCTGCAGGAGCACAAGAAAGATGGTGAGCGTGTGAAGAAGATACTCCATCAATGAAGAAACACTAACTAAATTTACTACATCTTTCTGTACCATATTTGATTTGGGCAATGTCTCCCACCACGATCTCAGCCACGGGGATTTGAATGACCTGGCCTTTACGGATGACCGTGAACTTCTGCTCTTGCTCGATGCGACTCTGAAGCCCTCTGAACTGCTTCTCCTTGGACCAGTCGTTGAAGGCTGTCACCAGGACCACAATAATGACTGAGAACAGGATGGCGGCGCCCTCGATCCAGCCCGCCTGGGCCTCGCCTTCGTCCTCCACGCCACCTGATGCCTGGCCACATGCTGGAATTAAAAGACCAATGTTACTGGACTTGACCAAAGGTCTGTTTGATACTAATGAGCCACTTCCTGCTATTGAGTACACAATATATTAAGCACACCTTAACGACGAAATGATCAAAACTAAAACTACTTCATCAGTATGCTCATGACCTTAGGTGAGGGTATAAGCGTAGATTGACCGATAAAAAGAGAGCTTTTCCTTTCGGATCAGCTCCCTCTTCATGACAATGGACTGATGCAGAGTCGGCATCACTGCAGACGCTGCACAGATCCGCCTGTCGACCGTGGGTTCCATTCTTCCGTCACTCGTGAACAAGACCCCGAAGTACTTAAATTCCTGCACTTGGGGCAACATCTCATCCCCGACCTGGAGATGGCACCCTTTTTTTCGGCGAGAACCATGAACATTTACTTGGAGGTGCTAATTCTCATCCCAGCCGCTTCACACTCGGCTGTGAACTGATCTAGAGACAGTTGAAGATCATGGCCAGATGATCTGCAAAAAGCAGAGTACCAATCCTCCAGCCACCAAACCGGATCACCTTAATGACCTGTCTGCACCTAGAAATTCTGTCCATAAAAGCAATGAACAGAATTGGTGACAAAGGGCATCCCTGGCGGAGTTCAACCCTCAATGGAAACGAGTCTGACTTATTGCCAGCTGTGCGGACCAAGCCAGGACGAAAACCACAATGCTCTTCCAGAATCCGAGTTTCAACTATCCGGCAGATCCTCCTCTCCAGAAACCCTTCTTAAAAACACAGACCTTCTTAACAATAAGTTAAGATTTCTAAAACAACAAAAAGCAAAAGCACATACAGTATCTCCGTCAAATGCTATACTTGTCATATCAAGGTTCTACAGCGCTGATTATAATTGCACATTTGCACATCAGGCAACACTGACCTTCACTGTCTCCTCCTGGTAGATGGTAGAAAGACAAGCCCAGTGAGATGATGGCTGCTATCTCCAGGATTATGAGCGTGACATCTTGCAGAGCTTCCCACACCAGCTGCAGGAAAGTCTTGGCCTTTTTTGGCGGGATGAAGTTCTTTCCAAATGCAGTGTGTCGTTTCTCCAGATCCACGGGGTTCCCAGACAGACCTGCAGGCACAAACAGGAACTGTTGATCTTCACATTAATAGAACCTTTTTTCTTGAAGGAATGCGAGAAAAAAAACACATATGCTCTTTAGAAAAACCCAAATGAGGACGTCAGTCAAATTGGGTTTTGGACTATCACATATTAAGGAATGTAGTTTTAGATTATAGCAATTATTAGAGCGTATCCAAGTTTGATGTTAACAAGTATTGTACATAGTTATTTCCACAAACTTCTGTGTGACACCTCTGTTAAAAGTAAGGTTTTACTGATGCCAATCAGGATCAGCATTAATATTTAAGAGTCCCAGTGAACGGGAACTATACCGCAGGGTCCTAATGATATCTGCCTGAAGAGATCCCATTCCCAACCATCCCCTGCTGCACACCTCCGACCGTCAGTGCAATCTGCTGCCCCCACCAGTGCCAAGACACTCTGTGCCAATGCCATCTGATCGAGCACAAACTATCGCGACTGGATCAGACGGAATGAGACGTCAGACAACAGTGATAACCAGTAGAGGGGGGACACCAGCATCCTCGGGTGATTTGAGGTAATGTGTTAACATGAGATAAAGTGAAATGAGGTCACATGACCACATAATTACATACAGGAAAAAAGATAAGACACATGAGGCGCGGTTGTGCAATGATGAGGAAGTTGAGATGACGCCTAATAATGTGGAATTATTGCTGGTTAGTAGGGGTGTCAGTAGGGGTGAGACGAGACAATACATGATATTGGGCTCACGGGAGCAAGACGAGATGATATTTTAACATTACTTTTAAGAAAACCACAAAGAAAAAATATAGGACTATTAACTGATGCAGGTACATTTGCATGCATGACCTAAGCATGATGCTTTTAACTGTTGAACTTTTTTTCTACAAATAAAAACAAAAAACTAAACTAAACTAACAGACAATAAGTAAAATAATGTTAAAATAATGACAGCAGCTGTGCCTGCTACTGCTAATTATTTATGATGGCGTGAGGTTATGAAGACACAGATTGCAATAGATTCTTTTTATGTTTACGCTAAAAAAATTACAATTCCCATGACGAAACAGAAAGTAGCGCATTTCCAAAATAGACGCTACAATCACACGTTTTGATGGAAGCCTTATGCAGTGATTCTGTTGTGATCTGACAAATCTTAACTAACTTTGATCCAATGTAGAATTACTACAGCATCTGCTTGGATATTAACACTGCGTCAGCTGTTGAACTCCGATAAACAAAAGCAGCCACATATGGTGAGTGATGCTGGGAATGCAGAGTGCAGGTGGGATTGCAACGTTTATGGTGTGCGCAAAGCATTTAAAGTGCGATTCCAATCCATTTTACGTGTATTATCATTCATAGTAGCAATGCCATAGCTCACAATCTGTTAAGACTACTGGCTGAACATGAAATATTGCCACTTTAATCTTGCGAGATCTCGCCGCACAAGCTCTTGTGACACCCCGAGTGGTTAGGCTTCTTTAAATGGTCCACTGAGCATAGTCCCATAGTCCATAAGACATGTTATGTCAACGTACGTTCATATGTATATTGGTGCACTCTCTGCAGCTGGAGGAACCTGCTGCATACACTCTCTTTGATAATGATTTCACAAATGTGTGGTTACGTCGTCATTTATTAACAAATATACACATTGCACAACACAGCAGCGACAGAAAATGTTGTAAAACCGGTAAGGAGGAAAATGTCCAGCTAGCATTACTACAGCTGATGATTTTAGCAACAGTACGGCAAGTGTAACATGTATGACTTTCACACCAATAGATGAGTAGCTTACCAACATTTTAAAGTGAATGAAGAGGTAGCTAAAGCTGCTGGATTCTGACCACTCATGATACTTCAGATGCATCTACTGCCCTCTTTTGGCAATAATAAAAACTACATCAGGAGGTTGCCTACTGCCACAGCTGTTAGTGTCAATGTTTTCTGACCCGTTAATAATGACAGATCCTAGTGGTTATTCACTTTTGTAGACCATGCACTCTAACTGATAATTGAAGAGAGGCACTAATTGGAGTATTTAAAGGTATTTGAGCTGTATTGATGCCTGGTTGGCTAGGAATGAAAACAATGGCGCTATAAAGACAAGCTAGAAAGTAAAAGACTAAAAAGACCCAGAGAGTTCTGCACACCTGGAGGTCATATCCGACCCCGCAAAGGCTCAGAGACACATTTCGTTGGATTCAACAAAGACAAAATGTGATGACTGCTGGTTAAAGAAGTTTTAAAAATAAACCTCTTGTCAAAGTAGTTGCCTCAGAGTTTCATTTTGAAGGTGCTGTGGCACTAAAATAAACAGGAAGCGTATCACAGCGAACCTTTACTGTCCGTTTGATCAATATGAGCCCTTTTATTTTGTTTTTCATTTCATGCTGTGATTGTGCCGGATCTCGTTTGCAGAGCGTCCCGGCGGACAAGCAGATTAAAGCGCTGAGATGAAGCTCAGCGGCAGCGGAGCGGCCTGTCACACGCTAGCAAAAAACGGATTTCATCTGCAATAAAAACATGTTTCTTTCACTTGGCAGCTTCATCAGAAAAACAGGCACACAGGTTTCAACGCTGAATCATTCCCCCACTCATAGAATTAACTAGCACTGCAAATTGCAATGTCCTGAGGATTGTTTCTCCTGCAGCATCCTCCATGTAGTTGCCTTAATCTCCTCAACAAATCAGCCAGTAGTCTGCAAATATCCACCTGAAACCAGAGAATGTGCAATTTCTTTACCATACTATCATAGAGATGGAACACCATTTCTTCAACCTTAATAGGAGAAATGCATGTTTTAATATGCTATGTTTTGTTACAAGCTGAGATAAACGAACAACTCAACAATGTCAGTTTTCCATAGAGAGTGGTTTGTTTTTATGAACTACTTTAATGTCAAACTCAGTTTTTTGTGCTTGTGGAAAGGAAATAAAAACTGACATCGGCCTACAATTTTTATTTTATTTTTTTTTTTTAATCAAAATGAGTCAAAACATCAACTTTATATACGATAAGTATAGAGTAAAAGGCAGTCCAGCATGTAGTGTAATTTGTCATTTTCTATCAAAAGAAGCAGATGTGAGCAGTGAGCAATGTGTGATAGATGTCCATGCCTACAGTTGCCATGGTAACCTCAACAGAAGCCACCCACCTTCCTTCCTTCCTTCCTTCCTTTCCTGCTCTGGGAAATGCTGTTTTAAAATAAAATCCTGTGCTGAAAAGTCACGATTTATGATGCAACAGTGGCTACAGAGAGGTAAGTTCGTGAAAGTACAGCAAATAAGACCATTCATTACAGTGTGGGCCTCCGCCAAGGCAAACTGAAAACTCCCCTAACCCTTCCAGAGATGCTCACTGATTAAATGAGATATTTCTAACAGCACTTTAGAAAATGAAGCCAACTGCGCCACAAAAGAAGCTAAGATGAGTGTAAAGTGGACAATGTTTGTGATATTGCTGCGGTGTTTTTTAGAATGCTGTAAAACAGTCAGTGTTGGTTGTCTTCAAAATGATATTGCATATTTACAGACCTGCTGAGAAGAACCAAGACATGAGATTGTTGCGTGTCCAAGTCCTTTTCTGCTTTAAGGAGCATTCTGCTTCCACTGGAAGAGATGACGATGACCTCAGGCCTTATGTGTGTATGCGTGTGTCAGTTACAGTAAACGAGATCCAGGTCACGCAGCTCATCTTAGTTACCAACTTCTCACAGCCTCTAAAGATCTAAACACAGTAGAACCTCGGTTAGCGTCTGCCCTGGTTGGTGCGTTTTTTGGTTAATGTCGAAAATTTACCCCACCGTTTTGCCTCGGTTTGCATGCATTCTTTGGTTCGCGTGCAATATTGCACTCCGTCCCTCATCCTATTAACTAGCAAACCGGAAGTGACGTCACCCGTTTAATGTCATCAGCGGTTGACTCTCAAAAATGTTAACACAAAACGTTTTCTAGTTTTAGAATGATAATGTTACATGCATAAAAAAATTCTAAATGCATAAATGACGAATGAAAGGGCTAAATGAACATTTAAGCTTACTTTTACCATCACTGAAGATTTAATTGAAGGTCGATCTCGCTGGCACACAGTGTCTTTGGGGACAATTACAGTACATCAAGAATCACGTCTTCAATGAAGGTAAAAGTAACCTTAAATGTTCATTTATCCCTTTCATTCACCATTTGTATGCACTTATATGCACTTCAAATAACTGTAAAACTGTAAAAATGTGTTCTATGTTAACATTTTTGGCTTTCCGGAAAGGATGAATTGAATTTACATTGTTTCTATTATTTCTTATTGGAAAAATTGATTTGGTTAGCATCAGACCCAGTTCAGCTCAGTTCAGTTAGAGTCAGACCTTCTGGAACGAATTAATGACACTAACCAAGGTTCCACTGTACACATTAAATACTGAGCATTGTCTTCTGTGAGCGCCATCAGACGTGCACACTTGTAGTATCACACCTGCCCAAAACATGAGTACTTGAGGTAGTCCAGCATCCATTCTGTGGTGTTGTGTCTATGAGTGGGTTCAAAAGGTCAGCAAGGCGTATTTCACAATGTAGCTTTCTTTTTTGTCCACGTCAGACAAAACGAGCCGTGAAACTATCTCATCCAAATAATGATTTTGTAGGAAAGACCTAGTTTATCATTTCATTTTCCATTTCTTTTCTTTTTTTACCATTTATTTTGTTAATTATGTATACTTTTTCCTTATTTCCTTGTGTTTTGCAACAGCCTGTTATGGCACCATTTCATTCTGGAAATTCACTTGAAAGTGATCCCACATTTGCTCTACAGTGTTTTCTCCCCGACAAAACTCAGTGCCGACGAAATGTTCTGCACCCAAAAGGCAGAGGAAGATACTAACCATCGCACAAAAAGTTGGACTTGTGGACATGCTCAAGGAAGGTAGACATTACATGGCTGTAGGGCACCTTTACGGAATACTCTAAATGAATCTTCGGTTGGAAGAGGACAACGAGGATACAGGAACAATATGTTTTAACAAGGATACAAAAATGCTTCAGCGGAGTGGCGCCAGGATGAAGAGGCACGTTCAGAGGAGTGAAATACGTGTGAGTCATTTAATAATTTCTTGTGTCCAACCTCGTGGGTTGAGCAACAAAATTCAAAATTGAACTTAGAGAGTTTAAACATGGGACAAATGTGAGAAAATGTTAGTGCCTGTGTCGAACAGAAGTGTATAAAGTGTATGGTGAGGGGTTTTACAGCCTTAAAACATATAGACAGACTATGAATGATAGTACATGTAATATGGAAGTGGCAGTGCACGAAGCAGAATTGGAATCACACATTAAGTGCTTTGCGCACGCTATAAACCTTGCAATCCTACCTGCACTTGGTCCTCCCAGTGTGACTTCATCGGGATATGTGGATGCTTTTTTTAATGTCCAAGCAGAAGCTGTAGCAATTCTACATTAGATCAAATTTACTTTAATATTTGTCAGAACATAAAAAGAAACATAAAACTACACATAAACAAATGATTAGTACTAGCAGCTACAACGGCCATCATAACTTTTCATTTTATTGTAGGAGACAGGTTATAAATTTCAGGATCACTCTGTTTTGTCTGCACAGGTCTAGAGGGGCCTGGTCACGTGTGCACAGGTGGGTGTGTGTGCTTATGTACGCGGAAGCCATAAATGGCCCGCAATTGCATGTGCTGGGGTGGAGGAGAAGAGGGGAAAAGCTGGGAAGACATCATTTTTGTTAACCTCGTTTTATTATGTTTTGTCATGTTTCCTTACACTGCTACACGCTATCTGCCATCATGCTCACATGCAAAGTATCCGTTAGCTATCCCGTTTTGGTCTCATCATTATCAAAGCTACTTATTTATTTTATTTACTTTTTTATTTCAGCATTTCTGTACAAGCACGTCATCAAGACGGAGGACCCTTTCCCACCCTCTCAGTGGCAAAAAGGTAAAAGGAGGCCGCAAGATTTATAATTGTTAGTTTTTATTTCAATTTGTGTAATGCAAATTTATAAAACATTTCAAAATGTACCTGCATTGTTTTCATATATTTTGTCATTGTAGTTTTCATAAAAGTAATGTTAAATATTGTTTCGTTCTCGTGAACCCCAATGTCGTGTATCGTCTCATTGCATGAGCTGAGCATATTGCGACACCTCTAGCAATCAACGTAATATTGAGCTTGATCGATGCCTGAGGGTTTAAATTAAAGCAATAGTTAAGGAAAACAGGTTAGCGGTAAGACGTTTGTGACGGTTTAGTCTAGACTTTTTATATATTTCTATATTTCACTGATTTAGCCACCACCCGTGGGGCTTTGTTTGAAAGAGGAAAAAAAAGAGATATTACAAAGCTCTTTTTTTTCCAGCTGTCATCGACAGAATAGGCTGAGGTTCATTAGCAACATCCTTAAAAAAAACTTATTTTTAGAACAAGTTTTCATTTTATGTCAGATTGTGAGAAAGAAACATGAAATTATTTTTCATTTCGTGTCGTGATGAAAAGAACATCATGGGCCACCAAGGAGGCTGCAGACTGAAGCATAAAGCAGCATCCTGTACGTACGCGCTTGTGTGTGTGCAAGTGTGTGTGTGTGTGTGTGCTGGTGGGCATGTAGTCCGCTCAGCGGCCACCGAGCGACTGCTTTCACTGAGAGAAAGTCAAAAGCAGAAGAGGAAGATGAAACACTTTGACAAACTTCACATGCACGGTTAAAATGAATCGTGTGAAGTCGTGAACTTGAGGCGTCAGCGACTGGTGTTAGTAGGCGTTCTAACAGGAGCCAAAGGTTGTGCTTTGAGGCAATGCAACAAGCATAATTCACATCAGCTTCACTTCTGGAGTAACACCATTTAAAAAGGATGTTTAGAGCCTTTTGGAAAGTACGTTTCAATAACCAATACCTGCGTATTTACATTGTAACTACGTTTACATTGTAATTGTATACATTGTAAAATTAAAAAGATGCAAGCAGCTTTGAACGGGCCGTCGCACCCTCACGCAACTCGGGTCCATGCGATTCGGCGGGCATGCGGACGCGGGACTCGACGTCAGTATCGCTAACTTGGAAAAAAAAATTGGGGTGTCTTGAGCGGAATTTTAACATGCACAATATTTATCCAGTAGGGGGCACCATCAGAGTCAATGTATACACACAGTCACAGACTGGAGGGTGACCTAACCAAACATAAAAAATTTCGGGCCAATCCGATTATGTGGAAGGAAGTTATTACAGTTCTAATTTTCGACCAGGAAGGGGTGACACTGGTGACAAGGTGGCCATGTGGTCATGTCCTGTCCGATGCCCTAACCCACCATAAAAAAATTCAGGACAACTGGACCATTGACAAGTTAGAGCAGTTATACATTTACACCAGTTGGTGGCGCCATTGGAGTCAATATCAAAATGTAGTCTGATCAGACTCCAATCCTTAATCCTCATGTCAGTTTTGAAGGACATCTGATTATATCAAGTGAAGTTATGACTGTCTGATGGATAATGGCGAGAAGCAGGCTCCACCCAGTACCTGTAATGAAACATCATGCTTCATATCATCAATCTGTTGAATGTGCCCTGTAGAAATGTGAAAGTGATTCACTATATTAAGTCAGGAGTGGGTTTTTGCATCAAGCATGTGTGTAGTTCCTGTCGCCACAAGGAGGCACAGTTACTAATTGAGGAAGTGACATATGGGTGTCTTCAGGGTGTCAACTACGTCATACACACCAATTGTACAAGTCTGACCTTGTGGAGTCGAGTTATTTAAGTTTCGTGTCGCTTGGCGAGCCTCCACCGCTCCGCCCACATCCTATGGCGTACGTTAGGACGGGTTTGTCAAAAATACAACCACTGTTTTTTTGCCCAAAATGGCTCCTTTAAAACAAAATGGCCGACTTCCTGTTTGTCCGAGACTTTTTTTGCATCCTTTTTGTGCATCCTTTGTAATGTCGCCACCAAATTTCATGAAGATCTGTGAAACGGTTGGCGGGGGATAATTTTTTGTAATTTTATAGGGGGCACTAGCCAGTCAATTTGGGGTGGTGTCATTTGGGAGCTGCACCATATTGTTCAGGCATGGATTCTTACTTCCCGTTTACGTTTTCAACCACGTGTGACCATCTGCAGTCAAATTATGACACTTTGATGGTCAATGGCGAAGGCAGACATTTCGCCACAATGCCACGCCCACGGCGTGTGCTTTACATGCATAATCGTCCGCAATTCAAGCACATCAGTCTGTCAGTCATACTTTCTATTGAATTAGATGTCGATCGGAAAAACCTCCTTGGAGGAAAAGGCTAATGTACATCAGAAACTTTATCCCATCACCACTGGGTCTTGCTGAGACGAATTCAGCAAGTGACCCACATAAAGGTTCAAGGTGTTGTCTTGATCATATGTACCAAATGTGATGATGATCTGACCATGTGGAGCAGAGTTATTAATGTTTACAGTTTTGTTCAACCTTCAAAGCATCGTTAGAATGAAAACATCGTTTGTCGCAATGCCCCGCCCACATCTTATGGACCAGCCTAAAACATCGCCCATCTATCTAGTGTCCGTTGATGGTCCATTGGGCTCATTTGATCAAAGTCCCTAGGAGGAGTTTGTCGAAATACAACCCCTGGATTTCGCCCCAAAATCGCCACCACCGACCAAAATGGATGACTTCCTGTTTGTTTGGGAATATATGGGTTCTTGAGACTTTTTTGTGCGTCCTGACTGACGTTTCCACCAAATTTCGTGACGATCCATGAAACTGGTGGCAGGGGATAATTTTTAAGAAATTTAAATTTACTGCGTGAATTTTGGAAGTTTGTTTTTGCGACCCCTGAAATATCAAATTTTTTGCCAGACCTGAGGCGATTTCAAATTTTGGTGAGTTTTCATGCATGTTAAGGCCCTCAAAAATGTGATTAAATTTTTTTTAAATCAAGTTTTAAGTTTTCCTGCAATAAAACAATGTTTAAACAACTCAGAATTTGACCTAAAATTTGAAGGAAAAACATTGTTTTGGGTTTTCTGTGGCTTTATTGTGTGTGTATACCTTTTCACTAATGACAAGTCAAAAGAGGAATATGGTACTGATGACATCTGAACTAAAAAGGGAACTCATCACTTATGTCCAAGTTGTCTCGGCTGAAAAAAAACAAACAAAACAAAACAAAAAAAAAACAAGTCAAGGCAGCGTCCACTTTGATTTGGCCTTTCTGTTTATACTCAGCATTATGGTAACACACACAGGAGCAGCTTTCAATACAAAATCTGCCAAAAGTATTACACCGCATTCAACTATTCCACCTATTCAACTGGCTTTTGTCATTTTGGCACGTGACAATTAACGATGTTAAAAATAATGCTTTCTGATTCAAACACATTCAAAGTTGAACAACCTCTTTGAATGGATTGTCTTTGTCGTCCAAGGATTCAATGAGTATTCCTTTACACCATGGGTGTCCTTGCAAATATTTTTTTTAACACCTGAGTGGGGGAAAAAAAATAGTGATGATTTAAAAGCAGACCTACATGTGTAACAGTGGTCATCCCTGCAGTCCAGCCCTGCACACGTCAGCCTCGAACCAGTGACCACATAGGTCTACTGAGAGTCGAGCAGCATTGGCCATCGAGCTCAAAGGAACAGGCTATCAATTCACTGTGCTACACATTTCTTAAGCCGTCAGGTAGTGGGGTTTAACCAATGCTGCTCTTTTGGTATAGTCCTATATTGGATTGGTTTTAGCATTATTAATAAAGAAATAGAAAGATCAAATATATATATATATTCATCATAGTAACAGTCAACTGATTAATCTGTTGTGTGCTGGCAATTGTGCTAAGCTAACTGACAACAGGTAGTAGTCACCTGATCACTGCTGCTGCGCTCACATTGACCTTTCAACTCACTTTCAGAACTCGTGACAGGCTGGCATTTCCAAATGCATCTTTTCACCACTGCAACTGCAACAGCACATGACGGTGCTTGCCTCCAGTCTCACATTTTCCCCAAAATTCCCCTCCGTCAGCCACTTGAGCCAGTCAGTCAGTCACTTGAAGTGAAAACGTGATTACACTTTCTTCATTAAACTCATTTCTTCAGCTACAGTTGTCCTCAGATTACTAAATGGAACACTGCAATGATCTATGGAGCCATTAGGGGAACGGCCTGGAACTAATTTCAATCCTGGAATGGACTGATGAGCGCACGCACGCACACACACACACACACACACGCGCACACACACATGCACGCATACTGGGATCAAAGTTGATGACAATGGAGGGAGGGAAGATGAACAGCCATTTTCTGGCGGGGACCGAAATCAGTTTGTCTTTTTTACACAAAATAATCAGCACAGACTTTAAACTACAATTTTTAAAGGTTTTTTTTAATGAGTTTGTCCCTACAGGAGCACTGGGTTATGAGGATGGGAACCTGAAATCTACCCTAAGTCTTCTTATCGCTTGTGTGCAGTTGACAGAAAGTAGGACAATAACTGTTTGTCTTTGGTCCAGAAGTAAATTGTAAACACAGTGACCCAATTTGCATTCTGTGATAAGAACTGTATCAAGTCAGGACTCACAGCTGGTTCCAGCATTCCGTAATAATCACCTCAGATGCAAGGAGCAACATTCTGACTACACTGGATTCATGCAAAGTGGTGTCATTTTTGTCTTGTTTTTGGTCTTTTTTGGGGGGGGGGATTGTAATGCAATGTGTCCATAAAACAAATAATTCCATTGCAAATTTGGCACACAACCAAGCATAAACTAGGCTCTTTGTGTGAGATGATAAATCCTAAGCCAGCGCCACTCCGAGACAACAGGCCACAATGGCTGCTTGGTGTTGATGAATAGTGAGAATTAAATTCAAATCAGCTGCCCTCCAACCTGACTATTAAACAGTCAGTTAAACATTAAGTGAATAATTCGTGAAGTGGTTGCAGTGTTGCATGTTACAAAACAGTGACACTGGTAAGTGAAGATTTTCAAAACAGCAATGCAAATACAGCAGAATCCCTTGCATTTCTCGGGGTGATTACCTTCCACGAGTAATTGAAACACCCACAAAAATGTTTATTTTTGACACATGGCTCACTCCTCTTCCTCCAAACCCTCCTGCTAGCTTTACGTAGACATTCTCCTCCAATTTTGCATCAACATTTACAATAAAAGGTGGATGTTGTAATGATTACATTAGATTCTGCTCCAGAATTGTCTGCCATTGTTAACTCAGAAGCTAACAAGCTAAATGCTAAAGGCACAATCCAGGTTTAAGCCCTAAATACACAACACACTTAAGAGCAGAAAATGTGCAACGGTGTGAAAAAGTGTTTGCCCCCTTCCTGCTTTCTTATTTTTTTGCATGTTTGTCACACTTAAGTGTTTCATATCATCAAACTAATGCAAATATTAGTCAATGACAACACAAAATGCAGTTTTTAAATGAAATAATGAATAATGAATAATCACTTTTTCACACCACTGTAGAGGTAGTCACCACTAAATTATGATGGTTGATAGAACAGATGGAATCGAAGTCACAGTCTAGCATTTAGCCTGGTCGTCAGGCAAGCACCACAACCTCACTTGTTTGTTGCGGGCCCACCTCCACCTCACTCTGAAGCAGCTATCCATAGTACGTGGCTACCTCGCTGGGTCGTACTGGCTAGCTGTCAGAGAAGGTGTTTCTCCAAGACGCAGCTACATAATCCACACTGCTTTCCTGTTGTAATTCCACTAAAAACTTACGATCACATCAACTTGTGTTCACAAAGATAATAATATAACAGTCTATAAACTGCTCAAATAAATAAAAAGGGAACACTTAATCAATCACAATTTCAATCACACTTCTCTGAAACCAAACTGTCCACTTAGGAAGGAATATTTTATTCATTCATCTAGGACAGGGGTCACCAACGTGGTGCCCGTGGGTACCAGGTAGCCCCCCACGACCACATGAGGTGCCCGCAAGCCTGCTTTTCATTCAGGTTTTCAGTTAATATTGAAAGAACAGTAGAAAGAAATGCATTCTGAAATACAAAATGTGAGTTGTGGACACCAGCATTTTGTTAAAGTTCTGGTAAAACAAGCATATTCGCTTTGTTTGGGTTTAAAATAAGCTCTGAAAATAAATGTTACAAAAATGAGTAGCTCTTGCCCATTTTCATTTTGTAAAAATAGCTCTCACAAGGAAAAACGTTGGTGACCCCTGATCTAGGATGTGTTATTTTAGTGTTCCCTTTATTTATTTATAATTTTTTTTAATATATATTTATATTAGGGCTGTCAAATGATTAAACATTGTAATCATATTAATGTCAGTTTTCAAATGAATTAATTATTAATCACCATTTGAAACTGATGTATGCCCGTTTTTACTATAGTTTATGAACAGAAAGTTAATATGTTAACGAGCGATTAACATGCGCATGTTCTTTTTGACCCTGAGCCAACACTGTAGTTTGAAGAAATGCAGCGGCATGGCAGTCAATGTGAAGTTGCACAGCAGGTATTTTTTTTTTAATTGTCATTTATACAGTGGCACCGTGGCATAAGAGTGTCCCAACTAACGAGTGTTTTTTTTTTAAGATGCAAGCAGTCTTTCGGCTGATTTTTTTTACTTTGAACCGATAGCAAAAATTTGGGCTAGGACCTGCAAGGTATGCATAGCCAAAGACAGCTATTTGGGGGCTTGTGTCAATGAGAATGACTCTAAACAGCACTAGCAGCACGCTAGCTAGTCACCCAAAAATATGTTCAACACATCAGTAAAACATACGTACATTATTGCGATCTAATTTATCTATTATTTATTATGTATTCTGCAAAACTAAGACAGGAACAACATCAAATTAAAAGCACTAAATGAATACAGACCCTCCATCCGCCAGTACAAACCTGGACTTAGGTCATCAAATCTTACCTTTATGCATTCCCAAATAGTATCAGCACTTGGGACCAAATATGAGGTGAAAGAAAAACCCAGAAAAAAACAGTATAGTAGTCTTATCTCTGCAGCGTGGGAGAAGTTGCGTAGAAGGACCGTCGAACAAATTGGGACAAGTCACCGCTCGCATTAAACTGTGTGATTTATTATTTTTTGTATAAAAACAGCCGTGTATATGTATATATACACACACAGTATATATAAAACTTAATAACTTGTGATAATTTTATGTATGTGTTATGCTTTACTATCATGTTCATAAACTATTTTCGACCTTGGGGAAATTAGATGTTTACTGCAGAAAAAACCCCACAATTTTCAGAAAACAATAATAAATGAAACTAATTTGACCGAAAGAGAATTTGTGGGGCCGTGAAAGCTGAATTGTGAATGTGTAGAGATCCTGGTTCCGGAGGGAATGGAAACTCCTTATTTTTCATGTTAGCACAAAATATAAATCGTGATTTTTTTTTCCTGGCTTTGTATTCTATTTAAACTAATGGCGAATTACCTGACAAGAGCAAAGAAAAACAACATTATTATTGTTGCTGTTATTGTGCGTCAATATTAGTACACTTACTATGAAAACATAAATTCAATTAGAACATTAGAACATTTTTAGCAATGTATACTATTATTGTTGATCACTATAGCATCAGATGAATGAGCGAAAATCTTTTTTCTTGGATGTTAGTGACTTTCACATCTAAAGTTTGTTTATATAAGTTTGTGTGGGTGTGTAAATTGTATGAGCGTTGTGTCACCTTCAATAGGCGATGTTTTCAGGCGGCGGCAAATGCCCTGCACGTCTCCGTACGAGTCCCGTATTTTGTTGACGGCCTCTCCGCTCCGCAGCTCCATCAGACCCCTCAGGTCCATCACAGTCACTCCAAAGTCCCCATCGTGGTTGCCATCAGCAACAGAGTTCCCCGCAGGGTGGTCTGCTGTGTTGTTGGCCATGACAATCCTCTTTTCAGAGCCGGGTGGTTGTCGTTAGTGTATTCAATGAATGTAAAAGTCACAGTGGGTTGTCAGTTGACAGGAAATGGTGGGTAGTTCGACAGGTAGAGGAGGCGAGGTTAACTCCTTTCTTGGACGGACATGCTTCTCTTGGTTACCATGGAAACGGGGGCACCAACATGTTTGGCCGGTTACGCTGCAGAAAAGAGAGAGAAGGAGAAAGTTTGAGGAGCAGTTTGGACGTCAGACACTTGAGTTCAGTAAATAGAGCAGTGACATTAATTGGGACAATTAGAGGTGGCGCTCATTTCTAAATATTAAAGAAATCCTCTATTAACAAGAATACTGACTGAGATTGCACTGCTCCATTGGGACACACAGGAAGTTGTAAAACATCGTGTCCCACTTTGATTCACTAATCATCCCATTTAGGCAAACTAGAGCACCACAAAGTCATTGATAGAAAATTCAGCTTAAAAACCCAATATTTTTTTAAAAATAGGCCTCTTGTCAGACTTCAGCTCAGTGAGCAACAAAAGGATGAACTTTAGAACCGTAACTTCCGGTGTATAAACGGCTACTTTTTTCTCATGCTTCGAACCCTGCGGCTCATACAGTGGTGCGGGCTAATTTGTGGTCACGTTCTGGTCTCGCAACATCTCATGTGCTTTGGAGCAACTATTTTGCGCTTCGTGCATGCGGCCTCATCAGGGAGAACGCGTGACGAGGAAGAGGTGCATGTGATGAGGCTTTCAGGCTGAAGGCGGCTTTTGCATCGGGTCTGCCAGTGGATCTTGGCAGCGTGGAGCGGTGTCGGGAGGTCCACTGGAGCCGGCAGGTTTCGGGGGCTGGACTGCTGTGTGGTGGGGAGGACAGCTGGGGCTGATTTGCCTCGGGGCAGAGGTGGAGTGACAACAAAAGAATGAATGAGACTGGTTGGATGTTGGCGAGGAAATTGTGGGGCTGAAGAAGGCGATTTTAGTGGTTTTACTGTAGTGCGAAAGGGGAAGGATGACGACGGCGACATTTCTGGTGGTATAGTATTTTACACACTTTTCTGCGCTGTTTGGGAAAAAAAATTATTTAATTAAAAGTTTAAAAAAATCTTTTTGTGTAACATGTTCCTGTGTACTAAATATCCCAAATATCCTATATCGGTGTGTCCCATTACGTGCAGTAATGAGCTGCCTCTTTTTATATCTTTAAAATTCCCAGAAAAGAGAAAGACGTGTATACATAAGGATTACATTAGGATTGTAGATGATGGGCAAAAAAGTTTTTTAGAGTAAGCAATTTATTGCAAATAATCATTAAACTGAAATCGGCTGTTCATCAGCTGAAAAAAAGGCTCAAAGGTTTATGACTCAGTCTTTAAAAGCCAAAATCTTGTCAAAAATGTGGATTCAATGTCATTTTCTGCCTAGGTACGCTGTCAGGTATTCACACTCTCATGATGATGGCAAAGGCAAAAAAGCTTTCTCTCTTTGAACGCAGTCGGACTGCTGAGCTACATAAGTAAGGCCTCTTGGAGCATGCTGCTGAGGTTGGACGCAGTAAAACAGTCATTTGTAACTTCTTCAAAGATACTGAGGGTTATAGAACAAAAAAAGTCAAGTGGTAGACCCAAAAACATTTCACTGGCCCTGAGGCGGACTATCCGATTGGCAGTCCATCAAAAAATGGGACAAGCCTTGGCCTAAATGAAGGTTTTTACTGGTGCCAAGTGCAGTCCAATTACCATCTGACGGCATCTACAAGAGAAGGGGTTTAAGAACAAAAGACGTCTGCAAAGGCCTCGTCTCCTTCAACGCCACAAAACTGACACAGGACTGCACGAAGGAGATTGATTGACAATGGTTGACAGCCAATCGGCACGCTGAAAACAATGGGCAGTGCAGACAGACGAGATAGTCAGGAGATAGACACTCAACTTCTCACAATGCAATTCTTCTTAAAGGGCCAGGCTCGCCCTGTAACAGCGTTCACACTGTTATAAAACTGTTATACCCTGTTATAATTTTTTTTTTTTAAAAAAAGAAGCACTAAAAAAAAAAAAAAAAAATCAGTGAAACAGCAAATCAATGAAAGCTGGACCGTGATACTGCGAGGGAACAAAGTACGTGCAAACGGGAGCTTATCATTGACAGGACATTGTTCATCATTGCGTTATATGTTGTTACCACTTGTTGTTCCCTGTCACTCTCTGAGTTGCAGTGCAAAAATGGTAAATAAATTCATGTGTGTTCATTGACAGTTCAGGTTGGATTGTACACTCCTTATCAAAATCTTAAGAACAGTTGAAAAATTGCTAGAATTTGCATTTTGCACATTTGGATCTTAATGAGGTTTTAAGTAGAGCTACAATATGCAAAAGCAAGAAGGGGGAGTGAGACAAAAAGTAATTTATTGAAAACAACAAACTGAAATAGGCTGTTTATCAGCTGATTAAAGGTTTAAGACCATCGCTCAAAAAATAACAAAAAAAACTCTCGACACCAGAACAAAACACTTTCTCAGCAGGACTCGGTAATGAGTAGCTCCACCGTTCTTGTTAATCACTTTAAAAAAATTGTGACTCTTTTGGACCATCCAGCGTGTTCCCCCGATCTAAATCCAACTGAGAACATTTGGGGATGAATGGCAAGAGAAGTCTGCAAAATTGTCATCAGTTCCAGATCGTGGATGCCCTCCGTGAAGCCCTCTTCACCTCCTGGAGCAACATTCCCACTAGCCTCCTGAAAACACTGGAACCAAGCGTGCCGAAAGCAATTTTTGAGGTGAACATCTACTCATTACTATGTCCTTTTTCAGTTTAATCGTTTTTGCAGTAAATTGCTTACGCAAAAAAATTTTTGTCTCCCATTTCTTCTTTTTGCATTTAGAACCTCCTTAAGAGCCAACAGTGCAAAATGAAAATTCTTGAAATTTTTTATTAATACTACTACTTTTATTACATTGCCAGTTTAGATGATTTTCTGCAGGCGCTGTAATAACGGAGTCGTAGGAAGCAACAGTGTTAGAAATGGAAACGAGAACTCGTCCTGCTGATGAAAAGCTCAGGATGAAAAATGTG
The DNA here is from genome assembly GCF_027744805.1 of Dunckerocampus dactyliophorus. Taxonomy (NCBI): domain Eukaryota; kingdom Metazoa; phylum Chordata; class Actinopteri; order Syngnathiformes; family Syngnathidae; genus Dunckerocampus; species Dunckerocampus dactyliophorus. Next base: position 14,282,161 of record NC_072826.1, on the reverse strand, counting down.
AAAAAACATTGCAAAAGAGCTAATCAACCACACTAACATCAACCAGCGTGTGTGTGTGTGTGTGTGTACTGTATGTGTGTACATTCCAAGCCATCACCATAGATGATATAAGTGCTCATCAAACGCGTTACCACAGTTTACTGTTCACACACACACACACACACACACACACACACACACACACACACACACACACACACGGTGGTGCTACCGATGCGGGTTGCGGTCAGTTGCTCGGGGTCATTATGGAATAGCGGGCTAAGCTTCATTATGTAACACTACTGGTCACCAGGAAAAAAAAAAAAAAGCTTCATTCACACTTCAACATAAATCCTGAGCACGTACACATCCTTCATGCTCACAATGAAGAACTACTGCCAAGGTGGAAGACTTTCCAAAATGTAGACAGGACACAGTTTACAGAACGATAAAATCGCTCTTTGTCGTTGTATGCGTAAAGAAACAAACGGTTCTTCTCAAATTATACACTACACTATCAACGTACAGTTAAGCACAAATTTATTCATACCTTGGCCAATTTTTGAGTTAAAGTACAAATTTGTGTTTGACGTAATAATACAAATTTTATACATGGTACAGAATAATGAATATATTTTTCTATCATAATCAGTGGCAATGTCTGTATTGAGAAAAAGTATGAATAATTTTGGAATTGAAATGTCAAAATGTAAAAAATAAATAATGAAAATAGCAAATATATTTTTCAAAATGTAAATCTCTTAACTTGTTCTAGTCTTGTGTCACTTTCTTGTACCATTTTCAGCTAAAAGACACCCATTCACCACATCATGGATCCTTCTGGCCTTCATTTTGAGAAGTGGGTGACATGTTTGTCTTTATAAAACCTGTCTCCATATCGACATAGCCATGTCGTCGTCATGGCAACATTTACAATAGAAACACTGAATCACTGAGTTGGAGTCAGGTTCCAGTTTTGCATTCAAATCTAGATTTATCATTCCAACATGTAAACTGTGGCATTGTGTCATTCCCACGACAAAATCGTGGAATTCTGTGAGACAACAATCTAGCACAACACAACCTGGCTATCAGTATGTTAAATAATAAATATCACTTTGCAAATGGCCAATAAATGCAGAAGTCCTTTTGAAACAACAGCAAGGTGAAAAAGGGCACCGGTGACATTGATGCATGGACTTTTGAGCAGTGTTGAACACACACGAACACTTCAATAACACACACCTAATGGCTGGCATGTGCATCAAACAGTCCACCACACCTTCTTCAGTTCAAAGGTGAACGATTCTTACGATGTCATAAACACACACAGGGACTTTATTACTTTGAAACCTTTCCCCTAACTTTGATTGTTAAGTTATATAAATAAGAATATTCGGAAATTATTTGGAATTTTACAATCGAGAGCTGTTCAGGCACTCGCTGCACTGTGGTTATTGGTTATTAAAAACTTCATGCGCTCGGCCCTAAACAGTTACAGAATTCAGCATCAAGTTCAATTAGTTTAGGAAAAAGGTAGTGCTTAAACATTTGCACACGCATGCTTTTTCTCTCTGAAAATCATACAAGTTATTGTATGACTGTAAATCGTTACTGGCAGTGTGGGTTATGTAGACGCGGCTTTGAAGGAACGCCTGCATTATCTGCTAGCTGAGAGGACCTAGCAGCCTTCAGAGTAGCAGGGCCGCGTCCCGCTGGACGAGCTGCTTTTGCAGGAAATGGAGGCAGCATCACAGTGGTGACTAACTATACATTTTACAATTTAAAAAGCATGTGTGAGGCATATTACAGGCCTAAGAGCAGGAGTCTCCAACAGGGTAGCTCATGAGCTCCCATTAGCTCGCCACCTGATTTAGAGTACTTCACCAAAAGGGTCCAAGTATATTTGCTTCAACTTATAATATCCTCAATTCACACATTTTGGCTGTATTTAATGATAAATTACCACAAAATAGAAAAAAATGACCACACTGTTAGATGTAAAGTGTTGATTTTTTTTGTAAATAAAGTACAATTACATGTGCTGATATTTACAACCAGCCTAAATGGAAGCAGGATTCTTCCATCAGTGTTTTCACGCATCAACTGAAAAACTGAAGCGTGCTTTGGCGACTTTACGTTTGCTGTAAGTCACGTAGGTGCTAGAGGCGGAGAACGACACTTTCCATCCCAGTGACACACGCACACTGGTGGAATAAAAAAAAAAAACCCCTAATATGTTAAAACAATCACTTTTTAAATGATTCCACTTCAGTGATGACATCAATATATATACTGTAATCAATATATACAGTATAATGAAAATAAAATAGAACTGCATAGGCAACAAGTGTTTCGGAGTGGACATCCTCCATATTATTTCTGATATATTAGGCCTACAGGAAGCTGTTCGACATTCCATAATTAAGTTATTAGCACGTTATTAGCATTCCTGGTGTGCATTAGCGCCACGTACAGCTCGCTCACTTTCCAACCACTCAGTTGTGAAGCATTTTATATTTGACATATGACCAAACATTTCAAAAAATATGTTGTAGACACAAAATGTGTTCCATAGAAAAGTGTGACCTAAAAACAACCATAAATCCTTTCCCATCCCTCCTTCCTTCTCTAAGCGGGATACATTACATTTCAATGTTTATCAAATCACATGGGTTTCCCCCAAACAAATTTTGCATATGTTCCCCCAGCAGTGTCAGACGTCTTCATTCATCTTTTTGTTTGACATCTAACACAACCTCCCTCAACTGCTGCTACTTCCTCCTCCTCCTCATCCTCTTCTTCTTCTCTGCTGCCAGCCTCTGCAGACACACCTGCTCTGCATACTAAAGCAGCCTGCTCCCTACACATGCACGCACACATGCGCACGCTCACACACACACACACAGAGGGAGTATGCAAACACCCTGCTAACCACACCCTCCACACACACAGAAACTTTTTTTTATTATCTTGTTGCACCAAGTAACAGATCTCTCACTCCCAAACACACACACACACACACACACACACACACATACACACACAGCTTTTTCCTTGTGTGGAGCAGCCACAATGCCCACACGAAGACAAATATCCCCACAAAAAACGTGGGGTACAAAGAGTGGTGCCACACAAAGATAGAAGGAGAAGAGCATACTGATTCTCATGCAGGACACGTCAAACAGAGTGTATTGGGTCTAGACAGTGTGTGTGTGTGTGTGTGTGTGTGTGTGTGTGTGTGTGTGTGTGTGTGTGTGTGTGTGTGTGAGACAGAGCCGTAGTGTTGCAGCATGTCAGGCTGAGAAATCCGAGGGGGAAAAAAAAAAAAAAAAGAAAAGCGGACCGGGAATGCAGGAGACCACACCCATATCTGCAGTCACATGACCAGGGAGGGGAGGGGCAGGCTCGAGAGGAAATCACCACACTGCAGAGAGACGAGGACAAGAACTAGTCATGCAACAGTGCAAACACACACACACACACACATTTTTATCTCGTCTCTCCACATGAGGCCTCTTGTGATGGGACACTTCCGAAGTGGGGGTCTCTTATGTGAGGGCCCCCAAAAGATTAAATCACTCACCTAAAAATCTCATCAGTCCACATTCTGACGGAGCAGACATGAACGTGAAGTAACCTTGTGCTCTTTAGAAGCTCCAAAATGGAGCAAATAACAAATAAAATATGACGTGAATTAATACCTTACCATGTCAAAATGTGACAATCATAAGACATTTATTAATTGTACAGGCAATGTTTTAAGTCACATTTTAACATTCTCAACTGTCACACAAGTGTAAAAAGAAGCTAAACACTGTATAATAAAAATAAAATAAAGTAAAACACCTGACAGACACAAAATGGAGATGAAAGATGAAGGCGTTTGCAGAGTGATACTGTCAGCTAGGTATTGCTGGAATTAATGTATGCTCATATTGGGTGGCAGTGGCTCAGGAGGCACAGCAGGTCGTCCAAGTTCGAACCCAGCTTCCTCTCTCCTGTTGACTCCTTGGGCAAGACACTTCACCCACCTTGCCTCAAGTGCTGCACTAACTACTATATAAATGTGAATGTTTGGTGGTGGTAGGAGAGGCCGTTGGTGTGAATTGGCAGCCTTATTTGCGTCAGTTTACCCCAGGGAATCTCCAGCGGTGGCTGCAGGTATAGATGACCACCACCAGTGTGTGATGGTGGAGTGAATGAATCATGGGTGCTTTGGTTGTCTAGAAAGGCTCTACTTAAATCCAATCAATTGTTATTCATTATAGAAATATTTAATATTAGCCATGACAGGTCACAGTCGTAAGTTCCATTTCCTGTCGTATGGTTATCACACTATTGTGTAAAACACATTTATACAGTAGTGAATGTTTTGACGCTCACCGTGCTGAAATCTCATGAGATTCATGACGCCCCATCTGATGAAGATTTGTTGGAATTTTGAAGCATATTTTTCTGGAACATTTGAGTTGAATTCTACACTGGAGGTTCTGCTGTCATTGACTTTGCACTTTGATGACGCCTTTGACCTCTGACAAACTTGATGTTCAGATGACACCAAGCAGGCTGATTCAGTCCAAATCAATAAACTTATGGAAACAACAACATACATGTTGAAAATGTGAAGTAACCCTGACAAGCACCCCACACACACACACACACACACACATACGAGTACATGCTGCAAATGAAGCTGACCTCTCCATCTCTGCCTCCAGTCAGTTGTCAGTGTGTACTTGCCATGGTGATGGTGATGCTAAGATTTACTGTGGTACAAAGTTGAGGCCAGGAGATGATTCAGGATGTGGTCTTATTATGGTACTGCGTTCACCTGGCCTACTGCAGACGGTGAGTAGACTGCAGAAAAGCTTTGCTGCAGCAGTCAACAATGATCAGCTGAAGACCAAACACTGGAATGATAATGGGCCAAGGTTGTTGCACTCATAAACGTACCTGAAGCAAATTGCTAGTGTGTTTCACTGAGATCAATAAGCGTCGCCGTTTAGACATGCGCTTGTGAGAAGTGTTTGCCTGAGGCTTTTGATTCTTCACGCCCACACGTACACCTGCTTAGCATATTATTCATGTTAAAGTGTACTTTAAAGCATCTCAATCATTTATGTTGGAGAGAACGCAGTGACACCTCTGATGCCGAATTCCTTTCAGTTCAGAACCGGACCAAAATGTTTAGTAAAACCTCATTAAGTCAAAACTTCAGAATTTGAACCACAGCCATGCATGACTTCAGATGAGAGCGAAGTTCAGCGAGCAGCAAAGGATTAACCCTGTAACTTCACTTTTTCTTTTAGCTTTTTTTGCGACACTTCTTCCAAGAGAAGGCTCAGTGTCAACAACAAAAGAAAAATATAGACAGGAAGTTACATGAAGTAAGACACCAGCATCACCATACACATTTGCACTTGTTAGCAAAGTTCACAGATTCTTTTATACTATTAACTCTGCTTCACTTCTTTTTACACTTGTATGACACCTAAGCGTGTTAAACCGTAACTTCAAACATTGCCTGTACACTTCATAAAGCTTTTATGATGGCCATAGCTTGACCCTGGAACAGATTATTTCTATTAACATTTACAGATGGTTTTCTAATGGGAAAAATGGGTGTTTCAACCCGCATCCCAACCTTTCAGATTACATTATATGGTGAAATACTCCACTTGTCGACTGCATAGTGATGATGAAGGCACTGCTGGATTCAAGAGACAAGCAGGACCTCCTTCACACAGCAGCCACACGGGGAGGTGGCAAACAAACATCTGGATGCTGTCCAGTTGTTGTCATCATCCTGCTGATGGCCAGTGCAGAGTCCACACTGATTTGATCCAAAAACACATATTGAGAGCGGGTACTGAGGGGGTGCATCGTGTGTTTGCGTTGCTGCACAGTAAACACTGATGGATGGAGGTCAACAACTTGATGTTTGTCCACTCCGTTTGCTGCTTTAGCCATCTGCCCATTGTCTATAGTGCTTCGGACATGAGGTGGGGACTGCATCGCTTGTCGCCTGTGTCCTGATCACAGGATCTCATTCATAATTCAGACCTGACCATCCCAACACTGTGATGTCTTGTTAATACATAAATAATACACACAACATTAAAATAAAGACTCAATCATCACTTTTCCTTGCTAGTGCACCCTGAATGCAAAATTAAACAAAAAGGTGACTTCCACTTCACCACCTTGTAGAAGAATGACGTGGGGTTAGGAATCATGACCACAAGCCGGTCTGAGGCCAGCAGTACGGCCCGCCAAACGTTACCACCGTGAATAAGACTCAGGGACACTGTGACTATGCATCATGGAGTCACGCCCCTCGTTATATTCCCGTGTTGACTCCTTTGAAGCGAGGTAACATCTGTGCAGCGGAGGCGCTGCTCATCATGCTAACGAGCTCCCCGGCACCATCTTTATGTCTAATCACACTCAGTTTTCACAGAGCCTGTAGGTGACGTCCTATGTCACGCCGTAAGTTTTGGCTTTACGTCCAACCATGAATGAAAACATCACACTGACATAACCTTCATGTTACGTCTTTTGTGGGGATGACTTTCCACAAGGTCTCAAGCAAATTCCAGTTAAATTGATGATTACATTTGAAATTAAACGATACTTCAGGTCACCTCACATGATAAGAACATGGTGAAAGTTTGTGTGTTTGTGTTCCCAATGTCACTTTTGTCCAACAGCTGCTGAGAAAGACATTTTCTCCTTCGAAAACATCATGGAGGCTCTTTACAGGAGTGAGAGTACGTGTGTGACACGTGCAACAGCAAGGAACGCCACAGAGATGTGGAGTGTCTCCAGCACGTTAGATAACAGCGGCTGCCTGCAGCTTCACGATAAGCAGGCTAACACCGGGGGGCTGGGGGGGTAGGCATCCTCACTTTCCCTCATAAGGTGAATGCCCAAAACATGACAGCAGACATCCGACAGGTCTGACCTCTGGCCCCCGCCCATTCCTGATGACATCATGGACCATGTAGCTTGTCATGGAAAACACTCAGTTGGACAAAACAACCGCAGTTTATTTCTAGATGTTTCATTCTTTCTGTGGTTTAAGACAACCCAAAAGGAGAAATTACAACACTAGAAGTAGAAATAATTTAGAGCAGGACACTCTGACTCAAAGAATGACCAATGACTTTTGACTCATCCAAAGTCTTAGTCCATCATTGGTCTCATTATATTACATTCTCATTATATTCCATAAGTGAGTACAGCCCTCACAGCAAGCATTTTATCACAGTATATCTTCTCAAGGAACAATACTATCGAACGTAAAGTTGGATATATTTTACAGTCGTCAGTGTACTGTTTGTATGGCAGTATAGATTTACTATCGGGGATGCTCCGATCAATCGGCCACTGATCATTACAGGCTGATTTCCGTGAAAAAGCACGTGATCAGCATATTCCAATAAATCATATATACCTGTCATTTGTGAGAGTGATATACATTTTGCATGAAAAATATCTCGCCAAGGTAGCAGGTTAAAAAGCTTTAATTTAACACGGCATTTGAAGAGCAGACATTTGACGGAGTATGGTGAGTTTTCGAGGCTCATGATGACAGTCATCTTGACACTACACCTTTAAAACATAGCTGTATATGGCAAGCAGCGAAATGTTCCTCTGAACCGCTCCTAAGACTGTCCATCATAACCTTAGCTAGAGTCTTCAAAAATACTAACAATAAAAGCAAAACATTTAAAACCTAGACTTTGTAGAAACTGGAAAGGAACCCTAATTGCTAATGCCTGAAAAAAAAAAAAATCACTAAAACCAGAATGCTACTGGACTTTTACAAAGTATTGTACATGTAATGTCATGTGTCATATTTATATTGAAAAGTTGCTGCCTTTAACAATGATGGGTCCAAATCAACTGCTTCCTGTTGCTAAAGATGACATGGTAAGATTATCAGGAGGCCAAGAGCGGACGAGCAATCAGTCTCTTTCCTCCGTCCTTTGCTTTGTTTGTCAGCAGTCTGACTTTCAGTCCCGCCCTTATGATTTATTCTTGTTTATTGAGTCTTGCTGCGACGCAAGGTCCTGCTGTCACAAAGTCACAAGCAGCACAAGAAGATGACAAAGAGCCTGTAGAATCAACGTGTATTATTTGCACACTATTGTCTGTTGTGTACATACCAGAGTTAACGAATGTGTAGACCTGTCATGATAATCAATAAAATCAATAAATCGCAGGGTAAATAAAAATGAAGTCGATAATTTTGCTGGCCTTGATATATTGACGTGCATACTTGTTTGTTTTCCTCCTCTACCAAACAGGCTGAATGACAAGAGGTTTCACTCTGTGCATCTGTCTCCTCACTGGGCGCATTGGTTCTACAGCAGAATGGAGTGAGTGAACCCTCCTGTCAGTCACTGAGTCTCTCTGTCCTAGTGGGGAGAGGCGGGGCGCTACCAAGTGTGCACTCTCTGTTGTATATAAACATGATCGGATGTTGGATTTCAGCCTGTTTGCGTCATATTTTTTGACATGAAAAAGTTTGTGACAAAAACAATTAAATAAATAATACAAAAACAGTGGAACTTGGGTTTCAGCTGCCGTGATTCCCGAAGTAGAACACCTCATTGTGCACCAAACACAATTTGCTGCATCCGAAACATGTACTTTGACCGAACTCCGACAAAATGTTACACCCCATTAAACTTACACAGCCTATTCCACACACAGCGTTGCTAAAAGTCAATCAAGGACGTGTATATGCAAGTGAGTTGACGTCTGCACTGACACACAATGTGAACTTGTATTTCCAGGTTATTTCTCCATTTTTTTGTCAATATCCAGACAACAACGAAACGCACACTGATTCAAAATCAGAAACATTGTGATTTTTATGTAAGAGACATTAAGTTTTGTTTTTTTAGTTTTATTTTATTTAAAATCTCTCGACATTCCAGCTACAATGTTAAAGACTCTTGAGAAATTAAAAGTTGCTTTTGATACGGTGTATTCGCATTATTATGCCCTATATTATCATTACATGAATGAAAAAAATTGTCTCAAAATAATGTTGATAATATCATTTAGTCATCAATAATTGCTGGGACAATTGTCGTCCAGCAGAATTTCTTATCGTGACAGGCTTACCAACCTGAAAAGCATCAAGTTTCAATGAATCATTGTATTGTCATGAGGTCGACTGAATACTGTCGCTATTGTTTACTCTCCTGAGACAGCAGAACATGTGATATCACGCTGGGTCAACTTTTTAACAACAAGCTTGTCAGCCATATTCACTTCGCCAGCCAGTTATTAGAGTCTTCCGCACAGAGATCCCGCAAAGTACCCATCTATCCATCTAGTCACCTTTGCGTTTGTCCATAGGTATGAATGTGAGTGTGAATGGTTGTTTGTCTATATGTGCCCTGCGATTGGCTGGCGACCAGTCCAGAGTGTACCCCACTTCTCACCTGAAATCAGCTAGGATAGGCTCCTGCATACCCGCAAACCTAGTGAGGATAAGCGGCATAGAAAATGCATGGATGGGACAAACAAAAAAGTGTAGAAAACACACATTTCTATAGTGGATTTCAGGGCGCAGAGCAGAGCCATCAAACATATGACTTTTTTTCCCCTACATAGGAGCAACACTGTAGACAAGGAGAGTGAAGTAGCCTGCCCAAGGACACAACAGCAGCGTGACTGGGATGGATGAAGAACAAGAGCCCCAACCCTCTGGTTACAGCACGACCAGCTATACCTCCTGTGATTGCAGTCCTCTCAGTCGGCACAAAAATATTGCCATCCAGTTTCATTATACTGAAATAAATGAATAAACGATGACACGTCAAGTCCATTTTACTAATACTGTATAATGCAACAGAACTTGTCAAGGCACTTTACACATGCAGCAAGTCTACAACCACACGATTCATTCATTAAGAGAAAACCAACTGAACCTGACATGAGCACGCACTTAAGCGACGGAGACAAGGAAAAACTCCTCTGGAAGAAACCTCAATCAGAACCCAGGCTCAGACATGTGTGTCACGTCTGACTTGTTGTTCTTACATCTGTTGTACGGTTTGCTAACAACATTTGATTCGGCACTGGATGCTCAGACGCTAAACATGATATAATGGTAAATATCCATCCATATTCTATGCCGCTTATCCTCACTAGAGTCGCGGGTATTCTGGAGCCTATCCCGCCTGATCTGGTCTCCAGCCAATCGCACGGCCTAATGGTGAATATGATAATAAGACATATTGAAAAGACTATAGCCATCTGAAAATGTATCACAGTTTATCAATAAACCCGATATCATTTCACCCCTACATGTAAACCAGAGATGTTCAATGTGCGGCCCAGGGGACATTTTTGGCCCCCTTGTATTTTGATTTGCCCTCACTGTATTCTGAAAATTAAATTATTAAGATATCGCAGTAATAACTAGTTGCTTTGTCAACTATAACACAAAAACTAGGATGTCAATGTCTTCTTCATAGAGCATAGTATATATTGACCTACATTGATTGGTATAAGCATATTTAATGTACAAAATGTATAAAAGTGGCCCGCTGCATCCAAAGAGCCAAAACACTGTTGCACGTAAACAACTATGGTGAACCAGTCTGTCAGATTAGTCAGCAAAGCAGTTGTCATTAAGGCGTCCTGACTGATAGTCAGTGTCATTTAGTATCAGTCAGTCAAGTTCAGCTAGTCAGTCTGTCAGTGTCAATTAGCCACTCTGTACATGTCAGTAGGACATCTAGACAGTTTTAAATCGGTGGCACTTAGCCAGTCAACCAGCCATTTAGTCAGTGTGATTAAGTGTCTAGTTAGTCAGTCAGTCAGATGGCAACATGTTATTCCAGAGAAAAACATAGGAGTGTTTTTCCAGCAGCAAGGATGATTGATGAGACTGGACGCTGTATGCCACTTTACACTACTTCTCCGCTGCAATTCCAAAGAAAATCTAAAATAAAGTTCTAAGCGCATCACACACACTACACAATTGTCACATTCTTTTGACAATGACTATTCATAGCCATCTTTTGGGGCTTGAAAAAGAGATCTGTAGTTATGTAGTGCAAATGAAATGATCCCAAATCATCGCTGAACAATACGTCTTTGTACAAGTGACATACTCAGTCTATTTTCAGCTGCACTGTCACATTTGAGGACGCAACAGAAATACACAACGCCGTTCAAAAACTAAAATGATGTCGTATCTTGCAATCATGGAGCATTCAGGGAAGGTCAAGGAATCGTAGCTAGACTGGACGATTTGAATTATTAGAGTGGATGAAAATGCCAGAAGTAAAAAAAAAACAAAAACAAAAAAAAAAAAAAGATGAAATCAATCAATCAGGCCTTTCGCCTTTAGAGCACAGCAGTCATTAGGATGACGATTATTCATGTGAGTAGTGCATTCAAGTTTGTCTCCGGAGAGTCCTCCAGCATGGTGGAGAATCCATCTGCCTAATTGACTGACTGGGATAAAGCTTCATTGCACACATACAAACATGTTTTATGTGCTCTTACGCTCACAGGGTCAATACCATAGTTTGTGAAAACATCTGCAGCTAAAGTCATCGCCAAGTTGTAACTAGACATAAGCCAACACATATGAGTTAACATGCCACTTTTTGGTCAGGGGTGTCCAAACTTATTCAACCGAGGGCCGCATGCTGAAAAGGATACAAGGGCCATCCTGATGTTTTTTTATCCATGCAACCATCCATCCATCTTCTGTGACGCTTATCCTCATTAGGTCCGTGGGGGTATGCTGGAACCTATTGATGTTTTTTTTAGTTTATTAAATAACATTTTTAAAAGATATTATATCTTGTATAGTTAAAGTAGGGCTGTCAAAAATAATGCATTAACAACAGTGTTAATTGCTGCTACAAATGGTAAGTAAGTACCTACATGAATTATTATTTCTTTAAATTATTACATTACATAAAAATGTTTAGCTCCATTAACGCATGTGCACACAACAGGAAAGCAATTCCAACATCATACTGTATCTGTATCTTAAACTCTTTCTTCAGCTCAGTTTTCTCTGTTTTAATTTTTTAGAATTCTTTTTTCTTTACCTTTTCCACTTATTTTACCAGCATAGAATGTGTTAGTGAATAAAATGCAAAAATCCTAACATTTATTGATGCAATACATAATTAGCCCATTTTGTCCAGTAAATTGAAAAATGGATGTAGCTTAGCTAACTTTTCTAATGGGATGTCAGCTTCAGGACATATTTCTACAAAATCTTCAACAAATTGTAATGCCCGTGCTTGTGATTAAGGAAGATGTAGTCACCCTTATTTTGCTTACACAATTAGGACAAATGTGACAAAGAGCGCTCTTATTTTGAAGGCCGGAATGTGTTGTGTGTGTTGAGAATGGCAATTGACGGTTGATACGTGCCGGGTTCAAGAATAGTCTTTTTTCCCCACTCAGAACCTGCATGTCTTGAGTGGGCATTGTAAAATGATCCCTACATTAAAGTAGTAAAACTCAACACAGTGAAAATATACTCATCCCGCCTGATTTGCACAGCTGCACAAGTTAAACTACGCAAACCCCACTATTTTCCATTCACGCTCTGTAACAGAGGAGTTTTGCGCCGTCGTTTCAACATGTTAAATAGTTTGTGCGGTCCCTATTATAAGCAACCAGAGCGGCACTTCCCGTGCGAGCTCCCTACACCATAACGCAGCAGTCCGGGCCAGTGAGAGGGAACTACCGCTGTAGCTACGGAGCCGAATGTCCAACGTGAAACTAACTTCACCACGGTACACCGCCGACATGTCTGCACGTCTGCTTTTTCTTCTTCTTGGTGGCGCAAGTCGAGTGACAACCAGCTTTGAAGCAAATTACTGCACCTACCATGTTGGAGTGTGGCTCAGAGTTACGAACGTTATACAGCAACCGGATCGGCCCGATCTCGTGGCGGAAGCCGACATTATCCGATCTTCGCCAATACAGTGGATCGGCAGCTGATCCCGAGCCGGACGATCGGATCGGGACATCCCTAGCTGAGAGTATTAAAATGTTACAATAAACCATTCCCTGTACAATTAATAAAGCTGTAATGATGGTCAGAGTTTGACACTTCCTATGGAAAAATATTTTCATGATTTGTATTCAAATGTTTCTCATTCAGATTGTGCTCTAATAATATTAAAATGTTGACAATTCTGTTTCATCTGGATGAAACAAATGTATCTGAAGAGCTACTATTGGTCAGACTGCATTCAAATGTGTCATTGTTGTCCAAAGAATCGATGAAATATTGTGATTTAGACTCCCAGTCAGCAGCTGTGGGAATTGGGGTCAAACATGAATCATCACATTTGTGATTTAAACCGCTTTGACCCCCCCTCCTCAACACACACACACACACACACACACACACACACACACAGTATATATGTCCTTCAGCAGACACTCTAGTGCAGGGGTCACCAACCCGCCGGTCGATCGAGAGAATGTTAAAAAAAAAAAAATTGACCACTTAACACACCCGTACGCCTCGCCGCCCTCCAGACAGTTACACGCAGGCTCCAGCCAAGAGCCCAGTTCTCAAAACCGGGTTGGAGATACTAGTACATCGGCTCCCCTCAGCACGCTAGCAAAGGTTGAGTGAGCAACGTGCAGAATGGTCGAGCAAGAGGGAGAGGGAGTGACAGAGCACAACGATGTGCCTGAGAACACAACAGTAGCTATTGCACATTATGACTCAAAATCTGCCTTTGCTACCTCAAAATTAAAGCCACAAATATAACTCCATAGACGTGCACCTCCAAAAAAACCTTCGAGCTGCAGCTTGTTAGGGCTGACTATTGTAACGCATAGACCAGTCTCTCTCTCCTCACCAACGCTCGCCCACGACACAGAGCCGACATGCAGAGTTGTAATTTGCTCATAGAGCCCACGCCACAAGTCCGACCCACAAAGTGGGGGTGACCAAAGTGCGGCTCGGGGGCCATCCGCGGCCCCGTGGCTGATTTGTCATTGCATCAGAAACAAAATAACATTTAAAAAACAGCAAAAATGGTCAAAATAGAGCAAAAGGGACAAGGAGAAAAAGCTGAAATGTTCAATAACAACAAAGCTTTGTACAGTGTTCTCTCGCTCCATCGCGGTTCACCTTTCGCAGACTCGCTATTTTGCTGATTTTTTTTGTGCAATTTTAGTGTGTGGTTTTTTTTTGGGCCCTTTAAGAAGAATTGCATTGTGGGAAGTTGAGTGTTTTGTGCATTAGCACGAGGCAGCAGTGTCTCTATTCTCTCTCTTCTGTCTGCACCGCCCATTGTCTTCTGCGTCCTGACTGGCTGTAGACCATTTCAATCAATCAATCTCCTTTGTGCAGTCTCCTGTTGTGGTCATGGCTACCAAACTAGCTTGTGAGCTGCTTGCCAACCACCAATACTGTAAACAATAGAACAAACAGAAGAAGCTAACCGTGTGAGGAAAATACGACGACAGGAGCAATATGTTTCAAGAAGGATACAGTACAGTACAGCGGAATGCCGCCAGGTCCAAGTGAAATACGCGTGAGTCACGTAATACATTTCTTGTGTCCAACCTAGGAGGAAAATTTTAACAAAATTTGAACTTTGAGATGACTTGTTTAAACAAGAAAGAAACGTGATAAAATGTTAATGCCTGTCTGAGAAAAGTGTATAAGGTGTATGGTGAGGGCTTTTACAGCCGTAACACATATATAATAATTATAAAAAAAATATAGTGGGCTACTTCGTAGAGTTCACTTACTGCGGGCTATTTTGGGAACCTATCCCCTGCAATAAACGAAGGAACACTGTATTTAAAGACAAAGCTTAAATATCTATCACTTTTTACCTTACTGTCTACAAAATAAAAAGTATACACACATATACAGTATATACATACATACATACATACGTACATATACTGTACATACATACATACATAGGCTCAAAAACGTTGGTGACCACTGCTCTAGTGTGCGTCAGCAAGTGTAGTTGGTGCCTTCTCTCAGAATTACATTGAAATGCCATCGGTGGAACAGGATGAGGGTGGGGGTGGTCTGATTGTGTATGTTAAATATTCCTCTTATAGGAAAATGCACCTCTCGTGAGTTTCATTTCCTGGTTTGTCTTTGTCACACCAAGAAGAAGTGTGACTCCTAACAGGCTCAGTTTAGAACAACATATGTTGGGACATCTTCTCCTTCATTGGCCAGCCTTGCATTAGTCAGCCTCAGATGACTGCTGGCGGAGCATCTTGTGACCGAGAGCATGGCGAAAAAAACACGACAACAAAAAAGCTTCACAGTCTTGTTGGACTGAAAACCAGCTAGACAATGTGACACCACACATTCCTGGAGGTTTTTTTGTAATTATTAAAAGAATACTATTCAGGCTGACACAGGCGGCCATTCATTCAAATAGGTGGAAGTGGCCTCACTGGCTGCCCATGGAGCAGCATAGAGTGACAACAAAAATGACCTCAATCAACAGCCCACAGTACATTCATATTTCGCAGTCTATAAAAACATGTTGTAAGCAAATATGTTGAGATTGCGGACACAAAACAAAAAGCACATGGAAAACACACCATGGAAACCTCTGCCAAGGCCCAACAATCCCACACTGTTTGCACAATGATTAGTCAAGGATGACTGGTATTATTGAACAGCTGCAATGCTCGGGGTCAATCCAAATGTTAATAAAGCTCAATATTTAAGAAAGTAAGACAGCTTTTGTCTTTCTTAGGGAAATATCTGTGTGTGCACAATTATTGGACAACTACTAGTGTGCAAAATGATTATGCAACTACATGTAAAAACATTTTACCATCTGACATACCATTCTCACCATTTATTTTCATCAATATCATTTGGTACTGTATCTAAATGAAAGACTCGTTGACTAATTTTAGACTTTTCAGAGTCATTTAAATGTTTTTTGTCATTTGTCCCACTTTGCCTGAGAAAAAGAAGCTGCCTACTAACTGTGCACACCTTGATTAGGGTGATGATCTCCTTAGGCTCATACCCTCTCTCATTACACAAATACACATAAGCAGATATGTTTCAATACAATACGCATTCAACTTTATACAGCTTGGAGTTGAATATTATGCTGAAAAATCATCATATGCTCATCTGACTCGTCATTGTGCGGCATGTAATTTGGATCAATGATTCAAACATACCCACACATTAGTACATAGTGTTACCTGCCACACCCCGGTTCACCTACCGCGGACTCGCTCTTTCGCGGATATTGTGCAATTTATAAGTGCAATTTTACATGTTTTTCATTGTGTTCCGCGTCATTGTAGTGTATTAGAGCAAACTATCGGTGCTCTGTTGTATGTGTCTGTTGTTGTATTTATTATTGCTACCAGTAGAGAGTGTTGTATACTCATTGAAGACATGTCCAGTTTGTCTCAGTATGTGTAGCCGGCTGGCTGTAGGGCTGTAGGGAATGCTGTAAATGAATCTTTGGTTCATGGAGGACGACGAGGAGGAATATGTTTTAACAAGGATACAAAAACGCTACAGCCAAAGGGCATCAGGACGAGGAGTGAAAAATGCATGGGTCACTTAATAATTTATTGTGTCCAATGTTGTAGTTTGATAATTCAAATTCAAACAAAATTTGAACTTTGAAAGTGTTTAAAAAAAAAAAAAATAGAAACGTGAGAAAATGTTTATGCCTGTCTGAGAAAAGTGTATAAAGTGTAAGGTGAGGGGTTTTACAGCCTTAAAACATACAGTAGATAATTGCAAAAATAATATAGCTGCCTACTTGTTGTGGGCTATTTTGGGAACCTATCCCCCGTGATAAAAGAGGGAACACTGTCCCCATACATCAATTTTCTATGCCGCTTGTTCTCACTAGGGTCGCGGGCATTATTCATATACAATCAGAATAATTTGCTCATATGAGGGTGGAGGTGATTTCTTTTCAGAAAATGTGCCTCATGGCTGGGAAAGCCTTCTCTGGCTGCGAATGTCCCACAATGACACCAGTGGGAGCTTCACGGAAAATTGGTAAAGTAGTTTCATGCTGGTAACTAGCAAAGGTAAGTAACACACACAAACTCCACCCTCTAGCATGAAGGCCTTTTCTTGCTGGTGAACTCTGGAATGAATAGTCAGTGGTCATGTGATCTCAGAGGCTGTATATCATTCACAGTCACGTCAGCCAGGGAGAGTAGTAACGCTCCAACAATGAAAGAACTTTTTAACTCCATGACTGCATACTCATTGTGTGGAGGCATGCAGGTCAAACATGGCCCCGCCCAGTTTCCCCAAACAAACACCACATTCCATCCACACAGAGCAGAAGGCTGGGATCCAGGCCCGCTCCACACATGTAGCGTGTTGCCGGGTTTTCTGTTGGCACGACGCCAAGGCAGCGCTCTGACGAAGCAACCCAAAAAAAACCCACCGCGGGAATAGCTGCAGTGTCTGCAGTCTGAATGGGGAAACCACCAGCCACTGTCACAGGGGTTCTCCCCACCACCAAAAAAATAAATATAAAAATTCAACCACCAAAAATCCCTCACTTAACATGTGAAAATTGTGGCTGCCAAACATGACACATAATGTAGACTTCACTTTTCTAAGTGAAATCTGTTCCATGACACTACTTGACTTGCAAGTTGTTCTCATTTCGAAACATTTTTCCAGGAAAGGAAATAGGAAATAGTGAATGAATCAGTTCCATGGTCAAACCGTTGCCATAATAAAACGTTACATCATATTTTTCACACACAAATATGACACACATTTGTGGTTATTACAGCATTCACATTCAGATTTAGATCTGGTTCTTTTAACTATAACAGCAATAGAACGCAGACCCTAAACATGTCTGTATTACTGCAGTGTATATAGACTGTAACCGCTAAAGTTTGACATGAAACTAAGTTTTATGAAAATGTGTTTTTGAGCAGTGTTCTTTTCATGACCGTAAGAGGACTGAAAAATGTCCATTTGCATGTGAAAGCACACTTTGTTTGGACTCTTGCTATGGTCCAAATGCAATAACTGCTGTCAAGTGCGCTCTATGTGCCCGCTGGCAATTTGCACCACTTACAGTATGATCATACACTATTTATAGGTTATTGTGTATCGTGCATGTCTGTTAACTGGCTACTGTGGTGCTCCTCCATTACAAAAAAATAAATTGTGCAGCTGACAACATCACCAGCGTCCACTCGGGAGTGCGCAGGGTCACAAGGATGAAGCAGTTGCTCTTCAGTGCTTCAGTGTCGCAGCCTAGATTGATACTTGATGTCAATATGCCGTCTCCTTCTAACTTCCTGCTCTGATCAATAACTGCAACATGCTTGGCGAACATGATCTGATTGATGTGACACGTTTTCTAAACACGCCCTGCTCACAGATAAAATAACTGCTTTGCTCGTAACGTGCACGGTAGAGCTCACTTTATGTCCAACATTTTACATTTCACAAACCATGAAGCTGTACCTTCAATGAGGTCGTAAACATTTCTGCTCTACACAGAGAAGTCGTTACACTGTTGAGAACTGAAAACTGAGAACTGACTTTTTAAAAAAGGTGATAACTTACATATATGCTGATGAGGGTTAGTCAACTGATGACTTGAGATAAGCCCCTGGAGGACAAGCAGCTGGTGTACTGAGTTTGAGAGTCTTCTGTGTTGTGACATGACCAACTTCTGGCCTGGAATGAATATTGCACTTGCAAATCTGTGTTAACAAGGAACCTTTTGACAATGCAATCATTTCAAAAAGAGAAAAAAATGTGTTTTAATGTAAACAAGTGCTTCCTAACCACGGAGCCACTTAGGGGGGCCACAAAACAAACTTTCAGTTTTGCACATATACTGTATTGCTGTTATCCATGAGCTGCTCAGTTCAAATACAGCTTCCAACCACTTGGGGCAGTAATGTGTTGGTTAACAAGCTTTAAAAACAAGAAGCAGCCAGACGCAAGCCTGTAGTTATGGAGAAGTATTATAAAACTATAATGCACAATCCATGTTCAACAGTGTGCGTGGTGCAGGAGCCCTGATGAAGATGTAACGTTTCCCAAGGGCTGCATTGTCACGGTGAAAGGGGGAGGGGATAAATTATGTCATCATTTAATTTGCATAATTGGCTATGACACATGTTCATGTAATTTTTATAAATCATAACATGCAGCAGAGAGAATAGCATTACTGAATGCAACACACACATACACACACCGGAAGTGAAAGTGACACTTTCAAAGTAAAAGGTTTCAAAATAAGAGTCTCCGCATTAACATAGAGAATTCTAGGTAACGCCAAGTCGATCAGTAGTGGTCAAAATGACTTAATGGCAGTCTGCCAGAAATGCATGGGAAACACTGAGATGCACGGCCCTGTAAAAAATTTTACATCCTGGTGTTTTGTTGTGTTTTAGCTTGTTAAAATGTGCATTTGATTTTGTTATTTAATACAAATCAAACCAACACTGTTAGCATTTAAATTTGCCATTGGCAAAATGGGCCCCGTGGTCAAAATATAAGGAACCGCTGATGTCCACTAAGCGTAGGCTGCTTTTGTGTGGACTTGGTGAGCGTTTATGACACTGCTCACACCACAAATTTCTCTGTGAATGTCAGAATTAGGAAGTTCTGCCTTACTTTTGGAGTGGAAGGGAAAAGAACAGCTGGGCTCGAACATGATACACTGATACAAACATACACACAAACACACACATTTGTTTAGTGTGTAAGGACAGGGAAGTGAAATCCAGACTGTTGCCAACACAACATGAGGAAACCATCAAGCCTCCACTTCCTGTTGGCTGCATCTCCGCCCACCATCTGCTCACTTCCTCCTCTAAAGCCAAGGCTCTCTCACCTCTCAGACAGCCATCACATCACAACATGAAGAGTACATTTCCTGACCAAGCATTCCAAATAAACCATGACATGAGTTTAAAAGCCCTTAATAAACATCTGTCACGTCATCTTATTTATCTTGTCTGTGTTTTTTTTACACAAGAACATGTCCAGATGAGGCAGAGCGGACATAAATCATTTCCAAGTGATGTCATGTGAAGAGAGAAGATGACAAGCAGGCATCGCATTGTGACACTGAGTGTTCATATTGATCTCAATTTAATATGGATTACAATATACAAAATATCAACGAGGACCGAAAGAATTTGTTGAAAAAAACAACAACAAAAAAGTTAACTTGATGCCGGTAGCTCACTATATGCCAAAAATGATCACTTAAAAAAGGAAACTGCACTTTTTTGGAATTTTGCCCATTATCCACAATCCTTATGTGAGAAATGAACACATCTTTCCCGATTCTGTGCATTCTAAACATATAAAAACAGATAAAAGAGGCAGCTCATTACGGCACATAATGGGACACACCTATGCCATTTACAGAGGCCGCTATTAAAACATCTCCAAGGTTTATGGTCTTATATACATGCTGTAACAGGTACATTCATGATAACATGTAATACTTACGTTGTTTTGCCGTATTTTGGTCCTTTTAAGCATTACGGAAACTTCCTTCCTGAGTGCATTGATTTCACATGGCAACATGAAAACGAAAGCCTACGCCTTGCATTAACTTTTCCAAACTCAACAACCAGCCGTTATGCAAACGACAGTTCCGCGTGACTTCTTGTGTAAAATGGCAGTGTTTGTGATGCAGCTCGTCAAGTAAAATAAAATAAATCCTAATTATTGAGAAATTACATTAGATGAACACATCGGAAATTATTATGTTTTTGCACAACCCTTTGTTCGAGTTCGAGCAATACTGACTAAGGTTCCTAGTTCGGCCAGTCCGCCAACCGGAAGAAATAGCCGAGAGCACCAACAAAGCAGAAGCCGCAGGAAGCGGTCCAGTGCACCCATAATCAGTTTGTTGCAGCACTCAACTTCTGCCAAAAAAAAAAAAAAAAAAAAGACCGGTTGGCTCATTTGCAACACAATTATATCGTGTGAAGGAGGGTACAAGACGAACATGATTAAGCACCTACGGATTCAGGGTGTAGAAATAACAGTGCCCCATCTTTGACGCGCTGCGCCGGCCTTCCTCTTATAAGTCAGAATCAGGTAAGTTGTTTGCTGTACTTTCACTGAGGCAACAAACACATTATGCTCGTGCTAATAGGGTGGGTCAATTCAAACATCCAGCTAATGTTGTTCTGTTTGATATTCTGTATCCAGGTTAGTGGGAGCTCAGTAATGGTTTAGTGCCTGTAGCACAGGCACTCTCTAATGCTTAAAGACCAGCATGTGTACATGTTTTTCTTCACCATTAGAGTATAAATATGCTGGATCTTGCACCAGGTTCTCAGATTGGAGTTGTCCTATCTACAGTAGTCTGACTAGCTTTTGTCCCATCTTGTCTTAGAACATGATGAAGCCTGCTCGAATGAGAGGCGTAACGTCTTCTACGACAACCTGAACAGTCCATTTGCGATCGATTTAATGCGATGAGAATACAATGACCTGGATGAATGAGAATATTCACAGGCTTTTTTCATGAGATTTTCAAAAATTTAAATCTTTGTAATATCATTATTATCAATAATAATAAATAATAATAATGACAATCATTATTATAATTATCATTATTATTATTACTACTACATTTATTTTTCAACTTTTGATATTCATATTCTGGTTGAAAATAGCCCTATGAGAAATTCATAGTAAAGTTCATAAAAAGTTAAATATAATTTTAAAAAATAATGGACACGTTCAAACATTTCATCCGTGAACAACTCCGGTTAGCGTGCTCATGTAAACCAAGTAAACTTTTATGACCCTGCCAGAACAACAGTACGTGGGACAAATATGCTGAATGACCATCTGTCTTGCCCTTCTACGTCTTCTGGTATAATGAAGTTTTAAGAGTCCAAAACAAGATGACCACAAACAAGGACTCCGTGTAGGAAGACAAAAATGAAGATTAGACATAATGAAGTTAAAAGATCATTCTACTCTATAAGGAACACCATCTTCATCATTATCCACACATCCTCTTGTAAGAATGGTCAAATTGTTGTTCTATGTGGAAGCATAAGCAAAGAGAGACAAGTTCTTTAAAAACATAAAAATGAACTATATTGTGTAATATAAGCAAAAGAGATAAGAGATAACTACGAAAGCAGGAAGGTGCACCGGAATACAACATAATATACAACTATGGAGTACAGTATCGCTTCTTTAAAATGAGTTGGACTGGATCATTAAATAGTAAAGTCTTCAACACGCTGACTTCTAACCTTCATGCCGCTCACATGCACACTCCAGGCCAGCCATCATTAGTGTTCACTCAAAAATACACTGAAACCTCCCATTAAACGCATGGACGCTCACGTGCACGACATGTGGACAAAACTACTAGGACACTTTGCAAGCTCTTCTAAGAAGACTTTTTACAAGATGCTGACGTGTCTATTGGTGAGGTCCGAGGTCGTTCACCATGTTTAGATGTACTAAAACAGTCCAATTTTCACACCTCTATGTGAAGTCCCCATTTACATGGGCATCTTAAATTCGACCGTTGGCTAAATGCTGTGTGCCTCCGAAACCCTAGAGGGCAATTTTGGTCATTTCAGTTCATTTAGCCATGTGATGTGAGGAAGAGAATGCTACATGTCATAATGAAAAAGAGACATATTTTCAGTGTATTCTAATTAAATTGTCAACACAAAAATTAAGTTTTAATGTTAAAATACGGCTTTGCTGTGTGCACTGGGAAAAGGAATGGGGTCATCCCTGAAGTGCTCCCACAACGTTATAACTTAGGCCTTTGAAAAACATCTATTTTTCCATGTTTTTCTGGCCTTTTGTTCATGTACATGAGTTTCGGGCTGCTGAGGAAAAAAAAAAAAAAAAACATCAACTCACTACAACAAAACACTTTCCCAAACGCCATTGTCAATTTTCTTATAGCATCTGTTGGAGTGAAATAATACTGCAGAGACAGGATTCAGGATTCAACCTGCACACCTGTTCAGCTTCAGGAGGGGAGAAAAGTCACAACACAACAAGCAGACGTCACACTCTTAATATAGTGCAGTGATTTCCAAGAGTGTGATGTTTAGAATTCACATAATTACCTCCACCAGGGAGGATTGTTGGTGCGCAGCATCCTTTCCACACTTGATGTGATGTACAGTCTGGATCAAATACAGACATAGCAGAGTACAGTAAATGTGTACATTTCCATCCAAACGTGTAGTGACAAACCTTGTTAGGCTCAATATAAAAAAAAATGAATAAAAAATTCACTTGGATCCAATCTGGATCAGATCCATTTTGTCATTACAGCTTTCAGTTTTCTTACAGTTTTCTTCAAACTTCAATTTCAACTTTCGGAACTTCAAGGGACTATATGCAGCGAGTTCCCCAGTTGTCAGAGGGGCACTTGCGTTCTGAAGTACTGCAAGCTTTATATCATGCCCTCTTCCTGCATCGAGTACGAAGCTATGCCAGACGTAACACACGCATGTTTGTTGTCAGCTAATGATAACGATTTGGCAAAGTTTAGCTACCAACGTTAGCCATCAATTTAATGTACTGTATAGCCTCTCGTAACAACAACATGAATGCAAATTGTTGATTGCTTTGCTGAGACTGCTTTTTCTACAAGAGTAACGCACGGTAGTAACCAATCATCTTATACAGGCTGAACGGCAATTTACGCCATTTGTAATTGTGGAAAATAGACATATTTTTGTACCACTATTGGTAACATATGTCAGTTGCCGGTGTTCTTTTTATTTATTTCTTTATTAATTTTTTTTAAAATAAATCTTGATCCAGCTGCATACAGTCCCTTTAATGTTGCCCATTATAGACATTTTTTTAATGTTTCATGTTTATAATTTGTAGGACTTGATCAATGTATGAAATCACACTGACGTTTGATTGACATCTTTGTAAAGAATACAACGCTAGGGCTGTGACAATTAATCGATTTTTTTTACCATGTAAATAATGTATCCTCTGATTTCAGCATCTAGCTATTTGACAAACATTTTGATTTTTTTAATTATTTAACATTATTTTAACAAAATATTCAAGTGGCAACCTGGTGTTTGTGCACTTATTTGCTCTGTCAGTTAAAATCTTCTATTTCTGAATAAAGAGGTGGCAATTGAAAATGTGTGTGTGTTTTTTTTTTTATCCAATTCATCGATTGATCAAGAAAAACAATAAATCGACCAATTATTGGTTAGCACAGTGGTCACACAGGCCACACAGTCAGGAGATCAGGAAGATCTGGGTTCGAATGTCCGCTGGGCATTTTCTGTGGAGTTTGCATGTTCTCCCCGTGCGTGCGTGGGTACTCCGGTTTCCTCCCATGTCCCAAAAACATGCATGTTAAGTTCATTGGCGACGCTAAATTGTCCATAGGTATGAATGTGAGCGTGAATGATTGTTTGTCTATATGTGCCTTGCGATTGGCTGGCGACCAGTCCAGGGTGTTCCCCGCCTCTCTGGGATAGGCTCCAGCATAGCCCCGCGACCCTAATGAGGATAAGCGGCGTAGAAAATGGATGGATGGACAATCGGTTATTAAAATAATCGTTAGTTGCAACCCTATACAAAGCCCTCCCAAAAAACTGTGGACAGGATGTTCCTCTCTAGAGGGGATGATCTGTAAAATGTCTAATGTCAACTAGTCTCTCTGTTCTCTTGCTGCAAATAAGCGTCGGTGGTATCCACACGGAGGTGCCAACAGGATTGACGACTGTAAGAAGACTGTGCGAGAGCGCCCCCTGACACGCACTTACATAACCGCGGTGTGGGTGCAGCTACATGCGGCGCTTGACAGGTGTCTAGTGGGCGGCGTCGTGGGAGTGTGTGTGTGTGTGTGTGACAGACAGGCAGAGGGAAGCCGATCAAAGTGTTGCTTGCCATTAATAACATTTCCATCACGTCCTAAATTGATTCTGCAATTCACAATAAGGAACTTTTTAAATAAGTGAAACAATTAGCAACTCCATATTCAGCCTGGAATTGACGAGCCAATTGAGGTCAACTTCCTGCTGCGCTGACTGAATGTGATACATAGATTACCTTATATGCTGTGAGTATACTCATGATGTAGGTCGTGTCAAAAGTCAAACCTCCAAATTGTAACTTCCCTGAGGTTGCACATTTTGTGGGAAATATGTCTTAAATGTTGAACAAAAGCACCAAAGCAGGCCTGCACAAAACATTTTTTTTTGAATAGTAATTCACACAAACATGCAATCTAATTACTAAATTTACTTAAGCTACAGTACATCGCAAACTGCCATTGTACTCAAGGACTCGAGCTGCACGGTTATGGGCATGCTGGTCAACACTTCCTCCTCGCTCTCCACATCCCCCAGCTAGCCTCGGCAGCCAGTTCGAGTTGCTCCACAGCCCTGGTTCTCTTCGTGATGTCACAAACCATCACTCATCAGCTTGCAGGTGGGGCGATCACATTGATTAACTTGATAAAAGCAGCTTGTTTTTGCTTCCATTTTTTAAGAGCTGAACTCAAAACAAACACCTAAATCTTTATTTATTTTACAAAAGAAGGCCTCTCTCCCAAATATTTGGGGGGGGGGGGGGGGGGGGGGGGGGGTTGTTTGAAAACCAGTCAGTATCTGGTGTGAGCACCATTTGCCTCAACACTGTATACAGTCGTCCAGCGACACATTGCAGTTCAAATTTCGCAGCTTCACTCTCACAGTTTTTCAAACACATTAATAAATCACGCTGTTTCATGGTTGAATACTACCTATTATAAGTTATTAAAAATGCATATCTAAGCAAACTGTATGTATTTTTGTCTAAATTAAGCATTTGCAAACATAAAAATGGCTAAATTAACTAAAATACAAATATAAGCCATTAAGAAGACACATTCAAATTGTGAATGCGGTATTCTACATTGCTAACTAGGTGTCAGTAATTGTTCGGTGAGACAAACACCAGATTTCATCGCAGGTTTCAATTACCTCACAACAAGCACAATAAAAAACAATAATAACAATAAGAGTAACATTTTTACCATCATCATCATCATCATCATAACACAGGCTATTGTTGCGGCCACAACAAACAAGCTAAAACTCATCTCTGAACCCCCATCATCACTTCCTGTCCTCCATTAACTGCGATACACACGAGCACGAGTTTTATTTGTCTTATTTTTTCTCAGATTTTATCTACTACTGTATATTGGGTAATACGAACGTAAAGGTGGCTATAGGGGTGTTATTTCATGTCTAGAAGGCTCTAATGTTAAAAACCGTATTAAACACAACAGGTTTGTTATGCCATACCTACAAATTTATAAAGAAGGAATCCTACTTTGTGGAAATTCACTTGTCACGGTCCGGTTTGGAACCAATTAACCGCAAGACATGCGGTGGCATGTTCGATGAGTATGCTGGCCTCGGATGTTTTCAGCAGGAATTCCAGTTTTCGGCTTCCGGGAATTGTGTACTGATCTTTGCAACATGGAGCCATGCATTATCTTGCTGCAACATGAGGTCTTGTTCATGGATGAATGACACAACAGTTGGCCTCAGGATCTGGTCACGGTATCTCTGTGCATTCAAAATGCCATCAATAAAATGCACCCATGCTCATGGTCCATAACATACACCTGCCCAAACCATACTCCCACTGACAACAGGGGCCAATCCGTAAGCAACACAGGACAGCATACTCACCGGACATGTCACCCATCAAGCATGTTTGAGTGTATTGTTGCTTTAATATTTGATTATTAATAGTGGTTAACTTCTTTTTACAATTGTGTGGCCGCTAATAGTATTAAATTGTTACTAAAATCGCGACAGTTTGACCCAGAGACAGACATTTTTTTACATTTGTGATTTTTTAAAAAAAAAAGAGAAATTGTTTGAAATATCAACATGCCAGAACAGACTGTATTCGACCCTTTACAGCTCTACAATACCAGCTGCAATCTTCAGATTTCCCAGCAATGGTTCACTGCACAGTAGCGTACTAAAGAGAAAATGATGGGCTGGTCAAATGAAAATGAGAGTGACGTTGTACTGAGCTGTGACACAAAATGAGACACTTTTTTCCTTTTAAATATCGAGGAGGTTCCCTGCTTCATTAAATCATAAATAACTCAAGTGCTTTTTATGACTTATCTTCTTCCATGGGGTGACCTCCTTCCCGCCAGCAGGTCTATCAAATAATAATGAAGGCCAACAGCTCTATTATAGCCACAAACAGAGGCTCAGTCATATCTTAAATATAGGAGCCAGCTTCCAACTGCTGCACTGCGGCCATTCATAATTGATGTCCACTTACGTAAGATACCATGCCTGTGCTGCTGGATCGCAGGCGGGACTGCAGTGGGGGGTTCCCGAATTCCCCGCACTGATAAAAGCATCAACGGTAGTGTAACAGGTCATATCACTTGTCCAGGTCACTGCTCAAAGACACCATTTTAATCCAATGTGTCTGCACTTGCTGGTTTCCTTTACTTTCCTCACAGGATTAATGTCTCCATCTTAATAAATATGCTGTGCTGAAAGGACCATAAACAACTACATTTGAATCCACTCTTGAACGCAAACTGCCACCAAGGCTAAACATGTCTGCCTGAGTCATTTGATTGAAAAACCATGACCATGGTTTCCGCTATATGTAATTGATTGTGGCGCAGCGGCATTACAAAATAAAAGCCTCCATACCTTAAAAATAAGTTGTTTTTTTAAACTTACAAACAACATTAAGTAATACCTTGTATGAATGGAAACATATGCTATATAGATATGTTTATTTACGCACATATTGACCACAATTACTTTGAAAACAATTTAAAATATCGTAAAAATGTTTCACCTCGCTGTATTTTGATAAACATGCAGCGGAATGGCCTGTCTGCCCTATTGGCACTTGCGTATGTGTGACTGGATAGACCTTGTTTCGTATTATCGGGGGAATGAAAAGTAGCCTGTAAAATATGTAGTCAATTGATGACAGCTTGTCACAGGCTAAGCCTATCTACGCCAGGGTGTGTGATCGCTATGTTTGTTTCAAATAGTGCAAAATGTTGTACTTTTGTACTAGTCACATAACACTATTGGACTAAATAGGTCAGGTAACAAAAGGAGGCTTGACATTTTACACTCTTTAAGTGCTTTCAGCAACTTTGCCATTAAATTAACAGTTTTGAAATGTTCTCTGTTCATGTTGTGCTGGTTGATGAAAAAAGTTCAATAAATAAGTTAAATAAATAAATAATAATAAAAAAATAAAATGTCATATAAATAGTTATTTGTCATCATAAAAAAAATTGCAGAAGCAGCAGCGGCACGACACAGCCGTGAAAGTCCACCCTAAAATGCAGCCCACCACCACAGCTTCAAAAACAATCCTAGGGGAAACCCTGCATGACCCTCAAAGCATTCATTCATTCATTCATTCATTCATTCATTTTCTATGCCACTTGTCCTTGCTAGGGTCACGGAGGAATGCTGGAGCTTATCCCAGCTGACTTTGGGCGAGAGGCGGGGTACACCCTGGACTGGTCGCCAGCCAATCGCAGGGCACATATAGGCAAACAACCATTCACATTCACATTCATACCTATGGACAATTTAGAGTCGCCAATTAACCTAACATACGCGTTTTTGGAATTTGAGCGGAAGCCGGAGTACCCAGAGAAAACTTGCGTGCGTGGGTGAGGACGTGAGAACATGCAAACTCCACACAACGGAGATTTAAACCCAGATCTTCCAGATCTCCTGTGGCCAACATGCTAACCACAATTCCAGTCCTGCAGGTACAGCTCCATCTGCTGGGTCTAGTAGGTGACTCACCCACTTGTACTGTACCTATTGCAAGTAGACTGTAACAGCTAAAAAATTTCAAATAAATTTTTATACCTGCACCTTTATTAAGATCTCAACAAAATGTTATATATTCCATCTGAAATATCTACAAATTTGGGGGGAATGTGTAATGTTGTTGCGTAATTTTGCCAACTAACAAACAAGCAAAGCAAGCAAAATCTCCAACGCTAAACAGGATTAGTTTGGCTGCTCAAACGGAACTAAACTGGTGGTTTGAAGTGCTCAGATTACTTTCTCCAGCAGCAAACAAAGCTCCAAACTCATCTGAGAAGATAACAAAATAAGCCAACATTGAGGTCCACTGTTCCTTTCAGCAATTTCAAGCTACACTTTGGTCGTAGTATATGTATTTTACATTCGGCCCTTAATGTTGTACATAACAGAAGCACAATCATCGACTCATGTCGACTAAGTGATATAAAATCACGTACATGTGTTGCAGAGGGATTTAAGGCATAAAGGCAACGCAGCAAAGACATGATTGTTCATTCACAAGCTCAATATTCTACAGGGCATCTGTAGAGTCCTTTGTCTAATTTCTCCATCTGAATGAATGTGTATGGCCGTGTTGCTGCTGGGATATCTATCAGCAACTCATCCAGTATGCATGGAGTGCCCGTCACGTACATAACTCTTGTTTAATGCCGACACTGGCCCAAGCAAAGCTTGTATTTACGCCCAGAACATTTGCAGTGGAACAGGACAGTGTTGATAGATTTGCTGTGGAAGACGAGTTGAAGTGCTATTACTGGGAACGACTCGAGGCCGGCACCGAATTGAGCCATAAATCAAAAGAGGGAAGGGGTGGGGGGGTTGCCAAACATCACAACACACAATCAAGGTTGATCCAGATAAAGTCAATAGAATAAATGCAATTAACCCTCATTGCTTTGGTTCATCCGCTCAGAACAGACTGATCCATTTAAAAATCAAAAACACAAAAGGATTTGCCGCAGGACATCGAGAGCTTGCGACAAGCTTCAGTCCCGGGCCAACCGGCACGCCACTTTTCAATGGATCGCTGATGCGAACATAAAGCAGCCTCTCATAAACGTCCCACCGTTCAATATCCGAACAGGAATCCACTCTGCGAGGCGTTTTCCGTGAGGGATTATCAAACTTCCGCCAGATGAGATTTGACGGACTGAGCCGCCTGTCTCGCCTCGTAAACACTGACGAGGTGACACGCCGATTTGATTCATTAGTGTGCGGCCGACATGCGACGTGACGCACTAGTAGTCTGCTGGCTTGACTGACACATTAGTTGGCCAGTTGGCTAATTAAATACTATATATGCCGCCTGATGGGGCAACTCGAGTGTTTTTTTCCTCCGGGCCCGTCTAACAGCGAGTCATATTTCCAATGACACTTGTGGAGGCCTAGTCTGACTTCCACAGGTTATGAATTAAAGTCTGAATTAGGCAACTGGTGCTGACAAATCAATGTTCATGGCATTTGATTGATCCGCAGTCAGACACATCAGTCATATGCTGCCTTTGAGGACTTCTTTTCAGTCCTAATGCAATGCCATTTTGTTTAATTTGTTAAAGTTAAGCACGATCGAGCTAAATGTTACACCAATACGCCGACTCATTGTTTTAAACCAGGGGTGTCCAAACTATGACACACAAGCCATTTTTAACTGGCCCGTATCAAAGTCTAAAAATATAATGGGCTATGGTTCATACAGTACTTAACTGTTTTGCACTTCTTAGTTTAAACGCTAGGTGGAGCTACTGTCTTAAACAAGGCAGTGTCTCCACAAAGAATCACAGAATAAAGTGTTCAGTGTAACCAGAAATGGCGGAACCAAAGAGACGCAAGATCGCAAGCGAGTGCTATGTGTAAGGCCCTATAATTTCTGTGTTAAAGGAATCGCGGATCAAATTACAGAATTGGCCATTAAAAATGGAATCTACTGTTAAACCGGGAAATTTACATAA
Source organism: Dunckerocampus dactyliophorus (assembly GCF_027744805.1). Classification (NCBI taxonomy): domain Eukaryota; kingdom Metazoa; phylum Chordata; class Actinopteri; order Syngnathiformes; family Syngnathidae; genus Dunckerocampus; species Dunckerocampus dactyliophorus. The sequence goes on along the minus strand of NC_072826.1, from coordinate 14,251,355 downwards.
TGTGAATGAAATGTCATCGTGAGGAGAAGAAACGTTCGTGTGGTGATATATTTCCCCCGCAGACTGCTCACAATCACTAACCCATCCCTCCCTGAAGCGGCCACCTGAAAACGCCAGATAAGTCGGCAAAATAACTTGGAAAGTCATCTTGCTTGTCAGCTAGTGCAGTGGTTCCCAAACTTTTTACAGTCGCACACCCCTTCAGACATTTGAGCTGAAGCCATGTACGGAAAAACAAACCTTTTCATCTTCATTAACTTGAAATATTGAACATAATTAATTTTATAGTACTTCTGGGGCAAAAATGCTTATTTTGCATGGTCATATTTTGATAAAGCTTCACACGAGCACTGATAAATAGATAGGCAATCATCCTACATATCTTTTATTCTAGTTTGATGTTGGCATCCATCCGTTTTAAATGGGATGAATTTGAGCTTCGCTTTTTATGTTCACTACGATTGCTATGGTTTAAGTCTGCATATTAATTTCATACCAAATTGAAGGGGAAAGTTTAGCAATCACAATAAAGCATTATCCGAAATACAAAAATGCATACAACCAACAATAAAGCTTTATTTTTGGGGGAATCCCCACTCACAGTGACATGTTTTAATTTTTATTCACATACCCCCGATAACAATTGGTGTATCCCTGGGGGTACGCGTACGCCACTTTGGGAACCTAGGAACTACCATGACTGGAACTTGAGTGACACTGAGTGTGTATGCAACATGTTGTATTTACTGCTTGTAAATAAAGAGATTGGAATTGCATCTACATCTTCCTTAACCACAAGCATGGATATTACAGTTTGAGGATTTTGTAGAAATGTGTGCAGAGGCTGACATCCCACTAGACAAGCTAGCCAAGCTCCATTTGTTTCTGAAATACTGGGAAAAAAATTGTACAATGATGTATGGCATCAATAAATGTAAGGATCTTCGCATTCCATTAAGGGACATCTTATTCATTGACACAAAAAGCACACACTATATGGTGGTAAAGTAATTGTAATAGGACCGTATATGAGTATATGCTTCTTTGGGGCTGACTCAATCGACGATATTATTCCCCTTCCATCGTGTGATGACTCAAGCATGTTGTGTTGAGTCCGGGCGAAGGCTGGTAGGTACCGCAGTATCGCTACCCTGAACAGAGGGGCTCGACTTGGATTTAATTAGCTGAGCTAACATTTTGCACCATAGCTGTTGCTGTAGTAGCAGTAGCAGTGACACTGACAGCACAGTAAGAAGTTGCATGGTTTCACGAACAAAAGCAACATGTCCACTTTTCTCTGTAAAACGCAAATCATTCAAAAACGTCAATAAGCAGTCAGTGCATCAGTGCTTAATAGTTAAACACGTTTCTTCATTTTTCATTTACATTTTTTTTTTATTTATTGGCACGCGGCATTTGTTTGATTAAATTAAACCAAAAAAATCCAGCAAAAATGGGAAAATAAGTCTTTATAAAGGCACAATGTAAAGAGAAAAAGCTTGAATGTTGACACTGTTAAATAATAAGTTTTGTCTTTAATTATATCTTGTCTTTAATTAAATCTTAAGACCAGTTGAAAAATTGCTAGAATTTGTATTTTGGACATTTGAATCTTAATGAGGTTTTAAGTTGAGCTACAATATGCAAAAGCAAGAAGGGGGAGTGGGACAAAAAGTAATTTATTGAAAACAACAAACTGAAATAGGCTGTTATCAGCTGATCAAAAGTTTAAGACCACAGGCTATAAAAGCCAAAATCTGCTCAAAATTTTCATTTTCTGTCAGGCATTCACACCGTCGTGCCCTCCTGATGGCTAAAGCTAAGAAGCTTTCTCTTTTTGAACGTGGTCGGATTGTCGAGCTGCATAAGCAACGCCTCTCGCAGCGTACCATTGCTGCTGAGGTTGGGAGGACTGGGAAAGTGCTTTTTGTCTCAATCCCCCTTCTTGTTTTTGCATATTGTAGCTTACTACTTAAAACTTCATTAAGATCCAAATGCGCAAAATGCAAATTCTAGCAATTTTTCAACTGGTCTTAAGATTTTGATCAGGAGTGTACTGTAAATTTTACAACTTTACAAAAAAACAATATACAATATATTTCACTATGCAGCCCTTGGTGGTTGAAGTATGAAAATATTTACCATCTCTTAGTGACAGACTTCACCTGTCATACTGTAGGGAACTCTGACTGGCCGCTACATGATGGCCAACTTCCGAAAACGCCTGTTTTTAGGGTTTACAGTTTCAAAAACAACTAGCATTTCATACCTTGTAAAAATGCAAAAATGTGGGACAGACAGACTGACAGACAGACAGACAGACCGACAGACAGATTATAGATGTAGATTGAAATTGATAGAACCAATTGAAGGCCTAAAAGTCATATCAGCAAAATGTGAAATAACACTTCTGATTTGTGAAAAACACTGACTGGCAACCTGTCCAGGATGTACCCCGCCTTTTGCCCGAAGTCAGCTGGGATAGCCTCCAGCATACCCTCGCAACCGTAGTGAGGATAAGCGGCATAGCAAACAGATAGATGGATGAAAAACTAGGAGGTAATATTTTATGTGTCATGAGCCGGCATTAAGCAGATCAGTCACTTTTCAAAAATCAAAGCATCGCATCAACAATTATCAGCTAGCTCTGTCCTCGAAATTCAATTTGCGGCAAATGGCTTTTTAAGAATCACAGCCGATCGCGAGGGGGTATCAAGCACAGTTAAAAAGGGGCTCTAAGCAGCCCACCCCATAAAACAACCAGTTTCTCTAACGCCGGCTACCACTCTGCCTTGGAGGCTTCCCAAGTTCCCAAGTGGGAGGTGAGGCAGAACCCAAGGGGAAGAGAACGAGCAATGCCCTCGTTTGGAGGTCACAAGCTGAGGAGGAGTCACCACTGAGCCAAGATGTGGGATCCCCCCTCCTCCCTAACGCAATAAGTCAGGACACACCCAGATGGAGAGGGGAGGAGGGAGAAGCAGGAGGAAGAAAATGACAGGAAAAAGAAGGGAAAAAGAAACAGAGCTGGCACTGTTCATCCTCCAGTCATACTGCATGACGTCACTGCCATTTTCTCTCTCAGTTGAAATAAAGTATATTTTTTTTCCATAGTGACTCAGATCAACAGGGCGTCGAAGAGTCCAGGTACTGTTTACAATGTAGTGGAACCACTCCAACTGGAAGAACGAGCTCGTCGTTAGGCTGTGTTCACCAGGCAAATATTATCCTTTTCTCACTGGACACGTTACATTTAGAAGGAACCCTTACTGACACACAACATAACCGTGCACTGCGGGAAAACACACGGAGAAATCCTCATGAGGTCTGACTGCTCGCAGCCATTACCCGGAGAGCTCGCTCGCACACTCACGCACAACACTGCCATTGAGAAGCGGCGCATTTATAAAATACTGCCATGTTAAAGAGAGTCCATGAGGACTCATCACGTCCAACTCTAACCCTTGACAACAACCCACCACCGCTCTTCAATTCGGCATAGCACAACTGCACCACAACACAGTCCTTTAACGTAAAAAAACAACCATTTGTACAAGTCCTCCGCACTCTGGATAGCACACAGCGGTGGGCGGCAGCAACTGGTCGGCGTTGCGTATCGCGTCCAAAAGTTGATTCTGGATCCAACTTGGACCCATTTCGATTAAATGTAACCACGTTAGGACGTGGTAAATACAACAATACAACAATATGTGTCCCCCACGCGTCAAAGTGCTGTGAAAGTCGCTACAACCGTAACATTTTGCAGTGAAAGTTGTCGCTAAAACATCCACATTACTGATAGGGGACTTGACAGCGAGGGCTGCGGGCGAGGGCGGCTCATCCACTGGCTAAGAGCCAGTCGAGCGTGGAGCTAAATCCACACGTGGAGCCCACCCCCACCCCGGGAACGAGTGGTTGTGAAAAGGTGAAACAAGTCACGGTCACACTATCAGTCACACCTGTGGAAAAAACCTTTCGTGTGCTGGCTGCTTGCTGGTGCCAACATAATATTCTGTTGGACGAACAAACACGTTGAAAAACTCGCCAACAAAAAGACGTTGGTTTGTTTGGAGGCTTGAAAGGCAGCAAAGTTGACATTTAAATAAAAAGAAAGGAAAAGAGCTTACCGAGCTCCACTGGCGGGGATCACGTCCTCCGATGTCGGCGCGTTGAGCTCACTGAGGTTCCTCCATATCCAGCCAGCAACTTGACGAGACTGTAGCGGTGGGGGCAAAATGATCAGCAGGCCGGGAATTGGATTAGAAAAACACAAAAATGCACCAATATCTTCCCCTTGTTAGAAAGCAGCTACACAAACAGCTGTGACACACTGCAGCACCGCAGAACAGAACCCGATTGGGTCAGGAATCAATCCGATAAAAGACCAACTCCCCCCTTCCTCCTCCTCCACCTCCTCCCCCCTGCTGGAACAAGGACTGATAGCGAGACTAGATCCAGGAAACAACCACTACTGTTGGTTCTAGTGGGTGCTGCTGGTCCTACACATTCAACAAGACCGCAAAGGAGAACCAGAGGCTAGATCAGCGTCTTTTCCTGGCTGGCTGGCCCGGAAGGGAGGGTGAGAAGGGGGGAGGAGGAGGCTGGAACATGTTTTTAAGGTGGATCTCCTTAATGACACCATCCTCTTTAACTCTACTCTTGTGAGGCGCTGCATTAAATATATGATCAATGAAAACTGACAATCATCATAGAAAATGTCACCTAAAAGTCAGATATATGCACTGTCTATAAACACTGGCCACAACATTAGGTAAACCTGCATTTGACTGACACTGTCAGACTGTCTTCATTTCATTTAACTGTTTACTGCTGTGCTTGTACGACTGTACCGTATCTGTTTCTAACAGTTTGGTTATTTAGCTACACAAGAGCGTCAACATATTAGAAACAGCAGTACAACACTACAGACAAGCACAGTAATAAACATATTGTAAAATGAATCGCTCAGTACAAAAGTGAACATAGTTATCTTTGGTCATGTTTATGGTTTTGTTTCTGACATGCATAACAAGCTACATTAAGGAGCATCACATTTACACTTACACAATTCATCACATCCAAATGCTTATTTAATGCTATCCCTTCTCCATGCATGTCTACAAGTGATTGGCCGTCAGGGCCACCAAGGCCTTCTCTGCTGGCCTAAACACTATTAGAAGCACTGCCATGCATTTACAACTTAAATTCTAGTATTTGCTCCATGAAATTGTATTAATTTATTCCCAACAGTCTACTATCTTCATTTTCTAGCTTGTCTCTTGGCTGCAGTTCTTCCAGCCAGTACGTGTTATCTTATATGTTTTTTGTCCAATCAGATTTCATCTTCTATGTGTTGCCATGTCAATGCAATCTGCCCACAGTCTTCAGAATCAGGAGTGCTGGCCGATGTCACTTCAACTATGTTAGCAATGTGGCAGAAACTCAGGCGTATCGGCGACAACGTATTTGAAGATTAAAGATTAACCAGGGTTCTGCTTTAGTAATAATGTTGTTCATCACCAATACATGAAATACCGTTCTCTGTAATGTCACATCTTGTTATATTGCATTTTTGTATATGATCAATGACTTGTATAATTGCAGCATGACAGTGATGGTATTAAAATGTGGATTCCCCACTGAAGGCCCGAGTACCAAGAGCACGGCCCACCACTACTACAGTGTATTACTGATAATTCATTCTTACGTGTTCAACATGTTGACACTTATCATTAATACGTTTTACATTTTGCCATTGAAAATGTGCTCAAATCCATTTTTTTAATACCCAAAGGAATGTGTAGCAACAGATAACTTGTTCAGTGGTGAAAGAAAATGGAAAAGAGCAAAAATGTTAAGTTTGGCGTAAAGCCAGTGATTGGACCCCAAAGCAGAGACAACAGAGATGGCAAAGAAAAAAGGTTTAATATATATATTTTTTTAAGTGCACTCAAATGGAGCGGAAAAATAAAAGGTAGAAAAACAAAGAACAACATAAAATCCAGGGGAAACCACATAGAAAAAACTCAGACAAAGGAGCTCCTGAAAAAGCTAAGCAGAAAGCCACAGTACTTCACAAAAATACTAAGGGAAGTAAATGTCCAGAGCGCAAAAAACACATAAGGTAGCACAACATCTATGCAACAATCTGACAGCCTGGGAGTGTCCAAGCGTGGCTTATAAAGGCCTGATTACAATTGCTCCCAGGTGGGCGCAGGTGGCTCCGCCCCGGCTGGACCAGCAGTGTACTGCAGTAGAGGGTAGATAGGCGGCAGCAGAGCAGCTTCAGCAGAACATGACAAAAAAAGCCACTAAATTTAATAGAATAGTACAAGAAAGACATTGAGGTGATAGCGTATGTCATTCATTTCTATAAAAGTGAGGCAAACATGTAACAGTATTTAAGCGTGAACATTGTTTTTGGGAAGAAGACATTGTATTTTGTTTCATAGCTTCTCTGAATCCCTGCAAGGGTCACGATGTGCAAGATTTATTTAGCATTGTATTGCAATCGATAGGGGCTGCACAGTGGCTGAGTGGTTAGCATGTTGGCCACACAGTCAGGAGATCAGGAAGAACTGGGTTCAAATCTCCGCTTAGAGAGTTTGCATGTTCTACCCGTGTGTATGTGGATTTTCTCCAGGTACTCCGGTTTCCATTCCATAAGAACATTAATCGGTGACTCCAAATTGTCCATAGATATGAATGTGAGTGTGAATGATTGTTTTGTCTATATGTGCCCTGCCCCGCCTCTCGCCGAAGTCAGCACCCCCGGGACCCTGACTAGGATAAGCGGCATAGAAAATGGATGGACGAATGAAATCAATGCCTCAGAAAGCTGACTTTTTTACCTCTCTGAGTGTTGTCTTTTGAAAAGGACTTCTGAGGATGCTGTATTTCCTGATCACATGGTCATGCACAACATGGATCAAGAATGCGGAGAAGGAAAAATGTTCAGCTGCCAAGTGGCCGTTCAATCAGCTGGTCCTCCTACGCTATGCTAATGACAGAGAGGCAGAGAGCGTGTTCAAGCTGCCATTTAGAAGCACGCTGCTTCACTTTGCCTAAAAGCTGACTGACGCTCATGACAGCATTGCCTCACTCAGCCTTCATCCTTCATTTACAGCATCTGACAAAAGTACTGTACAGCACTCACATTTTATTATGACTACTCAAGGAATAATACTGTATAAAGTCAACTTTGATGACATTTAGAGAAGTCAGTGTACAGCTTGTATAGCAGTACACATTTACGAGCCACTGAAAATGAGTCGGTGAGTGTGTACACCTCACACTGAACATGTCCAAAAATTTTGTCCATAGTGAGCACCATGGCTATTCACCAGAGTTGCACAGGTTACTACTGTAATACACCCCCCGCCAAAAAAAAAAAATATGACAATGGTTTAGTTTTATTTTAAACATGCACAAAGGTTACATTGGAGTACATGACGTTACAATTCACAGTTCAAAATGTCCAAAAAGGAGTAGGAAGAAGCAAGGCTTATTTAATCCTACCCCTTTTCAGTTTCACATTAATAGCTAATACATTTGTTGTGCACTTGCTGTATTCAACATTCACCAGTGTTCCCCTTATTCTTACCAATTTGTTGTAGTCATCAAAAACAGGACTTGATGTTATTGACAACATCCAACACTCTTTGCAAAACGGCTTAAAAACAACAGCAACCTTATTTAAAATGTCTACAATCGATATTGTCATATAAGCAATGAATTGCTTTGGCACATGAAGGGCTAAGATGAACAATCACTTTGACTCTCACCATGGCTTTATTGAGCCTTGTAGCAGTTCTTATTCAATATTCGCAATGTACAACAACTCACCGTCCTCTAATGATTTTCAGCTGCAACACTGAAAAAAAACACACTCTGCAATATGAGTTTACCAGGAAAGAGCAAAGAAAATCAGTCAAGACAAATCCAGAGCTAAAAAAGGATTAGGGAACATTGGTTAAAATACAAACCAGATTCATATAGTGATACAGTGGATCCCTGCACATTTGCAATTCAGAATGCCCGCAAATTCACTAATTTTTGTTTATAAAAAAGAACATTTTTATTATTTGTTCTTTCTTCTCCGACAATAGGTCATTTTTTCTGTAGAAAAAACATCTCATTCACCCTAAATCATTAATAATTTTGAAATTTCTATGCCACTTATCCTCACAAGGGTTGTGGGGGTATGCTGGAGCCCATCCTACCTGACCCCGGGCGAGCGGTAGGGCACACCCTGCACTGGTCGCCAGCCAATCGCAGGGCACATACAGTATAGACAAACAACCATTCACACTCACATTCATACCTATGGACAATTTAGAGTCTCCAATTAACCTAATATGCATAGTTTTGGAATGTGGGAGGAAACCGGAGTACCCAGTGAAAACCCACACACGCACGGGGAGAACATGCAAACTCCACACAGGAATGCCCAAGTGGAGATACGAAACCAGATCCTCCAGGTCTCCTGACTGTATTGCCAACATGCTAACCACTAGGCCACCGTGCGGCCAAATACATGATAATAAAGCATAGAATGTTTTTTTACAGCATACATACAGCATAATGACGTGATCAGTGCAAGATGACGCTACAGCATCACTAGCTTCTACAATCAGCTTCCTTAAAGTCCGGCCTCAAAACTTTAAACTATATATGATCGTAAGTCGTTACTGAAATTACAACAGGCAAGCAGTGTAGATTATGTTGATGCGGCTCGGAGAAACACATTCTCCAACAGCTAGTTGGGACGGCACAGTGGCCCGCAGAGCAGCAGAGCCATGTACCACTGCTAGCCGTTTTAGAGGGAGATGAAGGCTGCCACAGCAGACGTAAGCGCGATTGTAGCCTGACGACCAAGCTAAGGCTAGACCGGGGGTGTCCAAAATTTGTCATCAAGGGCTGCATACTGACCAAGATCCCTGGTCTCAGCCGTGAACCTGCACAAGGTCTAACACCCGCCCACCAATACATTTGCATCACAAAATGCCTCCTCAAAAAAATTAGACCTCACAAAACGCTCGGTATCATATTTGTCTCCCACCGTATCCCTGCTCACTGCCACTTGTGCGTTCATGTGTATGTGATGAAGAAACTCACCGTAATGCCACTCTTCCTCCGCGGCCATCTTGTTTACGCATGTGCTACACAGCAGGAGAAGATGCAAGCGTCTTCATCACATACACATGAATGCACAGGCGAGAGCGCGCAGGGATACGTCAGGAGAAAAATATAACGCAGAGCGTTTTGTGAGGTCTGATTTTTTGGAGGAGGGATTTTTGTGATGCAAATGTATCACTCTTTTGAACGCATATTGTTTTGAGAAGCCAAAGTCTTTACTTAAATGACCCCAGCAACTAAGCGGAACTATGTTCCTCGTCACAGATCTCGGACCAAAACCGAACTCACCAGACCAATTGGGGGGGGTAAGTCACTGCTGGTGTACTACACTGCTGATGGGGATGTCATACAATATGACAAAAAATTCAAGCTATCCCTTTAACATACATTATGCCTTTGGTCTAGTGGTTAGCATGTTGGCCACACAGTCACAGTCAGGAGATCGGGAAGACCTGCGTTTGAATCGCCGTTGGGCATCTCTGTGTGAAGTTTGCATGTTCTCACCGTGCGTGCGTGGGTTTTCTCCGGGTACTCCGGTTTCATCCCACATTCCAAAAACATACATGTTAGGTTAATTGGCGACTTTAAATTGTCCATAGGTTTGAATGTGAGCGTGAATGGTTGTTTGTCTATTTGTGCCCTGCGATTGGGCTGGCGACCAGTCCAGGGTGTACCCTGCCTGTCGCCCGAAGTCAGCTGGGATAGGCTCCAGCATACCCCGCGACCCTAATGAGGAGAAGTGGCATAGAAAATTTTCTTTTTTTCAACTTTTGCTGTTTTTAAATTTTATTTTTCAGAATATGATGAGGGCAAATAAAAAACAAGCTATGGACTGTAAATAATTGGACACCACTGGGCTAGACCATGACTCAGATTCTATCTGCTGTATCAATCACCTTCCATTGTCATTCATCACCATCCTCTCGCCTGTCTACCATGGGGGACAGGGCCATCAGGCGAAAAAACTCACAACGAGCTTGTCAAAGCCATTGGAAATTGCAGGAATTACTCAAAATAACAGTCTGACTCACAGTGTCATCTTACAAAGGATATTTAACTCATCACACAGCATCTTAACACCCAAAAGGTATACCTAGTAAATATGCAACACATACCAATAACAGAGGAAAAAAAACATTTTAAAGTGTTCCCATAATGCATTTCATCTTAGCAAAGCATTTAATTGGAGGACAAGCAGCATAGAAAATGGATGGATAGTGCTGCAGTGCTGCCTCTGTCCACCAGGGGGAGCCAGAGGGAGGCTGACGTCATTGCAGCATTCCAAATAATGCGTTGTTCAGACGCAGTGCATTATGGGAAAACTTTAAAAGTTGCTTTTTTCATTTCAAACTCGTATTTGTATTTTTCCCAGGTATACCTATTGAGTGTTAAGTTGCTGTATGATTAGTTTAGTGCTGTTTGTAAGACGAGTCAGACTGTTATATTGTTATACTGTTATATATAATGACCTCCTGCGATTTCCGATGATTTGACAAGCTCGCCGTGATTGGCTTTTCCCAAAGAATGTGCTACCGTTTCCTCACTGACTCACGAGCAGCACAGTATTTTAACTATAAGGAGTAGTTATGAAGTAAAGGAGATGTCACGAAATTAGAATTTAGCCCTAAATTAGCCACACCACTGTATAAGCTACAGGCATCCATTACAATCAATTACTGGATTTTCGCCATTTGCGGCGGTTCTCGAATCGTAACCTCCGCAAATCATGGTTGCATGTTGCATCTTGTTGCATGATCAGATAATATTAAAGTTTAGAACTGCATGCAGTACGATTTTTCCTTCAAAAAGAAAGAACAAATACATTTAAATAGATTTAAACAAACACATTTAAAAGGAAAAAGGTGAAGTGCATTTTTGACACACTTTATTACCAGGCTTTCGTGGTCCGCACAAAATGATGTGGTGGGGTGATGTGGTGGATAACATTGCCTTTGATTGTCCAAAAATAATTATTCTATTGTCTGTCTTTGGTTCCAGAGTGTCTATATTTAAAAAGGCATTTCTTTTATTCATTGGCTGGAGGATGCAAAGCAGGACTTCCTGCAGGGAAGCGTTGTCCTAACAGAGTGTACAGAATGTTACTATTAATGAGTCACATGACAGGAATGTACCATGTCAGGACTACCAGTTGCTGTCCGTCACTCTGTTGCCACAATACACCTGTGTGGCTAATGTCAATACTGTGTGTGTACACTCACGTTGGTCCTACAATTAGTTAGCTAGCACTGTTGCCATGATCATGAGGCTTTGGGGCCACACATTGAAAAACAGGTAAGATAACCAACCCTGGCGGAGGTAATAGACATGCAGTACATCAACAGCATGACGGTGTACTCACTGAATGAGACACTAAGCAGGTCCACATGAGCAGAACCAATGAAAACATTTGTTTATCTCGCTGGAGGCGGTCCACAACCGGGGTGGAGGGTGGCGGGGACACATCCTTCAAGACAGCATTCAGAGCGTAAAAGTCACCACTCCATCTGCTTCGTCAGTGCTCAGGCAGAAGGAGTTCAAACACACACACACGCACGCACGCACGCACGCACGCACACATTGACCTTAACCAAACACTCACCTAAACAGGACCTCCAAAATTGCTTTTATTGAGCACATATAATCTTTGCGTCAAAAACACGCGAGTCGTCTCTTGGCGGATTTTTTGCTTTGAACTGCGAACTAAAATTTGGGACACGAGCTGCGAGTTACCAGAAGGCATAGCCAAAAAGAGCGATTTGGGGGCTTGTGTCAATGTGACAAAGACAGAAGTGAGCGCTCAATGAGAGGGCAGTAAACGCTCGCGAGGGAATTTATTAGCGTTACTATTATTATTTCTTAGCGTTTGTGCTTGGACTGCTGTGTTTATTAAAGATGACAGTGTTACGGCTGGCGTAAGCCAGTAGTTAGACCCCAATGCAGAGAGGACAGAAAGTTCTAATACAAAAACAGCTCCCCAGCACAGTAAGATAAGCATACAAAAAGAAAATACAAAGTACAACCAAGCCACACAAAAACCAAGACCAAAAAAAACACTGCTGAAAAACACAAGTAGGAAAAAATACTAATACTAGAAACAGAAAAAGCTGCTGAAAAGCCAGGCAGAGAAAAATGCTAACTATTGCTAGAACAGAAAACGCTGCTGGAAAAGCCAAGCAGGGGAGCAATCTAAATCTGCTGCTAGCAACAAAGGGAGATGCTGGAATAAGCCAAGCAGAACAGGTACTCACAGAATGCTAATGACCAGAAGGTACAACTCCACGAAGAAGGCACAACACGCGAGGGAAGTTGAGCAGAGAGCGAGTGCAGTCCAAGTTAACAACCTGGCAACGAGTGAGTCACACAGCATAGCTTAATTAGGCCTGATGACGTTCTTCAGTGTGCACAGGTGGCTCCGCCCGGGCAGGACCAGCAGTGCACTGCAAAAGACAACAGACAGACGGCAGCAGAGTAGCAAAAGCAGAACATGACAGACCGAATAAAAGTTGCATGTTGAGAGACCCGCAGTGTCATACTCCCATGTCGATTAAGTTGCCAGAGTAAGAAAATTGTGATAAAGTGTGTGTAAAAGAGGGTTTGGAAGTGTTTGGAAGTAAAGTATAAGCTGTAGCCTGACTGCACAACAGAGTATGGCGCAGTCCTAGTTCTGTTCATTAACTTCCAGAGGAAAACATCTCACTTTACATCCAGGGAGCGGACATAGAGTTGGTAGACAGCTACAAATTCCTGGGTGTTCACCTTAACAACAAGCTGGACTGGTCCGTCAACACCCACGCCCTCTACAAGAAGGGCCAGAGTCGCCTTCACCTGCTGAGGAGACTGAGGTCCTTTGGTGTGTGCAGGACTCTTTTACGGACCTTTTATGACTCTGTGGTGGCCTCAGCCATCTTCTATGCTGTGGGCTGCTGGAGAGGGGGCAGCACGGACAGGGACAGGAGCAGGATAAATAGACTGATCAGGCGAGCTAGCTCTGTCCTGGACGGTCCTCTGGACTCCGTGGAGGAAGTGGGGGAGAGAAGGATGTTGGCTAAGCTGACATCCATCATGGACAACACCTCTCACCCGCTACATGACACTGTTGTTTCCCTGAGCAGCTCCTTCAGCACCAGACTGTTACACCCACGGTGTAAGAAGGAGAGGTTCCGCAGGTCCTTCATACCGACCGCTGTCAGGCTCTACAACACCTGCACCACCTGAACCATGTTGTAGACACTATGCTTTCTTTACACTGTTCTCTTTACTTGTCTTGCTGCTGTAACAAGTAAATTTCCCCGCTGTGGGATAAATAAAGTACATACAATACAATACAAACTACTGACTGTTCTTGAGCACTCTGTTTTTTTGTAATTTGTCAATATTTATTTTTCTAACACCCTGTTTTCATTTAATGAACAAAAAATTACATTAAGCATGCTTGCTTAATGTAATGTATCCAGTCTCATGTTGATAGGTGTATTAAGGTATTAAGGTACACTTACTATAGCTAAAAACTTGTTTCTATCTGTGATTAATTGCAATTAAGTACAAGTTACCTATGGACAAAATGTGATGAATCGTGGTTAAATATTTTAATCAATTAACAGCCCTATTTAAGATGCATTATTTTTTTCATTTGGATCAAATATTTCGGCTTACGGCCACACGACTCTGTCAGTGCTGATCTCCTCTGATCATGGAAGCTAAGCAGGGTCGGGCCTGGTTAGTACTTGGATGGGACATGGCCTGGGAATACCAGGTGCTGTAAGCTACTCCTCCGTGAATCACCACCTTATCATGGTGGAGGAGTTTGAGTACCTGAGTGATTCAAGGAGCTATGTTGTCCGGGGTAATATGCCCCTGGTACGGTCTCCCAAGGCAAACAGGTCCTAGGTGACGGGCCAGACAAAGAGTGATTCAGAAGACACAAGAGGAGGGACCGCACCTCGCCCGGATGTGGGCGTCTGGCCAAGCGGCAAGCGGATTCGGTGGTCAGGAACAGTACCTCTGGATTGGAAGATTGGGGTGGTGGTCCACCTTTTAGTTGGTGTGTTCCAACTATAGAGGATCACACTCCTCAGCCTCCCTGGGAAAGTCTATTCCAGGGTGCTGGAGAGAAGGGTACGACCGACGAACCTCAGCTACAGGAGGTGCAATGTGGTTTTCGTCCCAGTCGCGGAACACTGGATCAGCTCCACACCCTTCCAAGGGTACTGGAGGGTACACAGGAGTTTGCCCAACCAGTCTACATGTGCTTTGTAGATTTGGAAAAGGCATTCGACCGTATCCCTCGCAGTGTCCTGTGGGGGGTGCTCCGGCAGTACGGAATTGGTGGCACGCTACTACGTGCCTGTTTCTGATGAACGTTGGCCTCCACCAAGGCTGCCCTTTGTCACCGATTCTGTTCATAATTTTCATAGACAGAAGGGTGTCAAGAGAGTCCAGTTTGGGGACCTTAGGATCTCATCTCATTAGACTGTGACCTTCAGCGTTTACTGGGGCGGTTTGCAGCTGAGTGTGAAGCTTCTGGGATGAGACTCAGCACCTCCAAATCCGAGGCCATGCTTCTCAGTTGGAAAAGGGTGGATTACACCCTCCGGTTTGGAATTGAGGTCTTGCCCTAGGTGGCCCACCTCATCCACCTTGCAGGAAGGCAAAGCTCTCAATTTACCTGTTCTCACCCTCACCTATTGAGCTTTGGGTTGTGACCGAAAGAACGAGATCGCGGATACAAGCGGCTGAAATAAATTTCCTCCGTAGGGTGGCTTGACTCACCCTAAGAGATAGGGTGAGGAGTTCTGTCATCCGGGAGGGGCTCAGAGTAGAGCTGCTGTTTCTTCACATTGAGAGGAGCCTCCCTGGTGAGGTGTTCCGGGCATGTCCAGCTGGGAGAAGGTCCCGGGGCAGACCTAGGACACACTGGATGTCTCACAGCAGGCCTGGGAACGCCTTGTTGTCCTCCCGGTGGAACTGGAAGAGGTGGCCGGATACCGAGAAGTCTGGCCTTCCCTACTGAGACTCATGCCCCCGCGACCTGGACCCGGATAAGTGGAGGAAAATGGAATGGAATGGAATGACGTGAACCAGTATAGCTAGATAGATAGATAGATATAACAAATATGAAAATACGAATGAAAAGTAAAAGAAAAAGTGTGTATGGTGTGGTGTTGCTGAGTGATCTTGTTGTCTGCAGTGTAATAGGCTCATACATCATTGTGTGTTATTGCTGCTTGTGGCCTGCACTTGGGGACCCACACACACATTGGAGGCTGCATTGCACACAAAAAATTAACTTTGTCCTTTTTTCTCATTGAAAACGTCCTCAAAAATACAACTTGCCAAATAATTGTGCACACCATGATATAGGTTATTGATCTACTGAGGACACACCCTCCCTCATGGCACAAATACACATCACAAGATATGCTTCCGTCCAATAAGCGTTCAGCTTGATACCATCATAAGCTCTAAATACTCACTTGACTAAGCATTGTGCACACAGCAGGCACGTTATAAAATGTCACTTGTTTTTAAACCACAGCTCCATCTGCTGGATATGCTTCACTCGGCCCCAATACAAGTGGACTGTAATGACAAAAAGTGACAATTGTTAGTGCTTTTTTTCTGCAAAGCGGAACTAGCTGTGTGATGAAATTCTTGAAGCCTCGTCTCAATAACTACACCTTTAAAAAATATGTGTCAGATTGTTCTGCTTTATGTTCTGCTTTATAGCGAAATACTGTATTTGGAATCAACAGTAATGACCAAACACGTTGAAATAAATGCGCCAATAAATGCTTCTTAACGTTAACTAGCTGTGAGTGTATGTGTAAAAAAACAGATGATAACACTTCAGCTTGGTGCTTTCACAAGTTCTTGCTGTAAGCTGTGTGCGAAGGTGACATGAAGAATGTTGAAGGTTTGAATCCTGACGCATACTCAGAGTGGGCCTCAAGCTCACCTCCCTGCGTGGACGCTCATTGTGATATGAAATCCATCAGACTTATGTAATCAAGTCACTTCCTGGGGTCACCATCCACCTACACACACAGCATTTAGACAACTACTTGCGATGGAAACATATAAATGTCTCCATATATGCACTGGCAAGGGGGGCTGGGTGTTGTATCCATGGCTACCTTCTCACGCAATTCATATTATTTTTATCACAAAGGCTCTCCTGTGATTTTCCTTCTTTCTTTTCTGCTAACAGCATAGCGACACACGCAGATGCACTTCTATACAGAGGCAAAAACTATCTATTAGGAAAGGATGTGTTTATAATATTCTTCTTATCTGTGAAGAGAGGCCTGTTTTCTCTCTGACTTAAAGCACACAACCACATTTGGGCACAGTTAAAAAGTTTAAATGCCACGTCCATGCTTTGCCCCCCACCTCTAGTTTTTAGGTATATGCTGAACGACAATACCCCAATTTTTAAAATTAATTCAACTAGCCTCTTTATTTAATGTGATTTTTACACTACAAAAAGTGAATTCTTGTAATCAAATTTTCTTGTTCTGTTTGAAGTACCGGTAATATATCTCCTTAGATTTTGGTATGCACATTTCTACTACTACTACTTCTACTACTACTACTTTTAGTTCAGATTTTGCAATGTAGCTTTTTCTCTTGTACATTTATTGGTGTCATACACGTTACAATGCTGGTATTTTTTTAAGAAAAAAAACCCCCAGAAATATAGATAAATAAATGGTCACACAGGCAGCCTTGGACTGCCACCCAAAGCACATAGCATCGGACCCTTATGCATGCCCCTTCAGGTGGTGGGTCTACAGGGGGGAGATCCCGTGTGACTTCTTCAGGTGAAGGCCCAACCACCACGCGATTGCCTACGAGCCCTTCCCCTGGACCTGGCTCCAGCGTGAGGCGTGAGGTCCCTCCTCTTGTGTTTTCATACACGGCTGAAATGAATTTCCTCCGTAGGGCGGCTGGACTCACCATAAGAGATAGGGTGAGGAGTTCTGTCATCCGGGAGGGGCTCAGAGTAGAGTCGCTGTTCCTTCACATCGAGAGGAGCCAGTTGAGGCGGCTCGGGCATCTAGTCCGGAGGCCTCCTAGATGCCTCCTTGGTCAAGTGCTCCGGGCATGCCCAGCTGGGAGAAGGCCCCCGGGGCAGACCTAGGGCACGCTGGAGGGATTATGTCTCACAGCTGGCCTGGGAACACCTTGGTGTCCTCCCCGTGGAGCTGGAGGAGATGGCCGGGGACCGGGAAGTCTGGGCTTCCCTACTGAGACTGCTGCCCCCGCAAACCGGACCCAGGCAAACGGAAGAAAATGGAATGGAATAAATAAATAAATTATTATTAATAATAATAATAATAATAATAATAATAATAATAATAATAATAATAATAATAATAATAATAACTCAATTAAGACCTGTATTTCTCTAAACTTGGTGGCAACAGTTTGACTTTTCTGATTTTTTTCTACAAGATGGGTGTCGTTTCATCATCTGAAACTTTGTAAGTGTCCAATCACAGTAGGGTTCATATTTTGCTGGTATGTGGGATCGCTATGATCTGCTGTGATGTATTAAACAATTCATTTCTATTGTTGACATTTCAGCACAGAGACAGCATCCCTTCTAGTTGAGTGTAACATTCTCCATAGTTGTAATTTCACTATCAAATATTAAAATGCCCAGATTGCACCGAGTCAGCCGTTTGTGCAGTTGGCAAGGAGGAGCGGAGCCTCTGACATCGGAGGTGAAAAGTCAAAAGAATCCATACAAGGCTGCGTGATCCACATTGAACATCAAGTCCTATTGCCTGTCAAGGGAACATCCCATCATGCTCGGCACTGCCGCCCCGTCAGCCCGATGACAGCTGATGGATGCCCAGGGTAGGAAGAAGAGGAGGAGGAGGCCCCACTACAGGCAGCAAGGGGAGACTTCCTTGCTCCACTGGTGGTCCCTCACACGGAGTCTAAGCTGGTCATTAGTGATGCCTGTTGGGGAGGGCAGGGTTGCTCCTCTCCCTGATATTATTAACTTTTCATCAGCAGCTTTCAACTCTCTCTCAGGCTCCATGACTATAAATACACTGCTGATGCATTCATCATTTAAACATCAACCTCAGAAGTCAAACTGCAGCCTTTCCCGTTCACACTTTGGATTCTGACTCATTCGTCCCATGAGAAATTGTGAACCTTCTATTTTATAACTTTTAAAGCATACACACTGCAAAAACTCAATTTTCAAGAAAGTAAAAATGTCCCATTTTAAGTAACACTTTCTCATTTTTTCCTAAAAAGAAAGAATATAGAAAAAATATGTCTACCAATTTTCACATGACAAAAATCAACTTATATTGAGAAAGTATATCTAGCCAATTCTCATAAAGATATTTTTTGCCAGATATTAGTCAGTTTTTTTTAACTAACAATCTAAAAACTTGATTATTCTTCTGTGGGAGATTCAGAATATTTGTCTTAAATTAAGAATAAAACTGGTTGCCTAACGTTCTGAATTGAAGGACTGACTCACACACAGAAAATATATCTATAGTCATAAGGGGTACGTGAATAAAAATAAGAAACAATTAGCGCCTAACATAATTATGGCGTAAAGAGAACACAGCGGAAAGGAGACAGAGCATGATGTTGTTCATTCCTCTGTGTGCATCATATGAACAAATAAGTAAGTTTGATGATTAGTTTGTGCATTAAGAGATTTCATTTATATTTGTGTTCCAATCCCCGCACGGTGCAGTGTTGGGGATTCCCCCCCAAAAATGAGGCTTTATTGTTTGTTAAATGTATTTGTTTTACTTTGGATACTGCTTTATTATGATTGTTAAACTTTCCCCTTCAATTTAGTATTAAATTAATATGCAAATTTAAACCACAGCCATCGTGAGGCTACAATAAAGTGAAGCTCAAATTCAACCCATTCAAATGGAAGGATGCCAACATCAAGCTGGAATAAAACATATGTAGGATGATTACTTATCTATTTATCAGTGCTCATGTAAAACTTCATCAAAATGTGACCATGCAAAATGTAAATTTTTGATCCAGAATTACTATAAAATGAATTAACCAATTAATGATGTTCAATATTTCAAGTCAATTAAAATAAAACGGCTTACGTTTTTTAAGTGTGCAGGAGTAGGGCTTCAGGTCAAATGTCTGAAGGGGTACGCAAGTGTAAAAAGTTTAGGAAACATTGTCCTAGAGCATACCATGATTTAATTTCAAGACTTTTTCATTAAATACAAGCAATAAGAGCTTCTTCTCTTCTAGGGGGGATGCCTGTTTTGTGACGTTACGCGGGACAAAGCGGGATCAAATAATGCCTCGACTGCTTCATGAGTGCAGCAAGTGGTGGTGGCAATGCATACCCATTCCTGCATACGATGTCGTACACCAGACGTAAACACTACTTGACTTAGCTGTAAATACAGTAAGTAATGCCGGAGGGTGGTATTTCATGCCAATGCGCAACATTTTCGGTCACGAATTGTATGCCAAGCACGTAAACAGTGGGCAAACACTGCGTGAACTAATCTTCAACCTTTTCAGGCCTGCCATGGCAAATTGCGGAACAATGAAGAGGCAAAATGCATGCAAGTGTAAACACTGCCTAGGGTTATTAAACCTGATTCAAGAAAATATTACTATTTATTTTTTTATCTAGTTGATAAGTAGTGCATTTACATGCAAATCGAGCCAAAAAACATTTCAGATAGTGTTTATGACAATAGGTTTTCTTAAATTAAACAAATTTTAGACACAATCACACCTTTATCTTTAAGTAAGAAAGTTCCATCCATACAATTTGAATACGGTTCATGTCAAAAAGCTCAAATATGGTAACATGCTGACAAGTACCAACGTTGGCTGCACCGTAGTCGAGTCGTTGGCATATTGGCCCCACAATCAGGTAACCTGGGTACAAATCGCTGTCGGAACATTCCATAAATATGCATGTTTGGTTAACTGGAGACTCTAAAAATTGCCCATAGGTGTGAATGATTGTTTTTCTATTGGAAAAGCTCTGTTAAAAAATAATCTTCTAAATCTAGCCTCACAAAATCAAATTTTATCTCAATTTATGAATTTTATAAGAGCATTTTGCTTAATTATTACCTTGTAATAAGAACGTTTAATTAAAGAACACCCACCTTGCTTGAACTTAGAGCTGATTTCCTATTTTAGGACTCATTATTTTCTAGGCAAGCAAATTTTGCTTAGCCCATTGGCATAATTTTTTGCTTTAAATGCGAAAAACTGTCTCATTTTAAGATAATTTGGTCTTGTTTCAAACATGCCTGCTTTTGCAGTGCAGGCAATGTATTAAGTAAATAGGATTGTTGGAATAGGTCATTATGATGCAAGCGTAAAAAGAACTTATACAAGCAACTGAAATAGTAAAATCACTAAAGCATGGAGCGGAAAACGGTGAAAAAAAACGTCCATTACCTCCACCAAGCACAAAGACCAAGAAAGGTTTGAGACAGAAGGAAAGCCACCCATTTTTTACCGCCAACTAAGAGAAGTGCCAGGAAACACTGTAAGATTGAGTGTTTTGATGGCCTGCAACACAACACCACATGAATCCTCTGACTCTCCACCAGGAGAAGCGTGAAATAACAGGTTGTGATTGTCTGTGTTTGTGCGTGCGTGTGTGTGTATGTGTGGGCGGGCTCTGGCCTTTTCCCCTCCTCTCCTACATCCTCCATCTCTGCCGCAGCATTAACATGCAAGCAGCAGAGCTGCACCCCATCGCTCACTTCAAACACCAGCACAGCATTAGCACCCCACCACCACACCCCCAACACACACACACACACACACACACACATCTTTGCACTATGACCACAGTGAACACGTTAGTATCGTGCATTAGTAAAGGAAATTTCTATACATGTCAATGAGATGTTTTCATTTGACATTGAGCCCACGCAATAAATGACACACACATACGGGGAACAACCCACACAGTGCCAACACTGCACACACATACAAACGCACACTACTTACCTAGACTGCATCTCTTAGTTGGACTCTTCAGGGTGTTTTTATGATTCTTTCTTGGCTGTAAACTTGTGCAACACCAATAGTGTCTCCATAGTTACAAAATGTGAACACACACACACACACATGCACTCACAGAGAGAGGCCAAAAGCCTCCGCAATGAAGACGATCCATCTTTTCTGGCCCTGGCAAGACACACCTCCAGCAAACAGCCACATGCCAGTGAATGGACGCCATCCCACAAACATTTCTTTGTTAAGAAAAAGAACACTTCAATAGAAAACATCCACAACAATAAAAACAATAAAGTATGAAGTCTCTGTAAACAAAACTGCACTTCAATGCACCTGAAGTGTTCTTCAATGCATTGTTAGTTAGTTCAAGAGTAACACACTTTACCTTCCGCGGAAACATGATGTAAAACAATAGTTCCCCAATCGGTGTTGATTTGAAAAAAAATAGATCAGTAGAAAATCGAAACGTAACGCGCATCACGGACACTATGCCATATTTCAGATTTTGAATCAGTGTGACTTTCGTTATTGTCTGAATATCGACAAAAAACTGAGAAATAACCTGACCAATAACCATATAATTCAATAACCTGAATAAACTGGAAATACTCTGACGTTCACATTGGGTGTCAATGCAGACGTCAGCATATACGCTTCCTTGATTCACTTGCAACACTGTATACGCTGTTTATGTTTCATGAAGTGTTTTGTCGGAGTTTGGCCAAAAGTACATGTTTTGTATGCAGCAAAATGCGTTTGGTGCACAATAAGGTGTTATACTTAAACAGCAGCTGAAACGTACAGTAGGTTCCATCCCATCCATCCATTTTCTATGCCGCTTATCCTCACTAGGGTCGCGGGTATCCTGGAGCCAATCCCGGCTGACTTTGGGCAAGAGGCGGGGTACACCCTTGACTGGTCGCCAGCCAATTGCAGGGCACAACCTTCCCGGGGACCACCCTGACAGGTAATGATGTCTTTGGGAAAGTTTGGCAAGCGGACGAGGAAAGAGGGAGACTATAATTATCAAGCCATCCAGGAAGGGAAGGGAAGGGCCCAATTCTGGAATTTGTCCCATAAAATTGATAGCAAATGTCAGCAAAAATATATTTACGCATTTTATTTTACTTACTTATTAAAAAAAGCAGTGTTCAACCTCTGGCATGATGTTGAAAATATAAGTCAAAATATCATATTCCTAACATGTTCAATATGTAACAGGAGTAGAGCAACGCGATATCAGCCTTCATAACTCATAATGTTTATTGAATGGTCACCGATGTGGTCACTCACCAGTGCCAGTGCCACTAGTCTAGTTGGCATTGTGACTAAATGAGGAATTGACACAAAGATCTCTTTGGGCGTCATCTTCATCGTACACACAAATATTATAGAAGTCTGCCCTTGTGGAGCCAAGGTTTCGTGTTGCTTAGTGGATCAATGCCTACATCCTATGGTTCAGGTTAAATTCCTTTGCAGTACATCATCGTCCATCTGTCTAGTATCCATGATTTTCATTTGGGTTCATTTGGTCAAAGTTCCTAACAGGAGTTTATCAAAATAGCGCCCCTAGTTTTCACTCAAAATGGCCGACGGAAACCAAAATGTTTTTGAAAATGGATTCTTTAAGGAAAACTGCACTTTTTGGGAATTTTGCCCATCATCCACAATCCTTATGTGAAACATGAACACATATTTCTTTCCATTTTCTGTGCGTTCTAAAAAGAGAAAACGAGCCAGCTAGCATTGCACGTCACGGGGGGCACCTATTTCGACTATGAAGCCCTCTAAAAAAACCTCGAACAACGTTTTATTGTTTTATATACATGCTGTGATCATGCATTAACACGTACATTGATGATAACATGTAATACTTATAGTATCTTGCCGCATTTTGATGATTTAAAACATTACCGGAACTTCTTTCCTAGGCGCATTGATTTCACAGAGCCCACTGATCGGAACTAACGCTACTTCCGTCAACAACAGCATAGAGTGTGTGATTGCTATTAGTAATTATGGCAGACGTGGTGAGAGCCGCCGCTGACGACTACGCCGACGACTACCTTTGGACAAATGAGGAACCAGAGGCTTAGCTTTTTGAGCCTGAATATACAGAGGATTAGCTACAGGTTTTAGATGCTGAGCTGGCAAGAAGAGAAAGTGAAACATCGCAGCACGCGAGGGGCGAGAGAGTCAGAACTGGCATGACTTGGTGGTGTAAATGTGGAGCTTGCCAAACCACGTTGACAGACATTTAGTGTTTCTGCTGCACTGAGTAGCATACAGTGTTATGGGAATGCTTTGTGTATATGGCGGGGTGAACATTGCTCCAAGACATTGCATCGCAACGAAGGAAGAATTGTTAGCACAAAGAAACCCTTGAGTGATAGAAACTTTTTTCCACCTACCCAAAATAAACTGGAAAAGACGCCCCAGACCAGCTGGACCAGACGGACAACTGTCGATCGAGTAAGTCACCATGATATTGATTGTGATACATGGATCACATAGTGATTGATATCACAGCTATATACACTGTCCATCTAGCCGTGCAGGAAGAAAACATGGAATGTGGGATAATACATTACACATCAGTTGTCTATTCATTGCTGTTCATATGCTTGTTCTTGTTTCACAATCAGTACTTTTCAGCTTATTGCCATAACCTTCAACAATACACCTGCAAGTCATCATTTATAACCTGGCGTTAACTTTTCAAAACTAACAACACAGTAGCAGCACCAGCAACTCTCAGGAGTGGCTTGAGGCGTTGTGAGTGACGCTGAGACATCCACCACACTCAGCGTCACTCACAACACCTATAGCGAGGCGTTGTGTTGCTCCGCCAGAAATATAATTCTTCGTGTTAAAATAGCAATGTCGCTGTAGCTGGGTTAATATACAGGTCACTTATGTAAATGGAACACTGTTGTTGTTTTTTTTTGTTTTTTTTTAAGTCTTTAAAGCCTAAGTAGGTGCCTCCCGTGACATGCAATGTTAGGTGGCTCATGCTAACTTGTTTTCTCTCATTAGAATGCACAGAAAAGGGAAAGAAATGTGTTCATGTTTCACATAAGGACTTTGGATCTTTAAGACTTTTTTTTACTTTTTTTTTTTTATTACTAGTGTACTTTCATGATACGTCTCCACCAACTTTCGTAAAGATCCATGAAACGGGTGGCAGGGACAATTTTTTTCTGAATTTATAGGGGGTGATAGTCAATTGGGGTGTTCAAAGCAAGCTGAACCATATTGTTTCAGGAAGTGCCCAAATGACATGTTTTATATATCAGCCCACTTCTTTTTCATCATATGTTGTGAGTACAGCATGGCAGTGAAGACTGCTCATTGCTTCATTACTTCACTTCAGAGATCAGCTGTGGTGACCCCCGACAGGGAAAAGCTGAAAGTAAAAAATAAATAAGTAACACATACATTTCATATCGGAGTATTGGTACTTTTGATATGTAAAATGCTACATTTCAATAAAAAACAAATGTTGACCATGTGTAAAAGACCCCCGCAGAGTGTCATTATATGCGCTTCGTTTTAACCACTTTACCTCCAAGCCTCGTGTTTCTTCTTCAGAATCATTGGTTTATTGTGACACGCTTATGTTGTGTTTCATTCGCACAGTCACCTTCAGAAACACGTTTAAAACGCTGCCTCTCACGAGGTTGACACATTCTAACTGCTGTTTTCTGTCTTTCTTTTCCTTGTTGTGACATGCGTGCGTGCGTGTGTGTGTGTGTGTGGGGATTCACATGTGACTGTGTCGTCTAAATCATGTAGGCGCTGCAGCAGAGTGTCAGATATCGACGCCATGGCAACAACACAAAACTGCGTGGCCACAAATGACAATCAAAGTGGGAAAAAAGGGACAAACTGATGTGGTGTCCAAGTCGTTTTGTATGTACTGTATGTACAGTACAATTGTACGTACTTATAAATCTATGTATGTCTCATTAGTTGTGTGTCTCAATTCACGCACTTAAGTACTTACAGTACACTTCGTGTTTTGAGTGCATGCTTTGTGTTCCCACCGAGAAGTAATGCAGTATGCTGTCAGTACCCGGAAGTTGCACTTGCCAAAATGGATCCTTAATAGTCACCATCTGAGCTATGTAGCAGAATGGGAGGGATTACCAACCAAAAAGCGACGGCATAATCTCCGTCTCATTTGAAGCAGTGGGTACATGCAAGTGAGAAAAAGGAAAAAGAAATATATTTTTAACTATTGTAAAATCTAAAAGTGGGGGGAAAAAGTTGGCTGTTATTTTATCAAGAGATCCAAATGTTGACAAAAAAATAGAAGAAGAAGATGGAAAAAAAGGAGATCCAATCGTCATTTTCGGCGAAGTGATGATAATGAATTCGCGACAGCGCTACGCTCTCAAAAATTGCACACTGAGAAACTGAGTAAGTACACAGTGTAGACGAGGGGTGTCCAAACTTTGTCTGTTGAGGGCCACATACTGAAAATAAAATGATGTGGGATGCCACTTTGATATTTTTGTGTAGTTTTCAATTTTGTAAAAAGGCTAAAAAAAACTTACCCAACATACATTTAACAAAGCTCTGTTTCACTATTAGTTATTAATGTCAATATTACAGCTTCTTTACATTTTGCCTTTTTAGTTTATTTTTTTATTTTTTATTTTACTTCTGCTATGTGCCGTGGGCCAATAAAAAAAACAAGCTGCACGCTGCAAATGGCCCCTGGGCCGCACTTTGGACATCTCTGGTGTAGACAGTACAATTGTTGACGTGTACTGCTGGCTGTGGGGCAGGGAGGAACGCTTCCATTGTGACGGCAAAATAAAAAATAAAAATGGCATATTTTTCTTTGTTTGTTTCCCATATGATAGAAAACAGGCTACTTCCTGCTTGAGATGCAACATTAGGACTGGACATAAAAGACTACCTACCTTGGTTTTGAAGGAAAACTGCACTTTTTTCGAAATTTTTCCCATCATCCACAGTCCGTATGTGGAACATGACCACATGTCTTTCTCTTTTCTGCGCGTTCTAAAGAGAGAAAAACAGCTAAAAAACAGCTAGCATGTGGGAGCTAACAATGCAAGTAACGGGACACACATATTTCGACTATAAAGCCCTAAAAAAAAAAAAATCCACAAAACATCAACAATGTCCTGTTTACATAACAGACCTGTATATAAGCCAAGCTACAGCAACATTGTTATTGTTATTGTAGCAGCTAGCACAAAGAACTATATTTCTGGCGTTGTGCAGCGCCTCATACACTACCGAGCGCTGTTCAAAAAAAATGCGATAGGAGACCAATCTGTACCGACTACGAAACAAGAGCAAGCATATGAACAACTACGAATGGACAACCAAATTATCTGTAAAATTTTAGCCCACACTCCATGTTTTGTTTATGCACAGCTAGATGGACTGCGTTGTTATCATGTGCTAAGTGCTCCATGGATCACAATCAATATCATGGTGACTTACTCGATGGACAGTTGTCTGTCTGGTCCAGCTGGCCTGTGGCGTTTTTTCCAGTTTGTTTTGGGTAGGCAGAAAAAAGTTTCTATCACTGCAGGGTTAGCGCTAACATTTCTTCATTCGTTGTGATGCAATCTCTTGGAGCATTTGTCCTCCTCGCCATACACACGAAGCCTTTCCATCAGTGGTTACACTGTATGCCACACTCCATTTCTGTCGGCATGGCTTGACAAGCTCCACATTTACATCGCCAGGTCATGCCTGTGTAACGACTTGCCCCCCATCTGCTACGAAGTTTCCTGACTGTGTGGCTAACATGCTAAGATACTAGGCCACCATGCGGCCCTAATCCATTCCAGACACCCAAAAATATAGCACCGTTCCCAGTCTCTGAATGATAGCAAAACACTTCTTTTGTCTTACCCACTTGTATTTGTCCGTTTACATATTAGGCGAAGTGGAGGAAGACTTTAACGACAGAAGAGGGTCTCCAGGCTCTGGCACTTTCTCCAGCCGTGACTTCCTCTAGCCAAAGACTGGACTGTACTGTATTTGTACCGAGTAGACGCGTGACACAAAACAGTTGTACTTCCTGTCCCTCACTTTTAATTGGTATGCTTCTGGACCAAATCAAAGGTTCCAGGTCAAAAATTCCTAGTTACACCACTTGCGTTGATCCATGGCGGAAGTCGAGTGACATTCTTTTAGCACTATAGTTTTGTTCTTCAGCACACACACACACACACACACACACACACACACACAGACACACATGATTTCAGGGATGCACTTATGAATACTAATAACTTAACATTCTCTACACACACTTGCTGCGTAAGGGGAGCTGGCCTGATTCCGATGTTTTCTTGTTTATGTACAACATTCTGCCCGCAGTCACGATCCATATGTATGTATCCACCTATCTTTCTGGATGCTCCCTCCAGACTCATGAGGGAATTCCATGATTTGTGTTTACCAAAACAACAATCTGCACTTTGATAAAAGTATCGACGTAGTTAAACAATAAATAGCTTTAAGTGCAGACTGAGTTGTTTCCTGTGACGCAAAATGTGGTTCTCTTTTTATTTTTCCCTCCCCACAGGTGTTAAACAGAAATGTTTTTATTCAAAGTGTAAGTGTAGCGGGCTGACAGCTGACTTGGTGACCTTTGTTGACCTTTCGTGAGCACGTTGCAGAACGTGGGTGAGGATGCCGCTCCGATCGATAACACCCACCCATCTCCTGCCCGAGGAGCCGACAGCAGACTGACACTGAGCGCACTCACATCTGCCTCTGCACCACTTTAACAGTGTGTGTGTGTGTGTGTGTGTGTGTGTGTGTGTGTGTGTGTGTGTGTCTGTGTGCGTGTGTTTGCACTTTGCAGCCTCTCTCATTGACACAAACTTGTTCTCCTGCAGGCTGAGTGAGTCAAGCAGAGAAACAAGCACCAGCCCGCGGTCTCAGCAGTGCCCCCCACAGGCAGCCATGATCACGACAACCTGCTGCTGACTAAATGATGCAAGGAGGGATGCAGGATGCTGTAAAGTACTTTTGAATAATGCACTGCACACTTGTCTATTTCCGTTTATAGTCTATATTCCCCGTGTATGAATACATTTTGACTGCTCTTGCTTCCTCTTCATCGGGTTCCAATTTAATAAAAACATTACATTTAAATTCGAATTAGACCAAAAAGTACTTTATAAAATGATTAAATTATAATGAGCAAGAATTGGTAAGTTAAATTTTAAAAGTAATAATGAAATAGTATACAGATACATACAGGTAGTTTAAAAAAAACAAGTCTTTTTGCGTCAGGGGTCGCCACAGCTAGTCAATTGCATGAGTGATTTGTAGCGGTGTCTTAGAATAGTCGACTACTCAACAGTTAGATTTCTTCAGAATCTGATTCGACTATCAATCTCGCAGTTGAATCATATGAAAATGTCATGTGATCAAGATTGTACCATTCTGACTACACGGGGGTGCCCACGGCTGCATTTTTGCATAGAATGTACAGTACATAGCCTTTTTGATCCAACTTCTGCCTCACTTGTGTTAATAAAGAATTGAAAATGACGTGTGTGTTAATAAATGAGAAATACTTACGCAAGATGGCGGCGTGTACACGCAACAAAGCACAGCATCTCTACTAGATTTGCAGTTTTGTTGTGTTATTTGGCTCATACCGGGTCTGGTTTAACATCTTCCACTTGATAAGAGCTTTTGGATATTGGATTTTGCAGCGCCAACAATTTATCACCGATCTTCAACTCGTCCCTGAGTACTGTACTCTACAAAGCCCTGGTGATGTGACTTAGTTCTTAAGCCGGATGCCCAGCTTAACGCAATCCTCCAATTTAACCAGGCTTGGGACCAGCACTGGAATCTCCAATGGCTGGGTGTTGCAGCCCTGGTCAGCAATCAAACCTGTGCCGTTAGCATGAAAGGCAGCAGCGTGTAACATTACTACACCTAGGCGAAAACACCAAATAGAGTAAATTCAGAAATTCCAAATATCTGTTTTCTTTTATCTTTTTCTCTCCACCTTGTTACTTTGCTTCTTCCTCTCAATTTAGGCTGATTTATTTTTTTTTCTATTCTGTTATTTATTTGGTTGGTTCACTCTATTTAGGAGTGATATTGAGTAGTACACCCACTATCAACCACCATTGTGCCAAGGATGTGTCCTTGTCTCTGTTAAACCGTTCCCCCCTGAAAACTAACTAACTAACTAAGCAACCTTCACATTACAATCCTATTGTAACAGACGCTGCATTTGTACTTTGCTACGACTTTTGTGATTAATTCAATCGTGTCTCACCTTGTTTATCAAAGTTCTAATGCTTGTAACTTTTTGCAGCTACAGTAAATAATTTTTTTTTAAAGGACAGATTCTTCTAAGAATCAGAAATATGCAGTGCTTTTGAATGCCTCATCAGTGCATGGTGTACACTGCTTATTAGGAGGAAGAAAGGAGACAGATACAAGTTGTTCATCATTATGTGTGCATTCTATGAACAAATAAACCACCCACACAAACATAATAAAGATGATTGAATGATTCACGAGGCACAATCTGTCTACAATGTCCCAATTCTAACAGAACCACTATCCATTCTTTACAAAGACGAGTCACCAACGTGTGGATGCTTTGTTTGGGCATTCTATTCCTCTGACTAGTTTGTTAGGTGCGCCGTACGATAACATAACAGTGTACAAAAACTAAGACATATTTTCCAACAAAAGATTTCTGTAATTTCCTTCCGAATCCTACAAAAACCAGGGCATACCAGGGCACCACTGTAGATCTTTAGACTATGCTCATGCTCACTGCCTTTAACAGCATCAGTCAATATGAAATGAAATTGAAACTGACTCTAAATGCTGGTGCCTGCACGCTGCAAGGGGACGCAGTCTCACACAGAGTGGAGAAAACAATTAAGAGAAGGTCAAAAGCTGCAGGACTGGCATCACTGGGCTCGCTAATTAGTCTTAATTGAGTGCAGATGTCTGATTAAATGTGCAGCAGATGAAAGCAAGCAGCTCAGCTTGTGCTGTGGACCGCCTTGACTGTGTTCATGGTGCTAAAATTGATACAGGTCGCACCGGGTCTGAAGCATCACATTTGGTCACCATCCCTTCCGAAGCTGCGACGCTATGTGAAATTATTGTTGTTGTCTTTCCATTAGGTCGGATCTAAATAAAAACCTAATCAACACACAAAAAACCTGAAGAACACAACACAGAGTCAAGGAGGAGGTTCCCCTTCTATGCTCAGCGGCATGGTAAGGTGCAACCATCACCCCACCATCACGCTTCAATTCCATTGGAAGTCCATTCAGCTATGAAGGAAGAGTCTCCCCCATGGCCTCCTGCTCATTGATTAGCTGTCATGGCCCAGAGGGGTGTGAGGGGGGAGATTGGGGCCGTGCAGGAAGCTCAGAGAGGAGGATGAATGCTGCAGAATGGGACGTCAAGTGAGGAAGAGAAGTCGTTCTTCTCCCTCTCACATTTGAAACTTCTCATTGCTCAACTGAGGTGAATGCCATGTTCTCTTTGGGCCATGGTTTGCCTCTCAGCTTAGTCTCTGCTGGGATTGGCTGTGACCATCCTGTCCCCTTCCTGATTTGTTATTTTTTTGCATGTTTGTCACACTTAAATGTTTCAGATCATCAAACTAATTTTAATGTTAGTCAATGACAATACAACTGAACACAAAATGCAGTTTTTGAATGATTTTTTTTATTATTAAGGGAGAAAAATATCAAAAACCTACATAGCCTGTGTGGAAAAAGTGATTGCACCCTAAACCGAGTAACTGGTTGGGCCCCCGTTAGCAGCAACAACTGTAATCAAGTATTTGCGATAACTTGCAATGAGTCTCTGACAGCGCTGTGGAGGAATTTTGGCCCACTCACCTTTGCAGAGTTCTTGTAATTCAGCCACATTGGATGGTTTTCCAGCATGAAACACCTTTTTAAGGTCATGCCACGCCACAGCAAGTCAATAAGATTCAGGTCAGGACTTTGACTAGGCCACTCCAAAGTCTTCATTTTGGTTTTCTTCAGCCATTCAGAGGTGGACTTGCTCGTGTGTTTTGGATCATTGTCCTGCTGCAGAACCCAAATTGGTTTCAACTTGAGGTGACGAACAGATGGCTGGACATTGTCCTTCAGGATTTATTTTATTTTTTTTTCGCCAGATGTAATGGGACACACACCTTCCATTAAGTCTCCTCAGACCACAGAATATTTTCCCAAAGGTCTTGGGGATAATCAAGATGTTTGCCAGCAAGATGGCAAAACTGAGATGAGCCTTAATGGGGGGGTTTTTCAGCAGTGGTTTTCGTCTTGGAACTCTGCCATGCCGGCCGTTTTTGCCCAGTGTCTTTCTTATGGTGGAGTCATGAATACTGACCTTAACTGAGGCAAGTGTTTTTATAAGTGGCTTTATTTATTTTAGTTTTTTAATTGAATTATGTATTTATTTTTTACCTACTTCTTGGATTTATTGCTTTTATTGTTTTTACTTCTTGTTTTAAATATGTTACTGTTGTACGTTTCTTTGTTTTTATTTGATCTTTTAGTTTTTACTGTAGTAATTTTTACTTTTACTTATTATGTATGGTTTTACTAGTATGTGCAGCACTTTGGAAACAGTGTTTATAAAACGTGCTAAATAATTAAAGTGGATTGCATTGGATTGGAATTGAGGCCTGGAGTTCTTTGGATTTGGTTGTGGGCTCTTTTGTGACCTCGTCCCTGCACTCTTGGGGTAATTTTGGTTGGCCGGCCACTCCTGGGAAGGTTCACTACTGTTCCGTGTTTTTGCCATTTGTGGATAATGGCTCTCACTGTGCTGCGATTGGCTGGCAACCAGTCCAGGGTGTAGCCCGCCTCCCTCCCAAAGTCAGCTGGGATAGGCTCCAGCAAACCCCCGCGACCCTAATTAGGGTAAGCGGCATAAAAAAATGGATGGATGGATGGCTCTCACTGTGGTTCGCTGGAGTCCTAAAGCTTTAGAAATGGCTTAATAACCTTTTCCAGAGTGATCTCAATTAATCTCAGTTAAGTTATGTTTTAAGAGGGAGGGCAATCACTTTTTCACACAGGGCCATGAAGGTTTGGATTTTTTTTCTCCCTTAATAAAAAGTTTTTATTTAAAAACTGCATTTTGTGTTTGGTTTTCTTGACATTGACTAATATTTTACATTTCTTTGATGATCTGAAACATTAAAGTGTGACAACAACAAAAAAGAAATCAGAAAAGTGGCAAGCACTTTTTCACAGCAGTGTAGATGAGCTTTCAATGTGAGTCCACAGACTTTATGTAACTTCTTGTCTATAGTCTTCTTTTCTTCTCACCATCTTCTCTTCTCACTGTCTTCATCTATTAACATCCCTTGTTGCCCCACTGAGTTATTTTGGTAGTGTCATAACTTTTAACAAAGTAAACACACATATTGCTTACGGAGGTAAACTGTGACAAAGACTTTTCCAAGTTGATACATGCAGTGTGCGATCTTGCTGATGTTGTTTAGAGAGAAGAGCACCTGTTCAGATTCATAATCAGGCTGACGTGACAGGAGGACCAAGCCAGCGGGGATATGGCGGGTTCATTAGCACCCTCAAAGGGGACACAGTCATTTATAATTAAATGTTCAGGCTTTTCCATTATTGATGAGCAGCAGTGAATGTTTTTTTTTTCCAGGAAAAGCTGCAGACAACGTGAAGAAAGTAAGACGAGTGAAGCTAATTAGACCTGACAACGACTTCGCCTTGTTATTTCAACCCCTGACCTCGGAGTCGCGACTTAATTGTCGCAATATTGAAGTGAGACAACAGAGAGAGACAAATTCACACACAAACAGCGTTGAAGCAAGATGGGGAACATGTCGGCACGGAACTCCAATTAGCAAGAGAGACAAGTAGAAGAATGCAATGCTGAAGGCAAAGCTTTGCTTTAGCAAACTAACATGCCAGATGATTTACATCGCACAGTCGCAAGGTGATAGAAGGCATGAAATGTATTTGCGTGTATCTAAAAAGTCTACTTTCAAACGTTACATACTTGTTTTTGTACAAAGTCTTCAACAAATCTGACATATATTTTCATAAGCATCAAAGACAAAGAGTCTTGTCATGTTTTTGTAGACATCACATACAATTTTGTGCTCAAAGAACTGAGCGCAGGAGTTTATGTAAACACTCAAAATAATTTGATAGATAATAGTCTTCTACTAACCTCAGGTTAACATTTTTGTAAACATCTGAGTCTAGTTTGTAGTTTTTAGCGAACTTAACATTTGCTAAGTTGAGTGTAAACATACTGACTCTTCTGTTTTGACTATGTTGCTTGTTGTTCTGATAAAGGTGCCGCTATCACAATGTAGACAACCCCTCTTCCTGTTTACATGATTGCCCTCACTTCTTTTATCTTAGGCCACCATTCATCAAAACAATCTAAGCACAGTGTTGATAAAACATTCATGAACAGCTTTTCTTATTAAGTGCATGCATGTGTGTGATTGTGTGTATTTGAGTGCATGTGTGTGTGTGTGTGTGCTGATGAGTTGTTCCCCGTGTGCTCATTGACAGCCGCCCGCAATGAAATGCTGACTGGCAGCCATAACTCTGCAAACACATTTCATTGGTCTCTCCCCCCCACTCACGGTGTATCTCTCTGGTCCCATTCCTCCCTCTATTCTTCCCTCTATCTCTCTTTCACATGAGAAAATTGTGTATCTTTGCTGACATGTACATATCCATGCGGCTCGAAGTGAGGGCACGTCACATCATCAACATGAACTGCGGGCCCGACCATTTGATTATAATCAATCATCAAATTAACACCAACCAACACGAATCATTAGTGGAAGATTCTATTCCTAATCTACCGTAAAGCAGTCATGTAGTCCACACACAGCATCAACACACCATCTGGCAGCGTGAGAGAACTTGTTGCCTTCGTCGAGTCAACACTTTCAAAACACTTCAACTGCTCTCAGATTTAGAACAAAGCAAAGTGCTGACTCGGCTGTTGGTGGGATCACGACGGGCTTTTCCCGCCGTCCTCATAAGTGTATGTGTGTGTGTTTATGTATACAAAAACTGCTACGCTATCACGCTCCAACACAATTACACAACCAACCCTGTCTATTGTTAACATCAAGCATCCATCTGATTTAAATGCTGCTTCGACAAGCACTGATGTTCAGTCAACAAAATGCACGTGTTTTTGTTGTCATCAAACCCAATTTAATCTTCAATAAACCTAATGACTGTGATTTAGTTATATCATTATAGTATCAAAGTTTCAGTTAACACGTATCAATATATTCATTTACTAATTAACAGTGAATTTCTTCCCTGGGTGTACAGGTTGAGGAGGATGAATGGTGCAGTGCTTCTTCGTCTTCTTCATGGCTCCACTGCGTCATCTCGCTTCAGCAAAGTGCTGCAGTCACTTTTCAGCCCACCCTCCTTCACCAAAAAAAAAAGACAACCACAAGAGTGTGCACATGGACGCTTGTTGCAGTGCATGTTGCAGTGTATGGACACACCATTGCATGTGTCAGAGCTTGGCTGCCATAATCCTCATTGATTGTTGGCCAGGAGAGGAAAGAGCTTTGTGGAGAAATAGTTGTTGTGAGCATCGACTCTGAGTCTGACTTCTACACTGTCACTATCTGCCTTTTAAAAAAAATAATCTGTCAGTGTTCGGTATCAGTGTTATGAAACAACAAATACAACAAATACAAGAAAATTTACAAGAAAATAAAACTATGCTCAACGACATTCAGGAGAACCTCTAAGGTCCAAGACAATTCCTTATCATTTTTCCCCAAATACAGTCACCACTCACTACATCGTGGTGTCATTGGTGTCAGTAATGTTACTGTAATGTTCGGTGAGACACACAATCACCAGACTTGACTGCCAGATCAACAGGCTTTTATTGCAAGTTTGAATGATCTCACAACGGGCACAATAATAACACACAATAATAATACTCATAATAATAACGGATTACTGTGCAGCAGTAATCCACTCACCTCAGAACCTCCAATCTCACTTCCTGTCCGCCACACATGCGGAACACATTTATTGCAACACAAACCAGCGTGAGTCTTATTTATGCTTTCAATGGGTTATTTTCTCTGATGATCTCTATAGTATGTCTACTATATTGGGTAATATGAATGTAAAGGTGGCTATAGGTGTGTTATTTCATATTTAGGGGGCTCTAATAAAAACTGTTTATGCTCTATGCTCTAATCCTACTTCGCTGAAATTAACTTATCACTGTCGTGTCTGGAGCCAATGAAACCGCGAGGGATTACTGTAACGGAAGTAGAAATATTCCTCGTTCCAGGTTCAAACTGTCACAATCATCAAACACTGTGGAGTTTTAGCATGAAGTCATACAAGCGTAAAACTTATTGAACCACAGCCAACAGTAAAACATACTGGGCAACAATGTTGATGTGTTCTCCCTGGACCTTGCTGAAGGTCATGCAGCATAACATAAAAGGGGCATGAAAATGGAATAAATGGTGAACCTTTTTTCTTCCAAAATGGACTAATGGCTGATGGACAGATTGGAAAAAGAAAAGATGATGCAGGACAGATCAAAAGCTAGCTGCCAGGGCTGAGAGTCAAGACAATGCTGGAATCACAGATGACTGCAGGTAGGTCTCAATTAGATTAAATGAATCTCAAATTTAACAAAAACAAAAACAAATTGACCATTATTGGCAAAATGACATGGAGGGGATCATGGAGGCACCCACCAGAAGTTGAACACAAAACAAGAAAGTCCACCTCAAGTAAGTGGCTGAAGAAAAAAGCCTAGTGGCCTAGTCAAAGTCCTGACCTGAATTGAGATGCTGTGGCATGACCTTAAAAAGGTGGTTCATGCTGGAAAACCCTCCATGTGACTGAATCACAACAATTCTGCAAAGATGAGTGGGCCAAAATTCCTCCACAGCGCTGTAAGAGACTCATTGCAAGTTATTGCAAACGCTTGGTTGCAGTTGTTGCTGCTAAGGGTGCTGCAATTAATTGAATTTCATCCCTTCTCTTGGCCAAAAAAGGGACGTTAGCATTTTATTGTCTTTTTGCAACACTGATGACGTTCAGCTTTAATAAAATTGCCTTTTATTGGGCAAGTCACCCTATTTGATAAGTTGACCATACACAATTTAGGCAGACAATACTGATAATAATAATGTATGAATAGGAAGAATGAATAATGAAACATCGTAATCAGCCATGACTTCTTCCAAGCTGAACACAATCTATTTCAAAACACTCACAGGGTCGATTGTTTGGACATTTTTTCTGTGAAGTTTTAGGTGTTGAAGTGCTAGTGAAGTGCTTAAAATTGTAAGGACTGCATCTTAACTGAACTGCATGTTCAAATGTTGAGAATGTTGTTTCTGTTGCTCTTTCATAATATGGGAAACTGCAGGCTCCAGAACAATCAGCAAGATATGTTCTTGCAGTGTGACGAGAAAGGCGCTGACTTGTTTACAGGCTGATGCCTGCACGAGTAGGGTGAAGGACACTGTGGAGGGGGAAGGGTTCGGATGATACCATCAATCCAGGCTTTATGATCTGTCCGTCAACCACTAAAATGTGAGCCTGGATATCAGTCAGCGGGTCAAACCGAGCCTCAAAGAAGCAGGTCATCAGCGAAAGAAAGAAGGATGGAAGGAGAAGGTGAAGGATGGAATAAGATCTGGGAGGATGGATGTGGGAGGGCCTTATATACTACACAGAAAACATTATATGTCTCTACAATCAATTGTGACATTTGTTCTTCTTTGTGTGCTTCTGTTTGCTGAAGACAATGAAGAGAAGTCCTTAGCCGATCATAACCAGTTTGCATAATAAGGCTCATACTGGTTTGACTGCTTTAAATCAAAGTAAATAAATAAAAGTTGCCTGAAATGTCACCTGCAGCTCAGACTACTCAGTTAAATATCAATTAATTTAATTAAATGATTTTACACTGACCAACTTTGCTCAAGTCAAAACATAGCTACACTCCATTACTATGTGTTTAATATGTAAAAAACTATTATACTGTATATATATAGGATCATTTTAAGAGTATCGAGTCATTTTTCCTCTCAAATGCTGTGTTTTTCTCTCGCAGTACGATAAACTCTTAAAACTGCTGTTACAGCTGCTGTCCGCCTGTTTATTATTATTGACATTTTTCAAAGCTTTTGACCTTGTGCCATCACTAAAAATGTGTACAAGTGCCAGCGCTTACAGTGGTGCATTTGTATTGCTCTTTAGCCACAGCGTGAGGACAAACCAGGCCGCGAAGGAAGACGCTGTTTAAAGTCCTCTGGGTCACTTCTATGAGGAGCCATGCAGTGTCACAGTGTAAATTATGTAGAAGTCCTATAAGGTTTTGCTCTTATGGCCATACATATTTGACTAAAGCTGCTGTTCCCCAAAGGCTTAGGAAGCACGCAGCACTCAACATTCACTATATATGTTTACATGCGCGCACACACACACACTTGCACAGATAAAACTTGTGGCATCAATATCTGTGCGACCTTTAGCACACAGCTTCTTATATGGTTCCCATGACAATGACTAACAATATCGGTGTTGCTAAAAATGCTGATTGAAGTAAAATGAGAGAATAGGAAAAGTACAACAAAAATCTGGTGTGTGTGGAAAATGTTTTTTAAATATTAGTGTACACATGGACATGGCCTAAAAATAGAACTTTGTTTGCTACTCATTTGTGTCCAATGCATACAAATCTCTAACAGAACAGAGCCAGAGTCTGCTCTTTAGACTTCCTTTTCAATAAGCAGAACAGCTCATTTCATTGCAGGATGCCTTAATCAGTGTTTCCATTGTAAATGGTGCCAAATGATACATAATACCTGTACCGTTCCACTTTTCAGCACCCCGTACGGTTTGCTTGTGGAGGGTGGAGGCAAACATGCTGATATCTGTTGATTGGTTGACAAAGAAAAGTCAGTATTGTATTCAAATAAGAATGGAACTGATGTTGTCTGTGTCGTTTATTAACGCATAGTATAATTATTTAGCACTGTAGAATCGTCATCTTCTGAGTTTACTTCATTGACAACTGGGTCAGAGTTTACCATTCCAAACCATATAGCGCTTGGCGTCACGGTGGCGTTGGAGAAGTAGCCAAGGGATGCCCTTCCGAGAGGCTTGCCGTCTTTATTGGATTATTGAAGAGTGGAGGAGCTGCAGCCCAAGCTGAGGCCTCACACTCATGATCACAATCACCAACATCAATACTGGCCTCCCTCAGCAGTTATCCATTATGCTCCCCTGCCGCCCCTCTGCTGGGAATCCCACACTTATGCTTTATATAACCCAGCCGCTGCTGCAGTCAAGGCGCTGTGACGCTGATTAAGTGACGGCTACTGCTTTAAATCAGCTGCGCCTCTACCTGGGACAATGAATCATGAAGCCATCTATACACACACACACACACACACACACACACACACACACACACACACACGCTCCCTCTCATTGGTCCTGTCAGCTCACAGTTGAGGCCGTTACAACATTTGGGCAGGTCCCCATTACAAAGCACTTCAGCACATTCCTCTGGTTAGGATTGGACAACTTCCTCGTCCTCCTCCTCCTCACCTGCAGCCTGTTTATCAAGCAGCCGCCATCAGGCTGGAAATTAAATTTGTGTGTCAGCAAGTGTTTGTTTCCTCCTTATTGCACCAACACTGTGCACAAATGATAGGATGCATGTCAACAAAGACTACGGCTGTATTCAGCTAGAGGCAATAATGTTACTGTCCTGCAGCCGGCTCACAAAAACATGCAATAACAAATAATATTAAAAACAATAATAATGTAAAACAATAATATGGTAACAATGGCATTATTATAAATACTATTATTGTCACATTATTTCCACATTATGAGTACACCCTAGTTCTTATATTCTATTATTACATGAATAATAGGCATTATTGCAGTTTTACATGAGCGTTTTGTATTACGGTTTGTACATGGGTAGCGGTAGTAGTTATTATTATAGTTATATGTACACAAATTGGGAGGAGCAATGAGACACACCTGCAGCCAAGCCGGTACCTGCTTGCCAATCAATGGTAATGGTTTAATTTATTTTGAACACGCATACAAGTTACACTGGAATACATCACATGTTACAATTCACAATTCCACATGTCCAAAACAGAGTAGGAAGAAGCAAAGCTTATTTAATCCTACGCACTCTCTGTTTCACATCAATTGCAATACATTTGTTCACTCCGTGTTCAAAATGTGCCCTTTAATAATTCTGAAATAACATAAGAAAATGATGACAATGTGGTACAATAGGAGTCAAGGTTTCTAATCTATAGTTAATTTCCCCGCTGTGGGATAAATACAGTACATACATACATAATCACTACAGATACATTATATAACATTCATAATAACCATATAAGAATAAGTGATGAAAAGGTTATTAGTTGACAGAAACACAGTTTGATGATGATGAGTGAGTACAGACAATTTAATGCTTCAAGTATTCCTAAGAAATGAAGAATAAGTAGGAAGTGCAAGAGTGGTTAGACACAGCATTATACGGTATGTACACAATGGTTCAGGGTTCTTCTTCCTTGGACTTTGTAAACATCAACTGCTTGTACTGTTTCTTGAAATTGCTCATTTTAGCGCATTGTTTGACTTCTTTACTCAATCCGTTCCATAATTTGATTCCACATACTGATAAGCTGAAGGGTTTTAGCGTTGTTCGTAAGTGTAAGTGTTTTAAGTTTAATTGATCCCTAAGGTCATATTTCTCCTCTCTTGTTGAGAAGAATTGTATTACGTGTTTGGGTAGCAGGTTATTGTTTGCTTTATGCATAATTTTAGCTGTTTGAAGCTTTACCAATTCAGTGCATTTTAATAATAGTGATTTTCGGAAAAAAAGGGTTTGCATGTTCCCTATAATACTGTGTTGCATAAGATTACCACGTATTGTTTCCACTCATTTGATCCGTCTCGCCGCTTCATCAGTTCATGCTCCACATATCTTCCTCGTGTCACTAGCTTGTGGTAAATTATCCACCTGGTGTTAGTCTGGGAGTACTCTCTGCACCATAGCAATAGCATTCATTGTCCCAGCTTTTTTTGGAGTTTTGATTGTGCGTTTCTACCTTTTTGCATCGTGGCGTCATTGGAATTTTACTGAAGTTGAAGTGTAAACCTGAACTATTGCCTCATCTCTGCATCTCTGAGTCCAAACCACAATCAATTGTTAGATGTAATCAGAAACTTTGTCATTGTACAGAGTACAACAAAAATGATGTGCAAAACCTCTTTAGTGCAACATAAAAGTCTACAAATAATAAAAAAAATCAATAAAATAATAAAAAAGGATACTATAATAGCTGTAAAAGCTTCCCTGAACTTGTATTCTAAAATTAGCTGCCATGTCTTATTCATTCATAAATGGCAGCTAATTTTAGAACACAATAAATAAATACTACCCCGTTATATTATTATTGGTTATGTTACAATATTTCACATTTGTTGGGTTACAGGTGGGTTACCTGACAAGGAAAAGTTATAGATTTATTATTGTTATGGCCCGGTGATACAGTATGTGCTGTTTCGCAGTCTGGTTTTTGCCTTCAGCATCCTGTACCGCTTCCCTGAGGGGAGCATTTGGAACAGGTGCTGTGCAGGGTGAGAAGGGTCCTTCAGGATGCTGCAGGCTTTCCTGTGGCAGTGGGACTTGTACAGCTCCTCCAGGGAGAGAAGAGTGCAGCCTGTGATTTTTTTGGGCTGTGTTGATGACCCTCTGTAAAGCTGTCTTCTCCTGAACAGTGAAGCTTACAAACCACACTGGGACGCAGTATGTAAGTACACGCTCAATCGAGCACCTGCA
This sequence comes from Dunckerocampus dactyliophorus, assembly GCF_027744805.1. Taxonomy (NCBI): domain Eukaryota; kingdom Metazoa; phylum Chordata; class Actinopteri; order Syngnathiformes; family Syngnathidae; genus Dunckerocampus; species Dunckerocampus dactyliophorus. The sequence continues at coordinate 14,210,297 of NC_072826.1, read as the reverse complement.
GAAGGACACCAGCAACTCCTTGGCAAGGGCGTTGCTGTTCAAAACTCTGAGGTAGTGTAGTCGTTGCTGGGTTTTCTTGATCAGCGTGATAGTGTTGGTGTTCCAGGTGAGGTCTCCATTCAGGTGAAAGCCCAGGAATTTGAAAGTAGAAGTGCTTGATCCAAAGGCAGGTGGAATGTGGCAGTCCGAGGTTGTTCTGTTTTGGTACCAGCCCGTTCGGGATGATGGTACTGAATGCCGAGCTTAAGTCAATGAATAGAGGCCTGACATAACTGTGCTTGCGTTCAAGGTGGGTCAGTGTAGTGGGAAGGACAGTGGCTATGGCACCCTCTGTTGACCTGTAAGTCCTGTATGCAAACTGGTGGTGGTCCAGTCTATGGATGATGTGGTTGCTGTACAGTTTCTAAAAAACACTTCATAATGATTGGCGTGAGGGCCACTGGTCAGAAGTCATTTAAGCATGATGATAGCATGACATACGGCAATAAAAAATTAAAAAGAGGAACCAAGACAAACAAAAGATACACTGAAAAGGAGAGCACTGAGCCGCTGCATGTGTGCGCAACGCCATCTTTGCCGCATCTTTTGTAACCAGCGGGTGTTACGACCTAAACGTAACCCTCGGTAGTTATTAGCGTCATTATGGCTGTACAGACAAACCAAGAGCAAAACAACATAAATGTTCATGCAAAACTACAAGCAAGATTCAACAGGCTGAGTCATCACACGGTGTATGTTCATTAAAGTAAGGCAATAATTTAGAATGCAGCACATCCCAAATGAAGTCAATGCATGTTTGAGCTATGATGTCATGGCCAGCCACGTGTGGCGCTGTGGTGGTCCTCGCACGCTGACTGAAAAAGGAGCATCAGATGGGGCAGAGAGATGTGGGCGCGCTGTCACAGCTGCAATCAATACTTAAAGTGAAGCGGGAGATTGGGGGTTGCAGGTGGAGAGGTGGCGGAGACAACACTAAAAGCACATTTGATTTCTCTTCATAATTCTCGGCTGGATGGCTGCTTTGCTGAAGGCGACGGATGATAAGCGAGGGAAGGAAGGAGTGGAGAAATGTGTGGGAGGACGAGGAGGACGAGGGAGAAGAAACAAAAGGAAGGACATGGATGGGATGCCAGTGTGGAGTCTCTGAGGGGGAGGGAAGCTGGGAATTGAACGCAGCTCGGCTTCAAACGGGAAGGCAGAATGACAGACGGAGTGAGAGTCTCTGCTGTGCGCGGCTTTGGACTCTTGCTCATTTTGATTGCTGTTATAACAACAATACACTCACAGAGGAGAACATTCTAAAGCAGGGGTCTCAAACTCGCGGCCCGCGGGCCATTTGCGGCCCACCAAATCGTATCTTGTGGCCTGTGACTGGACATCAAAGAGTAGTGTAAATGCAGCCCGCAACATCCAGGCAAGCTCAGTGTTCCTTACATACATACATACACTGAACTAACAGTGGTGTTATCACATGGATGTATTGTGAATTGTATCGTATCATGAGGTACCCTGAGATTCCCAGCCCTACTCCCAATACTTGATGCGGCCCAGCCTCACCCAGACTCTACCTCCACCGGCCCCCAGTGAAATTGAGTTTGAGACCCCTGTTCTAAAGTCATCGCTTTAACCGAGAAGCTGAGATTAGTGTGCAATATCAACACCTGTTGTACACCTGCCAACAGCTTAATGCATTGATAAGTGATAAGTGAAGGAAATGATAAGAAATATATATATACACCGGTGCTACATTAACTGTACCGGGGTGCTTAACCTTGGGTTCTCTGACTCCTAAATGGTCCACAGTTAATCCACAGTTGGTCCAAGAAGGTGGCATTTAAATAAATAACCATTAACATGACTGAGCAGGGGTGACCAAAATCCTACCTGTGAAACATGTCATTTTTGTTTGTTTTATTAGCATGTAGCATACTGTATAACTTTTTTTTGTAAATGAAGCACTGCCAGCATGAACATTGAGGTTGTACTTCTTACTTTAGCCGCTGGGTTTGCCGCTGGCGAACGAATTTGTTGCAAATCGTCCTCATTTGCTCCAATTTAGGTCTGTCTTATAAAATATAGGAGTTTAATAATCTTTAGGAAGAACGACATAATTTAAATAAGTATAAAATATCTTAGCCTAAACTGATTGATTGGTTTAATCACTTAAAAGTGGTCTCCAAACCCTTAGATTTTTTTTGGTATGCGGCCCTCTGTAGCCTGTAGAAGCTCTGATATCTTTGTCCAAAAGCAGTAAAGTGCAGACCTCCACCAAGGCTGGACAAGCCTAAACATGTCTATCTGACTGGTTGGAGTGAAAAATATATCCTAACCTGTTCCACTCCAGTCCAGTATTGCACAGCTGCACGTGACCTCAACGCAGAAGAACTGTAACGGCAGAAAGAGAAAATAAAGATTCCTCAATGATGATTAAAACTAAATATTTTTCTAGAACATTCCAGATGGAATTCCAAAATGGAATACATTTTTGTTGATGTTGATGGCATTCTTCGTTGTGAGGGGCATCATTCCTGCCACAAGGCCTGATGATCAACTACCATGTGTCTTGTGCGCCCTCTGCCAGTGTTTGCTGCCCTCTGCTGTCTCTGTTTACAATGCCGTTGTTTGGTCTCCCTGGGCGGAGCTACCACTGTAGACCTGCCTTCCATCAGTAATCACTAGGACTCTTAAGCCTTGCTTCTTGTTTGACGCCAGATTGTTTTCCAACTTTCACCAGCATCAAGTATATCCTCCTTGTCATGCCAATCCTTTTGATTTTTGTGCTTTTTCTTTTTTTTGCCAACCACTACTGTTTGTGCTTTTTGCCATTTAGCCTTTGTTACTACTTTTCCCGACGTTTTAGTTTTCCGGTGACCTTCTGTCACAGACGTTTCGTGTTGTACTTTTTCACTCTTTGTAGTGTGCCCTTTGTTCTCTTTATTAAACCTTGTCAACCACCTGCCTTCTCCATCTCTGCTTTGGGGTCCAATCTTCTGGCATATCCGGCAGCCGTAACAAAACAATCTGGCCAATATGGTCCCTGTGGAGACACGCCCGCTTAAGCTTGCCCTCCACAAACACTCTCAGCGCCTAGACAAACAGGTGGAGCAATTTAACACTTTGGATGGTAATATTCTAAGCATGGCTGAGCCTGAATGCTCACATGCAGGTTGTTGAGTCTCAATTCAGAACCTTTCGACCTTTTTTCAAAATGGCGCCTCCACCACTGGTCCACTCCCTAGCAGCTGTGACGCTGCGCCTAATCAAGAGATTCTAGCTACACCTGCAGTCACCTCTCCTGCGCTCTGCCCCTAGCTTTCTCGGCCTGAGCGCTTCTCTGCTGACTCAGAAGACACACTACCTTCGCTCGATGTGAGCTCCATTTTGAACTCTAGGCGGCAGCATTCCACTCCAAACAAGCTTAATTGGCATCCATCATGTCCAACCTCACTGGCAGACCAGGAGTTTGTGCCACAGCCAAGTGGAACCGTCAATCCTCCACCTGTGCTACATGTTCTTCATTTGCCAAAGCCATGGAGCAAATTTTCCATCGTCACACACATAGTCGTGAAGCCGCTTGCTCCCTACTCAAGCTACATGATGACATCACTTGCACCTGTAATCACTGTGTATACCTGTGGCCTGGGTGGTTTGAGTGGGAGATGGAGAGAAGGTTGTCAGATGCAGCAGAGGGTGCTCAGATACCCAAGGGGTTCCCTCCTGGCAAACTGTTCGTTCCTGAGGTGTTGCAGTGGGACCACAAGTCCAAGATGGCCCGCCATTGTAATTTCAAACAGATTCTGGTGGCCCTCGATGAACTGGCATCAAGGAATTTTTCGCCGCTTTCTCCTTCTGTACCCGCAGCAAGTCATCCCATCGCTCTCCTGCTGCCCCCTACCTATCCTGCCTCATCCATGGTCCCAAATTGTGCTGCCCTTAGTCACTGGTCTCCCTCCTTCCCGGGACAAACCTTGGTCCTGACTCTAGTGGATAGGTTCTCCAAGACAGCCCATTTCATTGCCCTGTCTAAGCTCCTGTCTTCTCTGGAGACAGCCCAGCTATTGGTTAAACATGAATTCCGGATCCATAGCATCCTCTCTGACTTGGTCTTGGACAGGGATCCCCAGTTCATCACACAAGCGTGGAGGGCCTTCTGCAAAGCGTAACCTCAGGTCATCATTCACAGTCCAACTGCCAGACAGAGCGAGCCAACCAGGACTTGCTGCACTGCATCTGCCATCAACACCGTTCTTCCTGGTCCTCCCCTCTCCCCTGGATCGAGTACGCCCACAACACCCTCGTCTGCTCGGACACAGGTATGTCCCCTTTCAAGATGGCCGATGGTTTCCAACCTCCTCTCATTCCATCCCAAGAGTCAGACATTTCGGTCCCTTCCATCCATTTCCAGCTGCGACGGGCCCATCATGTTTGGCGAGACACTCGTGCTGCTCTATCCTGGACTGCTGACTGTAACCGCCAGCTGGCTGAATCACATAAAATTCCTGCTCCAGATTACTGACCCAACAAAGAGGTATGGCTGTCATCCCTTGACTTACGTCTTGCTGGTATTTCCAAAAAATTATCTCCACGGTTCTGCGGAGGATCTCAGAAGAATCCGTCCAGGAGCGCATGAAGGTGTGGCAGAGAATGCAGGGTAAGTGCATTAGACTCCAGGGGAATTACTGGAGTGGTTTGGATTTGAAATATATTTTTATGACACCAGTCCTAGAACTTTTCTGACACACTTCATACAATTAGATATTATACAGTTTAGGGGTGTGCTGATACAACTTTTTCACTTCCGATACGATACTGATATTGCAGCCATCGGCTCATAACAATATTGATCCGAAATCAACACAAATCATACATACTGTTATTATTTATTTTATGGTGTGGAATAATACAAAAGCAGAAATCATACACACTTTATTACTTGTTTTTTAGTGTGGAATGTTAGAAAAGGCTTGATCAAGTTATATTACTCAAACAGAAAACAACAGTCACCCCAACACACCCATTTACCTTATATGTATGTGGGGTATACTTTCATCCACAATGTAGTGGCAGTTAGGCATAATATACAGTAGCGAGGTTCGAGGTGCTCAATGAAGCATTTAAACCCAACATTACTCACCACCGACAGGGGCTCGCTGTTTTCTGTTATAGCCAATGACCTTTTGTCGTCCTGAGGGAGTATTCTGTGTGATTCCCCTTCATATGCCTAATGAGGTTTGTCGTTGAACTTCCCCAATTCTGTGCCACCACGGGAAACTTGTGCATGACAAGTTTTGCACTCAGCTACTTCTTTTTAGTGCCACACGTCTGACATCACTCCTGCTCCTTGCTACTTTGCTAGCACGCTGGCAAACACTGTTGTTGTGATCATATTGGCTCTATCCAGTCACTGCTGGATAGACATGCTGGGGCGGAGTCTGGAATTGACTGCTTGTACCGGAGTGCCAATATTGGAGATTTGAGAAGCAAGCTGATAAAACCCAATATTGTTTTTTTTCACTGATATCGTCCCAATATTCAATATCAGATCAGGACATACCTAATACAGTTTATTAGCTCTGTGCATCTAATAACTTCATCCATGATACACTCACACACACACATAGCATCAGAGTTGAGCAACACTTAAATATGACACATGGAAAATTACTGGGAGACACACACACAATAGATGCATTGTTCTCACTCATACCAGCTTAACTGTCGCTTTCCAGGCACACAAACTGAAGGCTGATTCCCAATTCCACCATTTACCCATTATCTTAGCCTTCACCCCTAGGTTTTGCACGTTCACGAGAATCAAATGATGTCCTAATTGTCTGTAAATCAAGGGCTAATTGTCTGTAAATCAAGGGCTGGGGGTAAGGGCTAAGGGTGTACAGCACTTGAAACAAAGCGTGGTCGAGGAACACACTTGAAACGAAGGGGTAGGAGAAATTTCCATTAATACACCACTCCTGCTATCAAGAAGGCAGAGCGGCTAGATAAAGAAGCATATAAATGTAAGTAATTAAGCATAATTATTCATTTTTAGAGTAACGACACTCGTTTTATTAGATATGCAACACTTTGCTACTCCGCATTCAGGATTCTACAGGGTTGCAGCAACTGCTGTATGTTCATTCTGGGCTCATTCCTCATTTATGATGGAGTCTAGCGCTATAACCAACTATCTTGCTCTTATTTTTTAATACAATTGTGTGATCACTGACTAAAGGCTAAAGTAAAGCAATAACCATTACATTACATTGCAAGAGTGACTTTTAAAAATACATGTTTTACACTCTTTACCAAAATTACAAATTGTTGTTTCATACCATTAACTCTCAGCTTCCTAAAGCTGCAGAACTACACACACAGGCACACCATATGCAGGTATGAAATGTTGTGTGGTGTCATAAACAAATGGAGCTTCTGGACTTGCTCACTGTCTAAATATGGACATTGAGAAGTGGACTCTGTTAGGAAGCTGCATACCTCCTATTTAAACACACACACACACGCACACACACACACACACACACACACACAGAGTAGTCCGTAAAAAACTGTAGTAGTAAACAAAGTATATTCTTCTAAAAATAACAAAGAGGGCCATTAGAAGTTAAATCTGGCTGAAATATAGTATTGAAACAATTTCAGCAACATTAACACTTTGTTGTTTTAGACGTATGAGTACACAATTTAGATTTTTTTCTTTTCCTTTTTCAGAAGGTGACTTTGGGTGTGAACAATGAAACCGCAGCTCGCATTTCTTTAGTCTTCTGAATGAATTCTGAAGTTATGTCAGTTAAATCCAACCAAAAGAGTTCCTACATTTACTAACCTTTTGTTTCCACTCAAGTTATTTACTGTATTACCTTCTGTACCTTTTGTAATACTTGTATAAATATAGAAAATGTGGAACATCTACTCTTTGAAAGTGACAATGCATTTATTATGGGAGATGAGGAGTGGGCGAGTCAATGGTATCAAGCTAAACCCGTTGACTATTATGGATGTTAAATTAGGGATAATCAAGTGTTTCCCATAGGACTGTTATGACATAATGACATCATTGTGGATATATGCATAGTTGGACATGACGCCTTTGCATATAATTGTAATGGGAGAAATGTTTCTTCTTTTACTATTTTTTTTATATCACAAATACGATGGTACACAAACACGCTTTTTTTTTAAAAGGAGTCTCTAGAGGAGTCTGATTACTCGCTAAACATAATAACAAAGTTGCTAAGTTGGCAACACTGATCCGTTCTTCTCCACCTTGTTCTCTGGCAGACCAGGCGCGTATGATGTGTGAAGAAGTGGCGTTACAATGCATACTGCAGCCACCTGTATGCAGTTGTAACAACAAGCTACATTCACAAACGGCCCGATTATAATGTGTTTCTGAGTGAGGGCAAACAGGTAGTGCCAAATCTATTTGTGGCGGTCCACCAAAAATTAATTTAAATACATGAATTATGAAAAATTAATTTATGAATGACAGCAACTTGGAAATTATTATTAACGTTCCTCTTTTAGGTATTTTATTTTAGCATTATATATTTTTTATGAATAAAAGTATATATTTCAAAGTTAAATCTACCTTGCCTCATTGGAAGAATGATATACAACTGAGATTCTCAAAAGATAGATAGAGAACTTGACTTGAGCCATGCTTTGTATTATTATTTTATGTATTTGCTTTTTCTTTTCTTTTTTTTAATTGTCTCTTCTTTATTTTATTGTTTCTTTCTTGTCTTATAATTATCCATCCATTCATTTTCTATACCGCTTCTCCTCTTTAGGGTCGCGGGGGTATGCTGGAGCCTATCCCAGCTGACTTCGGGCGACAGGTGGGGTACACCCTGGACTGGTCGCCAGCCAATCGCAGGGCACATATAACATATAGGTGTGTACTAATATTATTTTAGGTTGATCGTCTGTCAGACGCTCTTCCGATAATTTGTTGCCTGGATTGGATTTAAAAGTGCATTGTGGTGTTCTATTCTATGGGTCATAGAGCCCAAAAAATAGTGATCACATAGAGCAACGCTGCCCCCTTGTGGTATAACAATACAACACTTAAAATGCCGTACTTCCTCAAATAGTAGCCTCCATATGACAATGTGTCGTTCTCTTGAAACAAATAAGCTTTTCTCCAAACATATAATCATTATGTCAACCATAGTTAATGTAGTTACTTCAGCAAGATGCTATGGCTGACACGCTGTTGACTTGTAAGAGTTAACTGCTAAAACCGGCAGAACTTGGATGCAAACGTCATTGCTAATTAAAAAGGAAGCACTTACAAGTAACCTAAACTGTCTCTCAGATTAAATTGATCTTACCGTACGTTGTAAACGCGTTCCCTGCTGACTTTCAAAGATGGTATTGTGCTATGACTGAAATGCTGTCCATTTGTAAAATGTATTTAGCCTGCTCAGTAATGTTGTGTGTGTTTATTTTAATGATCCGGGTAGCTTGCTTTCACAATGGTTCCACCCACTTAGCCTCTGTCCAGGTCGTGTTGTTTTCCTGCTTCTTCTCTATATTAATGTTCTTATTGTTTTGTTTTAATCTCTTGTTTCACTATGTATATACTGTAATATGAATGATTATAACCAAACATCGTTTTTTTTTATTTAGCAGTAAATAAATGAACCCTATGTTTGTATGAGGCAATATGGTCCTCATGCTGATACTCTTTGTTTTGATTCCAGACATCTTTATAGTCGGTCACGTCGCCTTGTGAGTCTGTTGTAGACCATCCCAGCGTGCTTTGCTTGATGTCTTCCTGAAAGATCACATTCATGCGCTCAGCACCAAAATGCTCACAGAGCTCCTCTCAAAACTCTTCTCTAGTCCTCTTGTAAGAGCTCAGCGAGGAACTGGACAGGGTCTTCACATGGGCCAGCTGGTGGCTGATTCCACCACATGCTGTCTCACAGTGATGGGCAGAAGGACAAACTGGAGCATTTGTGTGGTCATTGACAGGCGGATATGGAAGCATCCGGAATGGCTGGGCCCAATGTTTGAACATCACTGCTGGATCTCCCTCAAACTAAACGTCTTTGTGAGTGTGAGGGGATTTTTACAGAAACACATACAGTATATATTAGATTCAATCTCCTTCATAAATATTCACTGAGTTCCTTGGGCTTTCCCATTGTTCTGAGTATTAGTAGTCAATACAAGCGGCTGCAACCTGTGGCTCCAGAGCCACAAGCAGCTCTTTTATCTTTTGGCGTCATGGGACTTTCAGTATTGCTTCGGAGAGTGCATGCCGTGCAATTCTCAGCTGAAGTGCTTGGGGTAGTGCTTTCCAGTAAGTCAAATCGGTGAAGAAGCATGATGCTGATAAACTGTTTCGCTTGTTAGCTTGTCGCTAATGAACAATGGGAACGAAAGCAATATGGAGAGTGGTACTTGAACTGGAGCTTGTCGATATGTTACGACACTTTTTTTTTTTCAACCTCAGCACCACCTGTTAAACGATTTAGGTACTGTAACTGTATGTACATATTTAAGACTATATAACTATATAAAAATATAACGATGTAAAAAAGGATGTTAGGTTCAATGAAGCGGTTTCATAGCATGAAGATGTGAATGTGAGTTTCATATTTATACTTTCTCCTCACATTCAGTCTTATAAGCAGTGTAAACACTGACACATGACTACTAATGACCTTGTTGGGGGTGCTGTACATGCAGAGAGCCCGCCCAGTCGCCCATCAAGTTCAAACGCAGGATGTTGTTATTTGGAGGCCATACTGCTAACTTTGTGCTCCTGTATCTAAACTAGTTGTCAAGGCGACCAAAAAGAAAAGAGAGTTTAAGTTTTGGCTTATCTGGATGGACCACGCCCCCACCCCCCTCCACCTCTCCTCGTTCTTTTGTGTCTTGGGGCAGCTGGTGGGAGGAGGTGGGTGTTGTGTAGCTTAGCAACTCCAATGGTGGCCTTGAGATTGATATGCAGCTTTGTTCAAGCATCTCTGTCTCTTGGCCAGAGAAGGGACGCCTGAACAAAGCTGGTCTTATGGAGCCCCCACCCTCTTCCCTTCTTGTCTTTGCACGGCTACGTGGATGTGGGAGGGAAATATTTCAGCTCAAAGGCCCTCAGACTAGTGGAACTCAGGGTGGGCCCTGACATCTGTGGAGGGGCCTTGGGTTGTCCCCAATAAAATAAAGACATTATACTCTTAATATAATGATTAAACTAATGCACTTGTTAATCACACTCTTTCCAGTCTGATATTACCATTAACATGCATTGTGGCTTCAGGGCACCAAGCAGTTCATATGAAGCTTAATTAAATGGCAACAAGTGATGGAAACATTGTGTGCATCACATCCTTTAGAAATCCTATTTTTAAATGAATGAATTGCAATTATACATCAAATTAGTGATTGTGTTCATGTCGTCATACCATTGATAGACTACACTGACTGACTATGAACCCACAACCCCAGAAAACCCAAATCCTTGCTAAATTTGAGCCAAAAAAAAGGATCTATAAAAACATTTTAAATTCAATTTTATAAAATGATATCTGGAGCACAGGTTGAGAGTGCCTGCTGTTTATTTTGTTTTCTATTCGTTATATTTTTCGTTCTAGAATACTTTTACTTGTTCCAAAATGTTCCGTCTGGACGGCAGAGTGGTCCATAGAGAACATAAATTCTTGTCTGTGCTCCCCAGGCAACTGTTCTCGTTTGGTGTGCAGAAACTCAAAGGCCGACGCTATTTGTGAAGCTTTGACCTTCAATAATTGAACGAAAATAAAAAAGGGAGCGCTGCTGTCAACCATGACCAACTTCTTGCTTCACATGGGTTTCGGAAGCTCGGTGTTCACTCCAGCTGAGTTCAGACCCGGTCTCAATGTTTCCAGTTCTTGTACAGAACACAGGTCCGGTTATGTGTGTGTGGTTCCTTTAAGACCCTAAAATGTACCGACATTGTGAAAACACTGACAGGAGATATGACTCACAAGTGAGAAAGGAAAATTTTACTAAAAGTCAAAAGTAACAAAACACCCATAAATTGTTTGATGAACACTTCCAGAGGAAAATAATCTCAGAGTGTAAGATCACTATTACTAAAATTCATTAATAATAAACTTAGATGGATTCTTGATGTTTTAAAGGTCCAATTTGGTGCAAGGGGTATGACCTAGTTTGTTACACAATATAGCACTTTTTCGTTTGCATGTGTAATTTCTATCAATCTATCAACTAGGTTATGTCATGACGCAATGTTTTGACCGATCATGGATTTGCAGCAACGAGTTTGCTGCCTAAACTGGTTTCGAAGAAATCCAAAGTAAACAAACAAAAAAAAAAGCCAAGTTTGATCCTGGATCATCTTGACTGACAAAAACTACAAAGTCCATTTTAAAATACTGGAATATCATAATCCAGAGTGGTGTAAGAAGGATGGAGTGGGGTTCACCAGGCTGGTGAAGTTAGCGTATCAATAACTTTGTTACACTGTGAGTTTGTTTCCATGTGGTGGACACATTTCTGTTGATGTATTTCTCTATAAGAATCAGGATTTTGTTTTCATACACTTTGAACGTGATGATATTTACCTCTGAGCCTCAGCATGAGTGGGCTTTCTGCTTTTTTTACTTTTGTTTTTAATGTTTAATGTTGAACTTGTGAACCTCAACATGTGACAATGTGAGGAGTATTAATGATGATGTGTCTGGAAGTATCAGCAGATGAATGTTCACAGCTTCTTGGAATAAAACTTCAAATTAATATCACAAATACTAATTGCTAATTATCCCAGTCATTTATGGAAGCGGTATCATGCTCGTCCCTTCTCAAAACAATCCACAAAGCATCATCACCCATTTAAATTTTGAATGTTTCCTTCTTCAAGAGATTTAGGGCAGATAGTCCCTGGTTTTACACCGCCCTCTGTTGGTCTGGAGTGTGAAATTGGAAGCATTATGTTGTTCCACAAGCTACAAATTGTACCTTGACCTGAATGAAATCACTGGTAGAACTCAGCAAGGGGTCCCAATGGCTGCTGATGAGTCTTTGGCCCGATCATAGGTTACTTCTACCTTCACTGTCTCCTCTTTGCCCGAGGGCAACAGGGACGGAGACGGCGAGTGAGGTGTAGGTGAGGAGAGGGCGGAGGTGGTGGCGGTGGAGGCCAAGGTGGAAGAGTGGGCATCAGGGAGGCACTCGTCGCAGCAGCAGCAGCAGCATTCCATGAAGGCCTGGCCCAGTGAGCGACACAAGCACAGCAGCAGCACCGGCGTCGCTGAGCAACGTACAAACAAGAAGAACTGGCCCACAAGGCCCAGTGCCGACAGAACCACGGCTGGGACCGAGACGTAGGCCAGAGTGATGTTACATATGCTCTCTGGTAAATTACAGGTGACATACAAAGCGTTGAGCGCCATGACGGTGGAGCGCAGCCTCTGCTGACGCGCATGGTGCTTCTTCTTTGTTGGGGAGGAAGATGAAGCACAGGAGGAGGATGAGGAGGAGCGTCTGCTTGCCGCCTTGACGGGTCTGGGCGCTGACACCTGCTTGGTGACCAGGTCGCAGGCCAGAGTGAAGAGCAGTGGCAGGCAGATGTAGCAGCCAAACATCCACCACATGCGAGCCTCGTGGTAGGTCAACACCAGCGGGTACATGCTCTCAGGGAGTGCCTCAGACGGCTCACGGACGCATATGTCCACCACCAGGGTATCTGCTCGTGCTCGGAAGGCAGCCGCCAGGGAGCCGCCCACCTGTCCCCGCTGAGGGTCGGTGGTGGCGGTTGGCAGGCTGACTGCCTCCTGGAGCAGCTGCCATAAGAGCAGCTCAGGGGAAGCCAGCACCAAGGAGCCCAACCAGATAACAGACAGCTTGGAGAGGATTGACCGGCAGGGCTCCACCCTCGACGTGTGCAGGGGTACGGGTCCCGTGGCGGCGTGGAAACGATCAATACTCAGAGCACAGAGGCTGAAGGTGGCCACACCCAGAGAGGTCACCTGACAGGAAAGCATGACGGTTTCATGAATTACTAAGTGTTGCACCAACAAACAAAAAGAGGTAAAGAACATAGCGCAGGTTGAGTCATCTAAGAGGTCAACTTCGATCACCACAGGTGATCAATGAAAGCTCAATTGTAAAGCTTTTCTTAAAGTTGTAAAAATCATTAAACTTAACTTCCCTGACTGTGAAACAAACGGAGCCACAGGAAAAGGAACAGAGGGCCGTTAATGCTGTCACACATTGTGCGTGTTTTAAGTCTGTGGTCTGGGCCAGAAACACAGACTATCATTAGCCGCACTTGTCCTCCCTCCCTCTTTGAGTACTTAACAACCTCCAACAGCTAAGACACAACTTAAGATAATTAACAGAGAGATCTAATTAGCATGAAAATGGCTGAACTAACAGAGCGGCCAAAGCTGCCAGCCTCCACCGGCTTTAAACACTCTGATGAACAAACATTCATTAGTGAGAAAGAAGTTTAGACTTTGATGAGCATCAACAAAGCTAAAGAGTACATGGCCCAGTGGATAAAAAGATAAACCCACAATAACGTAGTGGTTTTGCAGGCGACCTTTTGGGGGCACAAATAAATCCTGTGAGGTGTTTCTGTGAAATGTGGCTTCCCTGAACTTAGTGAACCTCAAAGTGAGCAGTGGAGGAGGGGCAGGCAGCCTTTTCTCTGGGATTAAAAAGCTACTTAAAAAAAGACTAAAGAGTCCTCAAATGCACGCTTATTGAATGTAAACACAATCTGATATCTATTTATCTATCTAGATATACGTATACACACACTGTATATATGTATAAACTGTACACTGTATATGTACTATATACAGTATATATATATATATATATATATATATATATATATATATATATACACACACAACACACACACACACACACATATACATACATATACTGTACACATACATACAGTACATGTACATGTATATATGTATGTATATATATGTATGTAGGAGGAGGAGTACATATTTCAGGTCAAATGTCTGAAGGGGTACGGGACTGTGAAAAGCTTGGGAACAACTGGTTTAAACCAAACATGTTCACATGCTTGCATAAAAGATTACTAGTGGCCACAAACATTTTATAAATACATTTTCCATGAGAAGGTGGAAGAATTTTTTTTGAAATATTCCAGATTTTCGATGGAAATTCACGGTAGTTGATGTTTTTAAATGGCATTTTTGTTATTCTTCTTGAGTACTTCAATCAAGTTATTTCTTCGAACCACAAAACAGTACAGAATAAACATTCCCAGTGATTCCAGTCCATGCAGGGCCTCGGGAGCAAGTATCTTCCATTCCCAATGGAAAGTTTGCAACTTTCCAATTCTGGAATTTTTCAAGTCAACTTATATCTCTGACGAATTTCATTAAATGTGGCTGAAATTATATGAATTGTAGTGTTTTGAATGAATGAAGCTCGACTCCCTGTAATAAGACAATACATTTGAGAAATGTTTTTTAATTTTGTCACCAATTTGTGGTTTCTAACCACAATTTCACGTTAACATTCGTGTAAGAATTGATACCATTCTTTAACAATCAAACCAACCATCCTGATCAAGAAGTTCATCGATGACAATGTCACTCACCTCCAGGTAGGGCACGAGGCGACAGGACATGTCTCCTAGCAACCTCTTGAATGTAAGCTCATGGAAGACGACCACAGGTAAGCAGAAGAACAGCACCAGGAAGTCGACAAGGGCCAGTCCGGCGAGGATGCAGTTCCAAGCAGTCTTCAGGTAAACATTATGCCAGACGGTGCACATGACAGCCAGGTTACCCACCATGCCAACGGAGAAGAGCACTAGGGCGAGCAGCATCACCGCGTAGGCCCAGTAGGAGCCGTCTGTGACCGGGAACAGTGGGTTAAGCAGCCCGGCACCGCGGCCCGATGACAAGTTAGCCCGCAGGGCGGTGGTGTGGCGGTCCGCCCGCGGTGTGGTGAAGTATCCGCTCGGGTCTTCATGTGGTCGCTGGTGGCCGTGATCTCGTCTCCTAGAAGATCCGTCCCGGCGGGCAGCTCGACTCAGTTCTGAAACTTCCAAACTCTCAACAACACCACCATCATCCAGAGGAGCCTCCTCCTTGACCAGCGGGTCCAAAGCATCCTCTCCCTGGGCTGACGGGTGAGGGCGACGGACGTGGCTGCGTAGCTCCACTGAACAAATCAGAAGAAGCAAAGCAAAGAGAACTGGGCTCATGTTTAGCGTTAGTCTAGCAGTTTCGTGCTAAGACATGCGCTGTAGTAAAACTTTTAACTCTTCACACCAAATGTCCATGAAGTGTGACCTGCTTGTATTGCTGATGCTGAAGCTATGAAGTTGTTCATTTCTTCAGCGGGGTGTTAAACACGCAACACGGCAGAGTGACGCTTCCGGTTGACCCTTTCAAAATATACTGCTCAACTAAACACTACAATAACACAACCTAGATCTGAACAAATGAAATATTCTTATTACATACTTTGTTCTTTACATGGCTG
Organism: Dunckerocampus dactyliophorus; assembly: GCF_027744805.1. Classification (NCBI taxonomy): domain Eukaryota; kingdom Metazoa; phylum Chordata; class Actinopteri; order Syngnathiformes; family Syngnathidae; genus Dunckerocampus; species Dunckerocampus dactyliophorus. The sequence goes on along the minus strand of NC_072826.1, from coordinate 14,194,784 downwards.
AATGTGCTGACAACAAAATCACACAAAAATGTATTGTTATGTATTATTTTATTTATGATGTTATTTTATTTATTTATTGGGAGTGTCTTACCGTCAACCTGTTGTCGATTCCATTTGCACAACAGCATATGAAATTGATTGTCAGTCTATGTTGCTTCCAAAGTGGACAGTTTGATTTCACAGAAGTGTGACTGACTTGGAGTTACATTGTGTTGTCTCACTGTTTACTTAATTTTTTTGAGCTGTGCATAACACCAGGAAGTACGGCAAGAGCAGTACATACGTAGAAATTGATGTTTATTCACATTGTGTATCTGACAATAGTACAAGAAAATGATCAAGCTTGTGAACCTATTATTCAAACAGTATATTGACAAGATGCATCAATATAATCAGAAATAAAATTAAAATCTTCATTTTCATTGACATGATGTTATAAGCTAGGCAGTGGTGGAGCTATGTGGTGGCCAGGGGTGGTCGCCCCGGTCAATCTCCAGCCACCCCACTGGCCGTCTAGACATTTCAGGTACCAAGTTATTGCCACTCTAATGAAAATTTATGGCTCTGCCACTGAAGCAAATATGATGTTTGGTGGCACAAACAAAATAACAGTGAAGATTGTAGTTGAAATTTTGATGACCAATGGAGGACCACAAATAACAAATAACTTAAAAAGATAAGTCAACAGCCAAAGAAAATGCATGTATTATTACACATATAATATGTTATTTCTTTTTCATTTCAGGACCCCTAAAAAGAAGTTGTGTGTTCCCTGTGGCTGTCTCACTCAGAAGGATCATCGTGAAATAGCATTTAGAATAATAAACCTAATTTCATCACACATTATTCATCTGTGCGTACATGATTCTGAAGTTATGTTCAAACTGAAAAACAAGAAAAACCTCCTTAACTCTTTTGGGAGGATTTGAGCTTCCTGCGTGCATCCTTGTGTTTCTTGCGGTACTCCTGAGGATTAAAAAAAAAAGTCTGTGTGTTAGTGTACAGTCAAGGTAGATGTTGTGCTCGTGTTCCTATCCATGCAGAGTGACACACCTCTTTGAGCGCCATCCTCCTCTCCTCCCACTGCTCTCTCTCCTCCTCCAGCTGAGAGGAACGACAGAACCACCTGGGGCCCTCTGATGGAGGAGATGTTGAAAGATAACATCACACACACTAATGTAGAGTAACCATCTCTCAAAAGGCTGCTAAACATACTCTCAATCATACCTAACAATCTGCTGTCATTGAGGTGGAAGAAGAACAGGTCCATCCTGGGAGGTGTTTCCTCTCTGTGGACAGAAAAAGTCTTTTCAGTAACACTTTTTTTTTTTCTTGTTGTTGACTTGACACAACTTGACACGACTTATTTACGCCTTGTCAAGTGCTGTTTACGTCTAGCGCACAACGATAATACGCGCGACGCACATTGTTCCCACATAAGTATGCATTGTCACCACCACTTCCCACATCCGTGAAGCGGTCGTGGTGTTTTTCTGTCCCGCTGTGTCGCGCTGCATCCCGCGTCACGCCACGCAACAGTAGGTATTATTCTTAGCTTCATTAATTCCATTATTTGAAGGGGACCTACGTGAGAATTCCCCCTGACTTGCTCCAAGAGGTGGTGGAAAAATTAACGCATTCATGTGAATGAGACATGCAGAGGCACGCTTTGATACGCACAACCCGCATTGTTTGCACATAGGTTGCACTGCGTTTGCGGTGCTTTTATGGATTTGATATTCAAATTTGATAGAAGCACTATGTTTTTTTTAGTGAACAAATTGCTCTTATATGGTTGTTGTCCTTTTTTTTGGTCCAAGGGTGTCCACGACAGGTAAAATGATATTAAATGTTCACTTTTATACGTCATGTTTGTGGCAGTGGGGGTTTTTTATGTCAAACTGTGCATGTTAAAAACCCTTTAACAGACCTCTCTGCATAGATTTTGTGGCATGAGTGCATAAAGTAAAAAAAAAAAAGGGATTGCCCTCCAAGCATCTCCTCTTCTCCCCCTCCCTCTTGGCACAACTAGGTAAAAAAAGTGATGTTAAATGTTCAGTTGTGCATTCATTTGTCATTGTTTGCATTATTTTGTGCACATAAAACTATAATTATTGTGTGTCTGTAATGGATTAACTGGATTTACATTATTTTAATATGGGAGAATTTGCTTTCGTTAGAGTCCGTTTTGCTTTGAGACGAACTAATGACGTTAACCAAGGCACCAATGTACTGCATTCTACATTGGTCACTAGGTGTCAGTAATTGTTCGGTGAGACAGGCAGTAGAGTCATCACTAAGGTTCCCCAGGGAAGACATTTACTGTGACATTGCTCAAGTAGGAGTTTTATTTACACCATACGTCTTAAATGGTTATTTATTGTAATGGTGGAAGTACGCGGTCCAGAAAAAAAAAGAAGAACTGCTAACGTGAGTCTATGTTATCTTATTTATGTTTAATATGTCTTATTTTCTCTGATTACATCTACTATAATGGGTAATACAAATGTCAAGATGACTATATGGGTTATTTCATGTCGAGGGCTCCAATAATGTTCAAAACCGTATTTACACCATCGTCAACAGGTTTTCAATGCCATAACTACGAAAATATTCCATTGATTAATGCAGAAATCCTACTTTGCGGAAACTGACTTATCGCGGTCTGCTCTGGAACCAATTAACCGTGATAAACAAGAGACGACTGTATATCCATCCATTAATTTTCTGTGCCGCTTATCCTCATTAGGGTCGCGGGGGTATGCTAGAGCCTATCCCAGCTGACTACAGGCGAGAGGCGGGGTACACCCTGGACTGGTCGCCAGCCAATTGCAGACGACTGTAAATACATTTTGAACACAAAAAAGACAGCTGTCTGAAATTTATGGTGGTAGATGACTGACTAAACTTGCATTTTCTCATGCATGTCCACAAAATGTGATGGTGTACTGTAGTATGGGAAGTCATACTGTTCTCATGCACTACAGGCAAAAGAGAAAAAGGCAGACAGCCTGGTGAAAAGTCATAATAGTCTTTCTCACTGATTGTTTTTAGGTGCAGATGTGCTTTTCTCCTCCTGTTCTTCTTCTTCTTCTTTCTCCTCCTCCTCCTCCTCCCCCTCTGAGCTGCTGTCTTGTAAACGGGGGTCTTGTTGCCATGACACCTTTGCAGCCTGGATGCTCTCCACCTTATACTCAGCTGGCACATACATTAGACATACAGTAAACATTTAGTCTTAAATCGTCATCCTAGTGGGGCAGTGACCCACCTGTGTGTTCACTTTCTGTCTCTAAGTCGTTGCCAAAGAAGGAGAAGGTGAATCCGGAAGACTGCTCCCTTCCTGCGCTGGCATCAGTGAATAGAGATGTCATGGGCGCGGGCTGCTCTTCATCCTCTCCTGCACCATCATCTTCCTTTACTTGGTCCCAGCTTGTCTCCACTTCCTCTGCCTCCTTGTCATGCTTCGTCTGACCAAACAAGGCCTTCAGGTCGCCGGTCACGTCATAGTAGATCTCCTTGGAAACTTCTGGAAGCTTCTGAGCCTCTTCCTTCTTCTTTCTCCGGGCTGACTTACTGTGATGAGCACATAGGAAAAAAAAAAAAAAGTCAACGCTCTTATGGTGGACAGAATGCAGTAGCAGGATTATTATAATAGTGTAGTATAAAAGTGTAAAGTTAAGCAAAGATCCACATTGTTGTTGACAGTGCTTAACGTCTTTTTACGACTGTATGGTAATTAAGAACGGAAAAAAATGCGACAGGAATTTACCTTCACGTTACGTCTTTGACTTTAATGTTAAAAGGTGCTGTCCCCCTTTGGCTCCGAATTACACTTTTTTACAATCACAAAATACAAGAACGCCACCACTGGCTAGCATGTTACCAAGGGGGGGTTTAAACAAAAATATTGAACAAATAAATGTCTATATTTGTCACAATTCTACCGGTAAGTAAAACTTTGTCAAATAAGATGACTCACGGTCATGGCTTTCACTCACTGCTGTCTGCGATACACGTACTTGTCTGTAGTGCGTTCATGTACACAAAAGCAGTCTCAGAGAAGCGACTGACAATTTGGAATCATTGTGTGGTTATGATGCTATATTGGTGATGTGTGGTTATGAATAGCTTAATGATAGCTTACATTAGTAGCTAAACTTTGCCAAACCGCTATTACTATCTGACAACAAACATAACAAATGCGTGCGTGTGTGTGTGTGTGTGTGTGTGTGTGTGTGTGTGTGTTACGTGGGACACAGCTTGCAATGGCTGATCAGGAAGAGGGCGAGTTTAGCGCATTTGAAAGTTAGTGCCCCCCATGCAGTACCTAACCAAGGCAAATAGCACCTAAGACCAACTGTTTTTATATTTATTATTAACAGTGGTTAACTGATTTACACTTGTTTGGCTGTTTAAAATTCTTGTCCTCCTCCAGAATTATTTAAAATTTTTAATTAGTTTCCTTTGCATTATTTGTTATTGCAAATCAGAGCTCCATCAGTGTCCTTCAATGGATTATGTGCCACATGTATTACATGATATCTCTTTAAATGTTGATTGTGTACAAAATGATGTGGACATTCAGTGTAAGTTGCAGTGTACACCAGGTGTCCCCAACCACCTTGCCCTGCCCACGGGCACAGCAACCTTTCAGGTGCAATGAGAAGAATTTAAAAAAAAATGGACTTAGAAAAATACATTTGTAAATAACTACATCAAATTTTATGTAAATGCATATAAATTTTGGAAATATGGGCCATTATTTTATTTTTAAAAGAATAATATACAGTTACAAATCCCATAGTTTTTGCATTTATATGTTGTGTTCTGCGAGCTGCGACCCGTCCCACTTTGTTTGACGGTCCTTGTATGCACCATTGTGCATGTGCTAACATTCACCCACGCTGCACAGATAGACTACTATACTGTATTTTTACCGTTTGTCTTTCACCTCATATTTGGTCTCAAATACTCATACTATGTGGGAATGCACAAAGTTGAGTTTTGATGATGTTATTGAGTGCCCGCCATACATTTGTGGGAACACAAACCGAACCTCGGGGGAAAAAACATTGGGGACTGCTGGACTGTACACCATCTTCACGTTATTGCTAGTTCAAGCAATCCTTTTTGTCGAGTAATAGCGGCCTCTGTTGGCCTCTGTGTGAATTACAGTACGTTGGCAAATACAAGAACTCTATTTGAGCACATTCCCCATCAAAGTCAGGGCTGCACGATTCTGCAAAAATTGTGAATTAGATCACAAATCACGTCAATGGCTTTCATTCCCCGCAGTCTGGTACACACGTACATGTCCGTAGTGCGTTCAAACACAAAAGCAGTCTCATAGAAGCGACCAACAATTTGGAGTCATTGTGTGATTATGATATGGTATCTAAACTTTGCCAAATCACTATTACAGTGGAACCTCTGTTAGTGTCCGTCACGGTTAGCATGTTTTTTGGCTAACGGAGACAATTTACGCCACAATTTTGCCTTGGTTTGCGTACATTCTCCAGTTAGCATACAATACGGCGCGCGTCCTGTCGTGTTACTAATACACTGCGTGAATCCATCTGTATTCTTAACATGTACATACATTTTTTTTATTATTAGAAAATGTCCTTCATTCCTTGTTAGCATCCTATTAGCTAGCGAACAAAATGGCAACCGGAACCGGAAGTTACGTCGCCCATCTACACTGTGACAGTTGACTCTCAAAAATATTAACATAAAACATGTTTTTACAGTTTCATAATAAAAAAAAAAAATCTAAATGCATATAAATTACGAATGAAAGGTCTAAATGAATATTGAAGGTTATACCTTCACTGAAGACTACTGTTCCCAAAGACACGATGTGGCAGCGAGACACCACACGGACACCATCTTCCTGCTTTGTTGTGAGTTATTTCTGGAATTCAATAGTTTTCTCACTTTCTTTATCAAAACGCGGGCACTTGCAACTTTCTTTGGCTCTAGTTTTGGTTGTTGAGGTTGGAATTAAATAAACAACTCATGTCAAAACAGGAACGTGGGGGTGGTTTATCTCGCTGCCACATTGTAACGTGTTCAATAAAGGTAAAAGTAACCTTGTATATTCATCTATCCCTTTCAGTATACCTTTCATTCATCATTTATATTACAAGTATTTTTAATTGTTTTCTGCATGTCTAACTATAATTATAAAACTATAAAAAAAAAATGTTTGGTGTTTTTTGTATTTTTGGCTTTCTGGAACGGATTAATTGGATTTACATTATTCCTTAGGGGCAAAATTGATTTGGTTAGCGTTCGTTTCGGTTCGGAGTCAGACATTCTGGAACGAACATAACTAATGCATGTACAGGAAAAGGGTTTATGATCCTCTCAGTACATTTGAAAGTACCTAACCAAGGCAGACAGCACCATTCATCTGGCTATTTTGCTCATACCTTTCCTTCTTGGTATCGTCTGCTTTGGCCTCGAAGGTGGCGTGTTCCTCTTTGCTGGGGTCATAGTGCAGCGCTGACACGTCCCTGCCAACACATTTTTCCACTTTAAAATATCCATCCATGCATTTTCTATACCGCTTGTCCTCACTAGGGTCGCGGTTATGCTTGTGCCTATCCCAGCTGTCTTTGGGCGAGAGGCGGGGTACACCCTGGACTCGTCGCACATTAGAATATCACCAGTCTAACTCTGTGTTGAAAAATTTGTGTGTGATACTGACCTGAAGGTCTTGGCTTTACTGGTCGTCTTGCCAGTGGTAGGTTGTTGTCCGAGAACGTTGTGCAGGATGGACATGTTTCTCTTCCTCTCCTCCTGCAGAGCCTCATCATCATTGACCAGGCTCGTCTTCACCTCTGAAACATTAACAGTCACTTAATCATCCAAAAAACAGATGACATTCACTATACCTTTCATCTGCATGAGTTTGTGTGTAACCTGGTGTAGAAAAGGTATATCAACCTGTATTTTATTATGATGAGCTCTTATAACTACACAGTAGCCTCACCTAGTTCTTCCTTGTTGTTGTTCTCCTCAACCTCCTCTTCCAGGAAGCGAGAGTCCATCCGGAAACGCTCGTCTGTCCCAAAGCGAGACTGCAACGCCATCAGCTAAACCACACACACACACACACACACAGGTTGATGCACCTTTTCCAGGTGAAATTACGGCACTGTTTAGGAACTTGATGAAGATGGTGACATTTTTAACATTGAGCGATTGTGCTAAATTACACATATAAAGCAAAAACTACAAGAACTTGTGACCTTCTGTCCAGCTCGACCTTCAAACTGAGGCCTGAGGTTGAACCTGGTCTCATCCTTCTCTTCATCCTCATCCTCCTCATCTTCACTGCTGCTAAACAGCCGAGGGCCCGACTGTTTCAGATGCTCCTAAACACGCACAAATCAAACAAATTTTGAACTCATTGCAAAGAAGTGGAATGTGAATACACTGAGTTCCCCTAACTCACTTTATTTTTGATTGGGCCGCAGTCACTGGCTGCTGCCTCCTCATCGCCTGAAGCCATGACCTCTGATTGGCTGTCCTGGAGAAGTGACTTTTTAGAGGCCATAACCACTGTCTGCTCATCATCATCACTATCCGAGTCAAAGACGATGTGTTTTCCTGTTCTTTTAGGAAGACCGTCCTATAAATGAGAATAAAATAAAAAGAGAATAATTATGGGATTGGAAATATTAGGAGATTCAACGTGTAACTGTATGCAGTGTGGTTTTAGAATGTACATTGAAATGAAACATTTTAAGGTTGGAGATTCAGATGCAGAAGAAACTCTCTTACCACATTGGCTAGCGCCCCCTGGATGAGCTTCTTCTGCTCTTCAGCTTCCTTTTTTCTTTGCTGGACTGCAGACAGCCTCCTCAAGTTGTCCTTCCTCTGTCGCTCCTCTTCCTCATGAGCGCTTAGCTGGAGACGACGCAAAATTTCCTTTTCCTCCTCCTCCTCCTCACTGTGTGAAGTAGCATCTTCAGGAAAGGATGAAGATGTCTGAATTGGCTGACTGGCCATTGTCCTTCGTCCTTCCTGTTCACCTTCATCCTCACTCAAGTTGAAGCGAGTATCAGTTTTCTCTGGATGTGTACAAGGTGAAGCCCTTTGTAAAAATTTGGGAGTATGAAGAGCTTTGTCATTCTCGTCCAGTTCTACTTCAGTATCGTCGTCCGACTCAGCACTTTTGGACTCGGACACGTGTTTAAGATCCGAAGCTTGTATTCTTGTATTCTTCGTCCTGGGACAATTGTCAGTTTGGGACCCCCCATTCAGCGTTCTCGTCCCCTGAAAGGCGGGCAGCGTCGTCTTTTTTGGCTTCTGTTCGTCCCCACTGCTGTCCTCCCCCAGGAGCGAGGCTAGAATGTCTTCAGGTAGGGTGCCTTTCTTAGGGGTAAGTACTTGTGCTGGTCCAGGTGTGAGTTTTTCAGTGGGGATGCTTGGAGTTGGAGTCTCTGAGGTCTCCTGGAATTCCTCCGCTAATCTCTGAAGATCAGCCATGGAGATCTCCAGATGGGTGACATTGGAAAACATTGCCTCATAGTCTGAATCCGACTCAGAATCATCTGAGTCTATCTCGTCCTCATCATCCTCCTTAATATGGTTCACAGAGCTGCAGATTAGCTGCCTCTGCTGTGCACACTGAGCTTTTCCAGAAGTATCCCCTTCCTCTCCATATGTCCTCTTCGTCTTCGCGTTTTTCATTCTTTCAGCCTCTCTTCCCGAAACGTTGTCAGCGTTTGGCTCAGGAAGTTTCTCTTCTACAGGAAGATAAGGTTTCCTTGAAGCGAACAGTTCATCCGTGTCGGCAGAGTCGTAATCCTCCTCCTCGTTGACTGACCTGTCTAGAATTCCCAGGAAAGTTGAAATTTTGACACATTCAGAAAAATACTAACACAGATGTGAAAATAGGGCTGCATATAACTCTGGAAAAAAATGTAAATCATGCTTTTCTTGCTTAGAATTGAGTGCGAATTTTTTTTTCCATACAAACTTTAAATTATTTACATCACTATTATTGTCTTGTTCTGCTTTAAAAAAAAAACTTCCAATGGTCTTTCTCCCGTTCGTCATGGGAGACCTTTGACGGGAGACTTTCTTGATAGAAATGAACAGAAAGGCTGAAAATAATCAATCAAGTCAAAAACATTCCACGCTCTCTCACTCTACAGTCCATTCATGCACGTAATAAAGTTTTTATTCCCAAGTAATTTAACTTAATTTATTAATGCAAACGCTCCTCCCTAGGCAGTCAGTGGGGAGGGTCAGAGCAGAGAAGCTAACTCGCCCTGACCAGTGAGGCTTGCTGGGGGACGGGGAGAGTGACAAGAAAATGTCGACTGTCATACTAACGGCATGAAGAAAATGGCTGCGTTTTTTATGATGCAGCTCGTTAAGTAAAATACATTTTAAAAGCAATCATCATTTAAAAATTACATTAGATGTTATTGTGAATCAGAACCAGATTTGGCCACCCAGGCGCCTGCCCTTGAACGCCACCCAAACACATTGCACGGGACTCTTATGCTTGCCCCCGCTGATGGTGGGTCTGCAGTAATGCGGTCGCTGTACAGGACTGTCGTGGTGAAGAGAGAGCTGAGCCGGAAGGCAAAGCTCTCGATTTACCAGTTGATCTATGTTCCCACCCTCACCTATGGTCATGACCGAAAGAACGTGACTGCGGATAAATGGGGCTGAAATGAGTTTCCTCCGTAGGGTGGCTGGACTCATCCTAAGAGATAGGGTGCGGAGCTCGATCATCCGGGAGGGGCTCAGAGTAGAGCTGCTGCTCCTTCACATCGAGAGGAGCCAGTTGAGGTGGCTCGGGCATCTGAACTTCCCTACTGAGACTGCTGCGCCCGCGACCAGACCCGGATAAGCGGAAGAAAATGGATGGGTTATTGTGAATCGAGATGAAAAAAAAAAAAAATGTGTGTGATCCTACTGTGAAATATGCTCTATGAAATATGAGTATCGCACAAAGACTCCTCCAAGTATACAGTAATATACTGTATGTGGTACTTCTTCAAGCAAAAAACTATGAACACAATTAAGTGTTGATTAAAAATTTACCTCTGTGCTCCTGCAAGTCTAAGTAATCATATCCGACCACTTCCAGGTTATCCTCCTGCCCGTCGTGCCACAATGCATCATGGGAAGGCTGCTGGAGCTCCACCAGACGGCGTATCTCCTCATCGGAGTCCACATCACTGTCCTCGTAACGTGGACCTCTCCTCTGCGGCTGTCTGTGGTTGATTGGAGCTTTGAAACCATTGGTCAGCTGATGAGTCTCTGATTTGGTGAAAGAGACGACAGGCTGCGCTTGTCTACAAGGGCAGAGGGTGGAAGAACTGGAAGTAAAAACTTTAGAACATTCTAGACCCCTTTTATCCCAGCTGGATAAGACTTGGCAAAACTATAAAGGAACCTCTAAGAATCACCACAATCATGTTACCTGCTTGTGCTCACAGCCGTGACCACATCTGTCCGACTCTTCTTGGGTCTTGGCGGCTCGTACGGCGGGAACTCACCCCGCCTCTTCTTGCTGATGTCATCGTCTCCCCCATCAACCTCCCAGGTGAGCTGCGCGACAGGGGTGGGGAGGTCTGCGTCGGATGAGGCCAACCTGCGGATGTTGTGGCTGTACTTTGACGGGTCATACTTGAGGGTTCGAGATTTGTTTCCCTTCCGACACTTGAGCTGCATGATGGGGAGGACTCGTCCGAATTTACTGACCACCCAGTCCTGAGAGCAGAGGACCTTTGGTTGAACATTGATGATGCTATTAATAAAAACTGACACAATTATGGTCATATTTTGAGGTTTTGGCTAATGCTAGTATACAAATAGACAGAAGTATTGGGATGCTCCTTGCATTTGCATCTATACACTATTTAGCCTGCATATAAACCCAATTTCAAGCGCAGTCCATGCAAGCAAACAGTTAATTGGACCTTGTGTCCTGGTATTTCTGTCCCCGGCACAGCAGCCTTCATGGTGAAGTTGTCCACACCGGCTTTGCTGAGTGAATCCAACACTTTCTGTCTATGGTGTTCAGCTGCAGGCTGATTGGGGAGCTGCAACTCCGCCTCCCTCTCCAAAGCCAGTCTAAGACAGCAAAGCCATAAGTCCACTACAAGTCAACACACAGCCGACTTTATGACAGCCAGAAGCTGTGACTCATGACAGTAACTAGGGACATTAAATATATTCAATTTTGTAACTAACTTGCCAAACAATGAACACTGTTACCTATGCAGAAAGCTCTCCTTTGCTGGTTCAATCTGCAAAGTTCCTCCTTTCCATTTGGATTTGTTCAACACCGTCATACCTGAAGGAGAAAGCAAATGTGTCAGATACTAAAGTTTAAGTTCCTGCTTAACAAATTGACTTTAAGTTGCTGTTAAATTCACTTACACTTCTTCAGATCTGTGTCAGAAATACTGATGTTGACATAAGCAAATGTTTTGTAGGGAATACCTGCAAATGAACAATAGTTTAACCACATCTAGGTGAATGTGGATGGATTACAGTGCAGTACTGTTTTGAAAGCACTGCATTTCCTCATATGTAGGCCAGGGTGCTATTTACTGCATAACGTCTAAGTGGAGGCCTCCATGTAAGGATATACAGTAAACATTATTATTTATTGTGGCTTTCAGAGTGTCAGTGTTATTGTTACCCTCATCATCCCTTCTTGTCCGGAGCTCGACATCCTCCACACCCCCAAACTTTCCAAATCGATCCTTCAGATCTTTTTGGGTGACCGTGTGGCTCAACCCGCCAACATACAGCCGTTGCATCTCACTGGCCAATGCAGCACTGTCACTGCACAAACACAACACACGGGTCAGCATATCCACACCATCTCTCTAGACACTGGTTAAACTAGGAGTACATAGTAATAACCATATATCACAAAATATCTTGCGACAAGAGCGCTATAATTCTACAATTACCACAACCATCAGTCACAAAACTTTTAGGGGACAGCTAACAATCTGGTTTATATCTGATTTAATTATAGCGGTTTATTTAGTTAATATCTATACCAGACATTCTGTAGATGTACGTGCATGTGTGTTTTAATAATATTCATCGTCTTGATTTGAACGTATGGCTTTGCCTTCTCAGCTAAGAATTAATCATTGCTCGTCAAGAGTTATAATGAAGAGCGTTTGTGATTTGTTCATGTTGTCACCAACTTTCATCGTCGCTTCGCACAAGCTATTAATTGAATATAGATAACAAGTAAACTAAGACTGCGTAAAATTTCCTACAAAAAACATGCGAAGTAATTCTTACAGACAGAAAGCTGAAACGTTTACCTCACATGGATCCAGCCAGCGTTACCTTTAAATGGGATCGACACCACGGTCCTCTCGTCATTACTGTCCGCTATTGTTTCTGTGCAATTCAACAGTTCCGCTCCCTTGTTGATAGTTTTGAACTTCAACTTTCACACAAATATGAAAATAACTGGAAGTTATTTGCTATACTTCAAATCGATTAATGTGCAAAAAAGAATTTTAATGAAATTATTACGATAACCAATTTCGACACTCAACTTGACACACCCTTGTCGCAAAGGGTACTCCTAAAAATCGTATCCAGGATAGTGTTTTTAATTATGACATATTGGCGTTGGTAAGGCACTAATATTAGCTGTAAAATCCAGTTTATTTTAGCTGAATAACAAAAACTAAAAAATTGTAATTGTATGCTCAGTGCTGGTAGTTCCTTAACTCACTTCCGGTTCCCCCTCTTACGTAGACAAAGTGGTACCGTCCAAAAGGGCGCGATTCTCTAAACTGCTCTTGTGTGTCAAAAAACGACTGGTAAGTCAGAGTTTTGTTAATTTTATGCTTAAGATAGTACCCAAGACAATTGATAAATACTGTACAGGCTAAGCGTGTACATTTGTCATGTTGAATATTTACGTGTTGTTTCTTGCTATTGTAAGTACGTAAATCACAGAATTTACTTGTCCTTTGCAAAGCGATGAGAAGATATTCTTTTGTAACATTTGGAAAGTGTATTCATATACATTTTGTTACCTAATTAGGTACACCTGCGTAATCTAATGAGATCCACCACTGCAAACGACAACTACAAAAATTCTCGCTATACTACAGTATGATACTACTATAGTTTGACTTGACAAAACATTTTATTATATTAATACCTAACAATACCGACATAATTATTTATGTAAGGGCGAATTGTGTGATATATCTGATTTAAATTGTTCAGGTGTACCTAATAAAGTGACCAGTGAGTGTATTTTACTAGTACTTACCTCATCATTTTCTGTCTATTGTCTTCCTCAAGTCTGTCCTTGTTACTGTACATGATATATTTGACTGGTATCACAGGTCAAGATTTCTACATCAGGATGAATGAAGAGAACGTTGAAGAGGTGAAGTTGCTGGAAGACCACATTGAGCGTCTCCAGGCTGAAGTTGCAAACCTGCAACAGCAATGGCAGAACCACAAAGACCTGACTTTCCATTTCAGTGAACAAATGCAACGTGCCCTGTAAGTTTTTATTAATTTTTAGAGTGTAAAATTGTCCCCACATGCAACCACACACACACACACAAACATCACCTTTTTTTCTTCAGAAGAAGTTTTTACACAAGCAAGAAATGTGTTGCGTCTCCACAGGTCACATGTGTGTGGACAGACGCCACAAGGAACTGCAGAGGAGGTGTTGTCCGGTCTTAAGGAGGAGGTGGAGCAGCTGGAGGAAGATCTGCAGCGCCAGAGCCAGATGAATGGCATCAGTATAAAAAGCTGCAACGTGCGCTCAGTGCAAAGAAGTAATGAAAATACTGTTTTAAAGAATAATTAAATGATAAATCAACTCTTGACTGGAATAGTATATTTCCATTAATGATCATCACACCTGCCAACTTTTGACCTAAATTAGTGCAGTTGCACACGGCTCGCTCGGTTTAACACAGTCACACAGTGTAAGTGAAACTCTAACAGTAGTTTGGGTTTGTGTCTTTTAGGTAGTACTAAGTTGGTCCAGCAGATGTGTGTCTCTGGTTATTGCTCAGAGTTGGAGTTCCAGGTTGAGTTTCAGCTCTCAGAGGTCAAGGTGAGTCGTCCATGTTTAAAGTCTAAGGTATAGTATATATCATAATGATGCCGACACCGATCATCCATGAGTGAGATCAGCCGATACGATCACATGGATTAACTGTACATTAATTTGTTGCATGTTTTGGAGTAATACTAATACATGGGAAATAAATGGTTCAATAATTTATTTTGTACTGTAGTTCAAGATAACAAAATTAACAGAATAAAATAATACAAATACATATCTTTATTAAATAGACATCTGTCCTGCTTAACTTAAAACAGAATAGTGTCCAGGTTGCAGGGGTCTCCAGCTTTCATCACTATTAGAGCTGTCAACTATTTGTTTTATTTAAAACTGGCAACATTTAAATTGTACACTACTTTACCAAGCCGATCTCCTCTCAGTGTGGCCATCGTCTTTATGCTATTTTGTGCTCATTTGTCATTATATATACAGTAGGCATAAAGTCTGAATTTAACAGTTATAATAAAGAAGTACTTCTTTGACCCTTTGTGAGCTTCAGCTTCAAAATCAGCTGGTGAGGACAAGACATAATTAGTATAATGACAGCAAGAGAGCAAAATTGTTCAGTGACACTTTGAAAAGTTAGTACGTACCCCATGAACGTGATATACACTTCCACGTGGGACAAAAACGAGCTCCGAACTAATCGCATTGCTTGTTTTGTTTTAAAAACAAAAAGTCACTGTTGTTCAAGATTCATGATTAACTTTGTCTCTCCGAGAGAAATTTATCCTGGGTCATTCCCCCACGCTGGTAAAAAGTCACAAGAGAGGCTGGGTGACCACTGTGTGGTACCCTTAATGGCAACAGACAGAAGCTGAAATCTGAAATCTGATTGGACAAAGAAATCACATACACCACTGGAAGCGGTACAGCCAAGACACATGCTACGAAATGAAGATAATAGACTGTTTGGAGTAAATTACAATTTCATGGAACAAATACGAGAATTTACATTTTAATGTAGGTCAGTGCTTCTTCAAGATTCAAGAGATTGAAGAGTTTTATTGTCATATGCATACTAAAACAGGCAGTTATACTATGCAATCAAATTCTTATTCTGTTCATTCTCCCAAGAAAAGAAAGAAAACACAATAAAGAATAAGAACATGAGAAACATATATACCAATAAATTAAGCAACAACAACAGAAGAGACATTAATACAAATAAATAATACAAATAAATAAATAAAGTGCTATGAGTGTGTGCGTGTGTTGCGTGCGGCGTGTGTGAGTGCTTCGTTGAGAAGCCTGATGGCCTGTGGGTAAAAGCTGTTTGCCAGCCTTGTGGTCCTGGATTTCAAACTCCTGTAGCGTCTGCCTGACGGTAGGAGTGTGAATAATGAGTGTTGTGGATGTGTGCTGTCCTTGATGAAGATTCTGATAGTGTTTAGACCAGCAGAGAATGCTTTGCTGGTCCTGACTGCACACCACTGACATAATATAGTCTAATTATGGTTGGCATACATTTCCACGTTAGACTCTTCGTAGAAATTTATGCCAAACATCAGATTTTAAATTCACAGTGCGTTGTCCGCCCAAGAGGGGGCAGCAGAGGATTATACTCAGTGTTGAGTAATGACTTTAGCAGCTGACGTCAGCTTCGTATTTCAATGTTTTAACACTTGAGCGCAAATAAAAATGGTTACACTCACAGTAAAATTATATTGAACTAAAACAATAGAATTTAATGCATTGACATTCTTCATCACTGTAACCTGTGCACTAGTTACAAGAACATCTGCTTCACTGCCTCCTCCTCTAGCTTGCTTCATGGCAGATGCATTATCAATTTCTTCCAAAGGTTAAGCCTGTTTTGATAAGAAGATAAATTGTCGCTGTGCAACATGGAAAATCGACGTTAATTTTTCAAACTCGACCTCTATTGCTATCCTTTTATTACAGCTTTAATTCATACTGTGTGTTTTTGGAGGTTTTTGCCACATCATGATGGATCTTTCAGTAACCTCAATGTTTTGTTAGTAATGTAACCAACACTCTTCTCTCACGACACATTAAAATACTTGTCTAGAGGAAGAGTTCAATGTTTGGAGGAAACTTTGTGTATTTTTATTTCTTCCTGAATCAGTCAGATATTCGGATAAAAGGGGAACACCTACTCTTCAAATTTCCAAAAAACAATAGGCATTATTTAAAAAAATAATGGCAACAGTTTGACTCAGGAACAGATTATTTCTATGTCCTAATGGGGGGAAAAAAATTGAAACCCAAGCAAATCAGAGGTCAATCAACTTTCTGAAACACATTTTGGACCTTCGAGGTTTCACTGTATGTATGTTGTATTCAATGTGTGTTTTGTCCTGCAGGAGGGTGAGCAATCAGAGAGGAAAATCAACAGTCTGAATGTGGTGATGGACGCCAGCGACCTTCAGGACTTCGGCAGCTTTCTCTCTGGGTGAGTGTTGTGTTCAATTCCTGCTTGCAGGGTTCTGCCTCTTTCAAAGGATCCAGGCATGAAAGCCTGAGGGAAATCCAGCTTACAGGCTGCTCGAGATGAGCAAGGTGTATTTCAAGGTTGCGCTCTCACCACCTCAAGGCTTGTGACAGCCCTGTGAGTGTTTCAGCAAGTCATAGCAGATGTGTGAAGTTGTATGTGCTCTGTATTTGAGGCCAAGCCACATCTGGACTGTGTGGTGCGAGTCTACACAATCTGGAAAACAACACATGGAAAAACACTGTGGCTAATGACTGTGACACAAAGCTGCTTTCTCCAAATGTGTGAAAGACTTTTATATCGATATTTGATGAACCAAGATAGATTTAGTCACAGTATTAACAAGCAAAGCTGGTGATTTAGTAATGTAGTGCATTTTGGAAATGGTTTACTCATGAGCCTCAAGAGCAGTGCTCTTGAGGCTCATGGAAGTTTGGGCCAAGTGAACCATAAATCACTTGGACCTCAGGCCCATAGTGGAAGAAAGTTAGATGTAGCCTGTCAGGTTTTTGAAACAGTTTCTTTTTCTAAATTGATAGTGTGACGCCAAACTGCTCTGAAGTCATAGCAGCACATACCAAGCCACTCACAGGCTGGCACAATTATGTGGCGAGAAATTAGAGATGGGAGAGTCTTAAGTTTTTATTTGTCGTTTAAATTACCCCAGATCTACTACAGATTGGTAAAGAGATGACCCTTTTTTACTAGTACAATTTTTGCCTCCACTGGAACATATTTGCATTGACAGTGTGTATGTTTTACCTGGTCCGAGAGTGAAGATGCAAAGTGTCAAATCAAATCATTTGCAACTTGTGAGACCTCACCACTTAAATAAAACAGCAGGGAGCCAGGGCACTCTCTCCCACCATTATATGGAAGCCATGTTTCCATCAGCTCTACACGGTGGAATAACAATCTGTGGAAACTTCACCCAGTTGCCGTCTAGCCCCGGGCCACCATGGAAAATTGTGGAAAGTCTTGAGCAGAATTTGTTTTCAGGCTCAATCCAAACAGACATAAACAAATAATTTTTACAGTGTCAGTGTCAATTTTTAGTGTTACGCTTTGTTGATTTGCACCATAATTGTGTCATTATTCTTTTGTTGAATAATCTGTTTATAACTTCAAGTCACAATAAAAGTTGCTCATGTGTAGTGTTTCTCTACAAAGTGCAGACCTGCCACTATGTACGAGTTTTATGCACACGGCATGCATTTTGAGTACACTTGTATACTCTGCTGCTCTAAGGTATGCATTTTGTCTCTTTGCTTAGTGTGACATATACCTCCAAAAAATGTATGAGTTGTGGCAATGCTGACTGTTAAGGCTGTAATTGGTCAGCTTGTAGTATACATGTGTATGTGCGTATACGACTCATTCAGAGGGCGACCAGCTCAAGTACTCATAAAATCTCTTCAAGGTTGGCTGGTCAGAAAGCAACATCACCAACTACTGGCCTGGCATGCATATTTAGTTTTTTCACTGGTCGTCATTAAATAAATGTACCGGGTACCCTATCTCTATCTCTTAGTGCACTTGCCCTTCTACCTATTGCAGCTAATATTGACATACCCTTTCAGGGTGGAGGAAAGCAGAGACCTCCTGTGTTTCTTCAGGACTCTCAGGACTTTCTCAGACAGGGTTGATGAACGACGCCAGACCTTCCAGCACTTTCAGGTAAGTGGAGAGACAGCTGCATTGAACTAGACTTGTCACTAGTGGCCTCATCTCTGCATTGTCATGCTATCATGTCACCTGACTGTATTTTGGCTGATACAATGTGTGTTACATGACACACAGATGTAGTACAACAAGGATGATCAAGAATAAGCATCCTTCGAGCATCACACTTTAACATCCTTCATTCCTTCAAAGGGGAGACCAGATGTCTCCTCAGTCACTGGGAATTCTCTCAGGCCAAATGTGAGCATTGGAGGCTGTAAATTGTTCACTTGGGTTTGACTAATGGCTTTGACCCTCATCGCTCAGTGGGGGGGGATGGATGGATATTTGCTACGGCTGTCACAATACACTCGGCTCACTAGATGAGACGATACATGATTTTGGGTTCACGAGAATGAGATGAGACAATATTTTAACATTACTTTTAAGAAAACAATGATAAAATATAGGACTTTTTTTTTTTTTTTACCAAGTCACAAAACAATGCAGGTACAGTTTGAAATGTTTTACAACTTTCCATGCATGACCGAAGCATGATGCCTTAAACTGTTGACCGTTTTTCACAAATTGAAACAAAAACTACAGAATTATGACAGTTAAAATATTGATTGTAGTTGTAGCTACTTCTACTAATGATTTATGTTGATGTGTAGTTATGTAAAGACACATGTAAAATAAATTGCAGTAGATTAGTTTGTTTGTGCAAAAAACTACAGTTCCCATGATGCTTGGAGTACGGAACCAGGAAGTATTGGATGACGCAAGATGTTAGTTTCACACATCTTCACAAGTATCACAGGTCTTATGCAGCGATTGAGTTTTGGATCTGACAAATCTTAAGTAACTTCGATCAAATGTAGACTTGCTACAGGTTCTGCTTGGACATTAAGACTGCGGTCGTTGTTGAACTCCGATGGGGGTGAAAAAAAGCAGCCACCCTTCTCACCTGCTCGAGCAAACTAGTAATGTGGGGAAAACCTAAGACCATCTTGGATTGCAAGGTATGTGCAAAGCACTTACTGTGCGGTTCCAATCCTGCCTCATGCGCTGCCACTTCCATATTACATGTATTATCATTCACAGTAGCCATGCCATAGCTGACAGTCTGATAATCTTCTGGCTGCAATGTGCCTGTGAGACAACCTTTCTCTTAAACGAGTTATATCATTACATTTTAATCTCCAAAGATCTTGTAACACCCCTAATAATTGCAGACATTTAGTGTGTTATGCACGGGTGTCCAATGTCTGGCTGGGGGACATTTGCGGCTTGCAGCTTGTTTTTTACAGGCTTGCAGGTAAAATGGATATTAATGTTAGATGCATGGTATAGTGAGATCCAGTGGAACCTTTAAAGTCAAACTTACCCCGGATGACATACAGCTCATTAGTCTCCATGGACCTCATTTCAATGAGCATCAAAGGATTGTGCAAATGCACTTGGCTTTTCGCAACACTTATGACAAAAATAATATGTTGAGTCAAAGTTGAATAAAATATCTTATTTAGGCTTGGATGGGTAATAAAGGTTTACTTTGACATTGCTAATGCAGTACAGCAGTGGTTCCCAAACTTTTTACTGTCTCGTACCCCTTCAGACATTTGACCAGAAAGACCCGAAGCCATGTAGTACCCACTACTCCTGCAGAATTTATTGGTTAGTTAATTTTATAGTAAATCTGTGTCAAAAAAGTGTATTTTGCATGGTCACATTTTGATAAAGTTTCACATGAACACTGATAAGTGAACATCCTACTTATCTTTTATTCCTGTGTGATGTTGGCATCCTTCCATTTGAATGGGTTGAATTAGAGCTTCACTTTTTTTTCGTCCATTCGCGATGGCTGTGGTTTAAGTCTGCATATTAATGTAATGGGGGGGGGTTTAGTTCATTGTTTCAGTGTTTCAATTGAAACGGCAAAAGTCGTACAGTCGGCGCTCCCATGAACGCATCATGTATGTGGGTCTATTGTTCGTTAGTGGCGTGTCACCGGCAATGCTGATCGCGTCTGCTGCCCTGTTGGAGCCGTGGCGGATCTCAATAAAGAGAGCCACTGCTGCGTTGTTATGCACGTATGCCTTGTTATGACCGTATGTCAGGGGTGGGCAAACTTTTTGACTTTGTCATACAATCTGCTATATGTGATTGTCTTTTTTTCAGGAGCACTTTAAATATCAGATCACATCAAATAGCGAAGTTTAATTTTACAGGTTTTTTTTTTTTTTTTTTTTTTTACTGAATAAGACAACCACAATGTACAGGAATAAAGGATGTGTCACATACAATATGAACTACAAACGATAAAACATTGACTATTAAAGAGTATGTGAACGTCCCTCCTTTTTTACTTCCCAGACAGTGCAGTGGGTAGGTTAAGTTGTGTGCCACATATTTGTTGACTGTTGTTGTTTGTTTGGCACCATGGGTGGGGTGGTTGTCTGGATCGCTGCATGTGAAAAGCTACTTAAAGTGATAATTCAGATTTTTTGACATGAAGTTGTATGACATTCCCATCAGCACAGACCTCACAAATTGCTCGGCGTTATATTTGTGTCCCGCTGTATCCCTTCACACTGTTGCCTCTCCATTCTTGTGTACGTGATGAAGACGTTTACATTGTTCTTCCGCGGTGGAACACATACTTAAACAAGATGGCCGTGCTGCTCCATTGCAAAAGAAGAATGGAGAGGCCACAGTGCGCAGGGATACGGCGGGAGACAAATATAACACCGATCGATTTGTGAGGTCTCATTTTTTAGCAGAGGCATTCTTATGATGCAATTGTATTACTCTTTTGAACACATATTGTTTTGAAAAGCTTTACTTTACTTAAATGAACCAGCAGCTAAACGGAACTACGTTCCTCTTCACGGAAATCAGACCACAACTGGACTCACGGGACCAAGTGCGGGGGGGTGTAAGTCGCTGTTGATGACTAATGGTACATTGCTAATGGGGATGTCAAAACTTCATGTCGAAAAAATCCGAACTATCCTTTTAAACCGTCAAAAGCTTGCCTCAGAATGATGGACTCTGACTACTTGCAAGTCATGTTGCCAGCTTGTATGTTGAAAAGTTTAAATTAAATACTTTGGAAGCACACTGGCGGGCCGGATTCAAACGCTTGGCCGGCCGGTTGTGGCCCCCGAGCCATAGCTTGCCCACCCCTGCCGTATGCCCTGTTATACCTTGTTGCGCCTTATTATGTTCGTCCAAGGCCCTCTCTATTCATCTAGTGAGTGTTCTGTCTCAGTAAGACCAATTGACCTTTTGATGTATGCACGTTAGCCAAGGTCCGATGGCGATTTTGTACAGCACGTACATACTTTAGCCTGGTCTAATTTGGAGGTTAGTGTTTGATTTAGAATTTCTGTTTTTCATCTTTGTGTGTGTTTGGGTTTGTGTTTTTCTTTCTTTCAGTTTGCAGTGTTTTTTTTCTTGTTTGCTTTTGAACCCAATAATTAGAGCCAAGCAGTGTTTTGTGTGTGTTTTTAACAAGAGTTGTGTAATAAAGTAACTGTCTTTTTAATAACTTGTAATCAGTAAAATAAAATTGTAGTGTATTTTTGGCCAACTACTCACCTGGTCTTTTGTATTCATTTGCCAGACTTTCCAGTGTTAACATGTAATAGGACACCGTTCGGTGGGCTATACGGACTAGTGGGCTCTATGCCCCACCTTCATTGTCACATTGGGTTCTGGTTTGTTCCACCTCACATACTACTACCTCGTGCAGCCCCCCAACACCACCACCACCATCATTTACTCAGTTACATTATTTTAATACCAAATTGAAGGGGAAAGTTAAGCAATCATGATAAAGCAGTATCCCAAGTACTAAAATACATGCGACCAACAATAAATCCTAATTTTCGGGAGATTAGTGATTTTTGTGAGTTTTCATCGCTGAGTTTTAATCTTCAAGATTAAACACTCTTAAAGCACAAAATAATCATCAAACTTACTTGCTGTATTTGTTCATATGATGCACACAGAGCAATGAGCAACTGTCTCCTTTCTGGTCTGTCCGTCCGTCCTTGCGCCGTGAGGCGTTCAGATGCACCCGTAATTGTGAGTGTTAGACATTAATTCTTTTTAGTTTTTATTCACGTACCCCTGGGGGTACCCCACTTTGGCAACCTAGGCTGTACAGTATGTGCATATTTCATACAATGGATCCTTTTTAGATTGATCTGCTAAGGGGTTGGTAATCATCGTTCTGCATGGCTCCACAGATGAAGCGGCAATAAAAGCACTGAATAAATGAAATTGTGAGAGTAATATGGAGCAGGCTCTGTTTACTTACTGAGAATGAAAAGCTCAGCCAAGTTGGTGGACAGATTAACACGTATTTTTCATACTTGCCTGCATGCTTTCTTTTTTTATTTAGCTGCACTTGCATTTTGCAAAGGCTTTACCTGTGTGTGTGCGTGTGTGTGTGTGTGTGCGTGTGTGTGTGTTGAGGAGGTGGTGTTCTGTCATTAAATGACACATACAGTGGAGCATTCAGCCAATAAAAGCATTAAAAGTACAACAGCGGCAAAGAATCCGTCTTCTGTGTTGCAAGAGGACCACAACACAACTGAGCCAGCCACAGTTTCACTGTAATGCACATGCTGGTTGGCCTCTTAGCAGTTACAAACCACAAACATTTACAAGCATGTGGCCAGGCGCTGATGTGAATTTCTCATTTGTGGGTGTTTTACAGCTTAAAAACATGTACAGATATTGTCGTCTTGTGTCAGTGCTTCAAAATGGCAGTTTTCAGTATTTGACTTGACAGCAGCTGCTAAATGAGCTACCAGGGTATACAGTATATACAATATACATGTTTTTTCGGTATCCCAAATGTATCCTTAACATCAATACTCAACTTGCAAGACTTATAATTAAGATGGTCTTAGCAGGACATTTTACAGCATCTTAAACTTTTGCACAGAGACATTGCTTCCACTATTTCAAAATGATCTGTACTGCATCTCATGTGACAATGAATCTAAACGGGAATAAAACAAAATACCTTTAAAAAAAAAAAAGTTACATTTTATTAAAATATATAATAAAACAAAAAGGCATGTCACATACACATTACTGTACAGTCACTATTCTATACACATTGGTAATCATTTATCACTGGGGGGAAGAGTTGAGGATACAAAAAATTGATTAAATAATAGAGTAATCTTTACATTCCTCTCGATAAATGCTTTCCTACTTCAATTCAACACAAGTGGTGTTTATAAATTAAAGCTGTAACTGGAGCTCTGTGACAAAATACTGACATTACAGTAGAGGGGTGAATGAAATGTAATACTGGAAATACTTAAAAGATTTAAACAATAGCAAATCACTGCACAAAGCTGTAGAAATGTGAAATAAGGTAGCGCTTGTGATTCAGTGAATTATAATATAGGTTTGTACTTGGAAAATATATTCATCAGTGGTGAACTTAAGCTAATTAAGCTATTTACTGCCAAAGAACTTGTTAGGCTCATGAAAAGTCACACTTTCTTGTCCAATTGTCAGACAGCACAAAATTGAATTTTTCTGTGTCCTGCAGCTGTTTGGTGAGGAAAAAACTGTTCCATCAGCTTTGAAGGGCCGACAGTAATGTTGCTGGTTCTTCATCGGTACCGTCCAACAGGCAATACTTGCATACAAGTGAAACTGTCAGGGTACTTTGAGAGAATTACAGGGTTTCCATCCAGACGGACCTCACTGAGGCTCGGTCGAAGGTAGTAGGTGTCATTGGACCTACAGAAGGTGTCTATGTTCACATCTGTGATGTTGTTGTTCTGGTGGGAGGGACAAGAATGAAGAATGAAACCATGGGAGTAAAAACTGGCCACCCAAAACAAACAAATCCACAATAATCAATGGCAGAAATGTCAGTAGTTTGTGAAGTCAAGTGATGCCTAGTTTTAAAAAGAGATAGATACCTGTAGATGTAAAATCCGAACCTTCTCTGGGATCTGTGGAACTGCTTCCATGTTATTGTCAGCCAGGTACAAGTTGACCAGTCCAATCAGTTTCTGTCAGATTATAAAAATTATATACTTATTCAATGCAGACCCACACAATTAACAACACCATGTTATTTGCTCTATGGACAATGCCAATATCCACTTCCAGTCACTACCAGTTATCATGTTATTAAATGAGAAAGTGAGTTTGGAGACACTTGATCATGTTATTGAATGAGAAAGTGTTTCTAAACTTTTGACTGGTAGTGTGCATTACAGTTAGCAACACCTGTTTGCATTTGGGAGTCACTTAATCATACCTGGTAACTTGCTTGCTTAATTGATTTAAATAAACCTTTAGACAGAAACAATTTTACAGGTGCCCCTGGTTTGCCTTATGACAGTCCTTTTAGTTTATGTTGGAATTAAAAACAAAAAATTGACGGGTGATGTTTAGTATGCACCTTAAAAGCTGTAGCTTTGACACCCTTGGTCTTCAGGAGGTTGTTGTTGGCGTTGAACGATTTCAGTTTGGCAGGGAGCGCCGGGAGTTTGACTAGCCTGTTGTCAGCAAGTGACAGTTCCTCCAATAAAGTTAGCTTAGAGAACGCTCCATCTTCAATCTCTGAGATCAGGTTCCCCGTCAGGTCAATCCTCCTCAGTGTCACTACAGAACCACAAGGAGGAAACATAACAAACATACTCATTTTCTTTTGCTGTTACCATCCCATTATATTGTAACTGACGTCATAGTACTTTTTTCTCTATTCTGGTGGAGAATGACGGACTGATTGTATTGTTAACAGTTGCATTATTAACAGGTGTCTAAAACTTTGATCCACATGGTTGGAGTCTGGTCTGTAGTACATCTAGGGTCAGCCACAAAGATCTTGGTTCCCCCAATCACTGTTTATCCATTGCTAGTATTTTTAACCATTGTCAGTTTCTGTATGCCTGTATTTTGTCAAGCAAATGCGTCTTTACAAGAAAAAGTCAAAGAGCCAGACAAATAGTCCACTGAAGCAATAGCTGAATAGACATCTGTTCGTTTTGGTATAGACAGTTTTGAGCCTTACGAATGTCTGCAAAGTCCTTGGTCCTGATCTTTTTGATTTTGTTGAAGCGGGCGTACAGATAGGCTGTCTCCTTAGGAAGGGTGGGAACAGAGGTCATGTCTGGGCTGACCTCCTCGCAGTACACTGAGCCAGTTAGACAGACACACAGCAGACAAGTTGGCAGGTCTGGAACACAGCAACAGCACGCAAACATCAGTCTAGTGAACAGTGATGTCATTGGGGTGGTGGAAAAGTGGGAATTTAACAATTTAGCAGCCTATCATTAAACAGGATCATTGCCATACAGTCACATACATTACATAATGCTTATCAACTTGGCAGACTTTATGAAGTACAGTATACTGTTCAAAAACATCCAAGGCTACCCTGGACTCCCATTTTTGTCCTTCCCTGTGTGAAACCATTGAACTTTAGAAGTATTTGATGTTTCTGCTCTGTTTCAAATTGCACTTACTATTAGGGGAGTTTGTATCAGATATCAACATTTATTCAAATATTTGTTCAAACATTGCACAACTTTGTTGAACTTATTTAGAAAAGTGATTGGTATTACTCAGCTGTAGCTTCAGTTACAAATGAAGTTATAGTTGCTTCGTGATCTTACCTGATTCATCTGCCCCTGATGGGATTGGGCTGTCGTCTGGTTCATCAGCTGGAGGCAGTGCTCTCTGCAGAACACATTAAAGCCATGTATTCAATAAGTGGTATTGTTTTATTAAACAGTTAATTTGGTGTATGTATGACCTATCACCGTGTTTTCTGGAATTAGTTGTTTCCAAGGTTTTCTGCATTCTTGGCCTGTGACCGTTAAGTGTTCATGTCTTTGATAGAAGTGGCAAGAAAAATAAATCAAATCAACACTTACCGCTTTTTTGCAACGATTAGTTTCACAATAAACAATGTTTGGTTGTTAATTTGATTCATAAATCTAATTACACACATTTACCTACTCAATCGAATATATCAGCTACCTGTACAACAAGATGGATCCAGTGGCCTGCTTTTGCATTTTCGATCATCAAGGCTGGACCCTTTAAATCACAGGAGTCAAACTCGAGGCCCACAGGCCACATGTGGCCTTCCACAGAATTGTATGTGGAACTATTTGTAAAATAGCATTAAGTTGGGCCGTATCATGGACCTCAACATACTAAAAATGATCTGTGCAATAAAGTAATTCTGTCAGTTTCAACTATTCCTGTAGAATTGTTCAACAGGAGTGGCCACAGTATTATATGTAGCACTAATTGCACAACCATTTGGACTCAAAGTAACAATAGTTTAACTGTACACAACTGACAACAACAACGACACCAATTTAAAACTATTACAACCTGTCTGTACGAAATGGCACCTTTTTTAAAGAGGCATAAGACAGTTGAAAGTGATCATTTTAACAACAACAAAGCATGCTAGGAAACGCATAATTCTCCCATTCCACCGTTACAAACTCTTCCAGGTTACACATCTTGCGGATTGAGGTATTTTTGTGTTGATATAAATACTGTAACATTTGCCTGGACATTTTGATAAAGACAAAGAGGTACTCCATCATCAGCCACTTTATTGAAACAAACAAGCACGCCAAAACAACCATAGTTGTATAGCCACATCAGTCTCTCGCTCCCTTCTGCTGGCTCATCCAGTCAGCATTCAGGACACATTTGGGGGTGGCGTTGTGTGCAACCTAAAGTCTGCTTTAAGTTTTGGCCCCGTGTGCGAGTTTGCCACCACTGCCGTAAATGTCTCCCTCTGTACATGTATAATCACTACAGCCAAATTGACTGGCTGCTGTTAATTTTCTGACTGTTCTGTGCATTTAACAACTGTTCCCAACTGTTAATTAAAATCAGATTTGAAACATTGAATTGATTGGTGTTGTATACATTGTCTGCATTTACCCACTGACAGTTTGATTTTGGTTGGCTCAAGTGTTTCTGAAAGAGGTTATTCTGGTTATGTTAGGGTGTCTGTGGTTGTTGTAAGCTTTTAGAGTGTTGAGTGAGGAAATGTTTGCTTTAAAAGGGGTGTATGGTAAAGAGAAAAGAGGGAGATATCAATTGCAAACAGATTCTGTTATTATGAAATAGGAGAAATATTGGCTAAAATAATCAGTCTGTCCAAAAGTGGGTGAGACTACAACATTATAAGAATACTTTTTTTTCTTTTTTTTTGGCTCAGAAACAATTGATCAAAATTTTGCTCACTGACATTGGATGATAATATCCAGTGTTACATTTTTTGACACTTGTGTAAAACAACAGCATGTATAAGGATGTTGTAAGTAACACAAGTTCCTACCCTGGCCCTCGTCACTTTCCAATAGTTGCTGAAGAACCTGCTGAGGTCCCTTCCAGGTGATGATCCTGCTATCAGATGTGAGTCGTGATCAGAGCTCCTGGCTGAACATGTCCCCAGCCATAGCAGCACCAGCATGCTCGTTAGTATAAGCGCCTTCATGCTGCCCCAAGCAGTATGTCAGTGACACCAGAGCTTGCTATACGTTTGAGTTTGGGTCAGCAGATGCGCTCTGCTTCAAGCCCCCGTCGGGATGTGTCAAATGACGGTATTTAAAGGCTGAACTTGGAGCTTCCAGCACTCTAAAAGCGAGTTTGTAGAGCTGAGTGCTTAACCCTTTCCTGACCACATATCACCTCACTGTTGAAAGAGAGGCACTCCACATTACATGTATGGAATAGAAACATTAGAAAACACGGACGGCTGACAGTCACAGTGCAAGTATGTTCTATTAATAGGAACCTCTGGTCCATGCCCAGTTATGCTATCATAATAATTGGAAGGGGGACCCTCAGGCAGACCGTCCTAGTTCATGGGATTCAGGAGTGCGAATCAGAGAAATAAGTGGTTCGTAAAGAATCACAGGTCAGATGCGCACACCCCCATCATCAATTTATCAATGATATAAATTATGTTTGAACAGTTGCAAAAAAATCTCTTTAATGACAATAACAATTGTCAATCTGGTATCTACTGTATACATAATGATAAAGGTTGTGAGAAAGATGATGCTTTCACTAAGTCTGTACAGTTTATAGCTCCGACCTGTACAGCTGTGCTTTTCAGTAAGTGTGGTTAAGGTGTGTGCCAACCCATATAATTTACATTATGCCAGAAGTAAATAGAAAAAACCTCATTACCGAATCTGGCAAAAAACTATGGGAAAACTTTCCATTGGCTGCACAAAAAAATTCCAATGTTGAGACCCTGTCCTCTCAGTGTATTTAACAGCTGTTGACTTGTGGCTGCTTTGGACTGGCTTCAGACTTCGTCAAACTAGAGACATGTCGGGCTTCCCCGGAGCTCTTCTTTTTGTTGTCGCTGCTTGACAAGTTGCAGTGGGGAAAAATGAGAGATGGTACTTTTCTATGTGAAAAAGCAGAGATGAATTAAACGGCACAACACCTAAATAGAAAGCATGTGACCCTTTCAGGGCTCTAGCAGAGAAGGAAAAGGGGGGCCAGATTAAACATCCAAGGCACAGGAGCCTGGACTGTTACAGGTGTGTTAGCAATTATGAATGCCTTTTAACTTTATGACTCTGGGAAGAGGTCCAGCAACTACAAAATGTTTTTACTGTCACAAATTTTGTGTACCTGATGGTTGGTTGTCAGAGAATGCTGAAGTCACACCGAACGGTCTCTTCACATAAAGACTGTTCTTCGTTTATTTATTAATATTGTTGACATTGTCATATTGTACTGATCAGCCAGGAAAGAAATTCATGTACTGCTTTTGTCGCATAGCAGTTCTATGGTTATCAACACATTTTTCCTCTTGGGCGTCATTGACCCTTCTGTCGTTGACATAGATCCAAAAAACATTTATGGCATTCACTAAAATGTATTATTCACTAAAATGTAATATTTACAAACTTGGGGACAATTGTCAGTAGAGGTTCCTTTTATAGCAGGGGTCACCAACGTTTTTTACAAAATGAAAATGGCCAAGAGTTACTCATTTTTGTAACAATTATTTTTATAGCTTATTTCAACCCAAACAAACCGAATATGCTTGTTTTACCAGAACATTAAGAACATGCTGGTATCCACAACTCACATTTTGCTTTTCAGAATGCATTTCTTTTTAGTGTTCTCACATTATTAACTGAAAAGCTGAATGGAAAGCAGGCTTGAGGGCGCCTCATGTGGTCGTGGGGGGCTACCTGGTGCCCGCGGGCACCACGTTGGTGACCCCTGCTTTATACAATACTTCTAATTACGAAAACATTTTGCTTGTAAAGAACAAACGTATAAATTAAAAAATATATGTATAACCCATTCATAATTTCAGTACCATTATTAGGATTACACAATCTGTAGCGGACACATTTTTCCGCTCAAAACCTGTGACGTTTGTTCAAGTAATGGCCATGGTAAAAACAGTCAATATAGAGTAACACTGAACTGGTCTTTAGACTGGCAGGTGTAGGCGGAGCTACAGTATGTAGCGACAGATTGAATCCAGCCGAGACCATAAAACATTTGTCCATGAAATCTTTCCACATCGAAACTCGATGCGACTGCATAAGAGCTTTCCACACAGAGGACCACCTGGCTTGGCATAGCACAGCCTGGGTGTGCTTGATGACTGCCATGATGTATTAACCCAACAATGAGCGCTGACAGAGCCACCTGCCAACTCTCAGTGGCTACCGACTGACAGTTTTATGTTTGCTCAGAGACTTGTTACGTAATCGGCTTTCTTTTACGATTACTATTAAGACCTCAGTGTGTTACGTGAAACACTTGTCAAATGCCATCGTCAACGTCTGCCTTGATAGATATTCACATGCTGTTTAGCAACATAGAGGACACAAAAGAGATTATGATGAGAACTGTATTAAGGCTTGTCACATACTCATCTTCTTTTGAAATGTTTTATCTATTCATCCAACCATCCATTTTCTTTCGCTTATGCGGGTCGCGGGGGCACCAGTCTCAGTAGGGAAATCCAGACTTCCCTGTCCCCGGCCACCCCTTCCAGTTCCACCGGGAAGATACCAAAGCGTTCCCAGGCCAGCTGTGAGACATAATCCCTCCAGCGTGCCCTCGGTCTGTCCCGGGGCCTTCTACCGACCGGACATGCCCAGAACACCTCACCGCATCCGAATGCTCGAGCCACCTTAACTGAAATGAAATGTTTTAGGCAGTTTTAATGTTGGAAGACCATATTGTTCTTAAAGAGTAACTTATAAATGGCAACAGTTGGAAAGGTAAGGGGTCAATTATTCACAATCAATAGTGAGCCTTATTAGAGAAATTGTTAGCAATATTAGGTGTTGTAGAGTTGTATTTTAGTACCGTGGTGTCATTTTCACAGTCCCCATAATTTCTACCTTTCCCGCCTTCATTTTGGTACAGAGACAAGTATTTTCACGTCTACCCGGAGATTGTAAGAATGACGGGGAGTCGGTTGATCAACAATCTATTTTTTACAAAAACAAAACAGACTGCTGTTGAAAAACATCAAACTCTAACACTACTTTAAAAAAAATATTTCTTTTAATTGTTGTATTTAGTGTTTTATATACTGTATTGCATGTCCTTTGTGTGTTCTGTGTACAGTGAGAGTGACTTGGATATTAATTTAGGTATAATATAGGTGTAAGATCCGACTTACAGTATACTCGTACATAACCCACGGACCACCTGTATTTTAGTTGAAGATGGCACTGATCTGTCAGTGTGAGTCTTTGCTAGATATCCAAATATGGAAATGAACTGGCTCTATAATCCATCAATCTTTTTCATGAAGTGACATTGAAACAAATCATGGTCGCCTCAAAGGTAAAGTTTAGCAGCTTGTTGACTGAGTAAATCAATATCTGTATTACTGTAAATGTAATTAAGTTTTTTGTCTTCTTATATATGGTGATTGATTTTCCTTATGCTTAGTCTGTTCAAATAGTGGCATTCCATCCTGGAATTTAGTCCCCGGGGATTTACGTGGACAGCTAAAGCAGAACAGCTGCAACTAACTCAAGGAAAATATGGTGTAGAAGAAATCCTTTGTTGGTATGGTTCTTCGACACGTTTCAGTTTATACAGTAGTGACAGTTGTGATTACAGTTGTGTGGATTAAGCAATGGGTTTGCAACAAGAACGCATGCTGTTTTTTTTTTTTTTTATGTTACCGCTGGCATACAACTCATGAATTGGGGATGTAGTTTACTGCATTGACAAGTTTCTTTTTTTAATGTCTTGCCTTTTGTGAATCATCTCACTATGATGAAGTATTTAAGGGTACTGTAGAATTGTTGCTGGAAACGTCTGTAGCATGGTTTCTGCTATCAGAGATAGATTCAGAGCAGATGTTGGATAGGAAGATTGCAATTCAGCCCTGCTGTTGCACATGTAGGTTTTGCAGGAACCAAAACAGCCTCGGTGCACAATTTGATGTCGGGCCTGAAAGCGATATGCTAGACAATTACTTCCAATCCAGTGATCCCTTGCTCCTTTTATTTAAATGTTGGGTAGTTGCATGTTTAATTTGTACTTTTGCTGCTTCTGTTGTAATTCCATAAGTGATCTAAAATATAAAATTGCTTTCAGGGATTTGGTAAATGGTTTTGTCGCTCAAGCTTTCCCTTGTTACTCATTGAGGTGAGCAGGAAACCTGTAAACCTTGAGGCTAAGTATTTTTAAGTATAGTTTGAGTTTTCTTCTGTGCATCTTCTTCAGGCGGTATCAAACACTATTAAACTCAGCTGTGGTCAATTAAACAAGATCTTTGGTTCATGTCATGTTGTGGACATCTCAGGGTCTGCTCCCTGTGTGTAGCTGCTGACTGTTTATTGTAAAGACCATTTCATGGTTGTCATCTGGAAGTCCTTATCTTAGCATGAGGTATACTATCAGCTCTTCCCACCAAAAGTCCTCAGCAATTATAGAGTCTTTTCTACTAGCTTCCACTGGAATGTATTGGTGACTTGTTCTATGTTGCTTTTGTAGTTTGAACTGAGGACACAAAAAAGCACTTGGCTAGTACAGTTAAATGAGCAAGAATTCCTTAAAACATACTTGATTTCTACTTTAATTGGCAGACATTTGGAGATAGTATTTGGAAAATAAAGCTTCAGTAAAGTGTGCATGAGCTCCTGGTGCTTTGGAGATCAGAACGCATTTCAAGCTAACATTTTATGGGAAGCAAAGCTGATTAACTTGTGGAACTGGAGAAAACTTTCAAACAGTCTGATGTTTAAAGTTGTTTCGTCTAATAAACCATGTCTGTAATGAGATTTTGATGATATCTACACACTGTGTCGTCTTGATGATATTCTGTATTAGAAGTGGACAAGAGTCCAGCACTGATTAAATTGTCAACTGGGATGCGAGGCTTTTGACTAAATCAGTAAGAGGCATATGGAGAATATTAGCGACTGACTGGGCTCTACTGCTTGCTGGTATTGGATATTAGATGACTGCTCTGTGACGACTGTAATTCAAAGAAAGACACTTAGGTACTGTACGCTTTGCTTCTGGCAAAACAGTGATTCACGCTGACTTTGACTCAATCACTACAAGCAAAGATATCATAGGCAAGTTAGTTTTTACTAGTAGTAAATTAAGGTGAATATTGTTCCATTCCATTCCGGAAAGCTGTGATACTGTACATTTTATACAGTGGTGTGAAAAAGTGTTTGCCCCCTTGCTGATTTTTTTGTTTTTGTTTGCATGTTTGTCACACTTAAACGTTTCAGCTCATCAAGTAAATGTTAGTCAATGACAACACAACTGAACATGAAATGCAGAAAATTTAAAATGAAACTTATTATGATAATGGTTTTAATTAATTTGAGCATGCATACACGTTGCATTGGAATACATCACATTCCGCATGTCCAAAAGGAGTAGGAAGAAACAAAGCTTATTTAATCTTACCCCCCATCCATTTTACATCAATTGCAATAGATTTGTTCACTTCCAAATGCACTTTGTTCTGGCTGAATACATAGGAAAATGATCAGGTAGTGTAATAATGTGGTAAAATGGTAGTCAAATGTCTTGTCACCGTAACTACTCCATATGACCATCATAATAAATATGTATGAAATAGACATAACAGAACATAGTTGATAATGGGTGAATGCTGACAATGAGACCACAAAAATGAAGAGTTGGTAATATGTGTGGTAGTGATCAAACATAGCATTGACAAATAAAATAAAACAGAACATAGTTGGATAATGGGTGAGTATTGACAATATACTCACATAAGAATGAAGAGTAATAAGTGACAAGAATGAAGAGTTAGTGGTGAGTGTAGTATTGTTTAGACATGCATTGCATGTACACGGTGTTACAGGACGCTTCTCCCTTGTACTTTGCATCAACTGCTTCTATTGTTTCTTGAAATTGCTCATATTAGTGCTCTGTTTGAGTTCCTTGCTCAATCCGTTCCATCATTTGATTAAGGGAGAAAAAAATCCAAACCTGCATGGCCCTGTGTGGAAAAAGTGATTGTCCCCGCTGTGCAAACATAACTGAGATTAATTGAGAGCTATCAGTCTGGAAAAGGTTATAAAGCCATTTCGAAAGCTTTGAGACTCCAGTGAACCACAGTGAGAGGCATTATCCACAAATGGCAAAAAAATGAAACAGTGGTGAACCTTCCCAGGAGTAGCCGGCCAACCAGAATTACCCCAAAAGTGCAGCAATGACTCATCCAAGAGGTCACAAAAGACCCCACAAACCCCTTATTTATCAATATACTGGCACTTGGAATTTTGTTTGGCTCCACGGTGGGTTATTTTTAGGGATGAGCCGGATACTTGTTGTAGACCAGTAGCCGTTACGGATAATGCATTTTTGTCAAGTACAAGCATGAAATGAGTACAGCTAGTCATTATCCGTAGTCGTGATGAAGGAAAATCATCATTGGGTTACTACTTACTGTATGTATTCACTCTTCATTCTCTGTGATTGGCCA
Source organism: Dunckerocampus dactyliophorus (assembly GCF_027744805.1). NCBI lineage: Eukaryota > Metazoa > Chordata > Actinopteri > Syngnathiformes > Syngnathidae > Dunckerocampus > Dunckerocampus dactyliophorus. The sequence continues at coordinate 14,160,542 of NC_072826.1, read as the reverse complement.
GTCGCACACAGTGACCGCCCCTCCCTAAACAGACTCCCGACAGCCAGAGAGAGGAGTATGCAGTGAAAACGGCTCGTATCGCGTTGGTCACTGTCTCCACTCCGGACGTTTTTTTCTTTTCAGGTTTTCCTCAGCTCGTATCTAAAGTTACTTTGTAAACTTGTTTCGTTACGTACGCGGTGCATTTGACAAGACACAGCTGTAAGCGGCTCGTGTTGCGTCGGTCACTGCGGGTGTTCTTTTTTTTTGTCTGTTTGCTTCTAATTTTACTGATGGTATAAAGTCAGTTGGAAAACTTTGCTCGTAGTACTGAATGCGGTACTAGATTATGAGTAGATTCGTAGATTATTTCCCCGTTTGCCATCACTGGATGTTTGCATGAATCATCAACTTCACACAGATCATTAAAAATAATTTAAAAAGTGTTACAGATCACTTACATACACAGTACACATATAGCTGAATAATAAACAATAAATGTAGCAACTTCTGATCAATCCATGTCAATTTCAGACTTAAAATAATGTACCCATTTAAACCCCACCCACTTCCGGTTTATGCCATGACCACTCCAAGTACAGATGCGGATACAAGTAATTTAGATGGATGAACAGATACAGATAGTGGTGTACTCGCTCATGCCTAGTTATTTTGCAGCCGTGGTCAATAAAAAAACGCAGAGACTTGTGGTGTAACTGTGTTAGTTTGCAAAACTACTACATCATAGATGCGTGACTGAGCTGGGGGACAATGACTTCTGTGTGGGAGATGACAAGTACGGACAGGCATGTTTTGCAATAAAGACACGTTACAAACAAACTTGGACTCTCACAATGTACAGTATTAATAACCACAATAAGGCAGAGTCACCAACGCTTGGCATTCTTTGTTTGAGCACTGAAGTCCGGAACGAAATGAGGGCAAATAGACTACTTTGTGTAACATTCTCATTTGAGTTTACAAATGAATGAGCGTTACAGAATGCCGTATTATGTGAACTAAGTATCATGAGATTTGGCATTGGGTGTGTGATCCAAGATGGCTGAATAAACGACATCCACATCTACCACAATTTTCAACGTGCTAAAGAGTAATATAGTGTACGAGAAGTGATGCAAAAATTTTTGCATCAGACTGAATCATACAAAAACGGAGGTTCCGCTGTATTATATATTTGATTTATGCACTCGTGAGCTGAGGATTCATAATAACTGGCTGCCCGTGGCCAGTCATGTGAAATCCTTCAATAAGTCTGATATTTCAATTCAACAAAGTGTGGTTTTAAGCTACAATGGTATGGTGATTTTTATTAGACCATAAAGTGTATGTATGTTGACTTTTTCTTCAGTTAAATCGCGCATGTCCTGTGGTAAGGTAGGCCTCTCTCGTGCCTGCCCACTACAGTGACAGTTCATCTGCATCATTGTTTGCGGTAGGACTAAATGTGTTTTTCATGTGTGGAGACAGGGGAGTTCTGGGAACTTCCCATGTTAATGTAATTAAGTCTCTTTAATAGGACATCATTGTGGTCTCACATATTTGTCGCTGCGCTAATTGTGATGAGGAGAGCACAGCTGCTGCTTACTTCGTTCGAGACTTCATGTGGAGAAAATGTCTTTTTATTGAACTTCCCTTCACAAATTTCTTAATGATCTCTACTGGATAAGACAACACTGTCTGTGGTTTTACCTTTAATGCAAAAGAGTAATAATTTTGTCAGTAAATGTAATGCCACATTATCCCTCCTTTACTTTTCCAGACCATTTGAAATACTTTATATAAATTTTCTTCTGGCTTCAAAATAGACAAGAGACAAGACAAGTTCTTTTGAGAATAATGAGAGGTACAATTGAATAAAACCTGCATCCAAGGAGACAAATACAACCTGAACGCTCAGCTTCTAGAGAAAATGTCTAACTTCTACAAAGTGTAATGTCATATGGGGTCTGCGTATGCGGGGAGAGGAGTAATCTAAAATGAGAGGCTAGAGCTATCTTAAAATCCCCAGACACCGAAGGCTGTTGAGTCTGATCATGTGAAGGGTCAAGGGAAATACGTATGTATGTTAGTGCGTAATTATAACTGATATTAGTAGAATTAAATGGAATGATGGACACATTTTATAAGTGCAATAACAAACCATATTTTCCAGACACCTCGTTTGTTAGTTTTCTATTTTTATAGCTTGATTTAATTATTTGCTTTAATAATTTGATTTAATTATAGCAGTCCTTTTGATTTGCAGTCCATGAATTAAATATTTGCGTGGTTTGTATTACATTTCTGAATTAGGTAGTCTTAATGACTAATAATTGAAACTTTTAAGACAATAATGTTCCAGTTGGCTAAAGTCATTTCGGTCACATATGGTTTTAATTGCAGTTATTTGACCATTTGGATTATCCTAGTTGCAAGTACTGTCAATCTATCTTGGCTCCTCCCAGCGTACTCACATGCTGTCATCATATATAGGCAGTTTTTCCACTCCACATCCAGACACCAGTTGGCTGATCATCCTTGTTGACACATGAAATGTATTAGCGATGTAGAGGGAGTACTGATATTTAAATGAAACTTTGTTGTCAGACTGAGCCACAGGCCAAGATAGCAACAATCTGTAATAGTGATCTCCCAGTTAAAACTCACTTGACTCTTAAAAAGGAAATGTATTATTGTGTATTTGTCTTTACACAACCCTTAGAGTTGTGTAAGACCAGCCTCTCACAAACGTCTGGATCCTGGCTCAGTTTTTATTGGGTCACCAAATGCCCAAAGCAGCAGAGCAACAGGCTTGAAGGAGGTCTTACTCAAATCCTGGGAGGCTATATTTGTGTAACTTGTGATTATATCTTTGCAAATAATGCGATTTTGTTGGCCTTGTCAAATAGTCATCTGGTTGTTGAAATAGTTTGCAGCAAAGTTAGGTCATGAACCTCACTTTTAAAAGATAGAGAGAGCTGTTGCCCTAGTCTTTTGAGAGGAGTCAGATGAGGTGTCAGCTGATTGTCCTACACTGCATGAGTTCAAGTAATGTCCAACTAGCAGGTAGTCTGGTGGTTAAAATGGTTATAATTTGGTTGTGTTGTAAATCTTACCTCTAAAATAAAAACTGAGTTATTGCGCTAAACAGAACTTGAGAGAGACCTTGCATAATTTCTATTCCAGTGGGATGCAGTAGATTTACAATTGTTTTGTGTGCAGAACATAAACTTGCATTATCTCTACATCAGTTATCTTAAATAAATCTGTTTGTCAAGTTTGGTGAATGACATGATTGGACACATTGCAGTAGACATTTTAGTCTAGCCAGGTCAACTACACTTCATTTGAATACATGGGAAAATCCAGGAGATGTCCATTGGGATATATTATGGTTGTCTATGACCATGCCACCATTTCTATTTTTCATTGAGTTGTGACATGATTGATGAGGTTTTTGGTTCCCCAATCACAGGAAGCAGTTGGAAGTAGTGGTCTCTCCTGCTTAATGACCTTACCATTGCTCCTTTTCTCCTCAGTTTAAACACCGGCAACGTGAGATCCCTAATATTTGGGCCTCTAATGGCTTCTTCCAGGCTTACAGCATAATCAAGGTAATGTGCAGCCACAGAAAATAAAGATTACAATAACACAGGACCCCATTATTTATTCCAATATGTCTCAAAAGCACTCAAATTTTCCAGTACACCTTAGGTTACTCAAAGCAAAGTGTCCTTGTGCTCCGACTGCAGCATCACAAGGAGTCCTTGTGAATCATCTTAAGCAATGACATGTTAACTGTAATTTGCATAAATCTTTTCAGAAGACATACAAATCTGTGATTGAATGGCAAGGGATTATTTCAGTGGAGGCCAGAGACCTGTCTGTTCTTAATCAAGTGGCTATTACGGTCTGACATAATCATGGCTTACATAATATATAATATTCCGTCTTGTAGTGTCTAAGACAGAGGGGACTTTTGAAGCTGTTGGAACAATTTCCCCGGGCAAAGTGGAATGCCCCAAATATGGTACACTTTGGAGGTCAACCGATTTTCTGGAATAATGTGCCTCAAAAGTCAAAACTTGGCATTCAAATCGTCATCATACAAGATGTTAGCAAATCTTGAGATTTGAATATTTGATTCAAATTTACATACACAGGTTACAATCCAATAAAATTACATTTAAAAAAAATTATATATGTGTGTGTGTATATATATATATATATATATATAATATATATATGTGTGTGTGTGTGTGTGTATAAACAGAACAATTTGATGCCACGGTTAATGTTTGTCATAGACAATCATTATAAAATAAAGATGCCAATTATATGAAAGTGGCATTCTTACAGTATTTTCAACTGTATAAAAGAGCACATCATATCCCCAGGTTTGCTGTAACGCATCCATCCATCCATTTTCTATGCCGCTTGTCCACACTAGGGTCGCGGGTATGCCAGAGCCTATCCCAGCTGACTTTGGACGAGAGGCGGAGTACACCCTGGACTGCTCACCAGCCAATCGCAGGCTGTAAGACACTGACAAAAATAAATGTATTTATTTTTCAGACACAGACCAAAAAAATACTTACTGAACGAGCATCTTTTTGTTTCAAGGGATCAATGTAAAATCTAACAATGAAAAAACAAAAGTTAGCCTTCATTCTAATCAGTAATACAAAATATATAAGTAGTGCAAAGCCCCTTAAATAATGACACATTTCTTCGCAAAAGTCGCAAAAATGTGTCCAAACAAAGGTAAGTAAATAGAACTATTTGTCACTTGGGTGCAATGGAAATGCTGTGTTAGCTTGAAAAAGTAAACAATCCCATACTCAAAATGTCATAACAATAGTAAGCGTGCAACTTTTCAGACTTACCATGGTGTTTTCAACACCTCAGGTATGTAACAAAGGTGCAACATTTCAAAGTAAACACGTTACAAGACAAAAAAGTTACCATACTCGCGCATCTGTTGGTCTGGCTGGTCATATGTTGTGCTCCCTTTGGACTTCAAAGCTGCTCTGCATAGACTACAAATGGCGTGGCTTTCATCGAGTTTTGCGTCCTTCTTGTAAAATCCAAAGACGTTCCAAACTTTAGTTGTTTTTTTTTTTTTCTGGTGTGTTGAAAGTGCGACAAAATTGCACACTCCCTCAAATCTTGCGACATCTGTGGCATTGTGCTGTGTGATAAAACTGCACATTTCAGAGTGGCCTTTTATTGTGGGCAGTCTAAGGCACACCTGTGCACTAATCATGGTGTCTAATCAGCATCTTGATATGGCACACCTGTGAGGTGGGATGGATTATCTCAGCAAAGGAGAAATGTGCACTATCACAGATTTAGCCAGATTTGTGAACAATATTTGAGAGAAATGGTGATATTGAGTAGGTGGAAAAAGTTTTAGATCTTTGAGTTCATCTCATAAAAAATGGGAGCAAAAAAAAGTGTTGCGTTTATATTTTTGTTGAGTGTATATTATGTAACAGTGGTTTATTTGCTCTCAAATATGTTGACAATAATATAGTTTAGCGTCAATGAGTGGAGCAAACGTTTCAAAACATTGTTTTGTGACTCTGTTAAATAAAAGTGTGTTTTTCCAGTCATATTTTTTCATTGTGCTTTTTTTCAAAATTGTTAAAATCTCGTCTCGTCTCGTGGGACCAATCTTGTGCATTGTCTCGTCCTGAGAGTTGGGTGTCTCAAGGCCCCCCCTATAATTTCCAGATAGTCAAAAGAAATACACAAAATTCTTGATTTACGGATACACCAACTCCATTCTGCTAATTCCAACTGATGAAATCCCTTGTTTTGATTGTGACTGATCCTCCCTGTTGAGCTTTCTTACCGTGTTTACCTCTGTGAAGGCACAAGCATTGTTTTAACAACATATCCTGCTCTTTAACATGTTTATGTGAGTGTGTACACGTGCACGTGCATTCATCTTTGTGTGCATGCGTGCTGTGAGACGTGGCAGGAGGGGGTCTGGCCAAGTGGCAGATCTATTCCATATGTTTCCTGGAGAAAGAGAGGCCGCTCCCCTCTACCTCCCAATCTCACCCACAGCAAACCCCAAGTCTTCATCTCAAGGAGACAAAACAGTGGGGAAGTGTATGTCTGCAAGGGGCTTCAGAAAGGCGCTGTGAAATCATCTTGTCAGCTGTATTGGTCTGAAGATAGCTTAGCAAGAGTTGGCTCTCTGGCAGTCTACAAGAAGATACTCCTGTTGGATGGGGGGGCCTTAGTTAGAATCTGAGCAGGAAAAGTAAGAACAATGATCCCACAGTAAATCATTTTAAATGCAAATTTACGTAACTGTTTCACACCAGTAAGAACACAGGGACTGTGAATAAATTATATTTGGCGGGTTCGCTGTTGAAGGCCTGTATGCAACCTACCTGTAATCCAGTCAATTTGTACAATATTGGAGTGGTAGTCAGTTTCCCATTTGTCAATATTACTGTAATACAAGCTTATTATATTCATCTCTTATTGTAGTGAAGTGTGGTAATGGTAATGAATTTTGTAGTTGAAGAAAATTACAATAAGGAACATGACATGGCCAATTCAGCATTTCTGAAAAGGAGTAGGAAGAAGCAGAGAAAGGAAGTGAATAGATTCCAGTTTTAAATGTTTTTGGCTTAACTGATTGACTTGACAATCTATATTACAGTATGTACAATAGCTCAAATTGTGCGCAAAAATGCTTTATTGTTGCTGCAAAATATAGGTAGAGCCTCTGGAGAAGCAAGAATTTAAGTGGTTATAAACCAGTTAGCCAATAAACCAACCAGTCAGTATCTGACGAGCCCTTGAATAGCAAAACCCTTCCAAAATACAGAGCTGAACATTTTGTGTGCAGTGGCATCTGCTGGTGTATAGAGGAATACGTCAACTCTTTAGTAACAGTAACTCTTTAGTAATAACCATTTGAGGGGGGGGGGTTGATATACTGATATTTTAATATATTTTTTTTCATTTTGCGTCTCCAAAGGGCTAAAAAAAACAATGTTTCACATTTGCGGGTACGCATAATCTTGTACCTGCAAATTCATTTGTTTTCAGCCAGTTAATTTTAATAAAAAATTTTTTTTATCTTTTTATTTTTTTTCCCCCCTGACATTAATTCACACTAAGTAGTAGTAGTAGTAGTAGTAGTAGTAGTAGTAATGTATAGCTATGTGTAGGCAAGGGGCGGTTACCAGTTTCAAGGTATACCACCGTATGAAAAAGTCACTGTTTCAAATAAAAAAATGCATCTTTTATGCTGCTTATCCTCACTAGGGTCGCGGGTATGCTGGAGCCTATCCCAGCTGACTTTGGGACGAGAGGCGGGGTACACCCTGCACTGGTCGTCAGCCAATCGCAGGGCACATATAGACAAACATTCACACTCACATTCATACCTATGGACAATTTAGAGTTGCCAACTAACCCAACATGCATGTTTTTGGAATGTGGGAGGAAACCGGAGTACCTGGCAAAAACCCACGCACGCACAGGGAGAACAAGCAAACTCCACACAGAGATGCCCAACAGAGATTCAAATCCAGATCTTTCCGATCTCCTGACTGTGTGGCCAACATGCTAACCACTGTGGTACGGCCGCCCTGTTGTCGCCATTGTCGGTCAATATATTACTCACGTGGAGGGTCACCAAATGTAGAGATGTGATTGAGAAAGAGACACGAGTGTAGAATAAGTGATATAAAGCGTTTACTCTCTACTGAACGACAAGCAACAACCACTTAATGTCTCAGTTGCTAACAACAATCACATGACCCGGAAACTGAAGTATGTCGGAAAGTGTGACATGCGACTATGAAATAATAACGCAACATTACGAGTTAAAAAAAATTATTTATGTTGTGACCTTCTTGGGTCTCTTGATTGCATGCATTTGCATTTTATATGGTTTAAAAATGACTTAACTTTTTGCACTTAACTTTTTTTTTCTCTTTTCAATAAAGATATTTCAAAAGAGCACATTTTAGACCTGTAATTATAATACTGTGAAGCCGTCAAACCGTGATATTTTTGCCCGCCCAAGGTTATCATACAGTCAGAATCTCATACCCGCCCATACCTATAGATACAATATGTGAGCTGTGAGCCTGTGGAGCTGCGTACCCCTGTTAGCCGCTTTTACAGGGAGATGGAGCCTGACAACCAGGCTTACAGCTAGACTGGGACTCAAATTACATCTGTTCTATCGATCATCTTTCATTATCATTCATTAGTGATGAGTACCTAATAATAATTACAACAGTTACTTTTAAGGCAAATGTTGATCCGAAATCAGAGAAGAACATCAACATCAAGCTAGCAGGAGGGTTTGGAAGGGGAGGAGCGACCCGACGTAGTGTATGTTGGCGTCTCGATCCAAAAGTGTTAAAAGTAGAGTATGGGTGTCTCAGTTACTTGTTTATTTGCTATTCGCGGGGGATATTTTTCCCTTTTTTTTGCTGTTTGTTTTTGTTGAATTTTATTTCAACAATATGCCACGGGCCGGTAAAAACAAGTGAAAACACAATTTACGAGTTCTGAATCATTAATCATTGATTTCTTGATTTCTTCATACAAAATGTCAAAAATAAGGTTACCTCCTTACACTGCATGTTTCATCAGTGTCTCATAAACGCGCATCAAGCATTGCTTAATAGATTTTGTAAATATAACAATGAGGTTATGTGTTGTGTAGCTTGCCTTGAAACCATCAATGCATTTAAGATGTCACTACTTAGAAGTGACCAGCAGAGGGCATCATTAATTCAGCTTAAAGGAAAACTGCCCTTTTGGGGGGAATTTTGCCCATCATCTACATGAACACATATGCCTTTCTCTTTTCTGTGCGTTACAAAGATATAAAACCAAATGAAAGACGGAGCTAAGAATGAATCAATGCGCCCAGGAAGGAAGTTACGGTAATGCTTGAAGTGACCAAAATACGCCAAAATACTGTTAAGTATTACATGTTATTGTGAATGTAACTACTACATGGTTACAGCATGTATATAAAATCATAAAACCTTGTTGGATGTTTTAATAGCGCTCTTTGTAGGTGGCATAAGTGATTCCCTTTACGTGCCGTAATACGCTGTCTCCTTTTATCTGTTTTTATATCTTTAAAACTCACAGAAAAGAGAGACATCTGTGTTCGTGTCTCATATAAGGATTGTGGATGATGGACACAATTCCCCAAAAAACTGCAGTTTTCCTTCACACTGTCAGCTCATAACAGCTTAGATAGCCAACTATCCATGTTGTTGTAAATGTTGGATGAACTTTTGTCCTGAACGTACAGCATAGACTGTTATGAAGTGAATGGAGTGAGGTTCCCCAAGTTCAAAGTTGGCATGCATGTCAGTAATGGCATCTCCACAACCTAGGACAGTCTGGTCCAATGTCCTTATAGACAAAGACAATGAAGTACTAAGAGTTCATGACTGGGGAGGTGTTCCAGGTTTATTTAAAGACATACTCAATAAATATAGCACCATTAGAGGAGAGGACACTGGAGAAAATGGCAACAGTTTGTATTAACAAGGGCTGCAGACAAAATACGCATAGGTATACAGAATATCCATGCTCATAATTTCCATCCATTTATAATTTAAATGTGATAAATTTAGTTGCCACATTTATTTCAATTCCAGAGGCATTTGGAGCTTAGAAAGTTTGTATATCACCAGCCCTGCTGAGGACACTTTCACATGACGACCAATGTCATGTCTCTTGAAGTACTAGACATGTATGCAGAGATCATATAAAAGACAAAAAAATTGGGCTTTTGAGTCACTTATTGCACTAAATATCACCAATATCCTCCAGTGAATACAGACTTGCTGGAAGGAATACTTGTTCAGTAAAAAATGGGAGATTTAAGCTCCAGTTATTTCACAGCTGGCCCCGGCAAAGCCCCAAATCAAAAAATTCATCAAAATAAAACAAATAGCAAAGACAGAAAATATAATTATATTATCTGTTTGTCGTATTTTATGAATGCTACAGAGTCAACTTAAGCTTATTTCTCTCCTCAACAGTATCTCATACAATATTAATATACTCAAAAGAATGTAGCATGTAAAACTACTCAAGTTGTTTGAGGGTTGTTCTTGGTGTGATCTGTGGGAGGCGCTCTATTTATAGGAAAACTGACTGCAAGTGGAGGGGGACAATTTGTGTACCTGACAAAGCAGAGACAGGGTCTCGAGTGGACTTTCTATCAATAAACATAGGTGTTGTTTTCTGCTGAACAGACTACAAGATTGGTTTTCCAGCTCTCCCCTGTTATGCTGTTAAACGGATATCGGCAGCTGTCCATTTTATGAGTTGTCATGAAGGCATCATTTCCCCTCCCTGCTATTTCCTGAAGTTTCCGAGCTGAATGCCTCTTCGTCCGCCTACACAGCGAAAGGTGGCCGGATGGATGTCCCAGTACTTGACAGGGTTTGCAAACAGGCTGATGCCTGAGTACAAGTTCTTTTTGACGCCAAATCTGATGGGACAGAAATCGTTGATTCCCACACTGGTGATTTTGTTGGCATGGAGGAAAATAACCTGAACAGACAGAGGGGATTTTGGAAATATGTTATGAAACACTCAGACTTGTCTTTTGGCTGGTAAACTAACTGCACCTGCCTTGGAAACTCAAAGTATCATGATAGACCAGGAAAAAGGGACTGCAGTTTTTGCAGCTTACACACTGGAAACTTAGACATTCTTTTTGGCTGAAGTGTTGAAATAATATTTGTTCTACAAGTAACACTTTTACGGTTTCATGTCTTTTGAGGGCTGTCTTGGCTTACTCTTAAAGAGACAAATTTATGAAGCTGTTTGTAATTGGAAAACTGCTAAGAGCCTGCTACTTTAGAACTTGCGATCAGTTTGATCCCCGCTGTTGTCGACGTAGAACTATAATATAACTTATTTGGCTCATTAGATAGATTAGACTGCGTGTGTGTCTCACCTGGAGGTATCGCAGGGAGTTGAGACCTGGTGGGACCTTTTTCAGAATGTTGTTGTCTAGGTGGATCTCACGGATGTTTGGGACCTTTGCAAAACTGCCGTTTTCCACAAACTTGATTTGGTTGAAAGCCAAGCTCAGTCTGCAAACATTGAAATGTAGTTTGTGAATCGAAGAAATATTTCCATCTCTATGTTTTGTCTCCGAAGTAGCTTTGCACATTTCGCAGATTCGATTGCACTGAATATTTTACATTCAATTCCATTACCTGTTTACATGTTTGTCACTCCCCAGAGCATTTATTTATTAATGAATGTATTTGTTTTTGATACAGCAGCATGCAAGCATTTGTTAGTTGGAGAAAATCACTGAATTAATTTCTCAATGAAATTTCAGTAACGTTCACCTCTGCAGGTTTTTATATCTGATGAGGTCTTCAACTTCCACCTTAAATATCTTGTTGTACTCGAGGTTTAGCTCTGTGATGGAAGTGGGCAAGTCTGAAATAAATAAAACATGAGAGGTAACTGAAGGATATTTGACTTTACGCCTTGTTTAAAGAATGACTTGTGAATATTAAACAAAGCATCATGTTATTGGACACGGGTTGTGTTCATTGTCATCATTTTGATTTGTTTCAATTAGCAGAGGAGATGAGCAATGTTGTACCTTTGGGTATAGCCGTTAGCCTGCTCTCTGACATGCCAACATAGAGGGTTGACAAGCCATTGAAAGCTCCAAGCTCAATTCCACTGTTGGCCAGAGGGTTGGCGCCCAGCTCTGTTTGAACATACAAAGAACATCTGGTTCTGATGCTATCTTTCTTTATAGAAAGCACACATCTATTAAAATACCATGTATCATTTTTATGCTGTTTTTATAATCCCTACAGATGATAGAGGGAACTTGGTTTATTTATTGTGCCATTAAAAATCCTTTGGAAAAAGCTTGTGATCTTCAACTGTTGTTAGTCGGATTATAATACAAAAAAATACGTTTGGTGTCTTTGCCGAGTCACTGGCATAATTCACTCATTTCAACACAAAGCAACAACTTAAAACCCTCGACAACTTCAAATCAATGTGTTTGTGTGTTTAGAAGTCCATACCTAGCACATGGAGCTTCTTCAAGCCTTTAAAAGCATCTCTCTGAATCCTGTTAATCCTGTTTTCATGGAAGCGCAACTCAATGACATTGGGAGGCAGATTTGCCGGGATCTCGGTCAGCAGGTTGTAGGACAGGTAGAGCAGTCGAAGATGATTCATGTTTTTGAAGGCCCTGGGGTGAATCTTTGTGATCTTGTTATTGATCAGGAACAAGCCCTGGTTTGGGACAAAACAAATCGTTAAATCCACTGTTACCTATGGTCGTTGATGATGGATTAACTGCTATCCCAGTTAATGTCGCTGATTAGTTGGGTCCACATACGGTATCTGGTGCTGGAGCACCAGGTTGAGAGGCAGCCTACACCCTGGGTCACAGGTAGGGATGTCTCATATCGGCTGAATTGGCATAAAAATTAGATCAGTATTGGTTTTTGTGCTGTTAATATCGTCGACTCGGTGATGATGTGCTCCGCATGGCAACAAGGTTGCAAGCTCAGTATGTCCGCGGTCTGGAATTATTTCCAAGTTTTGCCTTTGGTTTGTAAATATGCAATTTGCAATGAACGCGCAGGTGTGGCGTGAGGGGTCTTCTTTTCATACTTCTAATCTAATATGTTTAGTTCATGCTGCGTTTATGCAGCAAAATAAGCAACTGGCGGTGACATGCTGAATGAGCCTAGTTTATAATTTCACTGATTGTATTACTTTCATACTTTGTTCTTTACTTTTTTTCTTTTATACAGACGTTTGTGCCACATACAAATGTGCAGCTTTCCAAATTGTAGCTTTTACAGCATTCTTCAATTGGATTCTTATTTATGAATTTATGAAGACTAACTTGTCTTACTTGTTGCTATTAGGAGAACATGTTATTTTAGTTGACTTCGTGGTCATGATTGTTTTAATAACCTTTGAGACAAAATGTTTAAATGGAAAGTTTAAGTTCTAACTTGCATTGCAGTATTTGTCTTATTTTGCACATACAGTATTTATTTGTGAAATGAATCCAGTGGCATCACGGTAAAATGTAAAAAGGTTGCTATAAGACTGTATAACAGCTCTTGTTTACCATATGCACTTTATTTATTAATATGACTCGTATTACTGACATTGTGGTATTGTGGAATTGGTCCTGTGTTTTTGGATTATTTGTTATTTGATACATGAATTTCATGTATATATGTATATATCTATTTGTGTATCGGTATAGGTAGTAAAGCGCTGGGCAATATCGTTAAGAAAGCCAATATCAAGCATCTCTAGTTACAGGGCAGTTGATGAGTTGCATGAAAGTTTAGCTATGTGAACTACTGCACTACCAATGTCAGTAAATCAAAATCACTGTATCAAATTTGTATTCCACTGTATTTAAAGGTTAGATTTGAGTCCTAGATCCAACAAAAAGAGTACAGGGGAACGGTACTGTTGTTTTCACCCTCCTCTTAGTCTCCATTGTTTGTTTTTATAAGCAGGATAATGATCAGAGCTTCTAATTATTCGTGTGAGTACATAAACATACACATGTGGGCCGATACAAAAACATTACGACTGGAAATATTACCAGGTGTTTTCCTGCACAGGACGCAGGAGATGTGACTCATTTAGTTTTCTTCTGATGATTCGTCTTGCCTTTGTAGGTGCCTGATGTTAGGATTGCTACAGTGTGCTAGCAAGACGAATTTGGCTTTAAACGTCCTTTGTGTTGCTCTTACATAAAGCTTGTCCAGGCCTTTAAAATCATCCTCCTTGATCTCAGTGATATCATTGTTTTGGAGGTCAATCATCACAGTGTGGTCAGGAATCTTTGCAGGCACATTAATCAAACCTGTACAATCACAAATGGTTTGTTAGCATAGATGCTGATGATCTTTTAATTTAAATACAGAAAACAGAAACCTTATTATGTGTAAAATGCAATATTATGAAACACAATGTCTAAATCCGTTCACCTTGATCGGAGCACTGTACCACTCTTGGTGAACAATGGCAATCCATTGGACAGTTGCCGTAGTAATCATGGTAATGACTGTTGTCGTCATCATCGTCGTCGTCATCCTCGTCGTGCCTGGAATCTGCCATCATGACGTCGTAGTTTCTCATGAAGTCCATGATGTTGACTCGCTGGTTGTGTTTGCTGCTGCTGCCCAGTGCCAGCAGACAAAGCAGGACCACCACCCTCATGGTTTGGCTGGAGGACTGATCAGTGACAGATCAGCTGAAGGTGCAGATGAAAGTATTAAGTGATGAACAGTTTGGCCAAAACAACCGTACCAATAGCCCAACACTGAGGAAATAACATGACAATGCAGGTAACTATGTATTTGGACTACTACTCGTAGTAGTTTGTGGAGGACAGGCCTGCAGTGGAAAAGTAGTTACATAAATTTTGACCGCTCACATTGTTTATGTGGCGCTTTCAGAACTACCAACATCACCTGTACTGAAATCCGTTGAAGCAAGTTTTGTATTTATCACTGTACAGCATGTCCAAAATCCAAACAGTGGACGATCAATTCAGTCACTGGACTCTGCAGGGTTGGAGTTTATGTATTTGTCACCATGGCAATGACGTACAACTATCTTTAGTTCTTATCTGTCAGCAGGATAGAGACACTTTTCTGTTGTATTTTTAGTGACGCTTCACAATAGAAGCCATTCATTGATGTCTCCCTTATTTTTGTCAGAGCATACACTACTGATTTCAGAAACTGCTTTCGCAGCACTGTGGTCAGACAAACAAACATAAATATAGCTTTCCATCAGTTTTTTTCCCTACTTTTGTTAACCTTGGCAGACGGCTACGCTCTCCTGAGTGCTGTTCTACTTCTATTGGTTTATTATGACTTATTAGTGCTCACCTCTGACCGACCTTAGACGTCTTTGGAATGTGGCGTTTAGCTTAGATTTTGTGGTTTCAGAATGTAATTACATTTTTTGAGTGATGGGTTTCACTAAAGACTTAAAGGGCAACCCAACTTTTGTCATTGTTTCCATGTCCCTGCCAGTACTTCAGTTGGAAATGAGTTATTCCACCCAAAAAAAATATTTTGCCATCTCCTACCTATTTGCCATTTGAGGCGATCTACCCAGTGATTTATGTAGCCTCCACTATTAAACACTCCTGCTGCCTGCAGAGAATCTGACATTGTCTGCTGATCTTGATGGATTCTGAGATTTGCTGCATAGTGTTCGGTGCAGCCACAAATATTTGGTGGCGTTGGTCAATCGTCATTCTGCTGTGACAAATGCTGTTGAGCGCGCTCCTTTCCGCAACACATTTTAGTTCAAGTGTAAAAAATGTATACAAATGAGGTTTGCTTTCTTAATTTTTGCAAACTTGGTTTGCTCTCTTCATTTACTAAAGAGTAAAAGAAATAATAGGTAAGAAATCAGAAAAACGATTTATACCACTTCTCTACAATGTAATAACTGTCATTACTAAATTATTATTTTTTTGTTCAGTCTATTAAGGAACTGAGTTGACAAAATAGATACAGTAATTGGTCTTTGTTTGGTATGCAACAATGATGCTTTATGTCGACTCAGTTTTTACCTTTTGTATTTTCTACATAGTGGAAAAATGATAGAAAAATGATTTTATTGTGATTATTTATTATTTATTTATTTCTAAAAAGGTTTATTTAAACCACAAACTAGTATTCAGAAAAGCTGATTTTGTGTTGCACTAAAAATGCTAAATTAATCTGAAATAAATACATTCAAAACAAACATTCTTTGTACGCTGAATGAAAATTCTCCATCCTTGAGATGCCAATACAAGATAAACTATACTTAAAAAAAAAAAAGTTGTCATTAAATGCAATGCTGGCGGGTGTCCTACCTTAGCCGTCAGATGAGTTTTTGTCCTTGTTCAAACTCCAGGCAGTAAATGCAGGAGCAGTACAGTTTCAGCTAGAAGACTGAGGGATGCAACCTAAGTCAGAATGGAGAACAGCATCCCCCTGTCTCAGCAGCAATGAAAAAAATTGCTCTGAGAACACCCCCACTGATGGAAAAGCTCTGTTGTTAGGGTGAGAAGTTGAGCTTCTCTTGACGCTGTCTGTCATCACAGCATCTGTGAATGTGAGCAGCCTTGGTCAGCAGCTTTCAAGTGATGCCAGGGTAGTTAGCTCACACTTCCCAATCTTCAAGTCTACATGGGGAGCAAGCTGCTTAGTCTCCTGCTTCCACAGCCTTTGTTTATTTGATTATCAATTGCTGTGAATGTGGAATAAGGTAATACGCTTCCACCATGCTTACACTTAGCATCATTCCAATAATCCTTTAAACAGACGAGAAACAGGTTGTTCTGCTACATGCTTTTTGTGTACGTTAAGTATCAGGTTTTATGTAGGGGCAAACATTTTAAACGCATGCCAAGAGTGGAAAAGCTAACTTGCATGCTTCCTCTGGGCTTCACTTTTATTTTCCATCCCTCACTGGTATTTTCTGCTGAGCCCAGCTGGAACGACACCCCGAAGCACAACTCGAGGCATCGCGAGACAGAGCAAATATGCCCTGGTTTGGCACTTAGACACAGAAAGCAGCTTTGGTTTTGATGCATCTTCTTGATGGGGGAAGTCATATTTTCCAAACCATCTGAGATCATCTCACAAGAAATGGTTTTAATGAGCTCCACTGTGTTTAACATAATCTTTGACTCTAGTCCTTTGTTTTAAAGGACTTTTAAGGAGGGTTATTTTCATCACAGTTTGATCTTTTGAGTGCCTACTCTGTCTGAATTATGATACTAATAGTAAGTACGGTGTCATTCAGTTTGCATTTTCAATCCAAGGTTGTTTTTTTTGGCTGTTGCTTTTCTTTCAGCTGAGGTGGATTGCAGGATTTTTGTGGAGCAGCATGATTGCAGTGACATAATGTTGGCGTGAGTTCAATTCACACTCAATGCCCTCATCTTCTGTGATTGACTGGCCACCAGTCTAAGGTGTAGTTTACAGTAGTCTGCTTGGATAGGATCCTGCTGTGACCCTGAGCAGAATAAGCAGTATAGAATGGTTGGATAAATGATGTGCAGTGCAACTCGATGCAGAGAGCTTTCCTCCTCTCGAGGATTGTGAAGCTGACATGAGCATGTGAATACATGTCGTTGGCTCCCGCCTCAGCATTGTGCCGCTGCCACTCACCTTGTCACATAATGACTTTGACAGACTTTGCATGAGAGGCTGAGGAAGCTGCAGACCAACGATTGGCCAAATGTCCAGAGGCGGAGCTCTCACAACTGAGACAGAATGAGAACACACAAGAGTAGTCTCTTAGTGATAGCATAACACTGCTACAAGGCTAATGCTAGCAGATGCCTCATGAGGAAGGAGGGCTACATTCTCTAAAGGAGCATATGCTCACAGCATGTCACTTGAAAAGTTGGAGGGCTGGTCCACCCAAGTCATGATGATCTGATGTGTATGCAAGGTCATTTTGATGGTTCTGCTGCTCAGCTCAAGGGTCCACTTACAGTTTCTCCTCATCACAGTTGAATACCTCTGGAGAGGAACCAAGTTTGTATCATGCCAGACTCCAAGGTTAGAGGATGCAATTTTCACAAACATAACAATCATCTAATGAGAGCCTGATGTGATGCTGGCACTGTGTACGTCTCTTGTCAGAGGACTGTGAGAGGATACGAACAGCACTTTAATGACTACAAGAACAGTATATCTGCACTGCTTTACCGGATGATTTTTTTTCCAAATTTCTAAAACCAAAGTAATGATTTAGATGTACGTCTTGTCACGTACATGCATGCAGGTTATGACGTATAATATACGTTTATCACTACAATTTCAAATGGAACCTTCAACCTCTGTCACACTGGCACTACCATTGCATTATCCATCTGTCACCCTATCTGTCTGGTAAGCACAAAATACAGCTGAACAGCTACAATACAAATGTAAAATGTATTTTTTTAATTGCACGGCAAATATAGGGAGAGAATTGAAGTATTGCATATTTATTTCAAATCTCTATAAGCACATGTTTGTGTTGAACTTCCTTCACGCTGTTTGCGGAGACCTTGCATGACAACACTCATTCTTTTCATTTTCCTGGTTTGCCACAGAACTATTTAATTTGGTCCATTTTACATCCTAGAAATTACTTCCCGATGGAGATGGTCTGCGATCCCCATTGGAGTCGCAATGTCTCTCGCAGGCGCTCATACTTTCCAAGCCTTCAAACGTCTGTCTGGCTCCTGTGCAGCCAGGAGATCGCTGACTTTGTGGATTGATGGGCATTTCCTCCAGCTGAGGGCTTTAAATTTGTGAGTCACCGGGGGAAACGTGGAGAGGGACTGTGCCGCGTATTTACCTCGCTGTTGCTGTTTTAGTGCTGCCGGAGCAACTTGTTGCCAGAAAACCTTATGATAGATCTGTGACCCTTTAGCTCCATGTGGTATGTGCGGCTGGTGTGTTAGAGAGGCTGCTGTACTCACGTCTGTTACTGTCATCAGACTTTAAGTGTGTGATAAGTTTGCAGGAGTGGTATTTATGTCATCGATGGCTATCAACTGTCAGTTGTCATTTCATCTATATACTGTTCTAGCTCACATGGGATAAAAGTACTATCATTTTGGATTTCTCAAATCAAGTGTACCGTACATTTACTACATGACTGTGTCCGACGGTGTCACTTGACCTGAGTTCAACACATTCATAACCCACTCACAGAATTAGCAGGTGGTGCACACGTGCATAGTGATTTTATTATAAAGTGATATCACCGGCCACTGGCCTGCCATGCATTGTACATCACTTTCAGTTGGTACTGCAGGTCCATGGTAACAGGGATTGTTTTGCAAACACTGTCATTTGTACATACTTTCACTGTCTCAAGTGTGTGAATGTGACACAGATGACTGCATTAGCCATTCATATTTTCATAAAAAATCTTTGAACTGTGCGCCCCAACAAATTCTTAACTTCAGCTTGTTATAAGAAGTCATCCTCCAGCATCTGAGAGCTGAACACATCTCATTACACTTTTATTTTTCATCTGCTCTCAGTTATCTAATGTTTACAAGTTGTCTTACCAAGAAAGGAAGCATGGTCATAATCATCTTCAATCATTATTTAATTTAAGATGTCCCTGCCACTGTAATTATTGATCTTCAGCCTCAGGCTGTCACTGGAAAATTTGACAAAGTCAAAAAGACAAGAAATTTCCCAGAAACTGTTACCAAACTATAATTAGAAAATGGTGTATAGTTTGTATTTGAATTCTCTGTCATAACAGGGTTTCCCCTAAGATTTTTTGAAGATGTGGTGGTGGGCTGCATGGGTGTGTGGACTGCCGCCGCTGTTTCATGCCACTGCTGCATCTGCAATTTTTTTTTATTATTATGACAAATATCAATTTTTATGACACTTTAAAAAAGTAAGTTAGCATGAACCCCATGAACGTGATAGCCACTTGTAGCTCGTCCGGGGACCAAAAACGAGTTAGCTAGCTGCCGCCAGAGAGGCGGTGAGAGCCAGGCAAAATGTGTAAACAAAGAAGCCAGAAAGTCAAATGAGATTGAAAGATGAGCGATCAAACACACTAGTATAGATAGCCGTAGCCTGTGACAAGCTGTCATCAATTGATTGCACATTTTACTATTGACTATTTTTCATTTTCTCAATCATAAGAAACAACGTGAACGTCAACACAAGACGGGTAGCGTACTTTTCTGTTCACACGTGCAAGTGCCAACCGGGCAGACAGGCGATTCTGGTGCATGTTTATCAAAATAAAGCGATCAGTTACATGTAGTGTTGTGTTATGTTTGCTACCTCAGAGGTGCTGGCCTCGGAGACCACAAATAACAATATAACCATTGTTTTATAGGGTTGCAGAGTTCTGAGTGACACTTGCCCCTTTAATAGGCTGCTATGATGTCAGCTGCTCAAATATATATTTTTGTCTTTGATTTTTGTTGGTAGTTTACATACAAACTTATTTAGCATTGAAAAGTTGAGTTGCAAAAGTGTTCTCTGTAGTGTGGTTTTAGCTCATTTGGTTCTCTGGGGTTTTAAGACCACGCTGGAGGAGGAGCGCACACAGGAGAAGGCTGTTGGGGAAATCTTTTTGGCGTCAATGAGGTTGTTCTCCAACCTCAAGGCCACCAAAGTAGAGTCTCCACTGTGGTCCGGGTCACAGATGCCCTCATCAGGGATACTCCTGGAAAATACCACAGCAGTTTTATTGTGGGAGCTTTGGAGATGGAAGTCAGAAAAATAGTCCATACATGAATATTCAGTTTCTACCTGATCTTGTTATTGTTGAGTCTGAGGAAGTGTAAGTTTGTCATCTCGTTGATTCCTGATGGCACAGTCACCAGCTGGTTGTGGTCCAGACACAGCTCCACCATGGAATGGTAGGATCCAAAAAAGGACTCTGGTTCTATCCCCTCCCCATCCAGTTTGTTGTAGGACAGATAGAGGTACTCGATACCAGGGTCCATGTGGGCAAACACAAAACCTGCAGCCGTGTTAATTGAGAACACTTCGAATATGGCAGACATGAGCTGGTAACATCTACAAGAGCTGTCCATAAGTTGTTTTTTTTTGCATTGGGATGTTAACGTGTCAGCATCTATTTTTCCATTCTGCAATCCAGAACCCAAGCATATTTAAATTACAGTGATATAAATCACGTGTGCCTCCATCTGTCTTTTTCTGTTAGCAATGTACACCCACCAGGTATCCTCTCTATGTCGTTCCCCACCAGCACTAGATGGACCAGAGATTTGGGCAGGTAGGACGGAACCAGGTAGAGTTTATTATACGACAGGTCGATGGATTCCAGATTCCTGCAGAAGAGGGAAAGATGGGAAGATGAAGAATGTGTGGAGGTGAAGCTAGAATTACAGCTGACTGAAGAGGAATGACACACCATCCTTTGTGGTGGTGTTATGCTGAGCCAAGCCTTCAATCATACATCATGATGGGTGCTCACTGAACATTAATACATGGAAATGACACAACCACATGCTCGTGAAATGAAAGCTGCGTCTTTACTGTTGAAAGTCAAGCTCTCCATAGAACTGCTTCACCAGTGTGAGCCTGGAGCTTCACGGCAGCTCGTTTTGACATCTTTTTGTTATTCTGATTACTTTTTATTGGGGATGTCTGGCAGCCACCGATAATTATCGGCCCGATATTGGCATAAAAACGGCTAGCATTGGTATCGGTTTCCCTACAATGAGAGCCGATGTAGAGCTTTTAGCGCCAACGTTGCAAAATCGCAACATTGCTGAATCATGTAGTTAATACTGTGCAGCTCACAAGCCTGTGAGGAAGAAGTAACTCTTTATTTAGCAACTAGAACAAGAACAGATCTCACAATGAAGTTTCCAGTGCCATAGAAATCGTGAGGTGGGAGGTGTTACCATTCCACATAGCATTCTTACTCACGGTGTCTTTTAAAGAAAGTGTTAAAAACATCACACAGCAATGTAATAGGTAGATAACAACAGACAAGACACTACCAACAAATAATGCTGAATAATCAACAACTATGTGAGCTTGAAACATGTAACTTGGCGGCCATTTACAACAACACTACAGCAAAGCATGTTGAGAAACAGGAAGTGCTGTTGTCAAAACCATATACGTAGACGTCGCATCATGCACTGAGCCTTACGTCAATGTCGCCGCCATATTGCATGTGGCAAGGTGATGGTGGCAAATACAGTACAAACAAATATGTACTTTACTAAAGCGCCTTTCTGTAAAGAAATTTATGTTAATGCCTCTCGTTTATACATTCACACACACACTAATATACTTGGGAAACAGTTAGGCACCAAAAACTATGTATTTGATCTTCTCAGATGAAGGAGATAAGAAGTCAATTGGTCCCACACAGATAGTAGTTCACATTACCTCAGCTGTAGAGCACAAAGTAGTGCCGAAAAACCATACTCTGTGTGTGTGCGTGCTGAATTTGCATTTTGCACATTTGGCTCTTAATGAGGTTTTAAGTAGAGCTACGATATGCAAAAGCAAGAAGGGGGAGTGAGACAAAAAGCATTTTGAAAAAGTAATTTATTGAAAACAACAATTAAACTGAAATAGGCTGTTTATCAGCTGATCAAAAGTTTAAGACCATCGCTCAAAAAATAACAAAAAATTCTCCAAACCACAACAAAAACATTTGACAACCCTGCACCACCTGAAGCTCCAGTGTTCCAATTAATGAAAAAGCACCCCATAACATGATGGATGCCCCTCCACTGTGCCGGGTAGAAAACATCTCAGGTGGGATCTCCTTGTCATGCCAGTAACGTTGGAAGCCATCTGGACCGTCAAGGTTACATTTTTTCTCATTAGAGAATAAAACTTTTTTGCACCTTTCAATGTCCCGTGTTTGGTGCTCTTGTTTAAACTCCAAACGTACTGTTTTGTGGCGTTGAAGGAGACGAGGTCTTTGAATTTGTTTTTTGTGTCTTAAACCCTTTCCCCACAGATGGCATCTGATGGTTATTACGCTGCAGTCGGCACCAGTAAGGGCCTTAATTTCGGTCGAAGACCACCCTGTGTCTTGATTGACAGCCAATTCGATCCTCCGGCTCAGCGTAGGTGTGATTTTTGGGGGGGGGGGGGGTCTACCACTTGACTTTTTTGTTTCATAATGCTCAGGATCTTTCAAAAAACTTGACTGTCTTACTGCGCCCAACCTCAGCAGCAATGGCACACTGCGAGAGGCCTTGCTTATGCAGCTCAACAAGGCGACCACGTTCAAAAAGAGAAAGCTTCTTAGCTTTAGCCATCAGGAGGGCATGACAGTGTGAATGCGTGACAGAAAAGGAAAATTTTGAGCAGATTTTGACTTTTATAGCCTGTGGTCCTAAACTTATGATCAGGTGATCCATCCATCCATCCATCTTCTACCGCTTATCCGAGATCGGGTCGCGGGGGCAACAGCCTAAGCAGGGAGGCCCAGATTTTCCTCTCCCCGGCCACTTCATCCAGCTTGTCCCGGCAGATCCCGAGGTGTTCCCAGGCCAGTTGGGAAACATAGTCTCTCCAACGTGTCCTGGGTCTTCCCCAAGGCCTTCTACCGGTCGGACCTGCCCTGAACACCTCCACAGGGAGGCGTCCGGGAGGCATCCTGACCAGATGCCCAAGCCACCTCATCTGGCTCCTCTCAATGCGGAGGAGTAGCGGTTCTACTCCGAGTCTCTCCGGGATGACAGTGCTTCTCACCTTATCTCTGAGGGAGAGCCCAGCCACCCTACGGAGAAAACTCATTTCGGCTGCTTGTACCCACGATCTTGTCCTTTTGGTCAATTCGGTCAAAGCTCATGACTATAGGTGAGGGTAGGAACGTAGATCGACCGGTAAATTGAGAGCTTTGCCTTTTGGCTTAGCTCTCTCTTCACCACAACAGACCGATGTAGAGTCCGCATCACTGCAGACGCCGCACCAATTCGCTTGTCGATCTCGCATTCCATCCTTCCCTCACTCGTGAACAAGACCCCAAGGTACCTAAACTCCTCCACTTGGGGCAGGATCTCATCCCCAACCCGGAGATGGCATTCCACCCTTTTCCGGCCGAGAACCGTGGACTCGGACTTGGAGGTGCTGATTCTCATCCCGGCCGCTTCACACTCGGCTGCGAACCGATCCAGTGAAAGTTGAAGTTCACGGCTTGATGAAGCCAGCAGGACCACATCATCTGCAAAAAGAAGAGACTCAATCCTGCAGCCACGAAACCGGAACCCCTCAACGCCCTGGCTGCGCCTAGAAATTCTGTCCATAAAAATAATGAACAGAATTGTTGACAAAGAGCAGCCCTGGCGGAGTCCAACCCTCACTGGAAACGGGTCTGGCTTACTGCCGGCAATGCAAACCAAACTCTGATACCGGTCATACAGTGAACAAACAGCCTGAATTAGCTGGTCCCATACTCCCGGAGTACTTTCCACAGAATTCCTCGAGGAACATGGTCGAATGCCTTCTCCAAGTCCACAAAACACATGTAGACTGGTTGGGCAAACTCCCATGCACCTTCAAAGACCCCGCTGAGAGTGTAGAGCTGGTGCACAGTTCCACAACCAGGACGAAAGCCACACTGCTCCTCCTAAATCCGAGATTCAACTATCCGGTGGATCCTCCTCTGCAGAACCCCTGAATAGATCTTACCACGGAGGCTGAGGAGTGTGATTCCACGATAGTTGGAACACACCCTCCGGTCCCCCTTCTTAAAAAGGGGGACCACCACCCCGGTCTGCCAATCCAGAGGCACTTCCCCCGATGTCCACGCGATGCTGCAGAGTCGTGTCAACCAAGACATGCCTACAGCATCCATGGCCTTAAGGAACTCCGGGCAGATCTCATCCACCCCCGGGGCCCTGCCACCGAGGAGCTTTTTGACAACCTCAGCAACCTCAGCCCCAGAGATAGGAGAGCCCACCATGGAGTCCCCAGGCTCTGCTTCCTCATCGGAAGACGTGTCGGTGTAATTGAGGAGGTCTTCGAAGTATTCTTTCCACCGATCCACAACATCCCGAGTCGAGGTCAGCAGCACACCATCTCCACCATACACAGTGTTGACTGTGCACTGCTTCCCCCTCCTGAGACGCCGAATGGTGGTCCAGAATCTCTTCAAAGCCGTTCGGAAGTCATTTTCCACGGCTTCTCCGAACTCCTCCCATGTCCAAGTTTTTGCCCCAGCAACTGCCAGAGCCGCAGACCGCTTGGCCTGCTGATACCGGTCAGCTGCTTCCGGAGTCCCATGAGCCAAAAAGGCCCGATAGGACTCCTTCTTCATCTTGACGGCATCCCTCACCACTGGTGTCCACCAACGGGTTCTGGGATTACCGCCACGACAGGCACCAACCACCTTACGGCCACAGCTCCGATCAGCTGCCTCGACAGTAGAGGCACGGAACATGGCCCATTCAGACTATATGTTCGCCACCTCCCCCGGAACATGGTCGAAGCTCTCCCGGAGGTGGGAGTTGAAACTTCTTTTGACAGAGGGCTCTGCCAGTCGTTCCCAGTAGACCCTCACAATACGTTTAGGCCTGCCAGGTCTGACCGGCACCCTCCCTCACCATCGGAGCCAACTTACCACCAGGTGGTGATCAGTTGACAACTCCGCCCCTCTCTTCACCAGAGTGTCTAAAACATTATGGCCGCAAGTCCGATGATACGACCACAAAGTCAATCATGGAAGTGCGGCCTAGGGTGTCCTGGTGCCAAGTGCACATGTGGACACCCTTGTGCTTGAACATTGTGTTTATCGACAATCTGTGACGAGCACAGAAGTCCAATAACAAAGCACCGCTCGGGTTCCGCCCAATCACGCCTCTCCAGGTCTCACTGTCGCTGCCAACGTGAGCATTGAAGTCCCCCCAGCAGAACAAGGGAATCGCCTGAGGGAGCACTCTCCAGTACTTCCTCGAGAGACTCCAAAAAGGGTGGGTATTCCTAACTGCTGTTTGGCGCATAAGCACAAACAGTCGGGACCCGTCCCCCCACTCGAAGGCGGAGGGAAACTACCCTCTCGTTCACCAGGTTAAACTCCAACATGCAGGCCACAAGCCAGGGTGCAACAAGAATTGCCACCCCTGCTCGTCGCCTCTCACTGCTGGCAACGCCAAAGTGGAACAAGGTCCAACCCCTCTCAAGAAGACTGGTTAGAGAGCCCTTGCTGTGCGTTGAGGTGAGTCCGACTACAGTATATCTAGCCGGAGCTTCTCAACCTCATGCACCAGCTCAGGCTCTTTCCCTACCAGAGAGGTGACATTCCATGTCCCTAGAGCTCGTTTCTGTAGCTGAGGATTGGACCGCCAAGGTCCCCGCCTTCAGCTGCCACCCAGCTCACTCTGCACCCGACCCCTTAGGCCCCTCCCATGAGTGGTGAGCTCATTGTAGGGGGGACCCATGTCGTCTCTTCGGGCTGTGCCCGGCAGGGCCCCATGGGCGTAGGCCCGGCCACCAGACGCTCGCCGTCGTGCCCCTCCTCCAGGCTTTTTTTTTTGTTGTTTGTCTGTTTAAATTACAAGCTTGAAATGTTTTTTGTCTCACTCCCCCGTTCTTGTTTTTACATATTGTAGCTCTACTTAAAACCTCATTAAGATCCAAATGTGCAAAATGCAAATTCTAGCAATTTTTCAACTGGTCCTAAGATTTTGATCAGGAGTGTATGTATGTATGTGTGTGTGGGGGTGTGTGTGTGTGCGTGTGTACTATACTGTATGTATGTATGTGCGTGGGTGTGTGTATGTATGTGTGTGTGTGTATGTATATATGTGTGTGTGTGTGTATATGTGTATATATTATGTGTGTGTGTGTGTGTGTGTGTGTGTATATATATATATATATAAGTCAAACTTGTCTATAGCAGCCACTAGAAGGAGTCTGCAAACGTGGCCGCTATAGCCAGGTGGCCTCTATAGACAGGTTGGCGTCCAGTTTGAATGTTGACCAGTAGAGGGGGAAAAAAGGAAAATAATAATAATAATGTTGACCAGTAGAGGGCACTGTGGGACTGCAGATAAAAGTTGTACAGCACTACTGATGTTCTTATTCTTTTTCTTGTGTTTTCTTTCTTTCTTGGGAGAATGAACAGAATAAGAATTTCATTGCTTTGTATAACTGTCCCTTTTACTATGCATATGACAATAAAACTCTTGAATCTTGAATCTACTAGGCTTGTTATTATCCACGACCCACAGAACAAAGCTGTGCTAGTAATGTCTTACACTTGTTTTTAATATTTTACTTTTTATACGGCAGAGTGTCATTACAGCTTTAGTTCATCAGGAATTGACGGGAAGTGACGGTGGGCGTCCCGAGCAGGAGAGCTAGGCTCAGTGCCAGCTGTGAGTTTCAAGAGAGTTGGGAAGTGTGTTTATGTTGGCATGGATGTAAAGTCCTGTAGTGTTCTCCGTTGTTAATAAAGCCATTAAAGTGCATCGGCGACGTGAGTCTCTCCTTCCCCACAACAAGCGGCATTACAGTATTGACCAGTGCACATTGTCTCACACCAGGAAATAAACGGTGTCACTTGTTACAGGCATTGCCTGGACAGCTATGTAGTGGGGCTTGTTTAACCTTTGGCTTGTGGGCAAGCAGGAAGGAGAGACGAGACGTGTGTGTGTGGCCGCGTTCAATGAATAAAGTTGGCAGAAGCAACAGGAGAAGTTTCCTTCTTTGCTTCGGAGCTGAATAACACTGACAAGTTAACAGACTAGTCGCGAACGGAAAAGAAGACGGCTTTTTTTGTGTCGAATACAGAAGATGAGGACGTTGATGGATTTGTGGATGAGGATTGATCAAAAATAACGTGAGTACATTCTAAAATACTTCAATTAAGTACAACCGAACTCAGTTTTGCTCCCGCTGCCGCATGCATGCTGGCGTATGTTTTTTTTTTTTTTATTGTAGCGTCGCTGGGAGCGCGTCCTGTTCCCAGTCTACTTTGCGGTAATGTTTTGGTGCAAATGCTCTTAAAGTTACATGTTTGACCAGGAAATAGCAAGCTCAAAAGAAGATGGCTTTTTTATGTGGAACAACTGACAGTTTGTGTGGATCTTGTGAATGATTGTGACTGAGCTAGGACTTAGTAATTAAAGTCTACACACGACGGCTTCATTGATTGAAAAACAAAACTTTTTCGTGCATGAAGCTTCTACTTGAGTCGGTAATTTGGCTGCTACATGCGTCAGATATTGACCAAGGGAGACAAAATGGGTGGCTGCTGGCGGCGTTGGACAAGTGACTGCTATATACAGGGTCTATAACATGTAAATTTGCTGCGGGGGATTTTTCAGTGGCCGCTGTAGGCAGGTAGCCGTTCTATAAAGGTGGCCGCTAAGACAGGTTTGACTGTGTGTGTGTGTATATATATGTGTGTGTGTGTATATATATATATACATGTGAGTGTAACGGATGCCAGCCTGTGAGGCTGAGCAAGTGTACGTTGGTAAACCTCACTCCCTCTGCCTTAAGAGCTGCACTGAACACGTGGTCGACAGTCCGGGCTTTTGGCCGTGTGGTCAGCGCTCGCGCCTCCCATTGCGAAGGTCCTGTGTTCGAACCCCGGTGCGAAACAGGGCGGGTTACATATGTACGTATATATGTATATATATATATGTATGTATGTATGTATGTATGTATGTATGTATGTATGTATGTATGTATGTGTATATATATATATATATATATATATATATATATATATATATATATGTATGTATGTATGTATGTATGTATGTATATACTTTGTGTGTGTGTGTGTGTGTGTGTGTGTGTGTGTGCGCGCGCGTGTATGTATTTAGTACATTTAATGAGTAGTTTTAATGCAATAAAATAAGAACATGAAAGTTATCAATCAAAATAATAATCAGCAAATTCACATATTTTAAAATAAATTAAATATTTCAAAAAGTAACATAAATCAAGATACAAGAAACACAACTGTATTCAAATATAAAACATGTAACACATGATGATCTACTCAGAGATGGTTGGAGTAGCCAACAAAACAACTGTACTCATTTAAGAGTATTGTTATTTTAGAATAAGTTTACTCAAGAAAAAGATATGTGATATTACACATCGGTATCTGTTGATATCGGAAATTGAGAGTTGGACAATATCGGTGTATCGGTTATCGGGGGGGGGGAAAGGCCAATTTCGAACATCCCTACTTTTTTACTTACTATTGTTACTTTCAATTATTAATAATTATTATGAGAGATGATAATTTATATTTGTGATTATACGAGTATACAAAAGAAATTACTTAATGTTTTCAAACCTGTGGTTGATCCAGGCCAGTGGAGCCATCCTGGTCTCTTCCAGTCTGTTGTGTCTCAGGGAAACCACGTTCAAGTTTTTGGTGTAATTAAAAACACCTTCTGGGATTTCTTCTATCAGGTTGTTCTCCAGGTACAACTCCTGGCAGAAAGAATACAACTTTTTGATTTGGAGTCATTCATTGTATGTTCCCCAAATATGTTACATTTTTGGTTTGAAAGAAAAAAGACCTCAAGTTGGGGTGGGGTTATAAGAATGTCCCACAGAGTGGTGTCAATTGAGGTTATTTATTTTTGTGGCAGATTTTGACTGTGGTTTGTTGGGACTTTTACTAGTTTTCACTGCACCGCAAATCCTGAAGTGGAAGAGTTTTGTTTAATGTGGTCCACTGAAAGATGATGCAATCTAATGTGGATGCTGTGTCCATTAGAGTCTGAAAAATAAATTCCCTATTAACTTTCTCTGGTTGAGAGGAATGAGAGTGGTTAAAAGCTACTGCGGTTGGGAGTGGGGGGTTAAGCCAACAGATATGACTTCATACCAACAGTAAACTGGGAAGACCCTGCGGGATAGAGCGGAAGAAGTTTCTGCCCAGTCTGAGGTAGGAGAGCTCCACGAGGGGCACAAAGGCCATTGGGTCCACATTGGTCTCGCTCAGCAGATTGGCTTCCAACTCCAGAATCACCAAGCTGCTCAGACCTAAGACAGTGACACAAAATAATATTAAATTGAAATGAATTAAATTACCTTTTCTTGATGTTCAGAACTAAATCCATTAAACCTTTGTCAGATGTGGATGATTTCAGTTAGACCACAAAAACAGGACATAAGGTCACGTCAGTGTGTTTGTTAAGTATGCTGCTGTAGAATTTTGTAGAACTACCGTGGAAACTGTTCCCATGGATCTTCTGTAGTTTGTTTTCATTGATCTTCAACTCCTGCAGGGTTGGCGGGAGGTTGGGGGGAATGGCATCTAGAAGGTTTCCATCCAAGTACAGACGCCTCAGCATCTTTAGACCCTGGTACACAGCCATTCATTCATAGTAAATAATAATATGCATTGGTAGGCTCCATTCATTAATTACATGTGAATATTTCAGTCTGTTTAAAAAAAAAAAAAAAAAAAAAAAAACATTTTACATTTGTAGTCATTTCTTGTTACGTTTCCACCACAAACAGAATGGCTACAGCAGTATAGAATATCCATGGCTTACTTTAAATGTTCTGGCATCGATTCCAGTGGAAGTGATTTTGTTTTTCTTCAAGTTTATCCATTCCAGGCTGGGAATGCCATTAAAGGCCTCTGCTGGGATGCTGCTGATGTTGTTTCCTGTACAAATATTTACCATGAGCAGATGAAAACAAGGATTTGCCAGACCAAATACTGTGTTCGTGTGCATCTGGCCTGCATTTTTCAGTGATCTGTGTTTTGACTATTTCATTCATTTATTCTTTTTTTTTTTTTTTTTTTTTTTTTTTTTGGACAGTCATGTATCCAGACAAGTGATGGGCATAACAAACTAAGTGTTGTGTATTTGTACTACAGCGTAACCTTGAATATTGAACACAGTCCATGCTTGAATGCTGATTTGTTTGTATTTAGAAGCATTAAGAAGCATGGAAATTGATATAATCTGTTCCAGGGTCAAACTGTCACCCTTAAACATTCTTACTTTTTACACACTTAAGTGTAAAAAGAAGTGGAGCAGTGCTACTAGCAAGAGTTAACTAAAGAGGGATGATGCTCCATTTACGCCACGTAATTGATCTTCAAGTCCATCAGATGCTTTTCCTCGCCCTTATAATGCGTAAAACATTGAAATGTACAGCTTTTCACTGTTAGCTGTCAACTGCCATTTTTATCTGCCTCAAATGATTAAAATCATTGTTGCACAGCCAGCATCTGCACTGTCGTCAGTGTCAAGCAAAGATTGTGTTTCTACGAGAAGATGCATCACTCTGTTTGCGTGTTGAGACATAACCTACCCTCCAGGCTGAGAGACTTGAGTTCAGGCATGTAGAGAGGAGGGAAGTAAGTGAGTTTGGCATTGTCACAAGTCACTGTGACATCAGAGAGCTCACAGCCTTGTGGAAGACCACCTCTGTTCAGCACCTCTTCTTTCTCCTCCTTTCTTCTTTCCCCCTCCTCCACTTCAGCCTCCTTATCCTTCAGCTCATCCTCTGTGGCAGCAGGAGGTCTTGGAATGGGAGCAGGGAGGAGATGCAGTTCCTCGGGTTCTTCCTCTTCTTTCGGGGGCATTTGAAAGACGTCTCCTCTTAGCCACACCTCCTCTTCCTCCTCTGCTGCCTGTAGCTCCTCCCTCAGTATATTATCCCTTAGCTTTTTTTCTCTTTTCCACGCTTCTTTCTCTGCTGCCTCCGTCCTTCTCCTGTCCTCCTCCTCTTTCTCCACCTGCAACTGCAACGCCGCCTCCTCCTGCCTCCTTCTCTCCTCTGCTATTGTGTTCTGCCTCTCTTCCTGCTCTTTCTTCTCCTGCCTCCTCCTCTTCTTTGCCTCATCTTTCTTCCTCAAGCGCTCCTCTTCTTCACGGTGCTCCTCTTCCTCTCGCCACAATATACGCTGGATCTCCTCCGGGGTCAGTGGGGTGACTGAGTCACCGGGGTCACTCGGAACTGGGGAGTCACCAGAAAGGTCAAGGCTGAGGTCAGGATCTGGGGCGGGGGTGAGGTGGTGCAGGGCAGCCAATCACAGGTGAGGAAAGGCAGGAAATAGAAATGGAAATAGAGACCAGAGAAGAGAGGAAGAAAGAAGGGAAGAAAAGATGGCTAAAAGATAATGACAGGATGGAGAGATGTTGGTGACAGAAAGACAGACAGGAGGTGGACAGACAGACAGACGGCTGTGTGTTAGTGTGGTAGACAGGCAGGAACAAGACCACAATCCCTTTCACTGATCCAACTCATTCATTCTGCTTGAATTTGAATGCAACATGCATCTCCCAATGATGCCCGAAAATCATCAACACCATCACCTTTGTGCTATGCATATAAATATATGCTAGTCAGAGTCTATGAACACGCTGAATCATGTCATACATTCCAACATTCATTCACAACATGGGAACTCACCCAAAATGTGTTTGGCACATTTTGAAAGCCATGATGTTAAGAACTTTCTGAGGCAGCAGAGATGACCAAAATGTAGACTATTGTTGTAGAGATGATGTTTTCCACACATTATTAAGTAGTCTGACTCAAGCCGAAATGTAAACTGAATACGTTTTTCTGATAAAGAAATAATGCAAGTACAATTCATCTGTTCTGGACACCCAAAAATAAAAAACACTTTTTTTTTTAATAGTTTTCCCATTATAGTTTTACATGCAGAAAACAATCCAAATGTATAAAAAATGCATACAAATTATGAATGAAAGGGGTAAATGAACATTTAACGCCACTTATGCCTTGATTGAAGGCTTGAATGTTGACAAAGACGGCTACATATTGTACTGAAATATGTTTTGTTTTGTTTTTTTTGCAATGTGATGTGTTTGTAACAGTACTTGTTGTGTCTACATGGGCCATAAATGATGTCTTTGACATAGTGTATACAGTCCTTCCTTGCCACATCACGGTTCGAACTTCACGGCTTCACTCTATCATGTTTTTTCAAACAGATATTAATGACTAAATCATGCTACTTTTTGGTTGAATACCGCCTATTATTATTTTAAAAAAGCACATTTAAGCAAATTGTACTGTTTTTGCCTAAATTAAGCGTTTTCAAGCATCAAAATGGCTAAATTAACTAAAATGAAGACCCATTCAAATTGTGAATGTAGTATTCAACATTGGTCACTCTGTCGGTAATTCTTCAGTGAGATTTTCTCTGTTTGTATCTATTATATTGGGTAATACAAACGTAAAGTTGACTATATGGCTGTCATTTCATGTCTGGAGGGCTCTAATAATGTTTAAAAAAAAAACGTATTCAGAACATTGTACAAAGGTTTTCTATGCCATAACTACGAAAATATTCCATTCATAAATATATATAAAGGATTTATTTGCAGAAATTCACTTATCACGGTCGGGTCTAGAACCATTTAACCGTGATAAACTAGGGATTACTGTATTCTCACAGATTCGTCTAATTCAAAATACAGTAAACAGCTGCAATCGAGCTGACCTTATGACTGGAACCTGATTGTTATGCAGTGTCATGAACAATTGGAGGTTGCCAGGTGCAATACATTGTGGTCATCTTCAACCATGCGTTTCTTGCAGGGATGCTGCGATCGACTGGCCACTGATCAATATTGGCCGATTTTCGTAAAAAACACGTGATCGGCATATGCCGATAAATGGCTTTCAAAGCCGATCACAAAACCCGATCAGTGTGCAGCAGCAAACCCTACATGTGTGCTGTGTCATGTAGGGTTGCCAAGATCCAGATTGAGCCAACAAGGGATGCACTTTGTCTCGTATTGCCGCGAGAATCAAAGCTAGTCTGAAAAACCTCAATGGCTTTAGCTTTCCACAGGCTATGCCAATCGATGCCAGTGTGTTCCCTTATCAAACCTATTGCCGTTCGACTTTTCTTGCATTTTTGTTTACAGGCTTTGCCTAGCTGTCACTGGCAGAAGCTGTCTAGCAAACTAGCTACAGTTATCCGCCTAGCTTCTGGTCTTCGGATTCCAAATGTGACTTTTGACCACAGTGACATTTTGTTTTTAAAACAAACAAGCAATGTGGTTAGTTTGCAGCTCGTTTTGGGAAAGCTACAAGTGGATATCACATTCATGGGGTACATACTAATTTTTCAAGTGTCACTGAACAAATTTTCTCATGTTGCCATTATACTAATTATGTATATTATAAAACACTATTTGTGCGTCGTTTAATGAACATAAACACATAGTGTGTCCAGCCTCATGATGGTGATACTATCACGGGGTCTCCTATCTCGCCAGCTGATTTTGAGTAGCTCACCAAAGGGTCAAAGAATTTGCTTCAACTCTCATAACTGTTCAATTCAGACTTTATGCCTTTTTATATAATGACAAATGACTACAAAATAGCATAAAGACGATGGCCACACTGTTTGATTGGAGGTCTGTTGGTAAATAAGGTACAATTTAAAATGTTGTCAGTCATCAAAACAAAAATAGTTGACAGCACTTATAGGTATGAAAGTTGGAGACCCTTTCAACTTGGACACTAAATTTATTCAGTTTTAAGTTAAGCAGGACAGATTTCTGTTTTAATAAATATTCTTATTTGGATTATTTTATTTTGTTAATTTTGTTATCTTGAAGTAAAAAAAAAAATTATTGAAAAATGTATTTCCCATGTATTTATATTGCGGTATTCCAAAACATGCATCAAATTAAATTGAGGTTTGTGTCAAATAGTACAAAAATAGTTCCACACAAATAAAGGCAAAAAAAAAAATCTGCCCAAAAGTTGTTGGGTTTTTTTTTGTTTTTTTTTTAATAATTCCCTATTTCCTTTGGGATTGTCTACAGCAGCCCTGGCAAATAGCACTCATCATAAATAATGTACAGTTAATCCATGTGATCGGTATCCGTATCGACCAATCTCACTTGTGGATGATCGGAATCGGCAACAAACCCTGATCGGAGCATCCCTGGTTTGTAGTTATAAACAGTGTCTGTCTGGCATGGTTGTCTGGTCTCTTTTTGCCTCTTTATGTTGCAGCATGGCCTTGCCACATGTTGTGTTTGTACCTGGCTCCATGCAGACGGGGCAGCACTCCCCAGGGGGGGTGAGTGAGAGGCGGCAGGGCATGACAGGACATGTAATCTCGTCGCAAACCACCCGCCCTCCGGTACAAAGACAGGTGACGCAGGGCTGGGGAGACCACACGGCCTGGTTGAACATGGTCAGACCCTGGTAGATACACTGACCCTGCTTACCTGCAAGTCAATCAACCGCAACACTGTTGAATATGCGCGCAAAGGTGGTGTCTGCAATCATGACTTTTCAAAATTGTCAAAGACTGCACTTTTCCATCAGATGCAGACAAAGCAGTCATTTGTTACGCTGCCCCTCCTACTGCTTAAATCCACCTTTTAAACATCTAAACTAGGGGGTGGACCAGGCTCTGGCTGCTTGTGAGTCAAAAGAAAAGACTGTAAACTACTAGGATAGCAAAGGAAGAACAGGCTCTCTGCGGCCTATTTTAAGTCTGCCCCCTCTGTCATTTTTGCCTTCTAATAGTATGCTGTGCTGGATCCAAAGACACAGCCACTTAAGAGGCTTTTCTCTTCAATGCTATCTTGCAATTCTTATACTGTACTGCCCTCCCTGTCATCCCTGCTAGAGCACTCATACTGTACTTTGGAGCTTTTCTTTTTTTCTGTAAGTATTGCCCTGCTGCTATCAACGTACATACTAGTGCCACCAAATGGATTCCTTCCACATGCATGTGTTCTTTGCAGCGCAAGCACATTTCAGTTAAGGATGAATGAAATCTAACCCCTTCCCACACATCATGTGACACTTTATAATATGACCATATAGATATGAAATGTGTTTGACAGTAAATTAGCATCTAGCTCACATTTAAGATACATTCCGGTAGATGGATTGAGATGGATTCAATACACAGCACGCCATGTGATAATAACGGCATGTACAGTATTGTTAACATCATTCTTACATCCTGTTTGAATTCACAATTCCTATGGAGTTATTATTTTCAAGTAGCAGTCTTATGATGAGTAGACCACCTACTGGAATGAGGATCATCTAGCTGCTTTAGCACTGGTGGTCTCGCCTGCCTGAGTTCCTGATGCTAAAGTAGACTCGGTAGACTCAGACCTGGGAGAATATTGTAGCTGGAGTGTTGTTCTTGTAGGTTCTTGTAGGACTCCAAGAAGACGGCATTCTCAAGAACAGGCTCCACTGGAATGCTGAGACCAGTAATATGTTGGATCTTTCGAGGTTTAGGGCGGCCTGCTCTGGCTCGACCGTGACCTGCAACACAGAGAGAAACCACGATATCCACAAGTTAGCAAATTCTTATTTCCAGATGATATTTTTGGCTTTATTTTTTGGGGTCCTTGCATGAGGAGACACTGGGTTGTCTTTTATCCAATCCTCACTGGAGGCTGATCACCATCACCACTGGAACAGTTTTTCTTGTCTCTGTTGTCCTTGAGTCTTACCGTGTCCGTCCCTTTTCCTCTTCATCCGCCGAGTCTCACCACGCGGGTTACGAGGTCGTTCTCTGGCTAGGCCGTCGGACATGGTCAGGACCAGCAGCAGCCATAAAGCGGCCAGGAGCAGCACCCTCCTCATCCCTGCAGACCTGCACACAACAGCTTCACAGCATCACACCTAAAGAACCTTCACAACCACCTTTTGAATTTCTTATTAGTTACTACTCAACAAAGAACAACCACCAAAAGTTGACTAAAAAGAGGTCCTGTCCCAAATCATTACTGAAACTTACAGCAGAAGGAAGGTTTTTACCTGCAGCAACTTGGAGAAAACACAGAGCTGTTAGTGCTACTGCTGGCCCTCACATATATACGTGTGTGCGTGCGCGTGCGCGTGTGCGTGTGTAATGAGTAGTTAGCAGTCCTGTCATTATTAAAGGAGAGATGTGACATGAACACCTGATGGTTTGCTGTAAATAGGTGAAGATGGAAGCACTTCCCCATTAGAACTAGCCTGTGTGTAGTTCTCACCTCATGCAGGAGCTTAAGGCCATCATCAGAGGTTTGGTTGCCAAACTCTTCTTGGTCAACCTTCGATTTGTGCATATTTCAAAATGTTGTTATTGTCAAGTTATTGGTGACCATATTGTGCGGCCAGGACAAATAAATGCGTACTAAACGACAACCAGCATGGTTAATTTGCAAATAGACGGCAAGTGTCATGGGTCACTTCATTGTAATACGGGTTCCTACACAAGTTTGGAAAAGTATGGAATTTGTTGTAAATTTTCAGGTCTGGAAAGTGGAAATTAGTTGGTGGAAAATTAATTGGTGGAAAAGTATGGGAAAATATTTGTGTTTCCAGGACTGTTACCACTGTTTTGTTTTTTAAAAGGTAAAATTATGACTAACTTAAAAAAAAAAAAAGAAAGAAATGGATGGATGGATGGATCTGTTTCTAAGGCAATTGCTAGGGCAGCTAAGATGTGAGAGCACTCAGTGGGTAACGCATCCTGGAAAACATTTGGGGAGATTGAAGTTGAATGGCCAGCCCTCTGCTCTTGTCCTCCTCCAAGTCTTTGTATGAGCTACATTACCTAGCTATAATCTCCTGGAAATGATATGGTGGCATAACGGCATGCATATTCACAATAATGAAAACGAACGATTAATTCCGTAATTTATTTACATGACACTAAGGCTGCAATTAACAATTACTGTTGTTTTGATTCATTGAGTAATTTGTTAGGCCCCAGACCAGGGGTCTGCAACTCGTGGCTCTGGACCTGCATGTGGCTCGTTTATCCTTCTGCTGTGGCTCCAGCTGGTTTATGCTTCTGTGTAGTCACTACGCCGTCTCTTCTGACGTCGTCATGAGCCTTTCAAAGTTCTGCGTGGGAGTTGGGCGTGTGCCGCGCAATTCTCCGCCAAAACCTAGGGACGGTGTTTTCTGGTGAGTCCACTTGGTGAGAATCCATGTTGCCGGTCAACTATTTCACTTGTTAGCTTTCTTTTGTCGCTCATGAACAATGGCAACAAAAGGGGCATGGAGAGTGGTACTTGAACTGGAACTAATCAATGTGTTACAACATTAAACATGACTAATTGCTAGGTGGCAACAGGTGTGGCTCATCACTCCATCAGGAAGCCAGAAAAGGAACGTGACAATACGCTTTAGGAACCTACATATGTAGCATTACCTTACGTTTTATGGGTTTTAATTTCATGGAAATGGGCCCAAATGGCTCTTTTGATGCTAAATGTTGCCGACCCCGGGCCTAGA
Organism: Dunckerocampus dactyliophorus; assembly: GCF_027744805.1. Taxonomy (NCBI): domain Eukaryota; kingdom Metazoa; phylum Chordata; class Actinopteri; order Syngnathiformes; family Syngnathidae; genus Dunckerocampus; species Dunckerocampus dactyliophorus. The sequence goes on along the minus strand of NC_072826.1, from coordinate 14,122,779 downwards.
CGGACCAAACCAACATGAGCCAAGCACAGTTTGTTGTTTAGGCTGCAACGTATCAAAAAAAGAGGGAAAATGTCCATCTAAAACGTAAAGAAAATAGCTCTGCTTTCATGCATGACTAAGGAAATACAAAAATATTCGCATTTGAGAGGCTGAAGCCAGAGGATATTTCCATTTTTCAACAACTGAGACATCATTTTGACACATGGGTTGGCCAGCACAGAGTCCGACCTGAACCGCATTGACAATCTTTCTGAAGTGTCAAAGAAGACTTTGCGCAGTGGTCAGACCGATAAAGTAAAAGTCATCAATACAGTTCTTGGTGAAAAGTTAATGCAACTCTGGACATAAATAAATGTTGTGACATTTCAGAAGCTGGTGGAAATGCGAAATGCGCTTTTACCACTTTGATACTGCTACGTGGCAGTCGTTTCCTGTTCTATGGTTATCATCATGATTCCTCTTTGCCATCACTGGTACCCTTCAATAACCTTCTGACATCACAAAAAAGAAAAAACAAAGCACGCTTTCTGGAGTTCATCCAAGACTTGAGACCAAATTGTCCCCAAACATTTGGTGGCTTTCCAAATAGTATGAAGATATAAACAAACGATAAAGAAGACAAAATACTCTCAGATTATCACTAGGATAGCTTACAGCATTGCACTCTGATAATTGACCCAATTGGACACATTTTGGGTAGCAACTGTTGGTTCTACAGTATGTACTGTAAATTTAAATGGTGGTGTGACCTTGTATCTTTGTGATATGGAAACACGTTAACAGTTTATAATCAAACGTATTTTAGCTTCATAAAGCACCGTGCAGGTTTTTTCGGCTCTCATTCTTATAGACCACGGATCTCTCTCATAATCATCAACATAAAGATTGTTTTTGCTGCCCCCATGTGGCCATTTAATACTTGCAGCTTATTAAGGAGTAGCTAGATAAATGTGATGACGTGTTGTCCAAGTATTAATGAGCCACACTCTCCATTTTCTAGATGGAGGGCCACAGCCAACATGAGTCAACTTAACCCCCCCACCCCACCACACTCCGTCCTCCCCTAGAGTGTGAGACAGGCAGAGAGGCAGACAGCTTCACGCTTCATCTGTGCTCAGTCAAAGGAGAGGGAGGGGAGAAAAAAAGTACTCCTTTTCTTTTTAAGGCTCTGGATGAGCAGGCTCACATGGTGATACATCCAGCAGCTAGAAGACAGGATAAAAATAACTTTCTTGCTAATGAAAACCAGACAATGTCCTCCTGTCCTCTCTGCTTCCATTCCATACCTTGGAGATGATTTAAAACGTGCTTTTATTCACAACAACTCTCGTAGAACTTACAGGGAAATTAACACCTCAGGTTTTCCACAGTGACCCCTTTGCACTTTTCCAAAACCAAAATAGTTTTATCATTAAATAAATCCCCTCACTGGTTTCGATTTTCATTGTCTTACATTGTCAACCCTTAACAAATACAATATATTTATGAAACTAAACTGTAGTGTGTCAAAATCCTAGTCTCGACCTGACTTTATTTTTTTTCTTCCATCAATGCTATCATGATCCTTTTCCACTAGAATGCCAATCAGCAGAGCACAGACCTCCACCAAGGCCAAAACTAGTGTAACGTTACACAGTGGAACCGTGGTTGCCATCATTAATCTGTTACAGAAGGTCAGACTCAAACCGAAACTTACTCTAACCGAATCCACTGGTCCCATAAGAAATAATGCAAATCCAATTAATCCGGTCGAGACACCCAAAAATGTTTACAACCCTTTTAAAAAAAAATAGTTTTACAATTATAGTTTTATATGCAGAAAGCAATTCAAAATGCATATAAATGAGGAATGAACGTGATAAATGAACATTTAACGTCACTTTTACCGTGATTGCAGATGTGAATGTTGACAAAGACGGCTATGGGGCAGTGAGATCCACTCGGACACCACCTTTGTGTTTTGCTATGAGTTATTTCTTGAATTCAATTCAATTTCTCACCTTTATTATCAAAATGCTGGCACTTGCAACTGTCTTTGGCTCCATTGTGGGTTATTTTGCAGCAGAGACTTGTGGCGTAACTGTGTTAGTTAGCAAAGAACTACAGAGTCAGCTGCTGATGATGTCATAGGTGGGGCGACGGAGCTGGGGAACAATAGCTTCCGTTCCGGTTTACATGCCAGCATGGTGCTAACGGGGATGTTTTGGGCTTAAAAAAATAAGTGTTGCCAACACAGTTGGACTCATGCAATGTATCGATGTCATATTGTATGCAAAATGTATTTTTTGGTCTAAATTTGACCGCTATAAGTCACATGGTTCCATTGCCTCCTAATGAGGTGTGTCCAGTCTGAAAACCCACTTTGTTACCACTTAAGGTTGCTTGCGTGTGTAAATATCTTGTTTTTTCAACACTGAAATTTAAATGTGGTGTTGTTACGTCCGAAGAAGCAGGACATGTTGTTAACCTCGTCACGGTGCACAGCATGAAAAAAAAAAAAAAAAGTTTTACCCATTTTGCTCATCTTAAGTAATATGTACTGAAATCTAAGCTATAGTACTTAAAATAAGAACACATGACTTGCCGAAAATGCTTGACGCAAGTGAACTGCGTTTTGGCAAGGCTACTAGAAATGGAAGTCAAATAGCAATCGTCTCTTGGCAGGTTATTTCAATCTTTTGTGTTTTGTTCTTCATTTCAATATTTAACCTTGCCTACATTTCCTTATTCAGCAGTGCACTGCACACACTGATAAGAACAACAAGCACACTTCGCTTCCAAAGTCTTGTCAAAGGAGCACGCAGTCAGTACTCGGTGTATTAGTATGTTCTTCATCAAATGTTATACAAGAACACGTTTGCCTGGTCAGCTTGTGTTCACACGAGTGATGAAGCAACACAGCAACCCCTACATGATCATGTCATGTGACGTTATTGTGTGGCTGACATGTACAACAACACGACCTCACTGATTAGCAGACGCACTGGGGGGGAGGAGCCAATGAATGACTGACAGACGGACAAGACAGACAGGAAGTCTACATTACCAGCAGTATGAAGGCCAAATTCTTCCTCCCTCCTTCCTCCTCTTCTGGAAGTGCAGGAGCTCCTGATGAGAGGTGTGTGTGTGTGTGTGTGTGTGTGTGTGTGTGTGTGTGTGTGTGTGTGTAGCTCAAAGATGCTCCTGTGTGCGTGTGTGTGTGTTGTTCAAAGATAGTGTTAGTGTGTCGCAGTAGTTGTGTAGAGCCGAGTGAGCTTACAGCTGCAGTGTGGACCGGTGGCAAGCGAGCAAGAGAGAGAGCGTGTGTGTGAGACAGGTTGGAGTGAAGCGTCACATCTGTGCGGAGGTCATATGTCACACCAGACCAAATATGTCACATGCGTGTCATTAGCAAACTCAACTCAGTTTAAGTTGCAAGAAACAAAACTATAAAGCTTTATATATATATATATATAGAGATATAGATATATAGATATAGGTATATATAGATATAGAGAGATATATAGATATATATAGAGATATATAGATATACAGTAGATATATACTGTATATATATATATATATAGATAGATAGATATAGATATATAAGTATACAGGCAATGTTTTATGTCACAGTGTTACAGTCTACAACAAAAAACAAAACAGAAATAGAAACAGAATCTGTTCCAGCATCAAACTGTGGCCACCCCAAAGGCTTTATTAGTAGTAGTAGTAGTAGTAGTAGTAAAAGCAAGTTCATGCTTTGATGCGCGCTGAGATCTGGTGAGGTACGCTGATGGTCAGGTTTTTTGCAATTTGAGAATTCCTGTACTGCTAACATTTGCATGGTGCAGCATGTGAGGATTGCTATGATATACTGATGGGAGTTGACAGTATAAATTATGTCGAAACGTGATGGTGAGCAACAAACATCTGCTGTGATACCTTTCAGCTGAGTCACACTCACACAACAAACACACCCAAGAGTGTGTTAACGTGAGAAGCTCAGATTTAAGCAGCCCAGAAGCAACAGAAGCTTGTCATATTGTGGCTAATGGACTTCCCAAATGTTCCTGTGCCTGTCCGTCGTGGAGGAGAGACAAAAGGAGGTTGTGCTGAGTCAGCATTCAGCTCACATGTCAGTCGCAAAGTTGAAGAAACGACAGAAACACAAACCTGATACTCAAACTATTCACGCCTCCTCTTTTTTTCTTTCAAAAAGTCTGTGTGTGTCGCCCCCTGCTGACAGTTCTGAGCAAGGAATCATTTTGTTCCCCGCTTGACTTCCAATGGTGTAAAATGATCGTGATTAATAAAATATAGTTAGTGAGTATATGAAGGATTAAAAACCTGCTAAAATGTCACTATAAATTCTCTCTGCAGGCCAAATATCCCACAGTTGTCTCTCTCCCCGGAGGCTGTCGGTCAGAGGTCATGACCTTGCATCATCCTGAACTTCCAGGGTAAATTCAAAACACACACACGCTTGTCTTCTCACATTCTAAATGTGGTTTTGTTTTGTCCGAAGCTGCATATTATCAGTTCACTGGTCAGTGGAGGTCTCCAAGGAGGGCAGCGTCACGCCAAAGGTCCACTTGCTGACCAAGATCCCAGAGAAAGGTGAGATCCTCCTGTCGCTTGCTTCCAAAAACTACTTTAATCTTGTTCTTGGAACCACAAATTTTGGTGTGCGGACCTCCCCCAAGGCCAGAATAACTAATTTGGATAAGCACCAAAATACCTTGTATCTCAGATGGTGTGATGAAGCGAGATTTAGTTGGTTAGGTTTTGGAAAGTAGACTTCATTAAGTAGTGTTTCATCTTGTCTTCAGGTGTTAGAGTTTGACTTTATTAAAAATGTTTGTGTAGTGAATACATGCAGAGTTCAATCATGAATAATTGTCTCTGCAGCCCAGCAACTGTTCCCCTCTGAAGCGATAGGTGGCGCTGCTACAGCCTTCCACAGCCTGTTGAGGCTAGTGGGACCTGAAGCAGCCTTGGAGTGCATCATCAGGGAGGTTGGCCTGCTCCAGGACTTGTGACTCCACTGCAGAAGCATCCTGGAAGTGACAAGAAGCTCCACAATGACACTTGGTCTCTTACAAAGTGTTTATTCAGTAGAAAGTCTGACAGCAGAGCTCATTGGTTAAAATCTACAAAAATAAATAATTTAAATACAAAATGCCAGACAGCAGCCTTTGTATTTGTAAATATCTTTTTTTTCTCTCAACATTTTACTCACACACACTCAAACAGCTCACCATCACAATCTGAATTCTGATTGGTTTAGGTTGCTGTCACACAAGGTCCCATCAGGCCCTGCTGTCTATTGTGTGACCTTTTACTTCTGCAGTGTGGTGTCTCATCCAGTGGATACAAAGACTTCACCAATGATTCAGACGGCACCCTAACATGTCAGATGACCTTGTGACCCTCTGCTGAAGTTATCAGGAGTGCTGAGAGTTCACAGGTATGTTTAACATGAAAGCAGCTTGTAACAATGTTTCTTTCTCTCACACTCACACACACAGTTTTATCAGAACATTTAGGCACAACACTTATAAAGTTCTACAAGTATGGCACAAGTATGGTACACTCCTGGCACCCAGACAGTCAACTCTGCGCTGGAGCTCAGAGGGACTGGTCACATGACTTTGTGAACAAGTACTCGCTCGAGTGAGGTTTCACTGTTTGTTTTCTCCAACAAACTAAGCTGGCTCATCTTATTTGTTCAAATTTGGGTTAAGTTGGGCTGGAGGTGCCGGAATCAGAATCTTGAGTGAAAGCAAAGCAATTTGCTTACAAACCAAACACCTGGCTGCTGCTGACACGCAAACCAAAGGAAGACATGTTTATGTAGCTTGTTGCCACGGTGATGTCCCCTCAGAGGTCTCCACATACATTCAGGGAATGACATCATAAAAATATCATGACCCATAACCCGCATCTTTCTTGGCACTTGACTGGTAGTAGTGTTGCCATGGTGAAGTAAAAGTGTTGCCAAGTACCCGCATCCATCCCCAAACCGCCACCACCAAATGAAGAAAGTACCCTCCAAAAACATGTTGTTTTTTTTTTTTTTTAAACAAACTAATAATGGCAGAATGGAGGGATTCTTCTCCTGACGGCACAAAAGAAACAACCCTAACACCTCATCGTAGCCGAGATGCATCAGCACAAGTGTCAATTCCACCACCAGTGTCAAAGCGCAATGCCCAGCTGCTCAGACGGGCCTGAAGAGCAGCGTGCAGTCGTCTCTGTCAGACGTCGTGATGACGCCCGAGTGCAATGGCAAGGCGGCACCCACCCTCATATAGCATGAGACAATTTTCTGGTCCAGTTGCAGCTGGAACGGGATGCTGTCGAAGGGTTTTGGGTCCAGATCCAGAATGGAGACGGAGTAGGAAAAAGAGGGAGGTCTGGAGGTGAAGAAGTCCCTGAGACACCTCTGACTGGAGAGACTGGGAGGAGGAGATCATTAAAAGACATGAAGAAGACATTTCATCAGTTTAGAAGCAAACATACACTTCATCATCTTCCTCGTCACTGCTCGGTACCAGAGCAACCATGATGGAGCAGTCTTTTGCCGTCATGGCGACGCGGTACTGATGGACCTGCAGTCAAAACACACAGCACTTAGAAGAGGAAGCAGCTGCATTCAATGATGCCGAGTCCAGTCTCACCCTGGACACCGCAAAGTCCACAGAGCCGTCATCCTCTGTCGGACACTTCTGTAACCTCTCCAGGAAGGCCTCGTTGTACGGACCATCCACCTGGAGGCGACTTCTGATGGACGGACGCACACACACAGGAAGTTATGTCAGAGAGTAACAATCAACACATACCAGAGAGATTCCCAACCGGGTATCAAAGAATGGGACAGCACAGTCAGTTATTTTGGTGCCTTTCACAATTTTTGACAATGTAAACAACAAAAAGACAGTAGATTCCCACTTTTTGCGGGAGTTACATTCCATGCCTACCAGCGAATGGTGAAAATACGCAAATAATTGATACGCATACGCCCATAAAAATCTCTCTTACAGCTCGCTCGCTCCCCTCCTGTTGGATTGACGTTGATGTTCTCCAATTTCGAATAACATTATACACACTATAAATGCGTGTTGTAATTATTAGGTTAGACACAGCTCCAGAGCAGAAGCATATCCAAGCAGAAGCAGCTACAACTATCATTTTCTCTTTGTGCATGTGTAAAATGATAAAGGCAAGTCACACATTAGGCCAAGAATAATGCGTTACCTCTCCTTGGGAAAGTCCTGCAAGTGTTGCTCCACTCGGCGATACAGAGGATAAAGTCCTTCAATGTTCAAAGTGTCCAACATTTGAGTTTGAAGGATCCGAAACAAAACGCTGTCACTGGGCAAACCCTGAGAGCCTGCACACAGTCGTACAACCATACGGTCAAAAATTTAATTATTATGGGACTCTCATACTGCAATTTTTAAAAATTTGGACATTTCCAACAAGGACAAGTGCAATACAATGCTGCTCCAAGTTGAAAAACATGTAAACACAATGTACCCCCACGAAAATGTGGCGGCACAACAACAATGGCGGCATCCATAGAGATGCACTAAAAGACTATAAACAATATTTATCTGTAGTTATTAGTGACAACTTACTGACAGTAAATCTTTTCTGAATCACAACAAATCTTGACTTTGCGCACTCGTCAGCTATGTTTTTCATTTACATTGGATGATGATGCAAACGACACACCACCATTGAAACATCATGGCTGACACACAGTAACAGTAGCAAAAATTCGGCTGCTGACCATGTCGACTCCTCTCCTTGTTGAAGAGGCTGGCCTCGCAGAAGCTCCGCCCCTCTCTCTGTCGCTCCGTCACAACCCCACCCCCTCCACCCCCACCATTCAGCAGGGCGTTCACCAGAACCTGCAGGGCATCACAGTGACTGTCATCTTTAAATACATCAACATTCGGTGTGCTCACATAGGAGGTGTCACTGACATTTTATTAGCTAATATGTTGATGCCAACTTAAAAAAAGGACCAATCCTAAACTGTTAGTATCTTAGATATACAAGTAATATCCATCCTGTATAGGAAAAGGTCCACAGATCGTTTTTTACTTCATTAAACATGTGTTTAATCACTGGGTTTACCTGGATGAAGTCGTTGAGGACCCCTTTCCCGGTCACATGACTGTTGATGCGATTGTTTCCGTACAGGAAGTAGGGTCTGAGGTGATACAGCAGAGAGTTCAGGTCCGGAGAGTCTTCGCTGCCACCGCCCTCCTTGCTGCTGTATATACACTGACCTCCCTGACACATAAAAGAGCATTTATCATGTTCAATTTGGCCAGCCACTCGCAACAAAACTCAAGAAAAAGCAGGATTTTGCAGATTTTTGGCTTCAAATGTGATGGAGCTAGATTTCCCAAACCTTTGAGCTGTTTTGTCATTACTTAACATAAATAGCCTGCCAAAATCAAGTGTTGGGTGCTCACATCTCTTTCTCTGTTTGGCACAGCTCATTTTCACAAATCAAGGAAACATATTGCTTTGTTTTTACTTGCATTAGTGCCATCTAGTGGACTTCAGAGGAACAGCAATGGTCCAAATGTACAGCATCAGCACTTCATCATCAACTTTGACAATTAACTTCGGTGAGTTAAAAAAAAAAAAAAAAAAAAAAAATTGCTACAATGACATGATGTGTCAATGCGTAAGGTAGCAAAGAGACTTGAATAAAGTTATGCATGTGTCACCTTGAAGATTTTGAAGTTGTTCTGAGGTTCTTCTATGAGTTGTCTGATAGCAAAGTGCATTCTCTGTCTGCTCCTGAGAGAACAGAAAACAAGCAAGATGTGAAGAAGGCACAAAGAAGCAAACCTTCCAGCTGTGAGTGTTAAGCTGGACTCACCCTGAGAACAAGTCGAGAGGACAGTACAGGCTGCGTCTCTTCCAGCGCCCGTTGGCCACCTGCGGTGTGACGTCAACGTTCACAAAACACACAACCGTGGGTGTCTGTGGTTTGACAGATGGTGTGTGGTTACCTTGTAGTGTTGGTGCATGCAGAAGCGACACACTTTGGTCTTGATGTCTCTGCTGATGTGCTTGGCGGACGGCAGGAAGCCACACTTGGGCTGGAAGAACAAAGTAACAGTGTGGGGGCAGGACAACTTCATCTTAATGACCATCCTGCAAGAGTGGCTTCTGGTCTAATAGATGTTTGAAGGTTTTGCTGGTGTACCTTAATTTCCACACACAGTGGGGGAGGGTGTGATGGCTGCTGGAGGCTTGGAGATGTCAGGTTTGGCAGACAAAGGGCACAGCCACTGTATATGTCCATAACTTTATCACAACGCCATGCTGACACACACAACAGGCCAAATATGTGGGAAGACATGCATTTATTTATTTTGTTTTCTTTTTCAGTTGCAGTGTGACTCATGTCAGTCTTACCAGGTCGCTGATGTTGAACTTTGATAGACAACTGTCGCACAAACTCAAGAGGCAGCTTGACTACTTCCTGTAGAGAAATTCAACATTCATTTTGAATGGAGCTCTTAGTTTGTTTCAATTATCACTTCAGTGGGGGTTTTTTTGTAATTTAAAAATATATATATATATATATATATATATATATATATATATATATATATATATATATATATATATATATATATATATATATATATAGACACACACACACACACACACACACACACACACACAGACCCTTTCCAAAAAATTAGAATGTCATGGAAAAGTTGTTTAATTTCCATAATTCCATTCAAAAAGTTAAACTTTCATAGATTATAGCTTCAGGGCCCACAATTTAAACGATTGCAAATGTTTGTTTATTTTTACATAATTTGGGCTTCCAGCTCATTAAACCCACGAAAACAGGAATTCAAAAAATTAGAATACTGTGAACAAATCAGCCCAAATTTTGCAGGGCATGAATGTTTTAAACTGAGTGTCACACACTAATCATCTACTAAAGTCAAATCACCTGCACAGGCTTCCCCAGGTGTCATTAAATTGCTTCAGTTTGGTTCAATTGTCTCATTTCGGTTCAGTATGGGGAAGACTGCAGACATGACAACTGGCCAGAAGACCATCATTGATACCCTCCATAGGATGGGTAAGCCACAAAAGTTCATAGCTAAGGAGGCTGGTTGTTCACAGAGTGCTGTGTCCAAGCATATCAATGGAAAGTCTAGAGGAAGGGCAAAATGTGGCAGGAGAAGATGCACCCGCAAAAGAGATGACCGTGGGCTTCAGCGGATTATCAAACAGGGAAGATTCAAGAATCTGGCAGACATCCAGAAAGAGTGGAATGAGGCGGGAGTCACAGCTTCAAAAACCACCACATTCAGACGCATCCGGGAGATGGGCTACAACTGTCGGGTTCCTCGGGTCAAGCCACTTCTGAACCTGAGCCAACGTAGGAAGCGTCTCCACTGGGCCAAGGAGAAGAAGGACTGGACTGTTGGCCAGTGGTCCAAGGTCCTCTTTTCCGATGAAAGTAAAGTGTGCCTTTCATTTGGGAATCAAGGTCCAAGGGTTTGGAGGAAGACGGGTGAGGAACAGAACCCAAGCTGCCTGAGGTCCAGTGTGAAATATCCACAGTCCGTCATGATTTGGGGTGCAATGTCCGGTGCAGGTGTTGGTAAACTCTGCTTTCTTAAATCCAAGGTCACCGCAACAGTCTACCAGAATGTTTTAGAGGACTTCATGATTCCTTCTGCTGAGGATCTGTATGGAGATGCAGATTTCATCTTCCAGCAGGACCTGGCCCCTGCCCATACCGCCAGAAGCACCAAAACCTGGTTTGATGCCCATGCCATCACAGTGCTTGACTGGCCAGCCAACTCACCGGACCTAAACCCCGTTGAGAATCTATGGGGTATTCTCAAGAGGAAAATGAGGGGCACCAGACCCAACAACAAAGAAGAGCTGACAGCAAGCATCAAGGAAATCTGGGCTTCCATAACTCCCAGGCAATGCCACAGGCTGATTGCTTCAATGCCACGTGGCATCGAGGCAGTGATTTAGGCAAAGGGATTCCCAACCAAGTATTGAAGATTGACATATCGTTTTGAAAGTACCATATTTTGATTGATTTGATGTGATCCTAATTTCTTTCTTTTTTTTCCTGCAAAAACTGAGAAGTAAATGGTGATTTCTTCACAGTATTCTAATTTTTTGAATTCCTGTTTTCGTGGGTTTTATGAGCTGGAAGCCCAAATTACGTAAAAATAAACAAACAAACACTCGAAATCATTTAAATTGTGGGCCCTGAATCTATAATCTATAAAAGTTTAACTTTTTGAATGGAATTATGGAAATTAAACAACTTTTCCATGACATTCAAATTTTTTGGAAAGGGTCTGTATATATATATATACACACACACACACACACACACTGTAGCACCAAATCACAACAGAAATACAGTAATTTTAAGGATACCTTTCATATGCTGAACAGGTCTACTAGTACATACAGTCAGAGGTTCAAAGACGCTGATGATATGTAGAATTCTACACTGGTGACTAGAGGTGTCAGCGATGTTGCCGTAATGTTCAGTGAGACACACAACTGCCAGACTTGATCACTGGAACAGGCTTTTATTGCAGGTGGAAACAAATTTATAGCAACACACACGAGCCCGAGTCTTATTTATGTCTTAAATGGCTTATTTACTCTTATCTACTATATTGGGTAATACAAGTGTAAAGGTGAGTATAGGGGTGTTAATTCGCATCTAGAGGACTAATAATGCTAAAAAAAACGTAGAAAAGGCTTCTTGAGACGTCATCTGTACTTCTGTGTAGAAGGTGTCGGACGTTTCGCTCCTCATCCGAAGAGCTTCGTCAGCAAACTAATAAGTGCTGGTAGCTTAGGCCTTAAATACAGTAAGAGTGGGCGGAATTGGTGTGCCAACACCCTCCTCCTATTGGTTCGTTACACTAAGCCTGGGCGGAGCAGTGGTATAATCCTATCCTGTTATTCACACCTACGATAAAAGGGAAGTGTCGCTCGGATGAGGAGCGAAACGTCCGACACCTTCTACACAGAAGTACAGATGACGTCTCAAGAAGCCTTTTCCTCGATGGACAACTCCTGTACGACTGAGAGCCTACACAGACATAAAAAAAACGTATGGAAAATAATTTCTCTGTCGGGTCTGGAACCAATTAACTGCGATAAACGAGGGATCACTGTATGTTGCTTTTATTTCACAAGCCTTTTATTTAGTAGTAGTAGTAGTAGTAGTAGTAGTAGTAGTACTTTATTAATCCCACGCATCTTGAAAATCAGTCACATTAACGAATCTATTCGCGTATGTTCTTTCTTCAGAAGAACAAAAAGCCCAAAGACAGCACACAATTGGGGCTGGTCACAAAATCTAAAGCTGCTTTATGACTGCTTGAATTAAGAGTTTAATTTTTGTTTTGCAACATTTTGCCTGCAGCTGCTGTTTCATTCTTGTTGAGATTAGTTTGGTGCAAAAACATGGTAGACTTTGGTACGTTTACGTAACAAGCAAGTGTTAGGTAATGTTTTGTAAGTATCCCTTGAAGAGTGGCATACAGACGACGACCTCAAAAGATCTGTTGACTAGGGGTGTCACAAGATCTTGCACGATTAAAATGTGACAAGATTTCTCTTTCATAAAAAAAAAAAAATAGTCTCGTGGGCACTAGGCCTGGCACAATAATAATCACAGAATAAATGAAAATGAACTTGATTTTGCAGGCCTCGATATATTGCCATGTGCATGCGAGTCTGTTTTCCTCCTCTCGCCTTCTAACAGGCAGGAAGAGAGTTCACTCTGTGCACTGGTTTCAGCACCTTGGCACGTTTGTCCCATAGAACTACGGCATGAACAGAGTGAGCCTTTCTGTCGGCCATACACTCTTTGTCTCCGTGGGTGGAGGCAGGAGGTAGCATACACACAGTGTGCATAAGTGTGTAAGCGGTGTAATTTAATTAGTTTGCAATACGTATATTGTCATATTTTTTTGTTTCCACATAGCTGCCAACAGGAGTGAAAACATTAGCTTTGTAAATGAACACTTGGATGAAGAAACACTACTGAGATCCACCATTGTAGTTTTGCTTGGCAACACATGACCATTTACAACGTTTCCACAAAAACTTCCCCTTTGAAATCTGCTTTCAAATACTGGTCTTTTTAGGCTCTAGAATCGCTGTCGTCAGCAATTTTGTTTTCAGTTAAGATAACTTGTGTAAACAGCCAAACAATGCAACTTCCTCCAAGTCAATTGTGTTGCTCAATAACTTCTCATCAGCTCCTTTCACATTTCCTGTAAATCCGGCATTTTTCCTCCCTGACTTATATCTTATGTATCCCGTCTTCCCTGACTTCTGTTTAAAGGCATAGGTGGACAAATCCTGTTACGGCTCTGATGCGGCTATTTTGCAGGATATTTGCAATGTGTGTTGTAATACAGTGTTCCCTTTTCAATCGCGGCTTCAACTATCGTCATCTCGTGGATTTTCTAATAAAGTAGTGCCTCATCTATCACAGTTAATTGCTGCCAGAACCCACCGTGATAAGTTAATTTTTTTCCTCACCACCTCAGGCTCTTGGCAAAGGTGTAGCCCTTTTTATCAAGAGTGTACCTTGAAAAAGCTATGAATGCTTTAATTAGTTCCGAGGCGCAATTACTGTAATTCCCTGTATACTGGAGTAAACCAGTCCACCCTTCGCAGGCTGCAGTTGCAAACTGCAGCTGCTCGCATTCTCACCAAAACACAACCGTAGCACTGCAGTTCTCTTTTCTCTCAATTTGCTCCCAGTACTTTTAGAATACAATTTAAAGTTCTCCTGTTTGTGTTGAAGGTCATCAATAGTCTTGATTGGCTGATCTTTTAACTGATTGTCACCTATCTAAGGCTCATCTGAGAACACAACATTGAAAGTCCCAAGGATGAGATACAAAAAATGGGGGGCTCGCGCTTTAGCTGCCTTTGCTCCCAAGCTTTGGAACTCCCTTCCACCTGAGCTACATCTATCACGGCGCTATGAATTTTTAATCTCATTTAAAAACTCATTAAGACTAGCATTTGACATGTGACGACTGTAGGTGTTTTTTTAAATGTGATTTTGTATATGAGCGTCTATTTCTGTTTTATTCTCATATTTTATTCGATTTTACCCTGTTTGTGTTTTACATTTTTTCTTGCAAAGCACCTTCAGCACCATTGGGATGTTGTAAGGTGCTATACACTTCTAAACTTTGTATTTTTTCCGTAAAGTAGGATTCCTTCTTTATAAATGGAATATTTCCATAGTTATGGCATAGGAAACTTGTTTACGGTCTTCTACATACGGTTTTTACATTATTAGAGCCCTCTCCACATGAAATGACACCCATATAGTCACCTTTATATTCGGATTAAGCCATTTAAGACAAATAAAAGTCATGCTCATGTGTGTCGCAGAACAAGTGTTCCCAAGGGGAACTTAGTTGCAGGCAGACAGATATGGAAGGCAAAGTGACATCGGGGGTTCACAGTTGAGGTTTAGCCTGTCGTGGGTAATGGCCGCAACGTAGCCCCTGTTATTATGATTATTATCTTATCATTGTGAGTGTTGTGAGATCATTTAAACCTTCAACAAAAGCCTGTTGTTCCGGCAATCAAGTCTGGTGTTTGTCTCACTGAGCAATTGCTGACACCTAGTGACCAATGTAGAATACAATATTCACAGTTATAAGGCAGAAGATACATTCTTTGTATTATAGTTCATTTAGTTAGTTCATTTAGCCATTTTATGCTTGAAAATGCTTGTAATGCGTGTAAAGCTATGTAAATGTTTTCTTAAATATGCTGGGGTTTTTTTTTACTAATAGGTCAGATGCTACCACAAAACAGCAGAATTAATGAACATATTTTGAAAAACCATAAGAGTGAAGCCGCAAAATTAGAACCACGATGTGGCAAGGGATGACTGTAAGTCTAAAGTGACTATTTTGCTGAATTTTTCACGTCCATGTGTTTCAAGGGCCAGTTTGCGTGGCTTGAGATGGGGAACTACCCAGATGCAGTCTTACTAGGATGCTGATAACCTGCTGTAAGAATCAACACACCCTCAAGGCCATGTCCACACAAATACGAATATTTCAAAAACTCATTTTTCCATGCATTTTGGCCTCGCCAACACATGCAAAGGTAGATTTTTGACTGTAAACTAAGGCCAGAGTGGAGATTTTCAAAAACTCTAGCTTCACCAGTTGTTTGGATGTGTAAACAACTTTTTGGTTTGTTATGGGTGTTGGTTTAATTTCGTGCAGCAGTAGACGTCTGTGCTTGTGTTTGTATTCCGTTATTACTGTATTTTCCGTACATGTACTGCACATTTTCGTTTTTGCACACTTTACTTTAAATATGCTTTAAAACATCTTAGATAAGTCTGAAGGCATGTAAAAAGTTTGGGAGGGGTTATAAAGGCTAAAACTAGTGTTTACAGTGGGAGGTAGCTATTTTGCAGATTTTCACCTATCCCTGGTGGTTCTAGAACAAAACCCTGCAATGGAGGATGGAACACTAGTTTGTGTTGAGATGAAAACAAAGGCATGGCTTACTCCACTGTGGATGAACTTCTCTCCCAGCAGGTTGCTCATCACATTGGTGCTGAAGTCAACAATGTTCTGGATCTGCCTGAAGGCCTGTTCTGTCGTCTGCGACACAAACACACGAGCAAACAAAGCAGCATCCTGTTTAGAGGTTTAGCATCACATGCTAAGAGGCACAGGCAGTAATCTCCACCTCCAAGTTTTGCACCGCCTTGTCATCAAATTTTAGAGTGAGTACACAATTTTTATATTTGAATAGCCGGTTTCCTCCCACATTCCAAAAACATGCATGTTAGGTTAACTGGCGACTCTAAATTGACCATAGGTATGAATGTGAGTGTGAATGGTTGTTTGTCTATATGTGCCCTGCGATTGGCTGGCGACCAGTCCAGGGTGTACCCCGCCTGTCGCCCGAAGTCAGCTGGGATAGGCTCCAGCATACCCCCACAACCCTACTTAGGATAAGCGGCATAGAAGATGGATGAATGGATGGATGTTTGAATAGTAACTTCGCTTCCTTTTACACTTGTATGGCATTTAAGAATGTTAATATTTGACATAAAACATTAAGCAAATTAACAGTGAATAAAAGGTTTTTTAAAAAATGGCCACAGTTTGACCATGGAACAGCTAATATTTACATTATTTCCTCCAAGAAAAAGTTGGTTCAGAAGGAAGATACAAGTGCAGATTCACACTTCCTCTGCATGGTGAGCACGACGAGGAACATCTAAATACTGACACGAGGAAGGCGGTGCCACATATTTGCATGTCAAGCCAATAAGTTCCAGAGAGCAGCTAAGAAACAATAAAAACTGGCAGACAAAACACGTAGAACAGGCTGCTTTGGTAAGCATCTAATGACATGTCTCCAAGATGAACACACCCCGAGACAGCATCATGTGAGTTGTTGTCTCCAAAGAAGCATCCTGCAAAACCTCATATTTACCTGCGGGGGGTTTTCCGAGTCCTCAGCAGGGTATTTGAGCAGACGCAGAACTTTGGAGAGCTGTGAGGACAATAGCAGAGGACAGTGTGACTTTCATTTAACACGAATAAGATCTTTTCAGCTTCATTGACTGTCGATAAAATCATATCAGCATAAAATTATCAATACGTAGATGATCGTGTCCAAATCATCCAATTACCTAGATTACTGTGGTTTAGCACCTGGGTGTGTTCAACTAGCACACAACCATCTGTCAACCCAATAAAGTTTGTTTTAGTTACAAGTCTTTATCATCATCACACTGACACCTGTTTCTAATAGTTTGATCCTCTCTCATAGATCAGGTCTCAGTGTAATGGAACAACATAGTCCATTGTTAAATGACAGTGTCAATGTCACGGCTTTTGTGTTTGACAGTAACAAATGGTGTCATCCCTAACCAAAGTACATGGGGTGAGGTGAAACCCGTCAGAACATGAGCACAACACTGCTGATGCCATCACTTGTTGCTCAACAACATCGACGTGCTCGGGCCGGTCCCAGTCCTAGGCGGGGATGGGCATGGGTGTCCATGAACGCACCACATAGCTATCTCGGTTCTCAGCCAGCTGACACCGGCTAATAACTTGCAGGGTAGCTCCCCTCAGGTATGTATGAAGTGGTGTCTCAATGTTCTGTTTAAAATGTCCATGTTGATCATTGATGGTGTTTCTACTATTTTTAATGTCTTCTTATTGATTGGACGCACGCAACACGACCGAGCTAGCCAACAGCCTTACGCCGCCACATTAACCCCCACAGAGTGACACTACACAATGCTGTTAAAACACATTTCTAGACATTTTTCACAAAGTTTTCCACTGTGGAAAAGGCGAGAGGAAGCTTGCTGAAGGTGAATATAAAGTGCCAAGCTAACATTGGGCGTCCAGGTTTAGCCCAACTTGCCTCCATGTTAAATGTTAGCCTAGCAGACTCACCTGGACATGGGAGACCACCAGGCTCTTGTTACCCTCCCCGTGGTACCTCCAGTCGTTCTCGTCCATTTTGTCCACTTCCATCGCGGCCAACGTGGCCTCCCGTCAGCGGACAAAGACGAACACGCTGCTATGGGACAAATCCTCCAACTAGTTAGTTAGTTGGCTGGTCTGTTAGCAGCCAATTCAGACCTACTTGCACACCCGGCCGACTAGCGCACACTAGTACAGACGTACTTCCTTTTGGGATTTCAAAGTAAAGACACGGTAAATTTACCTAGCGGGTCCCATAGTTTATTTTGGGCATTTAAACGTCTTCCTTTGACACATTCTAGAAGTATAATACTGTACGAAGTTGTTTAAACCATGAAGAATACATATGTAAATCTAAATCAAAATGTACTTTGGATCAAACGGCAACGTTTTGTTACAGGGTTTCCGGTCTGACGCTGGTGAACTATGCCACCTTAACGGATGATTTTGATTGACAGTTACATAAACTAATCTCTGTCAACGCTATACCCGGATACCAGGGCCATTTCTCTCTGATTGGTCAGAGTTGTTTATGGATTCAGCTGCCATATTATTTGACAACATGACTGACGTCAAAATTCAGAAGCGGAAACGTCGAGTTGATCATATGACACATAAGTCATGTTTGCGCCGTGTTTTAAAGTCATTCAGTTTGAAAAAACAAGACATTATTTCCATTTTTTCCTCTGCTGGCTTATCCTGACTAGGTTGAAGTAAAGATGTGGAATACGTAATTCCAAACTGTGAATTGTATAACTAATAACAATATATCACATGTACCACACAAAGATGTGTTTATGAATCAAAATGTTTTAATGTATTAAAAAAACAAAAACAAGAGCGCAAGTATACACACACACACACACACACACACACACACACACACACACGAATTCTATACATGACAATGCCTACAGGGGACAAGTGATCTCAACTGTTGTCAGTGGGCCGAGCTGTAGAAGTTCCCCCGTGATGCTTCAGCTGTGTGTGGGAGTGGAAAGAGTGTGCACACCAAACAGTCTGTATGTGACAGCAAGCTTTTGTGTGTCTTTGTCACAGCTTGTTGGTTGGTGCACATCCTCCCAACAGTTCAGTCCATCCCTCCTATGTCATGCTGCTTGTACGTCTGTGTCACCAGGGTCCCTGCAGAGGAGCACGCGTGTTGTCAGGTATGTGCACCAGAAACAATTACCACTACTGTATGTCAGTCAAACTTTGCTAAGCAAAGTACTATCATAGTAGAATAAATTACAACCTATAGGCAAAATCACTTGTTTTTGTCCTAAGGGGGAAAAGGAGTACTGGTTGTAGTGCAACTCTGATTATTGTTATGAAAGATTCCCATGCATTCCTTTAACTTTTGTTTGTGTTGGATGCCAGTCGTCTCCTTTTGCTCCCCAAAAGGAAGCATGTATGTACTTGCTTAAAAACAACTTCTACACAAACAAAGAACGTGTTTAAGATCAAGTTAGTCTCCTAAAAGACAGAAAGTCAACAGTGCAGCTTCATGTCACCTAACAAGGCCAAAGGAGCGAGGCGGGAGTGGGAGCAGGAGGGTCAAAGGCCAAGCAGGAAGTAGACGTAGACGTACCAAATAGCGGCACCAACCCACCGTCGGCCGTTGTGACGCCAATCTGCCAACAGGTGTCCAACTTCACTCAAGTTCTCAAATCCAATTAGGGAGTTAGAAAGCCACAGTCTGGGTACAAGGCATTACATCCCAACACAAGAGCTGAATCAAATATTGTACCTTTACAAAGATGATAATCCTCACTTCTGAATTGAATATTCAAGGAGGCAATTGGGGGCTTTTTTTTCCCCACACTTTTGACCATTACAAAGTGGGGCAGTGAGGCACTTGATACAACAGATGGCGCTGTGGTTGTTATAAAGTGAATTACTGCCACCTAAGTGACTAGAATGAGTCCACTGATGTTATCTTTGGATTTGGACTATAGGTCTTGTACAGGCGATCCTCGTTTTACGTTTCATGTTTATGACGCACTCCCATGAATTATCAATGCTGCACAAAAAGGAAAAGAGAACTAGATACGTGCGTGCGATGAAAGAATACGTAGGCAAAATAATACAGAGGCGTGCATTGCTTCACGAAGGAAGGACCCCACTTTTGTTCTTAAGACATTAACTTTAACTTTAACCTGCATTATGTCTCCAAAACTGATGCAGTGCTTCAAAGAAAAGGAAAGTTAAGTGAAATTAGACATTGTCAAATGCTCTGAAAGTGGAGAAATGCCTAACATTGGATGCATGCTTGGTCTAAGCTGCTCACATGCAGCAACCATCATCAAAGATAAAGATGGTATTCCTGATGTGAAAGGATCTCCCATGAAATGGACAGTGATAACTAGGCAGTGTAGTGGTGTCATCATTGAGATGTTCTCCTTCCATTGAGCCTGTCTCTCCTTCTCTTGCAACGCCCCCTCCAGTGTGCAAGACAATTACATATTACTGTATTATATGTCCTTCATGTGTTCTGTGAACAGTGTGAGTAACTTCGGTGTCATTTACGTAGGCGTCATTACGTACCTGCACCTACCTGCATATTATCTAGGCACAGGTTCTGACTTACACTAAAGTGCGTCATACAATGCCATCGTAGGAACGCAACTCATACGTAGAGTGAGGACCTCCAGTACATGATCCTATGAGATTCAAACTGTGGCTTCAGAACTGTTGGAGTTGCGTATGCTAATTTGTGGGTTCATTTTGACCTGGCGGCGGGTTGTTGTTGTTGTTGTTGGGAAGAAGCACAACAGGGAGGGGTGGGGGTGCTTGGAGACAGGCTGAGCTGGTGTACATCAGTGTAGCAGGACAGAAGGACCAGCAGAGCCCCCCCCTCAGCAGCAGCAGGGGCAATGACATGCTTACCTGTGCCCAGAACCCCTTCTGCCCTGCCCTTCATCCCTCCTCCTCCGCCTCCGCCTCCTGGGCCAGAGCCGCCCAGGACCTCCATGCCGAAGGAGGGCCGCTCGCCCCTGTAGGGCTTGGGCCTGAAGGGGAAGTCTTTGTCTTTACCTTTGGAGCCCTTGGGCCGGCCAGCTGCCTTCTTCTTAGACTTGCCATCCCCCTTCACGCCCAGTAGGGGGTGCACCTCTGAGGATTTAATGAAACACAGTCACAGCTGGGCATGGGATATCAATGTAGAATTTAAAACATGTTGACATTTAGGAAAAATTCAAATCTAAGGTATTATTTTCTTCTTGGTGTGCCAGTGTGACACTTGCTGTTCTTACCGTCAACAGGCACCCCCTGCAGTTCAATGTTAGTAGTACGGGCCTTCTTCTTGGTCGGGCCTCCTTCAGAGGAAGGCTGCCGCTGCTTTTTATCACCACCTGCCTGCACATCCTCTGTTGCTCCAGTCTGAGTCTGAGCATCCGGTGGGGGACCAAAGGGGTTTTCTTCGGGGTCCTCAACCTCAGGAGCGATGGGCAAGTACAACAAAGCCTTATAATCCTCCAGTTCCTCATCACTGTAGGACATAAAAAAGACCAAATTGTTCATTCAGCCTACATAAAGTGTGTAGAACATGTGCTTCACATGCAGAGTAAACATAAAACTGTTTGTCACTGGGTCTGTGCTCGACTGAGTGTCACTTTAGTTCAGGGATAGGCAATTATTTTTCCCAAGGGGCTGAAGTAAATTAAGTTTAAGTCTAAATTAATAACATCAATTCTATCTCTTTATAAAAGTCGAATCCATTGTTTTGACAAGATGTGACTGGTAAGAGTGAATGTATTGGGAAATAAGCTTCGCAAAACCACGCTTGAGTGAGACAAATGTAGTCTTCTGTTAGGCATCAACAAGTGCATCAAAGTCATGCTGAATATTTCAGGCGGATATGCGAAGAACATTTTTTAGCAACGCTGGTCTCGCCTGCTTCTTCCCTGGATGTATGATGCGTCTTTAAAAAGCTTTGTTTTTGCAGCTTAGCTAGCAATGCCTCAGATGTCCATGCCTGTTTGTCATCAGTCAGGTTTCTGAATTTCTCTGCGTGCTAGGTCTCGTAATTGCAATTCAATCACACATTCAACATATGCCTTTACCACTGACTTCAATAAATCACTTCACTTCCATCCTTTGTTAAAAACTCTGCTTTCTGCATCAATCTTTCTTTTTTTAGCATGAGCGGATATTTTTGTGGGTAAACTCATGCTGTTAAACTTTAGGATGCTGTTTGCTTTGAGCAGTGACTCTGAGCGGCTGCACTGTCAAGATCAATGAGCAATGGTTTTCTTCACCTGCTGCAAAAAGCCACAATGGGGTCCACCGTGGTGACGTCCACCTCCTCGTCCTCTGCTGCGTCTGCACCTGCAACAGAAGTGAGTTAACATCTGAGGCCAGAACAACCAGTGAGACCAGCCAATTACACATTAGCAGTGCACTATGTGACACTATGTGAGGCTAGAGCTGCTTCAATCATAACTGCTCATAATTACTGTCCTCAGAGTGAGATGTTGCACACCAGTACTGAATTAATGACACAAATGAAACATAATTGTTGCTCCATGTTGGAGGAGCCATGCAACATATGAGGCCGAGGAGATGGTGTTCAGCTGTGTTCAAGACTGGCTATTTTTTTTTTTTTACCTGTCTGCTCCGGTTCACTCTTGTCTTCATCCTCAATGTCAAATTCAGACTCTCTCTCCTCATACTCAACATTTTCATCCAGTTCCTTGAAGTCTGGGGCAAAAGCACTCCAGTTTTCCTGCAGACAAACAGCAGTTTCAGCTTAAATAGTATTATACTGTAGTTTAGCCGCCATGCTGGAGAAGAGGCGCTGTTCATTCCAACTAACCACTTGGTTCTGGGCCCAGATGGACACCACTCCACTTGAGATGGAAGCAATAATGGGCCGTACAGGATGCCACTGCACAGTAGATAAAGATGAGATGGGTCACTTATCTGATAAGCAAATACAACAGCACACATTCCAGGAGGCCCTTACAGCAACGTCTAGCAGCAGCTCTCCTCTGGTTCCATGAAGGATCTTCACCAGGTTACCAATGCTCTTCTCCCAGATGTACAATGCATGCTGTCGGGCCGAGCCGGCAACGATGTATTCACCATCGCCAGAGAAGCAGCAGCGCTTCCACGGAGTCCTGAACATTGGAAACAACGGCAGACAGTAAGGCAAGAATCAATTAGATGGGAAAGATGATCAGTGCAAAAAGTGTTACAACAAATCAGCAAAGGTCACTCTTTCTAGAATCTACTGATACTGTGCATGTAACAATCTAGCAGTCTGTGTTAGCAGTCTGCCTGATATAGTCAGGTCAGTTGATGGCTAACCTGTTGACCAGGTCTTGTAGCTTCTGCATCGGTTCCGGCTCGCCGTCTCGGCCGCAGGTCAGAATCTCCCTGCCGTCGTAGACTCGGATGATACGGTCTGCCGTGTTAATTAGGAAGCAACTGCAATACAAGGCTCGTGTAAAATACCAAACAAATGGATTTTACTATGTGGCAACAACCAGCAGAGGGTGCACAGGGTTTCTGCCACATGTAATTGATCATGGGGCATCACCACGGCAAAATAAAAGCCATCTTAAAATTAGGTGTTTTATGTTGTTTTTGTTTTTTTTCACACAAAAAACAATTTTAAGAAATATTGTATGAATGGATAAATATATATATTCTATATAGATACATACATAGCCTATTTACGCACATATTGACCACAATTAATTAAAATAAAATTTCAAATATCACAAAAATGTTTCACTACACTTTATTTTGAAAAACGTGCACGGGAATCGCCTGTCTACCCTGTTGGCACTTGGCAGATAAAGACAGGAAGAAAACACCAAAGGCATTTAAAGTTAATTAATACATTTCCTTGTTCAAGCCTGTGAAAATGACCCATAATGAACATTATTGCTGACATTTATACAGAGCTCTATACAGGGCTCCAGACTGTGACTAAATGGTCGCATTTTGTGACAAAAATTTGAAAAACTGCAAGTGAATTTGACATCTACTCGTGTATGTGCAACCAGATAACAGTATGCATCCCGTCTTGAGTTGACAAGGGACACCCTTTGTCCCTTACTACAGTGAGAGTGGAAAAATAGTCAAATTTGGAGTCAAATAACAACAGCTTGTCACAGGCATGTCAACAGCATGCCTCCAACTCTGCCACCTCTGGCCAAGTTTTCCAAAGAGCATTAGAACTCTTTTTGGGAAAAAAACCTAGAAAAATCAAGTGCTCTCAGCCAGGCTGCAAACATTGCCATTAAATTAACAGATTTTCAATCTCTTCTGTTCATTTTATGTTGGTTGTTAAATAAGTTAATTAAACAGTTATTAATAAATAAGTGCTAAAAAATTGTCATTGTAAAATAAATTAAAATTTGTCATAAGAAACAAAAAAAATCTGCTGCCACAGCGGCGGCAGTCCATCTCCCATGCAGCCCACCACTACACCTTCAAAAAATCCTAGGGGAAACCCTGTTGCAGATAGCTCAGAACCAACCGGTTTGTTACCAGAACAGGCTGCTGTTTGGTTCTAGATTACTTTGAAGTAAATGTCAGACTTGCTGTGTCCTCTCACCTGCCCTTGCGTGCAAATTCAATGGACTTGATGGCCGTGGTGTTGCTCGTGCCAGTGGTCACTCGGAATGACGCCACCAGCTCCTGAGTGTTTGTGTTCAACACCAGAATCTGCAACAATCACAGCAGCATTTGTTTTACTCTTTCTCTCTGATTGAACATTGGGAGCTTTACATAGTGATTTGAAATACATTTAAGTGTGCTGTCTTTTAGAGAGCTGACCTTTCCTTTGGCGTTCCCAGTGTAGATGTACTCGCCTCGCCTATCAAAGGCTGCCACCACATTCAGGTCCGAGTCATCGTCCACAGGAAGGACGACGTGTTTGGAGTCGGATAGAGTCAAAAGGACTGGGGCTGACTTCATGGGACACACCAGTACCTTGTCCCTAAGGAAGAGGCAACCATCTCACTAATGTTCATGTCCATGGTGTGTCTGTGGAAAATATACAGAGATGCAGATGGGCCACTTACATGTCTCTGGGGTGGCACTGCAGTTTTAGGATGGGGGAGGGAAAGCGGAAGCGCTGGTCACAGTCGCCAGTCAGCACATCCCACTGCGACACGATGTTGTCTGTGGATGCACTCACCAGCTTGTGGCCGTCTCGACTCCAACTGGACAAATACAACAACGTTGTGTCTTCCATCATCATGCTATTGTTGCCACATTTAAGCTACAATAATGTCTTTGTTACATTGAGGACAGAGTGTCTCACCATAAGGAGCAGACCGGGTGGATGTGTGCGCTGATGATCTTGGCAATACCCCGCGTGAGGAAGTCCCAGATGACGATGCGGCCGTCGTTGCAGCCCACCGCAAGGAGGGTCCCCCAGCGGTTGAAGGTGCATGTAAGAGCCATGCTGATACAGTCGAGAGTTCCATCTGCCTCCTGGTAACACAGATGACACAAACAGAAGCTAGGGTGTGGTTAAAGCCTAATTATACCACCTATCTATTGGTAACAATACAAAACATCACCACGTTTGGCTTTATTTATATATGTGTTTGTTTTACCTCTGGATAGTTCTGCCCAAAAGATTCTAGGAGATAAATAAAAAAGAGAGACGAATAGCATGGATGCACATCAGACTGACTTTCAACATAAATTTAATTTAAACAATTCCAAGATCATTTAAAAATATATTCGCTGGTATTAATGAGCAGGACGTCATTAAACGTTTATCTATCTAATAAAAAGGTAGGATACTTTACAAACATTTGCATCTTAAAATTACACGCAAGGTATCGTCTAACGTTAGCTTGGTGACACATTACTAATTTTCATTCTAAAAGCAAACCTTCAGTAATTATCAAGTATAATGATATTTAGTAATAACATTAAGGTAAAGCGGTGATATGATGGATTGAAAAGTGTGACTTTTAAGGTCCTTTCTCGTGCTGCGCTATCTTATGTCGGGCTAGCTTATGATGCTAACCATAACAAACACTTAAGAAATGTAAGAGAAGGTACAAGCTCTGTGAGAAAATAAGTGTTTCTTAATTACCGAGCAGCTCAAGATTCATCGCTGGGTGAGGGAGCGTCCAATAATACTCAATAACTTGATTTCACTTATTATTTACTCCACTGTTCTCTCGTATTTATTATATTTGTCTTGTGTCGACACTGCCGCCGAGCTTCCAGCAAGGACCCCAAAAATTATGCCAGCGAGAATATGCCTGAACAAAACTAAGATCAGATGCGATTGACAAACAGCGACCTCCTGTGTCCACATTTTGTTGCAGTGTGTTTTTTAAAATAAGAAATTACAGACGATAGACTAAAAAATTAGCTGTTTCACTTAAAAAGAAAAGACAAGGAAAAAAATGACAAAGGTAATTATTAAGCATGTATTGTTGTGGATTAGAGTTAAATATTGTGCGTGCCCATAAATGGTTAAGTTGTATCACATTGCTGTTCACTTGATTGTTCACTTGATTGACTGGTCTAATTTATCAGTTCGATTTGCTATGGAAATGTTATGGTCAGTGGTGTGCATGCATTCCATGGATTAGTGTTAGGTCAAAAGCTGTTGTGTGTCAATCAAAGTGGCTTCCTGTGTTATCATGCTGCACTTGACCTTTGACACATCTATACACTGGCTTTATGGCTTCAGTCTGTATGTGTCACTGTGTGGGTTCAACATGTCTGATTCCTCAAATGCACATCAAATACATTATATAGCTATTCAGAGTCTCAGAGTCATGTCCCCAAAGTTCAGCCAGGCCAAGAGGAAGAAAAAAAACAACTGCAGTTTATAACTGCTGGTGGTGTGGGATCCGGAGCTGGATCCGGAGATAAAGTTGCACCACCCCTTAGCAATTTCCTGCCTCCAGAATAAAGGCCCAAGATAAATAGAATTCAGTGCAATAACATGTACTTGTATCTCCCATTTAAGCATGACGTTCAGCTAGATAGTGTACACCATTGGTTTATCGCAGAGACACAAACTTTTTCTCAATCTCTCTATCCCACTTTTATGGCTTTTTGTGATTAGAAATCAGTTAAGCATGTCACTGCACCGTGCCAGAGGATCTGGTCTGAACTTTGAACTCTGTCTTTGTACACCACTTTCAGCTCAGAAGGTCCAACAGAGTTAGCCAGGTCTAAACATTTATTAAATGATGGTGTAAAATGCAACATGATGTCTTTTAGTTTATTTCAGCCTTTTGGCAGGTGGCACGGTGGTCTAGTGGTTAGCATGTTGGCCAACAAGGTAACAGCCTGGAGATCGGGATCTGGGTTCCATTCTCCCTTGGGCATTTCTGCTTGGAGTTTTCATGTTCTCCCCGTGTGTGCGTGGGTTTTCTCCGGATACTGTGGTTTCCTCCCACATCCAAAAGGTTAGGTTAATTGGCGACTCAAAATTGTCCATAGGTATAAATGTGAGTGGGAATGGTTGTTTGTCTATATGTGCCCTGCGATTGGCTGGCAACCAGTCCAGGGTGTACCCCGCCTGTCGACCGAAGTCAGGATAGGCTCCAGCATGGCCCCGCAACCCTAAAGAGGAGAAGCGGTATCGAAAATGGATGGATGGTTCTTGTCTTCCTCTTTCATTTCATGTATTATTTGCAATCAATTGATATTTTATTGAAAACAAATGACCATTTCCTTAGTGCAGGGGTGTCCAGAATGTTTTTACCGAGAGACACTTACAGAAATATAAAGAGTGCAGGGGGCCACTTTGATACATTTCGTACATTACAGATGCCAACACCAGTTCAATGTAGAGCAATATATGCTAAGCTATTTCAAGAAAACATTGACATCTTAGCTTTGAGTTGTAGGTGTAAGCAAATACTTAATTTGCTTACAATTTCTAATGCAATACTATCATTCATTATTCATTATCATTCATCTTCTATGCCGCTTATCCTCACTAGGGTCGCAGGTATGCTGGAGCCTATCCCAGCTGACTTCGGGCGAGAGGCGGGGTACACCCTGTACTTGTCACCAACCAATCGCAGGGCACATATAGACAAACAACCATTCACACTCACATTCATACCTATGGACAATTTAGAGTTTCCAATTAACCAAACATGCATGTTTTTGGAATGTGGGAGGAAACCGGAGTACCCGGAGAAAACCCACGAACATGCAAATCCACACAGAGATGCCCAACGGAGATTCGATCCCGATCTCCCGACTGTGTGGCCAACATGCTAACCACTAGGCCACCATGCGGCCTAAGGCTAAATTAATATTTCATTAATTGGTTGGGTTTTTTTTAAACTGTGGACACTCCTGGCTTAAGGGAACCACAGGGAGGGCGGGCTACAGTAAAGCTACAGTCAGCATGATTAATCATAAAACTTCCAAGTGAAATAACCATTTAGCTAGTGAGCAGACTAAAAAGGCAATACACCAATTGGCTGAATTCTTTTTGGTCATGTGTTGACTAGTTGCTAGGCCAAGTTCATCGGGGCTAAATTAGGACTGCCCTGTAGAGACTTCTCAGGTAATAATTATCCCCCAGGAGAATTTTAAGGAGCTCAGGAAATAGGAGAATTTCCCCATATTTACACTCACGAGAAGATGATAAACATTCATATTTCCAATCATTTGTGGTGGAGGGTGAAATAAACATGACATTGTAACTAGCAACTTAAGATGACAGCTAACAACTGTGACAGATTCTAAAAGCAGGGAAGAAGTGGACTAAATTACATACACACCTTTTAGAAAAATGTCAATTTACAAAATGAAAAAACTTTTGTCAGTGCAGGTACAAGGATGTGGACTGGGTTTGTCTTGGGCCACCAATTACTAAATACGCCCCTGATTAAAAGCTTGTCTGCGTTCGTTGGTTTTTAGGAGGTGTACACGCTCTGCAGCAGAGTTTTAAGGAAGAGGAGCGAGCCAGCTTTGATCTGACAAGCGCTTTGCTTGATGCAGAAGTATAACATTTTAGGTCATCTAGTGGCCTGCTATGCATCCTGCAGTGTTTTCATTCGGATTGCTTAATAACGTTCACTGCTTTGTATTGAATTGAAAAAAAGCATATTGGAATATTAGAAAACAGGAAAACAGTACCATCTGGTGGAGCACTGACGTCCTGTCACTACCGAAGTGTCGCCATTTCAAACCCCCAAAAGAAAAAAACATTCGAATTGTACAGCGTTTTAATTTGAAGGATCTGCGCGGAAGTGCTGTGTGTGTGTTTGCCTGTTCCTGTTCCTGTTCCTGTTCCTGTGCGTGTGCGTGTATGTGTATGTGTGTGTGCAGGACGCCACGTCGGCAGAAGCTATCAGGCTGAGAGAGAAGAAGAAGAAGAGAAGAAGAAGAAGAAGATTATTGTTGCGTGGCGTAGCCCGCAAAGCCAACACAAGTTGGTGCAGAAGAAGAGGACAAGGTCCGTACGTTGATGAGCTCCAGAGGCCCGGCAGGAGAGCAAATAAGGCCGGCCACAGTGTGAGGCATCCCGCTTGGAGCTCGTCATTAATTTAGAGAAGCTGCTCCAGAGTCAAGTTTCTAGTAAAGCCAGGTGTGTCTGAAGCTGAGCCACCATGGTCAAGGTAGGAAGTCACATCCTGATCGCTAACGTGTCAATAAAAGTGACCAGCATTCGTCATAAATGCACTTTTACACTTCTGAGTGGAAGTCAAAGCAATTTTTTTTACGTTCAAGGCAACGCACATGTTGTTTCCTCCCGCACGCCCCATCATTTAACAACATGCAGATGTTCTTATTGGGGTAAGATTTGCTTAAATGCATTTATGTAAAAAAAAAAAAAAGCATACGGGTCCCTTACTTTATGTAATAGTTTGTACAAATGAACCAGTTATCACATAACTTCGCCGTTTTGTGGGTCACACCAGCAAAAAATGTGCGTGAGGAGGAGCTGGAGGTGATAATATTCTTCAAGAAAATCACGTTATAGCATTAGCATTATTCTCCTTAGTGCCCTATGGGAGCTTTCCTTTCATTCATTTATTTGGAGCTTAATTGCAAAAGTAACACTAACCATCATCATATACGTATATCCCATGAAATGTATCAGTACTCACATTCACCTCATATTCCTGTAAGTATTTATAGTACAGTTTGAATTTCAAACTCAATGATAAAAGCTGCCAGCCTTGAATGTTGCATTAAAGAACTGAACTGGCAAACATTGGAATGAATGTAAATACCATTACAGGAAGCCAATATCGTTTAAAGATAAGTAATCGGAATCATCTGGTATGAAAGACTGACTCTGATTAAATAATTAGGGGCCGTTTTGTTTTTAGAAAGTCTTCTATACTAAATTTATGGAAGATATGATTCTGCTGATGTGTGCTTTCTATTATGAGCATTTGTGTGTTAAGTGTTGCCTTGAGCTTTTATTTGTTTTTAGAATTGTTTGACAGGCTTCTCCACACTCACGCTCAACCAAGGATATCAAATGTGCAGCCCGGTGGCCACTAGTGGCACACGGCTTGTTTTTTTATTGGGCCGCAGCACTTTGTAAAAATAAAATTAAAACCACAAAAATGATCAAAAATAGAGCGAGAAGGCACAGTGTAATGAGAAAAAAAACAGAAGTGTTAATACAGTGGAACCTTGGTTAGCATCATTAATTAGTTCCAGAAGGTCTGACTCTAACCGAAACAGACACTAACCGAATAAAATTTTTGCATAAGAAATAATGTAAATGTAATTACTGTAATTTCCGGTGTATACGCCGCTACTTTTTTCTCATGCTTTGAACCCTGCGGCTTGTACAGTGACGTGACTAATTTATGGCAAAAACGTACATTTCCTATGATGCTTAGAGTGCAGCTTCAGAACATAAGGAAGCTAAAAGCGTAAAGCTAAAACTGCGCTTTGAAATCTTATGCCGTGATCTCTGACACATCTTAAGTGAGTTTTATCAAGTGTAAAATTACTACAGCTTCTGTTTGGACTATTTGGACTATCAACCGTCCACTATCTCCAGTGGGTTTCGAAAGGCTGGACTGAATGAAGAGGATAGCTCAAACTAAATGGCTAATTTGCGTCAAGGCAACAAAGAGCAGCAACGAGAGAGGGAGACTGACAACGTGTGTGATGAAGGAATTATGAGGCTGTTCAGTTGCGATGCTTATCAAGACTTGCATTTATTTAATCAAAAGTTTAAAGAAACCTAACATCTTTCTGTGTACTAAATATCCCATTGTACGATGTAGACACCTGTGGCTTAGACATGATTCCAGTTGTCAAATATAAATATCTTCCATGTCATGCCATGCCATGAAATGATATAGTCTTATCCTGGTGTTTTTTGTTTTGTTTTTTACACTAGTAACATAAAATTTAGCTTGTTCCCTATCCTCCAGAATGTGAATAGCGTCAGTGTGGAGCCCCAGCCCGGGACCAGCATGGCCTCGGGCCAAATGGAACCCGCCTGCAGTCAGCCCACAGAGGGTAAGCCGTCACCCCCACTCCCTCAACTAAACCCTGGCACATCCCCAGGGAACATGGTGCAATCTGTGTTACATGTTGCCTCCTTCTATTTCAGACACTCTGCCTGTGTGGGAATATGTTTGTTTGTTGGCGGTAGACGGGCTAGTTGCAGCCTCACACTGCTTGTGTCCATGTATGTCATTCAGTAGACCTCCACCAAGGCTGAACAATCCTAAAGTCATCAAGGCTACATTGTTCTACTACAGTCCAGTAGACGGGTGTAATGCTACAATACATTACTTAGTGGGTCACACATGGCAAGGTTTTTCTCTTTCGGAGCTCTGCTGGATCTGGTGGGTCACTCCCTCCACTTGGCCCCAATACAAGTGGACTGTGATGGAAATTTTGCTGGTTGATAATTGTGCTACAAATTATCGGCGATAATGGATATTATGTACAACATTTTTTACACAATTTTTTCATTAATTGTCATGAGATGTAATTCACACATGAACCACTAGATGGTACTCAAGTATAGTGTAGCTGTGTGAGCTGCATTAGCTTGACACAGAAGTTGCCTGTATCGTTGTTAAAATTTATGCCGTATAACCTTATTGAATGGTTGCATTTCTTTTGCAATGCAGCGAGCGACACTTTCTGTGACCGCGCACCATTTTTCACTGGTTTTCACTGGACCATACGCCTCAGTAAGCATTGACTGTCGGGATGAGGGCTCCACTGCCCGAGGCACTTCCATCCGTATTTTTTTTTCCCCAGTTGAGAAAACTCTCCATGTTGGTGGTAGGTGTTCATGCGCTCACCTTGTTGGTTCGGAACCAATGCGCACAGACAGATGACAAGTGAACCCTCTTGCCATCCAGCCTGTGTCGTGCAGCGAGACGAGCAGATGAAAAACACACGCATACATGCACATGTCAATTTATCAAGGGCGTCATAGTTATTGACCTGGTTCTTTTTTATTGTTTGATTTATCGATGATCGTGACAGGCCTACTCACAATTTTAGCAAAAGTGGGGAAAAATATCCAACATCCAAAGTAACATTTAATAAGTTCTATCATAAAGTTTTATGGAACTAGTTCAAGTATTTTTTTTGTATTATCCTGGCCGCTAATATCAACGAAAACCTGAAGGACCTCCTTGGTGGAGGTCATCATCAAGGTGATCATAGAAGTCACACTCCTAAAATGCTTGTCCTACATAGCTTCCCACATTCCAGAGTCTTCACACGCCACAGCTCAGTCCTGATAAATATTTTAACATGGCAAGACAAAGTAGACACCTTAAAACCTTTCTGTTGGAATACACGTTAGTCATGCTACAATGTCGCCACCTAGAATCTTGACGTAAGGGTAAAGGTGGAAGTGCATGAAGCAAATATAGGAAATCT
This sequence comes from Dunckerocampus dactyliophorus, assembly GCF_027744805.1. Taxonomy (NCBI): domain Eukaryota; kingdom Metazoa; phylum Chordata; class Actinopteri; order Syngnathiformes; family Syngnathidae; genus Dunckerocampus; species Dunckerocampus dactyliophorus. The sequence continues at coordinate 14,090,401 of NC_072826.1, read as the reverse complement.
CCCCACGGCTAGACAAACATCACTAATTTTACATTGATCACATCTTGAAGCCATTGAGGCAACATGGAGTGCACTGCTTGGCTGCAACCAGCAGAGGAGCTGTTGACTCAACTAGTTGGCTGTCTAAAGTCAGCTAGAGGAAGTGGAGCAGAGCTCCACTATTCTCATCAATTTCAATAATATATATAGATTAACATAAGAAATAATATTGAAAGCGGGATTTTTGCTCCTTAGTAGATTTCGTACATAGCAGATTTTAACTACAAATGGGTAACAAGCTATGTTGTTGGTGTCTGTGCTTCACGTCTTTTTTTTTTCTTTTTTTTTTTTGCCGGCAGATGCAGCCAAGGACCACGTGGCGCCACAGCCTGGCATGGTTTGGCGTGTGACCGGAGGCCTCTTCAACGTCACCAAAGGCGTAGTGGGCGCAGCCGTGGGTGGAGTGGCCTGGGTGGGCGGCAAAAGTCTGGAGATCACCAAGTCGGCCGTGACCACGGTGCCCTCTATGGGGGTGGGGCTGGTGAAGGGCGGCGTGTCGGCTGTTGCGGGCGGCGTCACCTCGGTGGGTTCCACGGTGGCCAACAAGGTCCCATTCACTGCCAAGAGGAAGGACAAGGCAGAATAAAGATGACGATGATAACGACATGACCCGCCCTGAGCCAACAAGACCGACTTCCACAAAGGGTCCGCAGTGCTCTTTCGGTCTTGAACATCATGTTTTGACACCAGACTTTTTCATCATGTTCAATACAAACAAAATCCAAATACACCAGAACCATGGCGGCCTCCTCCAACGCTCTTAATGGACTTTAAACACCTGACTCCAGGCAGGTTACACAGACTGGAAATCCGTATAGAACCTGGTGGGTGTGTTGATGAATGGTGTGTGTTTGCAGTGCACACTGACTGCCATATTCTCTTCAGTCCACACATTTGGTCAAATGACTTTGTCTTTTTGCAAAAGTATTGAATGAAATGTTTTGGTGTTCTTCAGTTTCAGCCTCCACTCTCAGTCTGACCTTTTTATACAAAGGAAGAGCTTTTGTCAGAATAACTGTCTTTGGATAAAAACAAATGTATAGCTGCACCCTCGCAAGAAATTCTTTTCCTGAGCGACATTTTTGTTGAAATATTTTGTTGTCTGCAATCGATCTCAAAATGCTGGTTAAGAGTTAAGATATGTTCACTTGACTGAAAAAGTGCCTGATCAGACATTAATTCATAAACTCTGCTGTGTGTTAACATTTTATATGAAATTTCAACACTGGGAGTGAGCTGTTGCTGATGGGACTTAGCAGTGTAAATGTCTTTTTGTGTTTGTGTTCAAAAAACAATCAATAAAGTAGTTTGAAAGGTAAATATTACATTTTTACTGCGTGGTTTTGTGCAAGACTACAGTATATTGTCCTGACAAATTACAACTTTAAATTAGATTAAATGTAACATGGAGCCCTTGAGTGCGTCCCGACAGAAATTAAAGACCAGACGTCTATCTGAATACCGAAGGCAAAGAAATAAGTCATTATATTAAAGGGTTATAATACGTTATTGTAGGTTTGGAGAGGTTAATCTTCAATCTTATATTCAGCGAAAAACGTCCGTGTCACGTAGCGACCACTGGGTGGCAATAAAGCACAACTAAAGAACTAAAGAAGAAGAACCCGGAAAAAGGCGACTCAGATGTACCGCTGTTAGTCGACACGTGCGGGTCTTTAACGCTCATGGCGTTTAGTTTTAAGGGATAAAGCTGGGAAGGAAACCAGCTGCCGTCTACCAAGGTAAAGGTGGGACTTTATTTCTAATCGACATATTTAAACACTTCCTCTCATTGATGCAAGCTAACGTTATTTCACTGTAGTTTCAGTGGCGTAGTGAGGCCAAATCATAACAACCTCTCTCTGTATTTAGTTAACATGAATTCATTATTTTTTTCAGAAATACTGAATTTGTTCATACAGCTGTTAACAACAGTTATTGATTTCCTGGTGACTGGTGTGTGTCAAACTATGCTTATGGTTGTCTTGCATGGCCAGATGGTGGTATTTCACAGCTTTGGGATGTAAAAAGTTTAGTTGGTGTTTATTTAACAGTCTTGAAGATGCTGAGTGATTCTGAGGCTGCAGAGCTGCTCTCCTTCCTGGCTCCTGGCACACGGCCTGATGTCAAAGGTCACACCACCGGCTACATTCTGGGACTGTCAGGACACAGGTGGGCGGCGGATGGCGTCACTGATAGTGCTCTCACATTACTACCTAATATATTTATTTTCAGGGATGGCTGCCGCTTCCTGCGCTCTAAACCTGACTTAATTAGTGCACTTTTTGCGCTGACCTCTGACCCCTCCATCGCTATCGTGAAGGATTGCTACCACATCCTGATCAACTTGTCGGCCGATGAGACTCTGCACCAGGTGATGAGTGCTGACTGACATTGAGTTTCTCTTTTGTGCCACTGCAACACTCTCAAAGAAACTGATTGTTTATTAGTTGACTTCAGTCTTTCCTGTCATTATAGTTGGGGCCGGCTCCTGTCCAAAAAGTTTTTAAAAAAAAAAAAAAATGTATATAGCGCCAGATCACAACACACGTAAGTTAAGGATCACTTTCTTGTAGAACAGGTCTATAGATTATTTTATTAAACAAATTAAGTAGCCTTATCTTATTTACACAGCGGCATGTCAATTCTGGCCTTGTGGGTGTCCTTTTTCCACGAAGGGACGCTTCCTGAAAAATCAAAGGACACGGGGGGCCATTTTCATATTTTTCTTTTTATAAAAAAGGCTAAAACCAATTCAATATGCTAAGACGTTATGTACAGTATATTTAAAGAAAAAAAAGCAGCCTGCATATCAGCTTTGTGTTGTTAGCATCAACATTTTAAATTTTGATCCTTACATTACAGGATAAGCAGCATAGAAGATGGATGGATGATTACATTACATGTTGTGGGCTGCAATTGCCTCCACTCTGTTATTTTGGAGTCTTTTTAGTGCTTTCTACTATTAAAATTGGAGTGACTATTATCACGTCACATTGTAATTGGGGGGAATCATATTGTATCATACCCCTTTTTAATTAGAATGAATCGTATTGACATGTTGTATATTGCCTGTTAATTGGAGTGAATCTTATTGTATCAGAACTCAGTGGAGTGAATTGTTACTGTCGGTCACTGTTTGAGTCTACAATATCTTCTCTGTTCAGGTGCTCATGAATGATGTCAACGTTGTTCCTGTGCTGCTTAAGAACACCATGGATCCAGACTTCCCCTTTTCTGATCAGATCTGCAGCATCCTGTCCAACCTGACGCGCCATGAGAAGACATGCAAGTCTCTGTTTAAGGTGGACCATCCAAACCTGCGTGGACCATTTTAAAAGACATGCTAAGTGTTTCTTAAAGGCTGGCCCATCTGTTCCAGCTGCTCCAGGAGGATGTTGGACTTGCTCAGCTGGTGGACATCTTCTGTACTGAAGGGTACAACAAGAACGCCAAATTCCACTATTTGGCTCCTATGCTATCCAACCTCACGCAGCTACCTGAGGCCAGACACTTTTTGATGGACAAAGACAGGTGATTGACAACAAAGTCTTTTGAATTTTTCCAAACTTTCACAGTACTCATTCTTTTCAAAGGGTGTGTGTTTTAGAATATTTTTAGAGGATCGTGTTCAGTCGGCACACAGAATGACACAGACACATCAAGGTATTTTAGCCTAAACAAGGGCGTATTTATTTAAGCATCAACACACAAGATATACTGTATGATTGCAGCGAAAAAGCCTCTTACAAAGCCAACAGGGTGGAGAGCCAACACCCGTGGAAGAGTTCGCATCAATCGGCTGGGCGTTCGATCACAACCCGCAGCAGACTCCGTCTAGGTGTTTTCGCTCACCCCTCTTTATGCCAGTCTGTTCGTGCGAGCGTGAGAACGGGGTGGCCGGCCCCGAAACTCAGGCATTCGCACACAGAGTTACTGTTTTTAACAAAACAGGCGCCAGGCAACCTAGTTTGGTTATATGAGTGTCCTGTCTTCCTCAGTACATAACAAGCACCTGGTAGGCAAGGTCAGCAGATAACAATAACAAGATACAGTGGGAAATGAATGTTCAGAACAACACAAACCCATCACCCTTTCACATTCCACTCTTGATGTTCTGAACATCATTTTCCTCAATTCATAAAATCTTCCACCGTCCATAACATAGCATTATTCATCATAATCCCCTCCCAATTATTCCAATTAACCAGATCGTGTTGCACCCTCTCAAGTAAATCCGCCCGTGTGTCACAGACAAATTCACCACAGCATGTCAAGTTGACCTTTTACAACACATCTGTTGAGGCGAAAACATCACATACCCGCCTTCCTACTCAGTGTGACAGTGAGCCTCCCCTCACACTACCTAATGTTGACTACACCTTTAAGCCAAATTCCTGCATTGGTTTTATGTAAAGTGTGTGTGTGCGCACGTGCGCGCATTGCAGGTGTGTCATCCAGCGGTTGTTGCCCTTCACACAGTTTCAAGCGTCAGTGGTGAGGAGGGGTGGAGTCATCGGTGTCCTGCGCAACTGCTGCTTTGATTACGGTAAGGCACCAACATTGGCGTTTTTGCTTCTGGGGAAAGTTATAGATTTTTATTCATGTTTTCGTGTTTATCCCTACAAGGTCATGTTACTGAAGTAACAGGAGGTCAAAGTGCATGTTCTGTAGCACTTAACATGTCATTTTGAACAAGAGAACAACAAAGCATTTGTCATTGTTGTATGTACTGTGTGTGTATATGTACAGTGTATATAGAGCGTGAATTTGAATGCGCTTCCCCAGGCTGGTGACTTTGTAACTTGTCCTCATGTGACCCATATCTCCTTTATGTCCCGCAGCCAATCACGATTGGTTGCTAAGCGATGCAGTGGACATCCTGCCGTTCCTGCTGCTGCCACTGGCTGGTCCAGAGGAGCTGAGTGAGGAAGAAAATGAAGGTGGGTGTTTTTGTTATGTTATGTTATGTTATGTGGTGTTTAGATGTGCGAATTCACTGAAGCACGAAAATGACGATGACGTGCAGGTCTGCCGGTAGATCTTCAATACCTGCCAGAAGACAAGAAGAGAGAAGACGATCCCGACATCAGGAAGATGCTGCTGGAGACTCTCATGCTGGTAGAAAGCAAACACACGAGTGCGCCTATCATGCTCGTCTTACTCATAACTTAACTTTACAGTTGACTGCGACCAAGGCTGGTCGGAAGGCTCTAAAAGACAAAAACGTCTACCCCATCATGCGGGAGTTCCACCGCTGGGAGACGGACACCAAGGTCACAGCAGCCTGTGAAAAACTAGTCCAGGTAGGAAGCATATTTGGCCCTTCAGATTTGTATTAGTACATCCAAAGCTGTAGACTGGTAGTAACAAACCCATGCCAAAAGCCAAACATTAGTGCCTCAATAATGGCAGCTTTAACACTTACCGTAAGGAAACTTTTTATCCCATAGCGGCCCTCTGTCTCTCCTCCTCCGTGCAGGTGCTTATAGGAGACGAGCCTGAGCAGGGCATGGAGAACCTGATGGAGGTGGAGATTCCTGAGCATGTGGAGGAGAAGCTGAAGGAGGCCGACGCCAAGGAGCAGCAGGAGCTGGAGAGCGAGGAGGACAGGAGACAAATACATGAGGAGGCCGAAAATGAGGAGGGGACACAAACCAGGCAGGACTGATGCAACATGTAATATTTGGACAATCAGTCTACAACTGCAGCTTCACTTAGAAAGGACAGGACATAGTGTACAGTTAACAGGGTGATGATGCTTTTAAACCTTCTCTTTTTTTTGGCAACTAGTTTATGTAGGTGGCATTGCTCAGGTGTAGAGTGGTCCTCAACCCACCCCCGGTGACAAGGTCAGACAATGAAAACTCAGTTGTAGCTGATGCTGTGTCATCAGTAGGTGAGTGGGGTTGTGATGTCAAAGCGCTTTGAGTACCTTAAAAGCGTTACACAAGTGAAATCCCATTTATTTAGATTTTGGTATGTATTGAAAAGTGAATTCCACCACCTGAGGCATGAGTTTCCGTCACCTATGTCGCAATAGGGATTTTTAAATCAAAGGAGAAATTTCTGGTCACTGCAGGTAGTCAGCCTTGTGACCGCGTACTTTTCGCCAGCAGATGGGGCCAGCGGTCAAGCCATTCCCTGCTAGCTTTGTGTTTATGCTACAACATTTCCTGCTGTAAAGTCAAGAGGTTCTCATAGTTTCCTGGCTTAACATATCTTGGAAGGCGCTGCTTGCTAATAGTTGTCATTTGTGTCTGAGCTCATTCGAAAGTGATGCTTTGTTGACATTACGTCGCGTGAAAGACTCAATAAACTGCACCAAACGTGTCACTGCGTCTACACGTTGGTCACAAACACAGCCTAATGACACCCTAAATGCATCACTAATCAATTACATTTGACAAGAATACTTTTACCAGACACTGCTGAATAACGTAAAGCGTTTCTTGTTTCACTTCCGTGTTTCCGTGCCAGACGTGTGCTACACCCCGGTCATATTTTATGGTATAAAAAAAACAACCTCTGTCATACAAATTATTTTTTTTATTTATCAGTACTGTTCACGTCAACATGGACACGATATGTCTTTCACCTCCCTGTTAGAAAAATATAAAGACTGAAAATAACTATTGGCATTGTACGATTGGAGTACATAAACTATATACAGCAAGGTGCCGAATGTAACTAGTTACCTGCTCTGAACATGCCATGCTGCACTCACAACACGGCCGCGTGATGTAATATAAAGTTTTACTCCTTTTTTCTATTCTCTTCGTTTAATATCGCAATTAATAAACTTTGATAACTTCCGCGATAGGATGGCCTCTGGCAGAAGACAAAAATAGCTGCCTCTGCATCCAGCAGGGTGCGCTGTGACGTGCAATGTAATCTAATTTGTGTGTGTGTGTGTGTGTGTGTGTGTGTGTGTGAGACTGGAAGAGTGAAGGAGGCTGCCAGAATAAAAACAAGTGTTCCTGTGTTAGTACGTGCACAGCAGAGACATGGATTAACTGTACCAGCAAGACTTTTTCTTTCTTTCTTTTTAGTATCCCAAGACACTAGGGTTGGGTTTGGTGATGGTGAGACAAGCACAAACCCAAAAGCAGCAGACAATGCTTAAGTAAGATTTTAACATTAACTATCACATAAGTGTAAAAAGAAGATAACCACTGTTAATATGTAGACAAGAAAACAAAACATTCTAAACATTAATGACAATGTTGTCATGCATCTGATTCTCACTGTGTGTAAAAAGAAATTAAGCACTGTCATAAATTAAAAAAAAATAAAAACTAAATAAATGTGATAAGTGTTGCAAAAAAGCCAAAGAAAAACCTAAATGCATGCATGGAGATCATCCTTAAAATATTTTCTACAAGATGGCGGTTCAAACTTGGAGATTTGTAAGAATGTAGCTTTTTTTTTTTTTTTTTTTACAAATGAAAGTGTGCTTTTCACTGGACGGTGTCGAAGGTGAAAGTTCATATCGCTAGGGGTGATGTTTCTTGCTAGTGCTTTTGAACTGACATTCAATATAACATTTGGTATCAGACCCTGGATGCTTGAGGTAGCAGTTGGTTGGGGGCTGGGGTCAAAGTTCATGTCTTCAATAACAACACACTGATAGTTTTATATTAGTGTATGTGTGAGTTGACTGGCTTTCCGCATTGTGTCATGGAGGAAAGTTACTCAGCAACTCACTGATCTCCTTTCACTTCTCCTGTCTGCACTGTTGCCAACATTTTGTTGTGTTTGCTTCCACATAACGTATTTCGCAGCTTCGTCAACTCAAAACGTTCACTATAAGAAATAGTAAATGCCTCTCCTCCATTACACAATCTTGAAAGTTTATACAAAGACTTGTCAGCTGCATGCCACTGCTGTCAATCGCTTTGTTTGTCTGCGCTCTGATTGGTTGTGCTGTGTATGCCATGCAGAAGTCTCCGCCCCCTGAGAGGGCCGCTGTACTTTTCCACTCCAAAGTGTGTCTCTAAGTCAATCCTCTCCTACTCTCCCTCCTCCCCTTCTGCACACAACCTGAGGTTGGTCACCGATTGGTTTTTAAGGTCTGATGGCTGACAAAAAACATCCAGTATTCCTGATTTGTGCTGAAAGTATGTTAGCTTTTGTTAAATTAACTTTGTGTTCTATTTTAAAGAAAACTCAACAATGTCTTGGCAAGTCCACTTTTTATGTTGTACATGTCAGTAAGACACCCAGCATGTGAGTCTGAGCAGTCTTTGTGAATGTTGGTTCCGCAGCAAAGTGTCATGACGTCTTGCAAATCACTTAAAGTTCATTTTAAAGCGTCCATGACACGATTCAGCAACTTTGCTTAAATATGTTATATATTGTTTGTAATTGTGTTCTACTTTGTTCGATTGTTGAAAGCCAATGGTAAATTGGCAAAAAAAAGTTCATGGCGCCAGCCATGATGAAATGGCTCGCAGCTCAGCCTCATTTCCGGAAGTGAAGTCATCGGGATGACGCAAGATTAAAAAAAAAACACTTCGTCGACTTGGTTCACTAAATTTTTCACCAAAACAAAATGTTGTGTTGCTGCTGGATGATCACAGTATCCGAGCGATACTGTAAGTTTTTCGTTTCCGAAAGACGAAGATTTAAGACAACAATGGATGAAGCAAGTGCAGAGAACGAGAGGTCGATGTACTGCAAAAAAAAGATCGGTGAGGATAATTCGTAATGCTGTTTAGAGAGAACATACAAACCCTTTATTTTTAAAATCACAGATATTAAAATTAGCTGATTTTAGTACATTTTCAAACAGCTAAATTAATGTATAAAGTTAACAATAACTTGTTCCCCAAAAACGTCATACAGTATTTCTCTATGAAAGACGAGAAATATGATCTTAGAGGAAAATAAAATTTAAAAAACACTTATATGCGAGAACAATGCTGAAATCCCACAGCATTTCAGTATGTGGAATTAAATTTTGGAGCGGACTGAGTAAGGAACTCAATGTACCGAGATGAGCAAATTCAACAAACAATACAAGCAGTTGATGTTTGCTAAATATAAGTCAGAAGAGTCTTGGCTATTATACTTATTGCTCTGTCATGCTTGTTTATTATTATTTATTATTACACTGATTATTATATCAAAAATATTACATGGAATGCAGGATGTGGAATGGATGTGGGGGTAGGACTAAATAAGCTTTGCTTCTTACTACTCCTTTTGAACATGTGGAACTGTGAAATGATGATTTATGAGATGTGTTCCATTGTAACCTTCATGCATGTTCAAATAAAATTAAACCAAACCGATGGACGCCCATCTAGACTTCTGATCATTGCAGTGATTATTTCACTGATGACTCCTTCGAAGAAACACCTTTTACAAGAATCATTTGGCTTGAATGTACGGCATAAACGCATTAAACACCGGTACACAGGAAAAAAAGAACAAAGAACTATGTCAAATTTGGCACAATAGAGTACGATAAGTAATGTCTTGTTTCCATAATGACACAATTCCATGATAGCGACAAGGCTGCAAAGCATTATACATGTTGTATACACATCTTTTGACAGCGATATGTTTTACTGCGGGGGTAGGCGGTGGCAAGCATTCGTCCTCAAAGTCTCACTGCCACATATACAAAAAAAGTCTATAAAAACCCCTTTACGCTCCAAATGTTTCTTCCTCAAACTTTTTAAACATCGCTCAGATCTTCGCTATAATCTCTGTAAACATCCTCCGTCACGTACAACACCATGTTTGTTTACCTGAGTGATATTACCACAACGATGTTGACTGTTGAAAAGCCTAAATGGCAACTTGACTCTATGTAGCCTTTTAAATATAATCATGTCAGTGTACTCGTTTAATCGTTTTCCTGAATTAAATTGCTCCATTTTCAGCTAATAATAGTATTGAAGTGTACTCTGTGGGTGTCCAGAAGGTGTAGTGGTGTACAGTGGTGTGAAAAAGTGTTTGCCTCTTCCTGATTTCTTTTCTTGCATGTTTGTCACACTTAAATGTTTCAGATCGTCAAACAAATTTAAATATTAGTCAGTGATAACACAACTGAACACAGAATGTAGTTTTAAGTGAAACTTTTTATTATTAAGGGCGAAACAAATCCAAACCTACATGGCCCTGTGTGGAAAAAGTGATCGCCCCCATTTTAAAACATAACTCAGATTAATTGAGATCTATCAGTCTGTAAAAGGTTATAAAGCCATTTCTAAAGCTTTGGGACTCCAGCGAACCACAGTGAGAGCCATTATCCGCAAATGGCGAAAACATGGAACAGTGGCGAACCTTCCCAGGAGTGGCCGGCCAACCAAAATTACCCGAAGAGTGCAGCAACGATTCATCCATGAGGTCACAGAAGACCCCACAAGAACATCCAAAGAACTGCAGGGCTCACTTGCCTCAGTTAAGGTCAGTGTTCATGACTCCACCATAAGAAAGACACTGGGCATGGCAGAGTTCCAAGACGACAACCACAGCTGAACAAAAAGAACATTAAGGTTTGTCTCAATTTTGCCAGAAAACATCTTGATGATCCCCAAGACCTTTGGGAAAATACTCTGTGGTCTGACGAGACAAAAGTTGAACTTTTTGGAAGGTGTGTGCCCCATTACATCTGGCGTAAAAGTAACGCCACATTTCAGACAAAGAATATAAACCAACAGTATGCAGTAAAGTATGGTGGTGGTAGTGTGATGGTCTGGGGCTGTTTTGCTGCTTCAGGACCTGGAAGACTTTCTGTGATAAATGGAACCATGAATTCTGCTGTCTACCAAAAAATCCTGAAGGAGAATGCCTGACCATCTGTTCGTGACCTCAAGCTGAAACCAACTTGGGTTCTGCAGCAGGACAATGATCCAAAACACACCAGCAAGTCCACCTCTGAATGGCTGAAGAAAAGCAAAATGAAGACTTTTGGAGTGGCCTTGTCAAAGTCCTGACCTGAATCCTGCTGAGATGCTGTGGCATGACCTTAAAAAGGTGTTTCATGCTGGAAAACCCTCCAATGTGACTGACTGACAACAATTCTGCAACGATTCCTCCACAGCGCTGTAAGAGAGCAAGTTATTGCAAACACTTGTTGCCGCTAAGGGTGGCCTAACCAGTTATTAGCTTTAGGGGGCAATCACTTTTTCTACACAGGGCCATGTAGGTTTGGATTTTTTTCTCTCCCTTAATAATAAAAAGTTTCATTTAACAACTGCATTTTGTCTTCCGTTCTGTTGTCATTGACTAATATTTAAATTTGTCTGATGAGCTGAAACATTTAAGTGTGACAAACATGCACAAAAAATAAGAAATCAAGAAGACAGGACTTGCACACCATTGTATACCACTTTACTTGTGCTGTCCGAGCTGGCTGAGTTGTACTGGTAAGTGTACAAATAGTGGGGAACCTCCACAGAGATGCTTAAAATAAGTTTTTCACATCTAAACTCGCCATCAAAATCAATTGTGCTTATAACGCATACATTTTTAAACTTCTCTGTATGATTCACCATCTCATAAGTTTCCTAAAACAATTGTATTTATAACATGGTCAACTATAAGCATACTGGCTTACTTAAATAATAAATGATAAAAACCTCTTTTTATTGTAACGGTACATGTACATGTGTCAAATGTCGTTTTTGGAGTTGTGAGTGGTTGAAAATAGTTTTTGGAAGGCAGCAACTGCCCCAGGACCCTCAGTGGAGGGAGGGTCCATGAACACACACACACACACACACACACACACACACACACGATTCACTTGCGGTGGAAACCTGAGCTGACTGACTCCTTGACGACAACTTCCTCTCAGCAAAACACTTGTGCACTTTCTGCAGTAGCCATTTTGAAACGGTCAAAACGAGAGAAAATTGAATGTTTTGTGTAACTCTGTGCACACAATTGTTAGGGGAGTTGTAATGTGAGGATGGATGTTGTTATTCAGAACTCTGGGTCAATGCAAAATGCTAATAAAGCTCAAACTGAATATTTAAGACCCTGTTGACTTATTTGCAAGAAAACCTTTGCTGGTTCTGTGCTGACTGGCCAATATCTTCTCCATTTCATTAGGTGCTGCATCTCTCTAACAGACTCTTCAGAGTCAGTTAAATGCCTTTTTTTGTCCCATTTTACCTGAGGAAAATAAGATATTTAGTAATTGTGCACATCTTGATATGATATACAAATACTAATTAAGCATTCAATTTAACACAGCTTGGAGTGCTAAAAAAAATCATCAACGGTCAAAATACCCACTTGACTCATTATTGTGCATACAGTGTGTAGCGGCCATGCCACATCATTGCCGCCAGTGTGATGTGGTATGCTTTGGATCGTGTACTTCAACATACGTTTCCCATCATTCTCATACAAACTGACAGATTTATCCAAAGAATTTGGGGATTATGTGAGATTTTGTTTTGTTTGTTTTCTGTCAAAATCTCCCATTGCCCTCTTTTTTGGTATAAATTGTCATCATATTTTTGGATTCAGGTTAAGAAAGGAATGTAATCCAATGCACTTAATGTACAATCATGACCAAAGGTTTTGAGAGTGACACAAGTTGTGGCTCTCACAAAGTTTGCTTCTTCAGCGTTTTCAGATGTTTTTGTCAGATGTTACTATGATATACTGAAGTATAATTACAAGCGTTTTATACGTGTCAAAGGCTTTTATTGACAGCTACGTTAAGTTTATGTTAAGTGTTAATATTTGCAGTGTTGACCCTTCTTTTTCAATTCACCATGGCATGCCGTCAATTCACCTCTGAGCAACGTATTGACTGATGGCAGCTCATTCTTGCATAATCATAATCACGCTTGGAGTTTGTCAGCATTTGCAAGGTTTTGTTTGTCCGCCCGCTTCTTGAGGACTGACCTCAAAGGGATTAAGGTCTGAGGTGTTTCCTGGCCATGGACCCAAAATGTTGATGTTTTGTTCCCAAAGCTACCGGTAGTTATCACGTTTGCCTTATGGCAAGGTGCTCCATCATGCTGGAAAAAGCATTGGTTGTCACCAAACTGTTCTTGGATGGTTGGGAGAAGTCGCTCTGGGAGGATGTTTTGGTACCATTCTTTATTCATGATCGTGTTCTTAGGCAAAATGGTGAGTGAGCCCACTCCCTTGGCTGGGAAGCAACACCACGCATGAATGATTTCAGAATGCTTTCCTGTTGGCATGACACAGGACTGATGGTAGCGCTCATCTTTCGTTCTCCGGACAAGTTTTTTCCGAACGCCCCAAACAATCGGAAAAGGGATTTATCAGAAACAATTACTTCACACCAGTCTTCGGGAGCCCAATCCCTGTACACTTTGCTAATACCGGTCTGTCGCTGATGTTTTTCCTGGAGAGAAGTGTATTTTTTTGCTGCCCTTATTGACAACAGGTCATCTTCCAAAAGTCTTCGCCTTTCTGCGTGAGCAAATGCACTCACACCTGGTGCCCTGGGGCGCCCTGACCCTGCAGCTGAATCAACTTTCTGAGACTGTCCTGACGCTTGCTGGACTTTCTTAGGCGCAACAACTGAACCTCCTTCCTGGAAGTTCTTGATAATGTGGTAAATCTTATAAATGGTTGAATTAGTTGCAATCTCACCAGCAAAAATATCCTTGCCTATGAAGCCCTTTTTGTGCGAAGCAATGATGACTGCGCCCATTTCCTTGCATTTAACCATGGTTAACAGAGATAAGCGCAACCCCCCTTTTAAAACTTTCAGTCTGTTATTCTAACTCAATCAGCATGACAGAGTCATCCTCAGCCTTTGTCCTTGTCAACACTCTCACCTACGTTAACCAGAGAATCACTCCCAGCTGGTCTTGTTGTGGCTGGGCTGAAATGCAGTGGAAATTGTGTTTTTGGGATTAAGTTCATTTTCATGACTAAGAGGGACTTTGCAATTCATTGCCATTCATTTTATCACTCTTTATAAAATTATGGAATATGCACAAATAGCTATTATAAAACTGGGGCAGCAGACTATGTGGAAAGGAATATTTGCGGCATTCTCTAAACTTTTGGCCATGACTGTACCGTGTGGGTTTTTTTTGTCCGGTGACCCACTCCGAGGGAGACCTCCATCACACTGCTGTGCTGACCAACAGAACCAGTAGGACCAGTAGAGTTAGTAGACACAGGTGCAGGACGGACACATTGGAAACTTTGTGCTTGATAAGAAACTGTGCAAACACTGTGCAGGTTAGTGTGACTCCATGTGTGTGTCAACTGAAACAACCTCAGGGGGAATTTCACTCTGTGCCAACCGAGTACATCAGCTGATCCAGAGGTCGAAAGATCTTAGGAGTAGGCCCTGCTGGTTCGCTCTTCTCCTTATGTTTATTTATTTGTTGTTTGTACTGAATTCTACATTTTAGGATGTTTATGAGCATTTGATTGAGGTGCTAAAAGCTCCTGGCTCATTGAGAGTCAACTCGTTTGTACTAGTTAAATAGTTAAACAAGTTTGTGCAAAGTTCGTACAGTAATGTTGTCATCTCTAGCAATTTTAGGGGGCTGGAGCACCATATAAGACCTGTGTTTGGCCACAAACCCAACAACAGATTTAAATAGGGGTAAGCCTAAATATTGATTCAATTGCATATTCATCTATTCCTCGGTTGCATATGGAAATTTTTTCGATGAAGATCATAAATCACACTGAAATGTTAAAATACCAAAAGCAAAAGCTCTTTCTTTATTTTTTATTTTATGTAAGGACATAAAATGAAGGCGACGTTTAATCATCACCCTTTAAAATGTACTCGGAGACCATTATTGGTGTACTTCACAAGCCCAGTTGGATTTTATGACCTTTTTCAAAACTTTAATTCTACCTGTATTTAATTTAAATTCTGTATGATATATTTTGATGGTTGTTCAGGATTGACCAGGAGAAATTGTATATGTTTGTATATATACTTATATATATATATATATATATATATATATATATATATATATATATATATACTTATAAGTATATATATATATATATATATATATATATATATATATATATATATATATATATATATACTTATAAGTATATATATATATATATATATATATATATATATATATAAGTATATATACTTCAGTCTGGCATTTGTGGTCTGCAAGTCTGCTCTGGCGCTCATATTTCCAAAATCAAGTCATGTTGAAATGGAGGTAAGACGCAGGTCCAGTGGCGACACGGCCCCACAAATTTATGAATTTTTGGTTAAAAAAAACGGAAAACAACCCTAAATTGGTAATAATGTATGAATACGTGATAATACAGGTACTTCACTGATTTTTTTTTGTGAAGATTTCACACTTTGTTTAGCGGTCATTGAATGCACCGTAGTTGCTGTGAGACAGGAAAGTGAAACTTATATACCCTATAACAATCCGGCCTCAAAACTCGCAGCGAGGTGAACACAAGTTACTCTATGATCTTAAGTCGTTACTTTAATTACATCAGGGAAGCAGTGTGGATTACATGGATATGCGGCTTTGAGAAACACCTTCTCCAAAAGCTAGCTGGGACTACCGCTACCCGCTTCATAGTAAGGTTGGCAGCGGCCCCACACGCTAGCCTGTGATTCCATTTATCTGTTGTGTTGATTATCATTATCATTCATTAGTTCTAAGTACCTGTACCTTTCATAATGTAAAATGTGTTTAATGAGTGTGTGAGGCATATTTAAGGTTTAAACCTGGATTGTGCATTTAGCTTGTTAGCTTCTGTTGCTAGTGACTAAAGAGAGAGGTCCCTGGAGCTGAATCTAATAATTCCAAGAGTCACTTTTAATCGCCAATATTGATCCGAAATCGGGTCAAAAAGAGCGGTAAGGTTTGGAGGAGTTATGTGTCAAAAATAGACAGTTTTATGGACGTTGGTAGAGTCTGGTAGGGTCGGAACGTAACCCCCACAAAAAGCGAGGAGCTGTACCGACGCTTTATTATGTGAAAGGGACACTTAACCCAGCTAGCTTCTGCAGCCAGGCGAGAACAAAAAAACAAGTCCCCAGCTCGGCGATAGAAAAGAAAAGCTCAGATGGAATCTACTGGGAAACGTAGCGGAAAAGGGATACCCGTGAAATAGTGATGTATGTTGGCTCCTTCCTGAACACTCAATCCAGTGACCAAATATGGTTCCTGCTCACACTACATAAGATCTACATGTAATATGTCATATTCTCCACTGAAGCTCTGTTCACTAAAAAAAAAAAAAAAAAAGCTGCCATGGTCACACTTTGACCGGTGGTCACCATGATTGGTTTATGACACACGAACACAAAGAGGCTTAAAGAGCCTGTCCTGAGTGGGTGTGGCCAGCCAGCCTATTCCACTTTATATAATCTACCCTCCATTCTGTGCCAAGACGGGCCTCTCTGACAAGACAATACGCAAATGTGACTCACATTCAGATCGAGTAGATTCTTAGCTGATCCCATAGTTTTGTGATCAGAACTTCTTTGTATTTTGTATTTTGGACATATGAGCGAAGTGCGGCAGCAGGATACGTGAACAAATGAGTTTGCAGATGATTAAACGTTTGTTGTAGTGTGATTATGTATGCTTGTTTTATGTGTATACGTTGACCCACATTGGACTGCTTCAAAAACCTACTCTCTATGACATCATAAAGGAAATAGAATTGAAAGGAAACTCTGCTTCTACACTTTTAAGCAAGTCTAATTAAATCATCAAGCAAACTCACAGGCAATCAACGCATATCAGCATTTTTATTTATTTATGTATTCACAATAGTTATTTTCTTATAAGTTTTAATGACAGGCAGCATCAGCCATTCAGGGGCAGCTAAAAAGAGGCAACTGGATGATGATTGGCTGCTTGAGCTCACTCCCACCATCCTTTGTGTGCAAGCAATAACAACATTGTCTTCATCCATGACTGCTATTCATACACATCACTTTAACATTTAGCAAAAAACACCAGTGTCACTGAGTTTGGAGAAAAGAGCTTAAGACAGTGTCACTTCCAAAAGGCAAAGTCCTGAATGTTGTTACATTAAAAACACACTGGCTTGGAATTATTAAAAGGATGGACTTCAAACCTGACTTTACATTTCAAGTTTGCCTCTCAAAAAGTCAGGAAGTCACAGAACTCTGCAAAGTCCCTCTGCATGAAGTTCTGACTCTGCATCAGGTCGTCCTCAGAAGGGAAGTACTGCATGCTGTCTTCATGGACGACATGGCTGGTCCTCTGTGGGTCCTGCTGGTCCTGTGCTTCTGGACTGTCCAGGAGGGCTCCTCTGGCGTTCTCCAGGGCTCCCAAGTATGAGTCCATGTCAGTGAGCTCTGAGTCTGTGTCTGAGCAGCTTCCACTGTCACTGCCCACAGAATCAGAGCGCATGTGCATCATCTGGTACTTCTCATGCATGAGGAACTGGTTGGTGTTCTGAGGGGCCCGCATGCCCCTCGCTCGGTTCCCTTTGATGTTGACGGGCCGAAGGCATATCATTGTGGACCTCTTGAGCGGATGATGCTTGGGCCCTCTCAGGCACCCTCCACCCCCTGCTGTCCTCCGATGGAGCACTCGCTTCGTGCGGCTGGCGGCATCCCTGCGGGGGGCTTCAGTGGTATCAGCCTCCAGCTTGCAGCCCCTCCTGCACATCACCTGTGACAGCATGTTCTTGTCTTCCTCTCTCCCTGTGATGATGCTCCCCTTTACATCCTCCTCCTCCCCAGAGACAACAAAGACAGAGAGTCTCTCTTTTTTAAGGGGGATTGAGATCTCAAATGAGCTCTGTCGCTCCTTCCCACAGTCTACCTTTTTACTAGTTTGGAGTTTTTTTTCTTGACCTCTGGCTTGGGCTGTTGCATAGCCTGCTCTTTCTCCCCTCGCAGCGGCAGCTTGCCTGCTCGCCTGGTGGCTCCCTGACACGCCCTCCTCGGCCTCGCCTGTCTTCGCCTCTCTAGACTTCAAAAAGCTCCTCGCAGCTTTGCCTAGCAGTTTAAAGTGAGCTGCGGAGCTTTAGTGTTGTCCAGCTTAATTTTTTAGGCTGCTTTTCGTTGTTTGTTTAATCGTTGTGGTGTACTGATTCGTCAGTCAGCAGGAACTGTAAAACTGTCCCTGCTTCAGAGCATATATGAAGGGTTGGGAGGATCCATTTTCTGGTTCAATGTAGGGTTTGCTCTTCCAGGAGCTCCCAACCCCTGCTTTTAAAAATACATTCCAATACAACGGCTTTTTACACGTTATCGTTTATGTCATCACATAGCTACGACACAGTGTGATGCAATAGCACGCATATGCACGTTTTAGATATGCTGGATTTGCGATCAAGGAGATGGTATCCCCTGCAAATCAAAATGGTTCGCTCTGCTTTGGTCAGCAGATGTAACTTGATCCAAATCGTGTTAGTCCCGCCCCCTCTGATGATTGACACCAGCAGCAGAGGAACTGTCCACATTAGGCACATCTCCACAACAATGCTCATTTTGGGATATTAATTCAACAATGTGCTAATAATTGTACAGCTGTACTACATCATATTGGTAGATTATCTTATATAGTAGCTGAATACGATGACTACACCTTTCAGTATAATGGCGTGCAGCTGTACACCACAGCACAAACACAATAAGAAACATATTGTTAAATTATCACCACTCTGTCAGCGTCAATCAAAACGTCATTAAATGTTACTTGAACTTCATTTTTGTTGAGAAACACTTTGAAAGCTAAGTATGCAGGGGTCCTAGCGACCCCATGTGGCTGAGATGCAAAATACATATTAGGTCAGATTCACTTTCTCACTGAGCACTAATTTCGTTTATGACCGTTATAGTTTGTATGTTTAAATAAAATACATCAATGCTCATGTTGTTCCTAAAAAATATAGGAGTAGTGAATGAATCTATCACAAAAAAGTTTTTTTTAAAAAGAAAACTGCACTTTAAAAAAATTGCCCATTATCCATAATCAGTAAACATGACCACAGGTCTTTCTCTTTTCTGCGCGTTCTAAAGAAAGAGAAAAGTAAAAAAAAAAAAAAAAAAAAAAAAAAAAAGCATGTGGGAGCTAACCATGTACGTAACGGGACACACGTATTTCGACTATTAAGCCCTAAAAAAATCCAAAAAACGCCAACCATGTTTTATTTACACAACTGACCTGTATATAAACCAAGCTACAGCGACATTGTTATTGTAGCAGCTAACACAAATAACTATTTTTCAGGCGTAGTGACTCTCTGTAGTGGTGTGAGGCGCTGTGGCGATGGGACACCAATCTGTACTAGCTAGGAAACAAGAACAAGCATATGAACAACTACGAGTAGACAACCAAATTAACTGTAAAGTATTAGCCCACATTCCATGTTTTGTTTATACACGGCTAGATGGACTGTGTTGTCATATTGTGTGCTACGTGCTCCATGTACCAGAATCAATATCATGACTTACTGGACAATTGTCTGTCTGGTCCAGCTGATCTGAGGCATCTTTTCCAGTTTATTTTGAGTAGGTGGAAAAACGTTTCTATCACTTGTTGTGATGCAATCTCTTGGAGCAATGTCGTCCTTGCCATACACACCATACACACACATGACAAGCTCCACATTTTCACCACCAAGTCATTCCAGTGTAATGACTTGCCCCCGTCTGTTATAAAGTTTCACTCTGTTCTTGCGGGCTCAGCTTCTAAAACTTGTAGCTCATCCTCCGTATATTCAGGCTAAAAGGCTCTACTGTATATTCTTATTTGTCCAAAAGTAGTTGTCGGCAACTCTCACAAAATTTGTAGTGATCGTAGTAGCAAACAGACATGTGCTTGATACCCTGCTGTTGTTGACGGAAGTAGCACTAGATGTGAAATCAATGCGTCCAGGAAAGAAGTTTGGGTAATGTTTAAAATGATAAAAATACGGCAAAATACTGCAGGTATTGCATGTTGTCATTAATGTACCTGTTAGTGCATGATCACAGCATGTATATAAAACGGTATAACGTTGTTGTTTTTTTAATAGGGGACTTTATGGTAATGCTTTCATTTATTTCAAACACGCACACAGTTACATGTTACAATTTCCAATTCCACATGTCCGAGAAGGAGTACGAAGATCGGGTAAGAAAGGTTATTATCAAGAAAACCATGGAAGTTGCTAGATATCAGCTCCTAAATATTAAAATCTTATGAGGTGTATTCGTTATAATCATCATATTTGTCCAAACAAATGCACCTTTAGTTGTACCAGGCATTAAAATTTATCAATAAAATGAAGAAACAAGGGTGGTCTAATAATTTTTTCCATGACTCTACGTCGCTGACATACACGAACCAAGATACATTGCTTGAAATAAATACAAATTGTCGGACCAATTAAGTGAAATTAGATGTCAGCATAGTGGTTGGGAATCGCTGCTTCAGTGAACAGATTGCAATGTAAAGCAGAGCTGTGTACAATTGTCAGCGGATGTGTGCTAATAAAGTTTTTCAGTTCAAAGAGTCAGCTGCTTGGCGTGACAACAAATTAAATGGCGATAGACTGCCAACGGAAAGACACCCTACATCACAGAAAGCCGTTTTGAATGATGCTTTTTAAAGACTGACAAATCATATTCCGTGTCCCGATCCGATCATGGAGCCTGTGTCGTTTACAGAGGAGCTACCGGAGAGAAACGTGTGTGTTGTCGGCTCGGAGTTGGTGGAAAACTACACGGTAAGCTAGGCTCAGATTCAGCTCTGCTTCGCCTGTTAGCCTAGCTTGTAACTAGCCTACTTTATTGTGTCGGCGAGATATTGTCGATCATGTTTAATCGCTCATGTTGAAATCTTCCAGTGGTTATTATTCGTGCGTCAAACATTTTGTCACTAAAACACGACAGGAATACACAAGCTAACTGCTAACTAGCAAGCTGTCACACAATAAACAACAACAGAGATACATGGTTTACATAGTTAAAAATGACTTTCAACAAAGTGAACCTCTCAACATGCAACAATGTTTTAGCCCTGCTTCAGGTTAGCTGTATTTGGTGTTTCAGGTCTACATCATTGAGGTGATGGATGGAGAGCATAGATGGACGGTGAAGCATCGCTACAGTGACTTCCACGACCTCCACGAGAAGGTAAACATGTTAGCAAGGGACGTCACTCATGCTGGTCAGGTCACTTTTGAAAACAGTCTTCCAAAATAACACCCGAATGCTTCAACAACAGGCTCTTTCAGAGAAGAATGTTAATGTTCACTGCCTCTTTATTTCAGGACAGATAAGCGCTGGAACGTGAACTATTATGATCATGGCTGTGAATACTGTATTCTCATTCATCCAGGTCATTGTATTCATATTATGATCATGGTTTTGTGTGTTCCTTCTAGTTGACAGCAGAGAATAAAGTAGACCGACGGCTGCTCCCCCCCAAGAAGATGCTGGGCAAGAATTCTAAGAGTCTGGTGGAGCGTCGTCAGAAAGATCTGGAGCTCTACCTGCAGACGCTACTCCAGCAGTTCCCACAGTCCACGCCCACTGCACTCGCCACTTTCCTGCACTTTAACCTTTACGTGAGTGCGCCGCAGCATTCAACTTCAGCCTATATTGATTGGACACAAGACTGGTGTTAAAAGTATATCATAGACTGTTTATCGAGGGAAAGGCTTCTTGAGACGTCCGACACCTTCTTCACAGAAGTACAGCTGACGTCTCAAGAAGCCTTTCCCTCAATGGACAACTCCTGTACGACTGAGAGTCTACACAGACGCATAGACTGTTTAGTTGCAACATTCTTTAAACAAGAAACATGGTCTCTGATAGAAAGGCACTGTGTAGGAAATTATGGTGTTTTGCTGTATGGAGTGAATTGTGCTAAGTGTCTAATCGACACTGTTGTAAGACCACTAGTTTATCTCATGACCATGTCAGTACAACAGTAGGCCAGTGTTGCCGAAGTCCTCAGGGCAGTAAATAATCATCTTCATGTGATCTGTGCTATGCAGCATGTGAACATTATTGACAATTTAAGTCTGAGAACCCTGACCACCACAATATCAAGAACCGCAATGTAACTCTCATTACAGGTTTTCTCCATTGATTTGGCGTATTTCTTGAAACAGAAATTACAGTCTCAAAAGTCTAAAGATCTTTTGGCGACAACAGTCTTACAGTTGAGCACAACGCCATAGCTCACTTGCAAAAGCTCATCTCTCCCAAAACTGTGCACTTAGGCTTCAAAGGTAATTTCTTTCCCATGTAAATAGTCAGTGCCACCAAAATGCAAAGGTCCTTCTAAGTTGCTTTGGCTCATAGGCTGACGATACTAAAAATGTGAACTATTTTGGCGCTTTCCCGACCGATTCCCGAACACAAGATCACAACTGGTTGCTGACTCCCTCAACCTTAACTCTTGATAGCAAGTGAAGCTACCTGGCTAAGTTCTGAAGTTGAAAGCGGTTGCCTAGCATCAATGCCAAAAAAAGCGAAATGATACTGGCCCTGGAAATACTAATTCAATATCAGAAATAGTGTCAGTCTGGCTGTAAGAACAGTTTCAGAATTGGAAAATATTCTCGGGAACCAAAATTGGATATTTTCACACGCCTTGGAGGAGAAGATGAATGAGAGGTTTCCCCCACCTTCCCCACCTCCTGGCCCAGAAGATATTCTTGAGAGCAAAAATGTGATATTACACGCCTTGAAGAAGGAGATGAATGAGACACAAGAGTGTACTGCAGCACAGAGTGCCAATGTAGGTGTCTGCAATCACAAACAAAGCGACAGGTGTCTGCAATCACAGATTCAATATGTACAATCAAAGAGCGACAACCTCATCAAAATGATCCTTGGGGTCCATGGTGATGTCATAAACATTATGGAGGAAAATAGAGCACTAAGCAAGGATACCAAGGCACTAAGAGAGGAAATTGAGGAGTTGCAAGATGAAAACACTGCCTTGTGCTCTGCCTTGTGTCCTATGGAAGAAAATAGAGCATTATACAATGATATCAAGGTTCTGCAGGACAATAGCAAGGCATTATTGGAAGACAATGCTGCCTTGCGTGCTGCTCTTAAGTAGGCTATAAACACTGTGGAAGAAAATAGAGCTTTATGCAAGGATGTCAGGGTTCTACAGAATGATATCAAGGCACTGTTGGAAGATAATGCTGCCTTGCGTGCTGCTCTGTAGGAGGTTAAAAACCCTATGGAAGAAAATAAAGGATTATTCAATGATATCAACGTTCCACAGGATGATATCGAGGCACTACTGGAGGATAATGCTGCCTTTCGCACCACTCTTGAAGAGAAAGAAGCAAAGGAAAATATCACTGAGCAAATGACAAATTTAATTGATGAGGTGAATCGGAATGCATGAATGAAGGATGTGATCCTCGCAGGGCTCCGAATTACACCAAGGTCAAAATATTGGGTTGTCCAAAACGTAGGAGAACCAGATGGAATAGCTGTTCCTTCAACAAACCATCAGATTGCCAACTTTCTACAATCAAAGGAGGTGGATATAGATATCAATGACACTTGCATCCCTCTATATGGCAGAAACAAAACATAACAGTTCTCAATACTCTTGGTTCTTTTAGCAAAATAACTTGGATGGTTCAGCACAACACCATGGTTCACCTGCAAAAACTCATACCTACACCAAAATACTTTACTCATGTGTCAAAACTAAATTTCTTTCCGATATAAACTGTCAGTGCCCCCAAAGCACTGCAAGTCAAAATGTTTGGATGTTTTGTCACTGTGGCAGAAGACTATTGTAAGATCCCTCATGTCTACCTGTCAGTCTTAGCCCAGTCCTTCATTGACAATGGTTACTGTACTCATTTTTTTTTGTCTCGCTAATAGAATACAATTGTGTATAAAGTGATTATTCATTTATCGCAAACACATTGTCACCAGGCTGTTTTTCCTCTTTCAGGAGATCAACGGCATCACGGCGGCACTGGCCGAGCAGTTGTTTCATCAAGGTTTCCATTCCTCTTGTCTTAAGTTTCTGCAACCATCAAGCTCCTGCAGCCGAGTGCTTGCTTTTTGTGGTTTTGTTTTGTTCGGCTTGTTCTGTCTGTCACTATGTTTGCATAGCATAAGAGAAATCAGAGAAATAATTTGAAATATTGCGTTTGTGGGACATTCAAACTAGAACCATCACCTTTGTAATAGTTGACCTAAAACACCAGGATTGATCCGGTCAGGAATCTGTTTATTACAGCATGTAAACGGCTAATAGCTTAAGATGATGTATACACAAACACAGTTGTTCCCCACAGGTTTTGACTGGGAATTAGACAATAATGTGGAAACCAACAAGTATATCTGTGTTCATACAATCCGCAAAACAACTGAATATGGCAATTTAACCATAACGCATGACTCTTTTATTTTTGTGGCTGAGATTAAAATGTATTAAGATCATAAAAAGTGGGTGTGTATCTTTGTGGTGTAGGTGAGCAGTTGCTGCAAGCTGGCGAGGTGTTTTCCCTGCGTCCTCTGCAGCTTCACGCTGTTTCCCAGCAGCTCCGTCAGGCCAAACCAACATGCTGCAACGGGGATGCCAAGACCGACCTGGGACACATCCTGGACTTCACTTGTCGGCTGGGCTACCTCAAGGTCCAATCGCTTAGCTCCACTCTTAATCCTGATCCTGAAGTTCACGGTCATGTATTCCCCCCACAAGCAGAGTGGCTTTGTGTTCACACGGTTTTACGTCTGTTGATCAGATCTCCGGCACCAGAGGTCCAGTAGGAACCAGTAACATCCTGGAGAACAGTCTCCCCTTTGACCTCTCTTTTTTCAAGTCACTGCTGCAGATCGAGGTAACTACTTCTCTTTTCAAGTTTGATTTTGAATGACATTTTGATCACATTTACAATTCATGCCTACTGTGAAGTGTAGTCTGACATCTGTCTCTGGCTGTCCTCAGATCAGCGATTGCAACTCTGACCAAATTGGAGGTTTGTCCTCTCTGAGGTCAAGTCTGTCCACTCTGAATATCCACCACTCTACAGAAACCATGATGGTACAGTTTAGACATTAGTTTACATACAGTAGAACATAATGTATCTTACTTACTAATGCCTGTTGGCCATGTTCCTCAGCTGATCCTCGTCCCAGAAGCGAGTGAATTCTCACAGTGGGAAGCAGAGGGGGCGGTGTCCGGACGCCCCGTGACCGCTGTTGTGCCCCTGTGGCGAAACCTGACCACGCTGGACATGAGCCACAACGCAATCAGCACCATCGACGAGTCAGTGGTGAGACACAGCCTCCATAGTCAATCGCAACATGCGTTTTGTCTCTCTTCTGTAATTTTCTTCAATATCTCACAATATGTAGAAACTTATCCCGAAGGTGGAGTTTCTTGATCTGAGCCACAACCAGCTTTCTTCAGTGGAAAACCTTCAGGTACTTGACTGGATGGAAGAAATAATTAACAAGTAGACTTAGACTCAAACTGACTCTGATTTCATGTGACTTAATTGGATCTGACGTACTGCCAGAATAAAACCACTTTTAACTCATCAAGAAACTGTTCTGTGGTTGCAGCACCTGTACAACCTGGTGCATGTGGATCTGTCCTATAACAAGCTGCGCATACTGGAGGCGGCTCACACGCGTCTGGGCAACATCAAAACTCTTAGCTTGTCTGGCAATCAGCTGAACCAACTGACGGGCCTCAGCAAACTCTACTCTTTGGTCAACTTGGACCTCAGCCACAACCAGCTGGCCCAGGTAGTCCCCCACCCTGCCCATTGCAGGTTACCATTTCAAAAAGTACAACTACAAATAAGTAGACTAATCCTCGCCTATTAAACCAAAACTTTGTGTATACTGTAAGTTGGTAAGAATGAACTAAATGCTCTTGTTTTCTATGTTGCTTTTTAAAATTCTGCTTTCGATAGTCTACAAAACACAAGTAAACACATGACTAGTAGTATTACGATTCATGGTTGCCGGTACGATTCAGAGCAATATTGGTTCATTTAGAACGATCCGATCCGAAACGATTCAGTAACTTTAAATCGATTCAGTAACTTTTAAGCCAAAATTTCAACCAGTCTGACTCTGAACTAAATACGTGGATACTGGACAGTGCAGGTGAAGTTTCCTAGATTCCCATTGTTTTTTGGAATGGAATCAGGTATAAATTCATTATGGACGTAAAACTAGTAAACAACAATTAATGGCAAATGCATTCACATTTTATTTAAATCAAATGCAACCTAATTCCGGGGGAAAATTAACATATTTTCCGCCATCAGATTGTAACGAAATTTCATCTGCAGATAGATATTAAAGTGAATTTATGTCCTCCATACCTTTTATCTTGTCCTGAAGCTCCAATCCCATGGGTTTGAAAGGCTTTAAGTTGCACTTAACTTTTGATGTGACTCGATGTGGTCCAACACTATATAAATATAAAGTATTGTAACACTTTCTGCGCGGCACAAACACCAGTCCAAATAGGCGGAGCAACAGCCTTTTTATTGAAGTCCAACAATCACCACACAGAACCACAATCATTAATACGGGCTGCTGTCACGGCCTCAACCCACGCCGAACTAATTATTCCAGTATAAAGCGTGGCGATGACATCACAGGCAAACTGAATCGAGTGTAGCGTCTGAGGTGTAGGGCGACTAGAGTCTGTCTTTACAGGGCAAAAACTCACAAACTCATGCTCTTTGGAGAGGACGTGTCGACTCCAACGAACCACACTGTAACCCTTGGTAACCACAACAGTCGCCTTTACATGACGTCATCTGTGCGCTCCACTCAACAGGCATGAATCTTACGCCAAATCGAACTGTTGCACAGTTTAATGTTTGTATCATTAACAGTGCTTAAAAAAACAAAAACACACATCCATATAAAGCCTGCTGAGCTTAAATCCATCCATCCAGCTTCTCCTCATTAGGGTAGCGGGAGCATGCTGGAGCTGTCCCAGCTGACTTCAGGCGACAGGCGGGGTACACCCTGGATGGTCGCCACATATAGACAAACAACCATTCACACCGTACAGTCACCAATTAACCTGACGGAATGTGGGAGGAAACGGAGTACCCGGAGAAAACCCACACACGGGGACAATATGCAAACTCCAGGCTGTTACTGTGTGGCCAACATGCTAACCACTAGACCACCGTGCGGCGTGCTTAAATCCAATGCTTTATATCTTAGTATCAATTCAATCGATGTATTACCTTTTAAACGATGTTAGATCAATGTCGTCCTGAATGGAAACTTTGCTGGACACAGATTGATGTAGTTGGATCGTAGGAATATAAATCGATGCATCGATTAATCTTTACACCCCTATGGACTACTCAAGTTTTTAATGTAGAGTTGATATATTTGGATTGTTTGTGCAGAATTGTGTGTGTGTTTGTGCAGTTGGAGGAGATCAAAAACATTGGTGCTCTGCCGTGTCTGGAGAAACTGAACCTGTCCTCCAACCCCATGTGCATCATCCCCGACTACAGAACCAAAGTTTTGGCCCAGTTTGGAGACCGTGCAGCAGAGGTACAGGACCACCTCTCCATTGCACTGTCACTACACTCCTGCCACTCTTTGTGACGTCATTAATGCACTGTTATTATGAGGCTTTGTTTGTGCGTGTGTTTAATCATCCTGCTCTCTCTACGTCAGATCTGTCTGGATAGTAAGGTGACAACAGAGAAGGAGTTGGACACAGTGGAAGTATTAAAAGCCATTCAAAAAGCCAAACAAGTCAAAGACCGGATGAGCAGCAGTGACAAGAAGGTAGCGTTTGTCATGCAACATGCATCATTATTAGATAGCATTATAAAGAAATCAAGTAGTCGTGTAGACCAAGGGAATTTTGATATGTCCTATCGGTGGTTTTATTATGCTTTCTTGATTTCATACTATAATCCTCATTTACTAATCCAGACACGTGCTCTAGTAGTCTCGCCATTCTGACATGATTAACACTGATTCACATGGCAGGTAAATTACTAATACCTAAATCTTCTTTTTGTGTTTCTACCACAGCGTCATTCTGTGTGACAAACCCGTTAAAGGAAAACTGTACTTTTTTGGGGAATTTTGCCCATCATCCACAATCATTATGTGAGACATGAACACATCTTTCTCTTGTCTGTGCATTCTAAAGATCTAAAAACAGCTAAAAAAGACTTATCTAAGAGTGCATGTAACACTTATTCTGCCTGTAAAGCATTCTGAAAAAAAACTCGCTCCATTTGCATATACATATGTAGGTTCACAAAATAGCCCACAATAAGTGAAATCCGCAAAGTAGCCAACTTCATTTTTTTTATAATTGTTATATGTTTTATGGCTGTAA
Organism: Dunckerocampus dactyliophorus; assembly: GCF_027744805.1. Classification (NCBI taxonomy): domain Eukaryota; kingdom Metazoa; phylum Chordata; class Actinopteri; order Syngnathiformes; family Syngnathidae; genus Dunckerocampus; species Dunckerocampus dactyliophorus. Next base: position 14,062,082 of record NC_072826.1, on the reverse strand, counting down.
AACCCCTCACCATATACTTTATACACTTCTCTCAGACAGACAATAACAACTTCTGACATTTCTCTCTTGTTTAAACACACCTTCGTTTGAATTTCAATGATCAACCTACAGGTCGGACTCAAGAAATGATTAAGTCACTCATGCGTATTTCACTCCTGGGACCGTGCCTTTTGTCCTGGCGCCCTTCCGCTGTACTGTAGCGTTTTTGTATCCTTGTAAAAACATATTGTTGCAGTCATCCACCTTTGAACCGAATATTCAGTTACAAGCAGGCAAGCGATGACAAAGGAGACACGGCAGTGCGGCATGAAGGAGATTGATTGACAAGGGTCTACAGCCAATCAGGATGCAGAAAACAGTGGGTGGTGCAGAGAGACTCAGAGAGAGGGAAGAGATAGACACTCAACTTCCCACAATGCAATCCTTCTTAAGGGGCCAGGCTCGGCCTGTAACACCGTTCATACGCTGTAAAAAAAAAATAAATAAAATGAATAAAAGCTTAAAAAATTCAGCGAAACAGCAAATCCGCAAAAAGTTAACTACGATAGAGCGAGGGAACACTGTAATGTGACATGCATATTAACCAAACTACTGTGACATTGTAATTATTATTATCATTGTTACGCCGATCGAACTACGTTACTGCCGTATTGATACCTTGCCACATCACACCGGCTAGCGACTAGCTTCACCACACACTCGCCTGCAGTGCGTCAGTGCCTCGGGCCACTACCAAAGCATAATGCTACATATTGGAGCTGCTGCTACTGCTGCTGTGTTCTTTTTTTTAGTTTGGAAAAGTTAATGCTAGGTGTAAGCATTCGTTTCTATGTTGCTATGAGAAATCAATGCGCCCAGGAAGAAAGCTCCCGTAATGTTTAAAAGGACCAAAATACTGTAAGTATTACATTTTATCATGAATGTACATGGTTATAGCATGTACATAAAACCTTTTTGGAGGTGTTTTAATTGTGTTTTTTGTCGATGGCAAAGGTGTGTCCCACTACGTGCAGCTGTCTCCATTTATCTTGTTTTTATATCTTTAGAACGCCACAGAAGAGAGTAAGACGTGTGTTCATGTATTCCATAAGGATTGTGGATGATGGGTAGAATTGGGGAAAAAAAAAAAAAAAAAAAAAAAAAGTGGTTTTCCTTTAAGTGTTTGCTAGATTTTCAACTTTTAGATTAGCTGCTCCAACCTCACACCACCAACCAGAGAAATCTACCACATACTGTAGCCTATGAGCTGCTTTGGGTTTTTTTGGAGGAAAAAAAGGAACTGTCCTGCTTCACTGGGTTAAGTGCGAAAGACACAAGCGATTAAAGCCTGGATCTACTGTTATGTCTCTGATGCATCATCTCTGTGGGAAAGAAGCCTCATTTGATCAAAAAGAAGACTGAGGGAGCTTCTGATTGATGATGTGGATGGCGGCTGCTCTCTGAAGGCTTCCTCCTCTCTGTCCTCTTGTCAGATCAGTGAGGAGACCAGGCTGTCTGCTGCTGCACCTCCTGGCCTCTCTCCCCCCTCCTCTTCCTCTTGCTGCACCTCTGTTGTTGCCCCTCCCTCTTTTACCTCCTCCATACCTTCCTTTTCCTGTCAGGCCCAACAGGCTGCCTGCGCCAGCCAAGGTAATCATGTATTTATCAATCAGGCTGTGCAGGGTTGGCGGATGGAGGAGTGTTCTTTTTTTAGGTGTAATTTAGAAGGCACACTGTCTAAATCTAAACTGTCGAAATCCTAATTTGGGGTAACTTCAAGTACAATCACTTTTTCAGATTCTCACTCAACTCCCCTTTATCCTTTCATCTGTGGTGTGGACTTGTTCTGAACATATTATTGGTGTTAATCTTTTTGTACATTTGCATGTGAAGACACAATGAATGACTTCATCACTATCATATAATGAATTCAGCTCACATTTGAACTTTTCATGTGCAACTCTAGCTGAAGAAATGACGAACCGAGAAGAAACCGCCGCTCTGCCCAGTGTCCTACACCTCACATCTGCTGACACCACCCAGGTCAGACACCTCACCCATTACCATGACAACCAATTAGGCTTAGTCATATATAATAGTCATATATAATGTGTGCACAGTTGAATACATTGTTGTTTTTACAATTTTGCATTAGACGGTATTAATATTTCATTGGGCACAGAGCATTATTTAGTCAAAGCATAGCAATGGATCTAAAACACTGAATGTGCATGAGCAGCAACGTTTGAGGGTTGGATTCATGTTTGTCTGCAGGACGGAGATTCTGCTGGCTTCCTCTCTGAACGCACACACTGTGATTCCACTGTAGCTGTTAACACAACTGCCACTGTCTGGTTAGTATCCAATAAGTGTGATCTCATCATAGTGTAACAAAAATAAAATCCATCCTCGCCTCACTCTCCACTAGAATGCAGCTTTTTTTTTCCCCCCCCTTCCTTCTGCCTTCCAGTTGCATGTGCTCCTCTTCTTCCTCCAGACCAGTTGAAACCACTTGCTCCAGCTGCAGTGCCACCTGGTGTCCTCTGCTTGCTCCTCACCTCCTCTCCCTGACTTCCACCAACCAACACTTCATCACTTTGCTCTCCAAGCGCCTCCGCAATGCCTTGAAGGAGCAGCAGAAGGCAAAGATGGACACAGAGAGTAAGGATGAGTGGTGTCAATCCACAGAGAGTTCTTCCCATGTGGAAGGAACAGAAGTGGGCTCCCCAAGGTAATTCAACCTTCAAGACGTGTTTCAGGAATCAATTTTAGGGCCTTCAGGTTGAAAGAATCATTCCATTTCATATTTATTTCTCGGATATTGTTTTTGTACCTTTACATTTACCTGACTATGTTATGTATACGCAAATACAAAATATTCCCTCATTGCAGTCCAGGCTCCGGGGATGGCTACTTTGAGATGGCACTGGATGATTCAGTTCAGGAGTCTGACTCTCTCTCGTCCACACCGCTCGCTCCTCCTCCTCCCACAGGGCCAAGTGGTCCTCGGTCGGACCCTTGTGATGAAGATGAGTTGGAACAGGAGGTCCAAGTCAGCAGCGTCCTGTGGTGCTACTGTCTCAAGGTGGAAGAGGAGGCGGTGGAGCAGAAGATGGTGTGCTTGGTGCTGATGGAGCGGCTACTGGGATTGCTGCACTTATCAGACGATATCAAAGACACCAGGTCTGCAGGTAAGTCAATAGTCACTCACTGGTCACCTAAAAAATGCTGTTAATTGTGATCTATCAAATGTTTGCAGTAACAAATTGTGAAGCATTGGAGGCAATATCTATGTCACATCTTCACTTTGCAGATGAAGACACGAGTCCTTCAACCGAGGAGGTATTGGCCAGTCTTCAGTTGGACCTACTGCTGCGTTTCTCTCAACTCCTGCTCTTCTCGCATGCTGAGCTTCCTGGCTCCTGTCTGGCCTTCGGGCTCCAGTACAGTCCTACTCGCTATTACCTCTTCTCCGAGGCCCAGGAGCTCCAGCGAACCACGGCCGAGCTGAAAAGACTGATGGTCAGAGAGGGTACCTGTAACTGCACTTGTCTGAGTTATGTCACTGTAAACTCTAAACATTTTCCCTTGTCACTTGTTTATCAGGTAGTTGAGAGTCAGCCTGACTCAGAGATGCCCATCACCCCCCAGCTTTTCCCTCACTCCCTCCTGAACTCCTGGGAGCTGGAAGAGAGTCAGGGAGTCCAGGGAGGCTACCTGACTGTTTTCCTATCCTCCTCTTCCTTGACCACCTCACACTCACTACTGTTGGACATTTTACCCAACACAAAGGGGCCTACCTGCCCGTCTCTCCTCTTCCTCACTCGCCGACACCTCTGGGTACTGAAGATAGACTTCAGAGAGCTAGCTACTTCCTCTGGTTGCAGGCTGGTCCGTGTGCCCCTTGGCTCAGTGGTGCTTCACCCCAATGAGAGAGCTCCTCAAACAGGAGGCGAGTTCTGCCAGGACCCACAACACCACTACAGGTACAGAGATTATAAATGGTGAAAACTTAAAGGTCAAATGCAACCTGTTCCAAATATGCTCGTCAACCTCTGAACCTCTTCTCCAACACCCCTTGTTGAGACTGATCCGCCTTTTGGGATAACGTTACCTTTCCATGTCTGTGTTTGACTTGTGTTGCGTTGTGCGTAGGTGGAGCCACATAGTGGAGCTGCTGTTGGGTGGTCAGAAGCTGCTGCTACTTTTTCCCCTGTTCCAAGACAAGAGCGCCTTTCTGGGAGAACTGGCCCAGCAGAGGGGGACTCTGGAGGGGCTGAAGATGGTGGCGTTGCCCCTTTCCTGCAGATGTTTGCCACATCAAGGAAGAGGTGAACATCGACTCTAAGAACAAAACAGAATTTTCCAAAGGGGTTTGAATTGATCTTATCCTTTAGTTTGACTCCTGTGTATTCCCTCAGGTCCCTGCAGAACCAGTGAGCAGTGCTGTTGTACATATAGCAGAAAATCACACAACACCCAGAGGTAAGTTAATTCATTTTCTGTGCCGCTTAACCCTAATTAGGGTCGCGGGGGTATGCTGGAGCTTATCCCAGCTGACTTTGGGCGAGAGGTGGTGTACACCCTGGACTGGTCGCCAGCCAATTGCAAGGCACATAAAGACAACCAACCATTCACACTCACGTTCATACCTGTGGAATTTTGAGTCGCCGATTAACCTAACATGCATGTTTTTGGAATGTGGGAGGAAACCGGAGTACCCGGAGAAAACCCACCCACCCACAGGGCGAACATATAAACGCCACACAGATGTCTAACCGTGATTCAAATCCAGATCTTTCAGATCTCCTGACTGTGTGGCCAATATGCTAACTTCTAGGCCGGCGTGCGTAAAATTTGGTGCTTCTTTCTCATCTGCCTTCCTCGTGACTCCATTCTTGCAGCTCCCCTTTTCTGCCACCGGAAGAGAACCAACCATCCCCCCACCTCACACCCGGTCTTTCTCCAGGGCTGAAGCTCCTGGCTGGGCTTGATGGGGATCAACTACTGACTTACTTCTACAAATATATAGCATTGGTAGAATGCATTCACAATATCAAATGAATAAATACAAACGATTAAAGCAAGTCTTGATATTGATTTTCTTTGCCTCTCCCATTAGTCAGAGGGGGAGGAGGTGAGACAAGTGTTGTGGCTGTCTGTGGTCCTCTATACGTCTCCAGAGGCTGAATTCACCTGCTGCCTGCTGCTCTCCACTGATAGCATCTACTTCCTGTTGGAAGACTCTGCTGCCACACGCCACTGTCTCCCAGGTAGCAATGTGTATCACCTCTTGTTATAGCCTTAGCTTGTCTTTCATAATTCTCATCATTCATCTAGAGCAGTGATTGCCAACAACTGTGCCTTGGCACGTTAGTGTACTGTGAGAGATCGCCAGGTGTGCTGCGTGAAAGTAATCCAATTTCATTCAATTGGTCTGAAAATTACGCACCAATTTTTTTTCACCAAATTCTTGAGGTAAAAGAATCATCCCCGACAATTGGAATAATATGTCACCACTCTGCATATGTTACATGCTAATATTCGTGGCACTAAGTGAAGTTCATAAACCAGGGTTCATGAAAGTTTGTAGAAGTATTGGACATGGGCCAAGATAGAAACCTTTATATATCGGTGTTTATTCAGATAAAGGAATGTGTGTTGAGGAATGCAATTTCACTTTTGGTCATCTGGGCCAAGTTGAGCAGTGACTCACCAGGGCCAGCATATGGGACTGCAGCCAAAAAAAGCTAGACTTTGTAATGTGCATTATCGCCACCTACAAGACAGGAGTCAAGCAGTATAGCTGTGCAAGTCATGATATTTCAGTCAAATGAGTAAAAATGACATGTTTAGGAAGTCTTAAGTGTCATAGATTGAATCTTCCTTCTCTGTTTTTGTCTTTCAGCCATGGATGTGACAGAAATAGACACTAGTGTCTGTCTTTGCTGCTGTCTGATCATCAGACTCTCTGAGCTGCTTTCTGTCAATGTGGGATTGTTCGATCAGTACTTCAGGCTCGTAGGTCAGTGAGTCTATGCACACTTGGTCACCAGTGTCTCTGGAAGCCTGCACAACACCAACTTACTGCTGAATGCTAACATCATGAATCCGCTCTCTGTATTTGTGTGTCTGCAGGTCGTTCAGCCGAGCACATAGTGTGCTGTCTGAGCAGGGATATTTATGGGACCGGGGTCTTTCTGCAGGAACTGATGTCCGCTCTCAGTCTGCGGCAACAGCTCCCTGCTCCAGAGCCCTCAGAGCAGGACTTCTACTCCCAGTTTACCAACACAAGCACAGGTAATGATTGTCCAATCAAAGCTGAGGATTGCTGATTACTTCACTCAATTTTTCACCTGATGTGAATGTGTCTGCCCCTGCAGGTAAGATGCACAACTACGAGCTGGTCCACTGCAGCAAGGTGAAGTTCATCTATCCCAGTGAGGAGGAGATGGGAGACTTGACCTTCATCGTGGCTGAGAGGAAGACCCCAGCGAGCACAGCGTCGTCATCGTCACGCTCCTTCAATGTGCTGCTGTACCTGCTGGTCTTTCAGGTGAGTTTCATGACCTGCCACATAGTTTTGCATAAGATCTCAGTGAGTTCTTGATGCTCAGACATTTGCAGACAAATGAGTTTTCCTTTGCTTTGCTGGAACGTCACGTTCATGGCAAGAGGTCCGCGTTACTGGAGTTTTGAATTATTTTGGTGCTTTCCTGACCACACTTTGTGATCACAAGACGAGAACAGCTTGCTCCCCGACTTGAACTTGACCGGCGAGAAGTACAGAGTCATTGAAATAAACAAGCTATAAGTGCCGACAGCTGCTAGCATGTTAATCTAACTGCTGAAGCGGTGAATGATTGCCTAGCAACAATACCACGCAAAAAGCAATATGATATAGCCGTGGAATTTTTAGGGCCAGATTACTTCCGTAAACAAGGCCACATCCAACAGAGACATACACACGCTTGGTTAGCAGGAAGTCGCATTGTACAGTGCCATGACATGAAAGAAGCTGAAAGGTACAAACATCTACATGAATGAGCATCTGACAAAATGCAATGCTGACTTCGCCAAGAAGGCGCACGACTTAAGGAAGCAGGGGAAAATTCAAGGCACTTGGAGCACCAACTGCAAAATGTACATCAAACTAAACGGAGGACCAGAGTGCCCTCTTGTCAAAGTCATCAAGGACCAGGATAAATACTAAAGATCACATTACCATGACAACAAGGAAAATTAAGTATGCAACTCGCAAAGAATGATGCAGTTGGAACAATTACACTCATTAAAACATTTGACATCACCAGCACAATGCAAGGGCCTGCAAGTACAATGCAAGTACTTCAACAAGAAGTACTGGAATTAGGAACTTATTTATCTACATTCCATGACATTCACAATATAACACAAACGTTTCCAGGACAGGAAGATCTGGAATTGGAAAGGTTTTGCTTTTACTGCCTTTTTAACTACATTAACCAATAGCAAAGGCGTGTACGAAAACTACAATAACGTCAGACAGTATCTGAGTCAATTCATGGAACTCTTCAAAGTAATCTCAATCTCAAAACTTGGATTGATGCTGAGAAAGACATGGATTTGAAGGATATGAAATGAACTACATCAACAGGAATCTTATAATAAAAGTGGAGGAGGAGTGGCTATGTACGTGGGCTCTGAACTACAGTGGTAAAGAACATGTCATTTGCAATTGATAACAATTTACAATGTATAATGAAAAAAGGAAAAATGTATTACTGAGTTGTTTATATACACACTCAAGTCAAGTATTGAAATGTTTGAGGACTGGATCAAGGCAACCTTCAGAGGTATCAGCCAAAAAATAATCATCTTCTGTGGGGACTTCACTATCTTTTTGAATCCAAATAAGCAAAAGACAATAGATAACTTCATAGACACAGTATATAGCATGAGTAAAATCCCAAATTCACAAGACCAGGCAGAATAACAGACCACTGAGCCTAGGTAATTAATAATATATTCACTCATGTTTTTGATAATAACACAACAGGTGGTCTGCTAAGTAATGATATCCATGACCATCTTCCAATTTCATCAACTACTGAAGGGAGAGAAATATGAAGGACAAAAAGACATTTCAAAGACGATGTACATAAAAAAATATTAATGCTTGTGGAAGTAAGAACAAAGTTGATAGTGTGTGTGTAGGATGAAGCACATGAACACTTACTAAATATTTACTGGAAGCTCTACGACAAGCACTATCCATTGAGACAATTTACTAATAAGCAAAATCAACAATGGATGACAAAGGGACTACAAAAGTAAGAAGAAACTCAACGCAGAGGAGAGTTATGATACAAAAAATAAAGAAGCAGAAATTAACTACAAGACATAGAAAAACATGTTAACAAACATTTTAAGAGTGTGTAAGAAACAACACTATAGCCAATTGGTAGACAAGAACAAAAACATTAGAGCAACTTGGAGTATCCTAAACAGTATCACCAGGAATGGTTCCAAGAAAGCAGATTACACTCTGTGTTTTATAGATGGAAAGGCCAAAAATTATAATGTAGGGAGGTCGTTGAAAGGTTCAGTAACTACTTGGTAAATATTGGACCAAGTGTGGAAGAAAGGATCCCAAATTCCTTGTCAGTGGAGGAAGATAATGAAAGTATAGACGGGAATCCCAGCTCCATGTTCCTCACGAGTGTGGCAAAAGAGGAAGTGATTGATATTGTCAACAAATGTAAACCAAAAATATTGACTGATGGTAATGTAATTGAAATGAAGACGACAAAAAAGAAACGGTAAAAAGATCGCAGAACCATTGACGTACTTTACATTGGTAATTTATCATTTCAAACAGGTAGATTTCTAAACAATGAAAATAGCTAAAGTTGTACCAATTTTTAAAACTGGAGACAAACATTAATTTACAAACTAGTGACCGGTTTCTTTATTGCCACATTTTTCCAAAATCATTGAAAAGATATTCAGAAACAGATTAGACTAATTTAGACGAGTTTTGTTTCAATGTTTGTCCCACTCACTGTTGTTGTGTCCCTGGGCAAGACACTCTACCCACCTTGCCTCCAATGCTGCCCACACTGATGTATGAGTGTGAATGCACTGAATGAATGTTTGGTGATGGCTGGAGCGGCCGTAGGCCGAATTGGCAGCAATGTTTCCATCAGTCAACCCCAGGGCAGCTGTGTATACAGATGTAGTTTACCCCACCAGTGTGTGATTGAGGAGTGAATGAATAATGGGCTCACTTCACTGTGAAGTGCTTTGGGTACCTTGAAATTTGCTATGTAAAATTTAATCCATTATTATTCTCAAACTCATCTTGTTTGACCTAGTTGTTCCAATGTTTTAATTTAATTTTACCTGCTGTATGTTCTCTCCTTGCAGGTCCAGATGCCTAACGACCAGGGTGCTTCCCTCACAGGTTCCTCCTCATTACCTGGCTCCGCCCACTCACCTGTTCTCCAGCCTCGGACTCTGATTCTAACCAGTACGGACGTCTTCCTGTTGGATGAAGACTATGTCAGCTATCCTCTTCCGGACTTTGCCAAAGAGCCACCCTCCAGGTGAGTATGCAGGAAGCCCCGTCCCTTTTTGACAACATTTACTGGTTATTTCCTGTTACACCGTGTAAACTAGTAGTAGTTTGTAGCAAATGCTGAAAGAGGAATTGAGTGAACAGTGGAGATGACTGATCCAAAAGACCAGCAATCCAGCAAAGTCACCCTCCTCATGCTCTTCTGCAGAGAACGGTATCAGCTCCGTGAAGCTCGGAGGATCCGGGACTTGGACCGGATACTGCTTGGTTACCAAACGTACCCTCAGGCTCTAACCTTGGTGTTTGACGACCTACCAGGCCCAGACCTGCTCTGCCACCTCACCATGGACCACTTTGCTGTTGAAGGGGATGAGCCGCTGCCTTGCGGGGGCGTCAGCGGGGGAGCCGAGGGTGAGGTGCAGTGGTGCGTCTTTGTCCCGGGAGCCGAGAGCAGAGAGAGACTGATCTCGCTCCTGGCTCGCCAGTGGGAGGCGTTGTGCAGTCGAGAGCTTCCTGTGGAGCTCACTGGCTGATTGCAGTGTGGGTAACCAGGCAGTGACCACCTTTTAGGCAGGACAAGACGTTGTTTCACCCAGATAATGACGGAAATCGACTTCTTGCTGCTCACAGCTCCATTCAAAGCTATTTGGCTCACTCACGACTTCTGTGAATGGTCCAACGAGGAGCTTGTTGCCATGGAGATGTGACGCAAAGAAAGACCAGCATTCCGTGACACTCCTCAAACATGATGAAAGAATTTGAAGAAAAGAGAATGCTTTGAATGAATGATCAAAACCCACACACCCCAGTGCTGAGTGTATAAAGGTGATTTTCTTTTGTCTTGATCACCTCCTTGTGAGAGTTAGCTTAGCATCAGGAACACACCAAAAGCATGCATGTGCACATTTGCTATGGGATGAGAGCTGCCATGAGTGTTTTCTTTTAGTTAGACAATACTGTGCACCTCAATTTGAGCTTTTCATGGGTGCGTGACCGCATCCACGCTTTCAGTCGAGCAATTCACGCACCTTTTTTTAAAAATCTTTCAGTGAGCATGAGAAAGGGACTTAAGAAGAAAAGGGAAGTTGTCTGCACAGGCAATCAAGCCATGCAGGTGCCAAGTTGTGCTTTTTAAAAGACATTGGGCTCTGCCCACCCACCATTCGGCGAGTGCCTTTGGGGGGGGAAGAGGGACTTGCATGCAGCAGACTCAGACTGGCACTATTGCAGCACAACTTGAGAGACTGCATTTACTGCACAGCTTCTTGCACTCAGATGTGCTCTTTTGTCATTTTTAGGTCATTCACAAAGATGGACTGGCTTTTTAATAGACATGAATATTTAATCTGTTTTTAGTGGGATTGAAAATATGCTAGTTAGCCTATAGCAGTCTGCATAAGCAGTCTGCTTTATTTACATTATGTAAAGTTAGAACCAAAAACTACTTTCATACAATTTACATGTGTGATATTGGTCAGACCACTATTCTAACATACACACGGTGCTCGGCCAAGAGCATTTGATTCTCTGCACATTCTGAGAAATGAAGCGTTTCTTGAACAACAAAAAGAAGCTTTTTATGGATATTCAAACCACATACACTCAATAGCCATGTCATTACGTGCACCAACTCATGAGAGCCATATGAAGTCATATATCTTGAAGAGGATATTAATGCTCAGATTGTAACAATATTTGTATTATTGTGCTTGCACAACTCTACGGCTCTTAAATAATAACCCGTCTGTGTCAATCGAAACTCAACATAATTCGAATTGTTGATACAGCTGGTGTATTGGGAATCAGTGTTTCTAATGATGTGGCCAGTGTCTGAATCTGAGGAAAGTTTTGTAGTAATTGTGAAGGTCTGGTTGTTTTATTATTATTTTTCACAACATGACAGTGTGTTATGTTATCATTGAGTATTTTTAAATGTCTTTTTATATTACTCCTTATATATTGTCCTTACTCTACCACTTGTCCAAGGAGAATACTACTAAATTAAAGTCTGTAAAGAATTTGCTTTGTTTTGACCCCACTTGATGGCCACTGTCATCATTTTTAGAGTCGGGTTGGACTACTAGACATTGCTGAAAATGTACTTTGAATTGTTTTTTTGTTTTTTTAACGGACTGGGAGAAGAATGTTCTGAACTCCTACTTCCATGCCAGTGTACTGTTATTCTGAGTCAGGTTCCTTGTGTCATAATGTTGACAGTAATAATATAAAATGATGAGCTGTCTTTCACTGGACCCCAAAAACATCCCAAAGAAACAAAATTCACATGCACAACAAAAACATCTCATCAGCACTTGCTCTCTTGATGACTCTGCAGTCGGGCAGCAACATTGCCACCTTTTAAGCTCTTTCTCGCTTCCTCCTCTTCCTGTCGGCAGCGGTGGCCAGGCCATCGAGCGGTGGTGCGTTTCCGCTGAGGGACACTTTGCACAGACCGAGGCGGGAGATACTGTACGGGAAGTGTCTGCTCAGCAAAATGTCCTCTGTGGCCTGTGATAGTTGCTTGGCGGCTTCCAGTAGGTCATGTGTTAAATGTTGGTTTTGAAGATTTACTTTTCTAAGTTAGAGATTGTGCTGAATCATGATTATGTGTGATGTACTTTTTGGTCAGAGGGTGGATGACGCTAATGGTTGTAAAAAAAAAAAAAAAAAAATGTTTTCCTTTTCCCTTTTCTTGTCACTTCGGCTGTTTATGAGCTCAGAGCACTGATGGAGACCTTTTGTGAGGGTAAGATGGTCACCGGGACACCCTCGCTACCTTCAGCCCCCTCTATTGATGTTTTCATAACTTTTTCATGGTCTTTGTGTGTGGATTCCATTACGCAACAGGCCAGTGATACATTATCGAGGCGTCAAACGTGTATCACTGTACTTGCATTTCTTGTGGTTGATCAGACAGCCTCAAGGCACCACAAACCTCTGATAGAGCTTTATCACGGCAACAGTCGCCTGCAGGGTCAGCAGATAAGGCACAATAACACGTGTGATGAAGGCCGACACTGAAAGATTCACCCGAAGACCATCTTTCTGAGTCAACTGCCATCTCAGTGTGACCGGCAAGCCAACTCAGATCTTCAGCTCGTCCTTACAGAACAGTGAAGATTCAAAGCCATACATTAGAGGTGGTGTTGTCTCTGATGAAAGGTCAACATGTCCTTATAACCTCTAGAAGCCTGCTGAGAGGCAGCATTAGGCCCACAACCTTTATTGTATCACCTCCCAAGAAATGTTTTAATTCAAAATGGTTCAAGACAAGGCTAGTAAACCCCAGATTTGTTGGGATTAAGATACATTTTTTCCCATATGAAATAATGAAAATAGTAATCTGTTCCAGGGTCAAACTGTGGCCATCATAAAACCTTTGATTAAATGTACAGGGAGTGTTTTCATTCTTAACTGTCATACAAGTGTAGAAGTTAAGCACTACTGTAGAACAAAACTAAAGTAAAATAACTCACACCTGACAGGTAAAGGTGAAAAAACAGGTGTTTTCCGAGCGATACGCTCACCGAGTGGCCTATTTATAGTATTAGTTATTAAGTGTCTTGGTAGCAGTGACGTGTGGTGGGGCACTGACTCCTTTTAATGTTAATGCAGGTTGCTCATTGAGAGGATAACAAAAAAGAGAATAATTCACTTGGTTTAAAAAAATGTTTTCAGATACTTAGACCCATTTTTTTTTTAATGAACTGAAAAACATTTTTGTTCTTACCTTTTATCTGTATATGAAGTAAATGCAGTCTTTACTTCTCCAGGTAAAGTTCTGGTAAAATCTGACCACCTCCTGGTGAGTGCGTTTGGGTATATGCTCCGTCTTGGCAGGCAAATTCATTCATTCATTCAGCAGAGCATAAAAATATACTGAATGCATTACAACACTCTTCTGCAAGCTAGCTTTTTTCCTGATATCTAGTGCTATAGCTAGTGCTATTAGGAAAAAAATGCTGACTTTTCCTCTGTGGAAGGATGTCTGTGACAAGCACCTTCCAGCTCATGAACACCTGACCCCTTAGGATGCAGCAGTACTGCAAATGCCTCCTGTATGACATTTCTATGTATTTTATTGTCTGATTAGCAAGAATTATTACTTCGTACTTACATTATAGACATTGCACAGGCTGTGTAAAGTTATGGTGTATAATAAATGGTTCTGCAACATTATACTGTATTATTGGCCACATGCTGACAAGCAGAAACTGGTAGGCACCATGAGCCAACTCAGTGTGCACTCAGACAGTAGGCAGGGCTTGCGCACTAAGCCGAGAAGCTGCACTCATGGTGGCCTCTCCTTAGGCTTCTTCCCTGTATTTGATCAGGAAATCTGTAAATTGAGCAGTTTCATGCATTTCATACATTTATATTACAGTTCAATTGACAAATATTAATATTATATAACTCCCCTGATTGCACGTCACTGATTAATAGTAGTAAAACACTGATGGATAATGCATTAGATATTCTCACAAGGTTTGCGGAAGTCTCGCGGGACATAACGCATGATGTTTTGTTTGACTTCAGAAGCGCATTCTTCCACTTTCACATCCAAAGGCCTTGTTGTAAATTACACTGACATCATTTGTCTTTTATTCATTACAATCCTTCATAAATGAAGTTTTAGCAAAACAATTGAGCTAACACTTGTTGTTAGGCGGAATTCATAGGGCTCAACCGTAACTGCCCAACTACTACCTTGCTTGAGGGACATTGCCAGCAAGGAGTCCCAGAAGTGTCATATTTTTGGCCTCAAATGTAAAAGTGAGGAGACCCCTTTTGAGACAAATATTCAAATGATTAATGTTCCCAACATGCTGGAGGCAAAGAAATGGCTTTGCAATATTTAATTTCATTAAAATTTATGTATCTTGCTGCTTTTAATATACTGTATATTATATCTATATATCTATATAATTTTCTGTCAGGCATTCACACTGTCATGCCCTCCTGATGGCTAAAGCTAAGAAGCTTTCTCTTTTTGAACGTGGTCGGATTGTGGAGCTGCATAAGCAAGGCCTCTCGCAGCGTACCATTGCTGCTGAGGTTGGGCGCACTAAGACAGTCATTCTACATTTTTTGAAAGATCCTGAGCATTATGGAACAAAAAAGTCAAGTGGTAGACCCAAAAAAAATCACACCTGCGCTGAGCCGGAGGATCCAATTGGCTGTCCATCAAGACACAGGGCCGTCTTCCACCTACATTAAGGCCCCACTTGGAGCAATGTTCCCACTAGCCTCCTGGAAACACTCGCATCAAGCATGCCCAAACCAATTTTTGAAGTGATTAATTAGAACGGTGGAGCTACTCATTACTGAGTCCTACTGAGATCATTTTTTGTTCTTGTTTGGAGAGTTTTTTGTTATTTTTTGAGCGGTGGTCTTAAACTATTTCAGTTTAATGGTTGTTTTCAATAAATTCCTTTTTCGAAGTGCTTTTTGTCTCACTCACTATCAGAACATTTGAATCACACTTTAACTGTGTTATTACGAGCAATGAGGGCTTGCAAGACACCACGTCATTTAAGTGTAATCCACATTTTGAGTGTACAGTGGTCCCTCGTTTTTAGCGGTTAATTGGTTCCAGACCCGACTGCGTTAAAGGATTCAATTTTAATAAATGGCTGCTAGCTAGCGAGCCTGCAAGCTAACCAGTTAACCTCGAATGTCTTTCTAAATTCAAGACTTCAAGCCAAAAACTTACCACTTCCACTTATTTCACTCTATCATTTTGGACATGCTATGGCTGACTTCATGACTTCATGCAGTGTTAAGGTAATGTAAGGTAATGTCTTAAAATGTTTTGTGTCATTACTGCTGCCCAGTGACCGGAACACTACGTATCACTTGCAATTCAATATGTTGTGAAATAATAGACGATGGTCTATCGCAAAACAGCCATCCTTTATTTATTAATTAATTTCTGAAAAACACATTGCAAGGGACGACTGTATTTTCTGGGATTTCCGAGCATACTTGAATGCACCACTTACTGTTTTTCTTTGTCTTTCTGTTTATTTAGACCACACACGTACGTTCATAATAAAGACATTGTTGTGACGTTGGGCGTGTCCGTGAATCTCGCAGTCGTCTAGTGACAAGGAGAAAGTGTCTTTTCGATGACGAAGGTGACTAGGGACGTGTTTGTGAGTTGGAGATACATACCGGTGTATGGTGTTGGAATTGCACTGCTGTTGATGTGTTCAGGTCAGAATAATGTTCAGGCCTGTAACCAAAGGGCCTTAGGTTTGATTCCTCTACCAATAAGATTTAGCAAGGCTTCTGATTCACACAGTGTGATTGTCACGGACAATGACACATTGCAAAAGATTCTTAACTGGCCTTCCAAAAATCCTGAATGAAGAATTATTGATGATCCATGAAAAGGTGGGGGGCAGCAACGTGTCCACAGTTGGTCCAAAGTGATGACACGACATGATGCTACTTGTTATGAAGCTCAGTAAGGTCGGAAAGTATTTAAACTATTTACTGTCAGCACTTGCCTGCTTCCTGCTATTGTCCCATCTGACCTTTGACCCCCTCTCTGTCACTGCTGCTGGTCAAGTTAAACTATATTAAAGCAGGAGAGAAAGTGCTTTCACACTTGTTTCTTTTTGCTTGGATGAAACCAGCGCTCCAGTTGTGTCAGCTGACGAGGAAATCCGTCCCAATTTCAGCGGCCCGCTGGGACCACCGTGAAGGGAAATCCGCCCTAAACTTCCTGACAGGAAAGAAGTTTTTCTCACAATCTTTCTTTCACCCTTTAGCCTTACCTTCTATGCTCACATGCAAGAATTATTACGTGTTTGTATCTTTTAGTTATTTCATTCCTGTGTCCACACTTTTGACTGGTAGTTTATATGTAATCCAATGTTCCATTCATCTGTCAAATGCTGTAATAACGTTTTAGACAAATCCATGAAACAAGTGAAAGAGTGTGATGACTGATGAACGCTCACTTCAGCCAGGACACTGTGTTAGCCACATTAGCTACATTGAGCTAAATGGAACATGACTTGATCATTTCATTTGATATGCCATTTAACTCTCAAATGCTGCTACAACGGTCACCAAAAAAAACCCTGTTACGTAGTAGTTACTTTTACAAAGTTTTTAACCTGTTAGGCCAATGTTGCTAACTTTAGCCAGGTCAGTGTTTTAGTCACGTTAGCTAGCCCAAGCTAACAGAAACACTAGCCTCAACAGGGCGCAGCAAGGTCATTGTTAATTTTTTCCTCATTATTCAGATTCATCATCACAGATCTTGTATATATGTGTTTGTTTTGCTATCTCAGCCTACGTCCTCTTTTGTAATCATGTTTTGATTCAACTTTATGGTTATTGTTTCGAAGCTTTTCAACATTTCAGCTTTAAAGCTTTACGCAGTGCTAATGATGCCCTGCGATATGTTTGTGTAATATTATTCACAACAATAATGATTCAATATTCTGCCAGTGTCAATCCAAAGTGAGCATTGTTGTCTACTTTGTAATGTCTTATTGCCAGAAAAGGCCTAAGAGCCGTGGGGGTCAGTGGTGGGCCTGGTGCAGGGCAACAGCCGGAGGAAGAGGAGGAGAAGATCTCTGCTGGGAGGTTCTTTATGCTGCCACACTCTGTTGTTGAGCTTTTTTTCCTCTCTTCCTTGATTAGAAAGGAAAGGGCATGACGGTAGCAGCCTCTCTGGCTTCTCTCTGCCTCGCTGCACTGCGCTCACACTTTGTCACTTTTATCGCAATATATCCAAACAACTCCATTGTTTTCTCCTAGCATAGTTGTTTTTTTGTTCTGCCCTCCTAGCTAATGAATCAGCTTGTCTTCTGACTGATTTGTGCTGAGGTGGACTGCTGGGCTTTGGTGTTTTCATTTGTCCTCTGGATGTGACAGTGAACCATGCTGCCACTACTACTGCTGCTTGTCTGCCTGCAGACTTCACTACAACAGGTAACACACACCAAACAACACTGCTACACACTACATTACCGTAAGACCACATCACAATAATGACATTATTACTCTGACTCTGAAAAGAAAAAAGAAATAACCTGTTGCCATCTTAAGTGACTGTCCCATCGACAGGCAGTCACTCAACAGTGACCCTGAATGTGGCACAGATCACATGATGCCATAGTTTCGATCCTGTCAGTGCAGAAATATCATTTATCAATAAATACATGTGAACATATACTTTTTAAGTCTCTTCAAGTAAAACAAGACAATATTAACAACAAAACAGACAAATACAAACTAAACTCGCTTTTTTTACTTTGTGGTTTAATACTTATTTTAGAGTGTAGAACGTTAGAAAAGGCTTGATTAAATGATATCACTCAAACCTAGAACAATAGTCCACAACAGTAGGTATGAGTAGAAACCCACTGACTTCCTTCGTCCACAATGTAGTGGCGGATAGGCATAATAAACCGAGGTTGAAAGTGCTCAGTGAAGCGTTTAAAGTGACACCAAAAAAGGTTTGAAGAAAACAATAAAGACTCATTTAATGAAACATTTTTGTCATACTACTTGTACTGTCAGAGATAAATAAACAACCATAAAGTACGAGTGAAATGAAGTTGTGATTTTGACACGCCACCCCGGCGAGTTTTTTGAACAACCGCCATCTCCGCTCTGACATCATGGTCAGAACACATTCCGGGAACCAGATTCAAACAAATGCAGCCATGAACTCACAGCAAAGCCAAGAAAGTAACACAGTCACAACAGATTAGATTACATTTATTGGTCCCCAGGTGGAAATTTTGTCATCTTTCTACAATAACACAATGATAACATTCGCTGATATTGTGTTGTGATGACTATAACACACACACACAAAAATGTTTTTTTTGACTGTCAGTAAGTGACACTGACTGACAGTGACAGTAAGTGACACTGACTCCATATGCACAGGCACAATATAATACCAGTGAACAGCGATCACTGCTTATCTAGCCTTGGCATGAAACCCCATTCTATTAGTCTAAGATTCGTAGAATAGATTTATTAAAAAATATATGGACTTACTTAATGAAACTGACAGATCGACTGCAAAATAGGCTAGAAAGATAAGTGACGGCGATCCATATTTAGCTAGCAATTCACGTCGAGAACACTGTCTGGCTGGCAAGCAGGTTCAAACAAACACAGCCATGAGCACATGCGAAGAAAGTGTCATATTCACAGCAATAACACACTAATAACATTCAGTTATATAGTGTTGTGATGTGTGTGATATGTTTTACTGGCAGTGATAGCCATTGACAGCTGTCAGCTAGCTCTATGCACACTGCACACAGTAGCAATATTACAAAACCCGTATTTTAGCGATGCAAAAATCTGACACTGTGCATGCGCACACGGTTTGGAGAGTCCTTAAAAATGCTATTTTTGCATGGGATATCAGTGTATTTTCATTTGTGTACATGTTTGTTAGGTAGATTACTTCTTCCTCTTCAAATTTGTATTACATTTATATTGCGTGTTGGACCACATCAAGTCAAACGAATGCTTCGAACGTTAAATCCAAATTTAAGCCTTTCAAACTCATCAATCGGAGCTTCAGGACAAGATAAAAGGTATATTAGGATATTAATTCACTTTAATATCTGTCTGCAGATGAAATTTCCTTAAAATCCGATTGTGCGAAATGTTTTTTTTTTCAGATTTTCTCAAATATAGAGTGGATTGTGAATTTTATACATTTCTGTCATGGATGATGGCTAGGTATTTCTTGTGGACTGCAGTGTGAGGCATATACATAAAAAATATGACTCTTGATTTTCTTCCCTGGACTTTTTGATGATGAAGAAAATGTAAATGGCTACTGTTGAATTTCTCTGTTGACAGATTTTCCCCAGCCAAAGTTATTGTATATTTTGTAGTACGGTTGTACTTGCCAAGGTCCGTGGGTCGATCACAGCTTTTGTCTTGACTCAATGTTAAAGCAATAGGGACCAAAGACACTATTTTACGGTACAAACTCTGCTCTAACTTCTTAAATATTTGGGGTAGAGAAGTGAATGAGGTATCAAATTAATTGAATTTACATATTTCAAAATTTTGTAACATTGCTACTTGTAGTGTTTATTAGCATTGCTTTGCTGCTTCCGCTATCTGTTCTTCTGTGATTATGATGATGACGATGTTGTTGGTGGCTTGTCATGTTTTTACTCCTGCATCATATTCTTATTTATAACGTTCTTCTTGTTCAGACTCCTCCTGGTCGCTGTGACATCTCACACACAGTCAACATGTACACTTCCTGCACGTCCTGCGCCCTAGCCACCAGCAGCTGCCCGCATGGCTTCAGTAAGGTTGGCACCACCAACTGCAGGTATGAGTCATTCTCCGAGGAGGTGTTTGCTGGTGTGACTGAAGTGGTTTCTTCTTCACCCGGTGCTCTCTGCAGCTATGTGGTGCAGATCGGCGGCAGGGAGATGGTGCTTGCAGGATGTCAGCAACTTTGTGTGAAGAGTTCCATACTACCTCAGTGCTGTCCACAGCACTGGGGACCGCTTTGTCTCCGTAAGAAATGAACTTATACACTTGAAATAAGTAGAAATAACTGTACACACTGTCTGAGTTGATGATTATAATCTATATCGCTGTCGTTAGCTTGTCCTAGCTGGTCAGGGAAGACCTGTAACTTCCACGGAACCTGCATGGATGGTGACCTCGGCAATGGGACCTGTGTCTGTGATGTCGGTATACTTCCTGTCTACCTGTCTGTCTGGTTTACTCATATGACATCTAACCAAACACTAGAATACAGAGGAACTCAAATGGTACATTGGTAGAACAACTCCGAATTTGGCCTAAAATTCCAAAGACAGTGTCGTCCAAATGAGGAATGAAAACTGAATGAGTAAAAAAAAAAAAAAAAAAAAGCAACTGATTGTCAAAAACTGTCCTCAACAAAAGTAAGGTTCATCGCTACAGAGTTCACTGATTTTTAACAGTTACTTACATGGCAACGTATGCTACAATCTTACTTAAAACATTACATGTGCAGTATTTCAATTATTTGTCATGGGTGAATTAAGTAAGGTCAAACACCCTCCTGGAGTGCAGGGCAGCAGAGATCGTAAACATGTTGGTTGTCATGAATTAAATAGTCATCATTTCACAACAGCATTGAGCAGCTTCACAGCGTTGTTTGTTATGCTACAGTACAGTGGCCCTAAAGGGTCAATACGGCGCAACACTGGAATGACGATTCCGTTTGATCTAAGAGCTTATTTGCTGCTGTATCATTTTAATCCTAATATTAGTTTGTTACAGGGTTCCTGTACGTTATGTAAATATGGAAAGTATGGAATTTGATTTGATTTGATTTCCTGGTCTGGAAAAATATGGAAAATGGAAACTCAAGTATGGGAAAATATGAATGTTTCCAAGCGCTGTTACCGTTGTTCTGTTTTCTAATAAAATTATGATTAACTAAATAGAAAAAGCAATGGATCAATACGTTTTCAAAGGTGCTTGCTAGTGCATCTGAGATGTTTGTGTGAGAGCACACAGTAGGCGATGCATCCCAGAAAACATTTGGAAATATTGACAAGTTGAATGGCCAGCCCTCTGGTCTCATCCTCCTCCAAATCATAGTAAGAGCTACATTACCTAGCTACGATCTCCTGAAAATTATATGATGACATAATGAATATCTTGCCTTGCCTAAAGCACAAAGATAATAGGTCTGCTTTCAAGGGCGACTAAGGAAATGTAAAAAAATATTCACATTTGACAGGCTTAAATCAGAGGATATTTACATTTTTAAATTAAAAAAACGATTAATGGAATACCAAAATAGTTGATTAATTGGATCGATTCAATTGGATTCATCAATTCATTGATTGTTGCAGCTCTACTGATACTCATCTACTTACTGAGTCTGGAAAAAGTATGGAATTTTGAAATCTCAAATCCGTAGGAACCTTGTTATTCGATTTTACTTTGTTAATAGAATAACGGTAGAACAGTGGCCCCAGTCAATCCCAACATCAATTTTTATAGCTCATTAGACTCTTGATTTCTTTGGTTCTATAAGAAAAAAAATCAACAAGATATGCTTTTCTCTTCAGGACGGATTCAGTGGCTTTGCCTGCCAGGATTGCAGCAAACAGAACACTTTTGGCAAAAAGTGTGATCAAGGTGACAACATGCTGCATGTTGGAGTATAAATGGTGTTGAGGCAATATTCCACTCATGTTGTTGCTGTCTGCTGTGGTGTGTGTCAGTGTGTGACTGTGTGCATGGATTGTGCGACCAAGGTCCAGATGGCAGTGGACGGTGCTTGTGTCAGCCGCCATACACGGGGAAGCGTTGCGACCAAGGTGAGCGCTTCAGCTCCTTAATATGAGGATGACGATAAGCCTTTACAGTACAGCGATGAGATCACATTTTTTAGATCCCATACCAAGATTTTAAAATCATTCCTCAGTCATCGTACATTTATTCATTGCACAGTGACTCACATTACTCTTTTTGTACGCCGTGACGCCACATATTCTGTGCTGCCATTGGTCAGTCATATCAGCAAATATTTGTTTTGTTTTTCGCTATTGTTCCTGATTAGTATTTTTTTTTATAAAAAAAAAAAAAACAATGACTAAAGCTATCCTATCGTAGACATTTCCTGGAGAAAGATGAGCTGTTTAAACTTTTTGGGGATGATTTACACGCTAATTTTCACACTCTAACCACAAGAGGGAAGCATACTAACACTAAATTCAGTCTGCAGCTGAGACTCTGCAATTACTGATTTCAACAGCTGGAAAATATGCACAGACAACAAAGTAGTTTTTAGCATGGTGTAAGAGTATGATGACCCACATGCAGGAGCCATACTTCTCAGAGACTCAGTCATCAAGTTCAAGTGCTTGTATTGCAGGAGTACAACAAAATGAACACAAGAAAAAATGTTGGTTTTTGTTAATTGAGTTTTTTATGTTGTGTTCAGTGAGTAGCAGGTGCAGTTCTTGCAGTCCTTACTCATACTGTAAAGGAGAGGGAGACGCTGCCACATGCGAATGCTTGCCGGGGTACAGGAAGACACAGCAGAACAAATGCGCAAGTAAATTCATGACTCAAAACTGTCACTTTTTATTTTTGTAATCTTTTTTTTGGTCCTCTTTATCACTTAAGTTTCTGTTCTGTAAAGCATTAGCAAATTAGCTAACGTCTAATGAGATCCAACACCAGAGGTGCATCAAACATTGTTCGTACTAACCAAACCATAATATTAGAAACAACTCTCAGAATGATGTAGCACATGTTTTCTCTTCAGGTGTGTGTGTACCCAGCAGCTGTGATGTCAACGCACAATGCTCATCCCAGGGATCAAAGGTCAGCTGTGCCTGTAAGCCAGGCTTTGAGGGAGAGGGCAGAGTATGCGTACCAAGAAACCCTTGTTCAGTTAACAATGGAGGGTGTCCCTTCAACTCCACTGTCTGTGTATTTAAAGGACCCAACAAGGTGAGGACGCTTCACAAGGATGTTGATGACAAAAGGCAAATAATTTCCTGTCTCTTTTAGGCTCACTGCAAGTGCATGTCCGGCATGTCTCCAATAGGGGGTGACGCTGGGTCAGGCTGCCAGCTGGTCTCGGCATGCTCAGCAGACACCTGTCACTCTTCAGCAGTCTGTCAAACTGGACTGGATGGAAAAGCCAGGTCAGACACACAAACACTTCTCGAGGCACCTTCTTGTTTTGTTGTTACCTCAAGTACAATAACCGTGTACTACTGACCCAAATATTAGACAAAAATATATGACGTTGTGAGATTTATACATGCAAACCAGAAGGTCACGCCAAGCAACTCCTCTCCAAGGAGAAGCCAACCCTGCCGGGACTGTGTGGGGGGTTTCCTGACAGCTGTGATCCTGAAAAAAATGCAGAACATTGACCCCTCGGAAAAGTGGTGTTTTCTGCCATTCTGATGAGGGTGTGGGGGGGTTTGCCCCACAAACAACTTAAACAAATTGCGATTTTGCGACAGCAGCGGACCTAGGAGTAGAGAGCAGAGTCACCAAATGACTGTCCATGAGCTAAAATATTGTTATCTGACATTTATATATATATATGTGTGTGTATGTATATATATATAAATATATATGTATATATGTATACATTATATGACTAATATTCCTCTCAATATAGTATAAAAAAGGTATAGAACAAAGTATTTCCTAAAAACACACCACATACGACTATTGTTAAGCCTCCTTTACACTTGCACGAGCTTTGTCCCCGCATTGGTACGCAATTTTGTGTGCCAATGAGTTGTTAACAGGTGTCAAGTATATATAAACTGTGCGTGGCTGTGTGCCAGTGCGCAAAGAAAAGTTTGATATGTTCAAAATTTGTGTTTCCATGAACTAGTCGTTAATGCAACGTGAACACACCGCAACCTATGTTCAAACAATGCGGGCGGTGAGTATCAAAGCGTGCCTCCGCGTGTCGCATTGACATGAATGGGTTAACGTTTCCACCACCTCTTGGAGCAATTCTCAAGTAATTTCTGTAGCATCTTGGATCTTCCTTGTGATTTTCTGTTAATAACTAATCATAATGCCCAAAGCGATGTCTTCTAGTCAGCAATTCCCTCTTCCACACTGTCCGTGTCTTTTCTTTTTTTTCTAGTTTATTGCCTCCTTCCTGCTCTTTGCACATTCTCTATCCCAGTCTTTAAGGCTGGTGCTAAGACAAAACCAGAAAACTATCCGCCAATAAGTGTTTTACCAATCATATCAAAAGTAGCAGAGAAGTGGATTACCATACAGTTAATTGAACACCTCAACTGTGGACATACCCTTCTTCACCCAATGCAATTTGGTTTCCGTAAATATCACTCAACAGAAAAAGCAACCTTTTACTTTCTTGAGAATGTAAAAAGCGGTCTAGATCAGGGTGGGTTTGTCTGTGCCGTTTTTTTAGACTTAAAGCGTGGTTTCCATACAATACATCATGGTATGCTTCTTTCAAAATGAACTCATTTTAACTTTTCAAGAAGAGCCCTTGGCTGGATGAAATCATATCCAGCAGAAAGAAAGCAAGCTGTACAAATAGGACATTTTCAGTCAACTTATCTTACTGGAGTTGCACAATGCTCAATACTAGGCTCAATCTTATTCAGTCTCTATGCCAATCACTTACCAGATGTGTGTTGAACTACCAAAATACAGTTATGTGCAGATGATACAGTGTTGTATACGCATGCAAAAACTAAACAAGAAGCTTCTGCAATACTTTCTGGAGCCATGGTGCCAGTGTCCCATCGGCTCCTAATTTCTTGTTTACATCTTAATACTAAGAAAACTGTGTAATACTCTTTTCACGACATAAAATTGATGACCAACAAGCATCTGGTGAAAGTTTAGATGTGGTGGACCAGTTTCAGTATCTGGGCGTGGTCTTTGACTCCCACCTAACATTTAAGCAACATGTTAAAAAAATCACAAATACAATCAAATTTAACTTGTCAAATTTCAGTCATCTGCGATTGGCTGGCGACCAGTCCAGGGTGTACCCCGCCTGTCGCCCGAAGTCAGCTGGGATAGGCTCCAGCATACCCCCACGACCTTAATAAGGAGAAGCGGTATAGAAAATGGATGGATGAAATTTCAGTCATGTAAGACTTTTTCTGACTTTTGAATCAGCAGAAATGTATATGTATATAATAATAATAAATAAATAAATAAAACATCTTGCACGTTCCTTGCAAATAGAAGAATTAATTAATCTTGGGGTGATGCTTGCTGTTTCTTGGTGTCACGCGGGACACAGCGCGACCAAATAATGCCACGACTGCTTCACGGATGCGGGAAGTGGTGGTGACAGTGCATACCCATGCGGGAATAATGCGTGTCGCGCGTACTATTGTCCTGCATTAGACGTAAACAGTACTTGACAAGGTGTAAATAAGTCATGCGGTAGCGTGGTCATTTCATGCCAATGCAACATTTTTGATCACGAACTGTGTGCCAAGTGTGTAATTCATGTGTAAACAGAACACAAACAGCGCGCAAAGTACCCTTCACGCTTTTCAGGCGTGCTATAAATAAGTAAATAAATGACATGTATTGGCACAACAAATTGCGGGACAATGCGGAGGCAAAATGCGTGCAAGCGTAAACGCTGCTTTAGATAGCTTTAGCTTTTAATAGGTTTTTAAAGCAACAGTCAGTCTCATAATTGTGTCATTTTTGTGTTTTAATGTGTTTAGTTTCCCTCTCCTGCTCTTCTCAGGTGTGTGTGCCAGCCGAGCGAGATCAGTGATGGCCGCCGTTGCTACGGTACCTTGATGGAGCAGCTGTGGGAGCTGGACAGAAGTGGAAACCACAGAGGAAAGCTGACAGGAGCCATCAACCTGTTTGGTAAAAAGATCCCATAATCTAAAAAAACATTTATTTCTTGTGATCTTTATAAAGGCAGAGTTTTGTGTTGCCAGTTTTGTGCTTTGTTTATTATACTGTATATTTGTGTTTCAGAGAAAGGTTGCTTACAGCTGCTAAGTCACAATGGACCATTCACAGTTTTTGTCCCCCTGCTCAAAACTCCTCTGACTGTAAGTGGTTGCTCTTTGCCCTTTTAAAACACTACCACCTTTACAAGTCTAATAATTAGGGGTGTAATGATTCATTTATAATAACTATTCGGTTCGTATCACGATTCATGGTTGCCAATACAATATTGGTTCATTTGGAACGATATGATCCAAAATAATTCAGTAACTTTAAATCCTCATCAAGGACAGCACACATTCACAACGCTCATTCTTCACACTCCTACCGTCAGGCGGTTTGAAGTTTGAAGTCCAGGACCACAAGGCTGGCAAACAGCTTTTACCCACAGGCCATCAGGCTTCTCAACGAAGCACTCACACACGCCGCACGCAACACACACACACACTCATAACACTGAACATATTGTTGTTGCTTTTAATTTATTGGTATTAAATGTCTCTCTCTTTTCTTCTTGCTTTTAATTTATTGGTATTGATGTTTCTTCTGTTCTTATTCTTTTTCTTGCGTTTTCTTTCTTTTTTTTAGGGAGAATGAACAGAATAAGAATTTCATTGCGTGGTATAACTACCTGTTTTACTGTGCATATGACAATAAAACTCTTGAATCTTGAAATCGATTCAGTAACTTTTTAGCCAAAAAAGAAACTCAACCAGTCTGACTGTGAAATAAATACCTGGATACTGGACAGCGCAGGTGAAGTTTCCTAGATTCCCGTTTTTTGTAAGGGAATCAGGTATAAATTAATTATGGATACAAACAAACAAGTAAACGACAATTAATGGAAAATGCATTCACATTTTATTTGAATAAAGTACAACTACCACTTCAGGTTGAATTAAAAATAGGGCTGTCAAATGATTACAATTTTTAATCAGATTAATCACAGGTTTTAATTAATTAATCATCATTAGCAACTACACCTATTTTTACTTTGTTTAATTAACAGAAGGATAAATGGACAGGAGTATATATATTTGTATGTATTAACAGCTCCAAATGAACTGAATATGACAATCAAGCGAAAAGATACAACACAAGTCTAAAAAGTTTATAAGGTTTTATTACAAGTAATGAGGGGTTGCGTTCAAAGATATCACATAATTTAAGGTAAATTATCTTGTCCACAAGCTCTGAACCATTACTTTGAAAGGCTTAAAGTTTAAGTTAACTTCGGAATCACTCGTATGACTCGGTGCGGTCCAACACTCAGTATAAATACAGCACAAAGCGTGGCGATGACCTCACAGGCAGACTGAATCGAGGGTAGCACATGGTGTAGGGTGTCTAGAGTCACTCTTTACAGGACAAAAATTTACGAACTTGTGGTCTTTGGAGGACGTATTGGCTCCGTTTATTCAACTCCACATGTGCCAACAACACTGTAATCACAACACTCGCCTTTACATGGCGTCATCCATGCGCCCCACTCAACAGGCATGACTAATCAGCTTACGCCAAATCAAACTGCTACACTAGTAACGTTTAATGTCTTTATCATTAAAAGTGCTAAAAACACCACACATCCGTGCTTAAATCCAATGCTTTATTTCCTAGTATCGATGCAATAGATTGCCTTTTAAATAATGTTAGATCAATATACGCCATCCGGAATGGCAACTTGCTGAACACAGATCGATGCAGTTTGATTATAGCAATATAAATCGATACATCGATGTTGTGGATGAATCGTTACACCCCTAATAATAATACTCCCACTTCCACTTTGTCTCCAGTCTGTCAGGGACGAGATGTGTCACAACCACCTGATTATGGGTCAGCACATCCTCAAGGAGATGGAGGGCCGAGAGTTCAACATGTACGGAGGCGCAAGGATGAGGAGCAAAGACAGCAAGGTATGGACTGCACTGTACTGTTAGAAGGCTATCTATAATGCTGTATAGAAAAAGATAATAACGCTCAGTTATGTCACAGTCACGGTATTAATTTATTGGAGGATGCGCAGTAGGATATGTTGTGGCTGTCTATGATCACGCATGTGTAGTTATTGTGGTTTGCAGGGGTGTAGAACTGCACTCATACTGTTTGTAATATTTTGGCAACCTTATTTATTGACATTTTTACTTTTCTATACTAATGTAAAGCACAATAATAAACATATTGTCGAATGAGCCTGTTTATACCGACAAAGAAAGCTAGTTCCAAGTGTTGTTATTTTCTGGCTTCTATGTAGAGGTTCATTCTGCTGGATGATCCCAAGAAGCTGTACACAGTCATCCAGGCGGACTTGCCAGCAGCCAATGGGATCATCCACATCATTGACCTGCCAATCATGAGCCTTCCTCCTGCCAGGCCAACTCAACGAGTCATGGTGAGGCCACCACATATAAATAATAATTCATATTTTTCCTTCTGAAGCCATTTGATCTCATTGTTCTTGTGTGCAGTATACAGACCTGACCATTGGTGAGATTGTGAGAAAGGAACCATTGTTCAACCGCTTCCTGTCTCTCGTTGATGTGAGTGTCTCATTGGGATGCTTACTGTCCTTCCCACATGGGGAAAGGAACACCTTAGAGAAGAAATAAAACAACTGACGATATGGGATGTGATGTTTGTGATCTTGTCTGCAGAACTGTGGGACGCTGCTCCCTCTGAGTGGACCAGGACCTTTGACGGTGTTCATCCCCACCAATGAGGCCGTGGACAAAGCCCGAGACGGGAGCATTCTCTACATGCTCAATCACGTAAAAACGCTCTCACAACTTTTTTTATGCTATGACATCATCACATGCTCATTAAACTTTTTAGCTGTCATTTAGCTTCTCTTTCATTCATCTCTTTTTTTTTCTTTTCTCAGGCCAAACATAAACTTCAAGAACTTCTCAAACACCACATCTTCTCCAAGGCCAGTGTAAGTAGCCCTGTACGGTTGTAAAGCCATTATTTTCTTTTCTGTGGGGAGCCAAAGCTAATGGGGCCACATAGCGGTCTAGTGGTTAGCATGTTGACCACACAGTCACAGTCTGGAGATCGGGAAGACGTGGGTTCGATTCTCCCTTGGGAGCATTTCTGTGTGGAGTTTACCACAGTTACCATAGGTATGAATGTGAGTGTGAATGTTTTTTTGTCTATGTGCCCTGCGATTGGCTGGCGACCAGTCCAGGGTGTAACCTGCCTGTCGCCCGAAGTCAGCTGAGATAGGCTCCAGCATACCCCTACAACCCTAATGAGGAGAAGCGGCATAGAAAATGGATGGATGGGCTAAAGCTAATGACATTTAGTAATACACTAATATAATTCATTTAACAATACATTACGTTTATTGTAGGGCTGACAAAAGTAAAAAAAACGGACCCAAAGATGGATGCATGCTGTCGCAAAATCGCATTTTACTGGAACCACACTTTTCTGGTCCGGGAGGTGGGTCAAACCCACCACGCATTCATAGGGGGTCCCAGCAGGACCCAAAGATGGCAAAAACCCCCACTTTTCCGACGGGTCGATTTTCGTACGTTTTTTCAGGTCCGCGGCTGTTGCGAAATCAATTTTTTTTCAAGTTGCTGAAACCAAACTTTTCTGGTCCAGGAGGTGGGCCAAACCCACCACACATTCATCATGGCAAAAAAACACACTTTTCCGAGGTGTCAATTTTTCGGCCGTTTTTTCAGGTCCGTGGCTGTCGCAAGATCACATTTTTTCAAGTTGCTTAAAGCACACTTTTCTGGTCTAGGAGGTGGCCAAACCCAACACACATTCATCGGGCCCTAAGATGGCAAAAGACCCCACTTTTCCGACGAGACGATTTTTTAAAACTTTTAACACATTAATGGCGGTAATGAAAACACTTAATTAACTACGTTAAAACTGTTAACGTAAATCCAACCCTGCTCTGACTTTTACTCATGTTGTGTATTTTTGTCCAACACAGTGCCTAAGGGCAGAATCCCTTTCATACGTTGATATTTTGTTTCCTCTTTGCAGCACGAATAGGTTTGTTTTTTCATCTTTTGAATGTATGCTCAGCTTCTTATATTCAGACAACATTTTTTCAATGTATAGTGGGTGGAGATTTACAATAACAGGTTTCGACTGTCATCTTCCTCAGAAGGGTCAGCTTCTTATCAGTGGTGCTTATCAGCTGTACTGTAGTAGATATTTTATTTCCGTGTCCACAGCTGACATCTGATGACCTGGCAGCTCTTCCTCGCATTGAGACGATGGCCAATCAGATGCTTACCATCTCCACATCTACTGATGTAAGTCTCTCTGATTGGATCCTGGCATAGTCTGCGAGTGTGCACGAGCCTGACGTCGCCCTCTCTTCCCCTCAGGGTGACATTGTGTTGGGTGACAAGGGCGTCCGCGTGCTCAGCCACGACAACAGGGCGTTCAACGGTCTCATCCACCTGATTGACGGCCTGCTGTACCCACCCTCCATTCTCCCCATTTTGCCTCACCGCTGTGACATCACAGAGAGCAAGATCACTGTGGTGTGCACAGACACGCTAACGATGAAGATAATTAATAAAGATGCTTTGTGTGCACTGGTGTGACGTGTATGTGCTTTCAGGGTCCATGTGCTCACTGCAGTTACCTCTATGAGACATCCTGTCCAGAAGGCAGCACTGAATTGGTAAAATGTACTTTTATTATACTATAATAAATGTTTATTTTGGCCTAGTAAGCAGCGAAACTGTCACGTGTTCATTGTTGGTCTGTCTCTTCAGAACAGTCACCTGATAGGCTGTGATTATGTGACGTCTCCTCTGTGGCTGTTTCCGAGTAAAGGCTGTGCTAAGTACTGCAATGTCACCAAGCAGGTGAGACAAGCATGATTACCAAAGTACAAAAATGGTGCAAAAAAACTACATTTCTGTTTTGCAATATATACAGGAAGTAATGGTAACATCACTTTTGCATTGTCATTGTCATGCTAACGGAATAATGTTGGATGTTAATGTTAATGGTATTTATGCCATCATACTTGTACATATCCCTAAGAAACAGTATGTGGACACATTTGAGTTATAGTTGCCTTGTGAGCGTTGTCATATTATTATATAAATTGCCCCTACATTTGATTAGTAGACATTTAAAAAAAACAAAAACTGATCGATTACTAGTTTTGAAAACGGAAGTCATGGACAAATAGTAACAAGAATATGCTCAAGTATGTAGTACTATTTTTCAGTATATTTTAAATAACAAAAACTTTTGCTTGTAATATTTTGTTGCTATTTGCAGCCAAAGATACGTAGATGATGCACAATCGCACATAGCAAGAAAGATGAAGAAGTAAATATGTTTTATTACTGCAATAATGGTCAGAATAAAGAGTTTGGTCTGCACATATTTTCAAAATAGAGTTGCCATTCATCCACATAACATTTTTAAAGGCACACTTGTGGTGTGTGGAAATTGCCTGAGAAGAGCTTAGCGTTGCCATAAAAGAAATGTAATGACCACATATTCACCCATACATGTATTAATCATGTGTGTACATCAGACTCCAGAGTGCTGCAAAGGTTTCTTCGGGCCGGACTGTAAACCGTGCATTGGCGGCTTCCAGCATCCGTGTTACGACAGAGGAACGGTGAGGAGGAGCAACAACATTATCTGTCACTAGAGCCATCAACTTAACATATATACATGTATATTTTTTTCTTCCCCACATGCAGTGCTTCGATGGTATCCATGGCAATGGCACATGCAGCTGTCAACCAGGCTTTGAAGGCGTCGCCTGCCACATCTGCACCGACTCATCCAAACATGGAGACAACTGTGACGAAGGTGACACATGCTGTCTAAGGAAGGAAGCGCCAACTGAAAGGTCAACAAAGATCTTGACCTGGCACTGTCACCTGGTGTGTGTGTGTGCTCAGAGTGTCACTGTTTGCACGGTGTGTGCGACAACCGTCCCGGTAGCGGCGGTGCATGTCGGAGAGGATCCTGTTTGGAGGGGTACTCGGGAGAGAGGTGCGATAAAAAAGCCACACCTTGCAACTCTGATGGACTTTTGGAACACTGTCACATCCACGCCTACTGCACACACACAGGACTGCAAAGCACGTAAGACCTGAACACCCAACTACCGTGTTATTTGTAATAATTGTTTATATACATTAATCACAAGTTGAACTAGAGTCCTTAGTTGTCTGTGAATCTTAATTCTTAGACATTTTGGACAACTGTGTATGCTTCCAACTATGTGGCAATACTTTGGGGGAGGCCCTTTTCTGTTCCCAGCACACAAAGCAAGCGCCATAAAGGCATTCTTGGGAGGAGTTTGATCTGACAGAACTAGAACAGGTCCAACATCAGTGACATCCGAACTCACAAATGGACTAAAATGTCCACATAAACATTCTAAAATCTAAGAGAGAAATGTCATTCTGTGTCTGTACTTTGTACTCCATTCATTCCACAAGGCTCACCCTTGGGGCCCCTGATCTCATCATCATACAACACAAACTACCTACAGTATATCACATGTCCATGCATGTATACATTCCCTCATTACAGTTATCCTCTTGCTTGTTTCACCAGGTGTGTGTGTCGTGATGGCTATGAAGGGGACGGTCACTCGTGTACTGCCATCAACCGCTGTCTGAAGAGCAACAGAGGAGGTTGCGACGCCAATGTAAGATCTGGTAGATGTTAGACTGCAGAAGAAGAAAATTTCAACATTCCTGTTTTTCTCTCTAGGCCGAGTGTATATACGTGGGTCCCAGCAACGTGTCTTGTGTGTGTGTGGAGGGTTGGACAGGTGATGGCAGAGTGTGTGTGGAGATCAACAACTGCCAGCTAGAGAGTCGAGGAGGGTGCAGCCCCAACGCTGACTGCAATCATATTGGACCTGGCCAGGTCAGAGCCCAATATACTCAGAATGCTAATGATGTTTCCTGCTGCATCTTTGCATCTGCCGTCTTGTTGCACTAAGGGGCGCTAATGTGCTCCAGTTAATGACGACCTCATATGCTTCTGCCGTTGTTTTTAAAATAGTAGTGTATTTGCAGTAGTGTATTTCTTTTTAATGAAATATATTATTGGATATTACACAAATTTGCTTTGTCACCTCTAACACAAAGCTTATAGTACAATATACGGACCTATATTGGATGTACACATCAAAGTGGTCCCCTACATCCTTCAATTTTTCTGTATCATTATTTTTTGGGAGAATGTTATTTATTGGAGAATTACCTGCTTTCACTTTCAGACTTCATGTTAAAAATAATTTTATAATAATAAAAAATAAAGAGTATTTTGGAAGAAAAAAGTTGTTCTCTTTCCTCACACAAAATGTACGGAAGCCGGATTGTAGCCCAAATATCAAGGTACGGACTGTACTGTGGGTTACCTGTACCGTTGCACCCCTACTGCACACACATGATGAAAACAGACAGCTGAATGTGACTGTGTGTTTTTTTGTGTCTCCAGAGCGAGTGTGTCTGTAAAAAAGGCTACATGGGGAATGGCATTGTGTGTGACCTCGTTAACCCCTGCTACAACAACAACGGAGGCTGCCACGCCATTGTAAAAAACACAAACGCACACACACGACACATGGAGTTGGTGTTCTTGATTCATTCTGCACTTTGGCTGTGTTTCATCTTTTTGCTGTCACCAGTACAGTAACAGTGTAGTTCATCCTTAGCTGCTGAATGCTTCTGTGTCCGTCAGGCAAAGTGTGAGCAGAAAGAGGACGGAAACCACACATGCACGTGTCCTGATGGCTACGCTGGAGACGGAATCATCTGCTATGGAACGTTAATGGAGGTAAAACACTCTGGTTAATGTAACATATACCTGATGATAGTACATTTGTTATATTGCTTATTCTTACATGGACTAAGTGCTCACTTTGTAACTCTAAATGCGTAAAGTGAAGTACAATTTGCTGCATTTAGGTACGCTCGGAAATCCCAGAAAATACACTCAAAATGTGGATTCATCTTAAATGATGTGCTGTGTTCGAACGCATCCCCTCATTGCTCATAATAACACGGTTAAAGTGCGATTCAAATGTTCTGCTACTAGTAAAAGAAACTAGTGTTAGGTAAATCGATTTTTTAAAGACGTGTGGTATCTTTCATCTTGATTGAAATTTTCAGTTCATTTGGAGCTGTTAATACATACAAATATATATAATCCATGTATCTTTCTTTCAATACTGTAAAAATGGGCATATTTCAGACATCATTTGAAATATTGATTAATCATGATTAATTAATTTGAAATGATATTTTTTGAAAATGGCTTCCAGAGTGGGAAAATTTGAAAACACCGGCTTGTCGTTTTTGTGTAGACAAGCAACCCGCTTCATTTTGAAAATGATGACATCACCGACCTGTCACCATCACGTGACCAGAAGTGAGCGCTGCTAAAACGCTACATAATAGCTGAATATTTCGACGAGCATGACTCACCCCAGTCGACATTCTCCTGATATTTTGTTGTCTTGTTCTCCATAATGACTCGCAGAAGTAATTCCACTTCTCGTGAGTCTAGATGAGCCTTGGAAAGTGGAAGATGGAGGGACTTATGTGCATGCGTTCTTTCTTCTTCTATTGTTTGGTGTGTCACGTGGTTCCGTCTGCGTGTCTTCCTGTCTGGATGCAACTATTTAGTAATGTGTGGGTTTTTTTCAACCTAAAAAACTCTTTCGCTTTGCGGTGTGGACAGGGCCTCAGAGTTGGTTTGAGGTTAATGTGAAGTTGTAGCTCCTGTATTGTCAAACAATGAAGTGACTAAAATTATTCTGTTTGTGTTTGTGTTTAGGAGCTGGACATGAACCCAAAGCTTTCCAGCCTTTACTACATGATCCACGTATGTAAGAACTCTAACCACACATTTATTCCAGTACATCAATGACACCATCCTAACTTTTGACATGACATGTATTCTTCCAGAGGTACAGTCATTCCTCTGAGGACCTGAGTGGCAACCTCACAGTGCTGGTGCCGACCCGAGAAGCTTTAAGGAACATGAGCTCTGCTGAGAATTGGTTCTGGACCAGGAGACACCGCCTACCTCATTTCCTTCGGTGGGGTGACTGGCATGCTCACAGTCACCACAGTGCTCCAATTCTCTGACTACTTCCTGTTTCTCTTGCTGCTTTCAGGGCTCACATCCTGCAAGGAATCTACTCAATAGAAGACATGGGGGGATTGGTGGGCCAAAAGCTTGCCTCCTTGAACTCACCCACACAATGGGAGATCAGGAATAGTAGCAAGGTATTATTATATTTTCTCACATGTTGGGCCTGATCGACTAAAGGTTTGCATGTATAAAAACTAGAGCTGTCCAAAATAGCGTGTTAATGGCAGTAAAAAAAATAATTAATTACTTGAACATTTTTTGCGCAATTAGCACATGCGCATCATATGAAGCCACACCTCTCTGTTATGACGGCAGACGCAACCACAATTGCGTCTTCACAATTGTATCCTCACTAGTTCCTTGGTCATTGGAACCACACTTCCTCATTATCACTACCGCAAGGTGCATTCAGGGACACTCTGAGCATCACAACATCTATATGTGTGGTCTAAATAAACAGAAAGACAAACAAAAACAGCAAAAGGATATTCTTATCACTCACTAACGTAACTCCTACTCCGGAAGTACAATTTGCTGCATTTAGGTGCGCTTGGAAATCCCAGAAAATACATCTACACTCAAAATGTGTGTAATTATGTGGTGTCTTCAAACAGAACCCCTCATGGCTCATAAAAACATGGTTAAAGTGTTATTAAATGTTCTGCTACTACCGAAGAGCATTAGGCAAATAGATTTCCAGACATTTGTGGTATCTTTTAGCTTGATTTAAATTTCCAGTTCATTTGGAGCTGTAAATACATACAAATATATATTATTGTGTCCTGTAATTTAACTTTCCGTACATAAAATACAGTAAAAATTGGCATATTTCACACATAGTTGCACATGGTGATTAATCATGATTAATTCATTTTAAAACTGTGATTAACTTGATTAACATGTTTAATCATTTGAAAGCCCTAATAAAAATGTGCAAACTTGATAACGAGCACAAAGCTGATCTACTAATCCGGTGCACTGAGGGATTGAGTCTGTGAAATGAGCAAAATAGCACATGCAATCCACGGTGCGTGTTTGCCTTTATGAATATGTAGAATATATGGAGATTATTATAACCCGCAAAATACTGGAAGGAGGAGATGCAAATGTAATCATTTAGTACATGCAAACCTGAAACTGTTTGCGATCTGTGTTTTTGCATCCATATTTAGCACGTTTGAAAGGTAGATGCAAACCGGCACAGCGTTACACAAGACTGCGGTCATTATGGCGAAATGGAGGCATAATAGGTGCAATGATAGACGATAGTGTCAGAGAAGCTTCCATGCACTTGTCAACATATTTGGACTCTCGGAAATAAAAATAATGGAGATATATTGTCTCCCGCAATGCCATTTTTGAGGTACTGAAAGGGCTGATTTGGAGCCAGTTACAAAAAGGAGCCATGTCATATCTCCTATGGAAAAACAACAACACCAACACTGCATATTCTTGCGCAATAGTGTGGATTTTAATGCAAATTTCACCTGGCTATGCAGCGTCCAAGTAATATGTAAGTAGATAATGCTATATAGGTATATTTACTACAGTATATAGCCTAATAAATCGTAAATGTCATTGTCTAATAGGTTGCATATAACATTATTATTATTATTATATTACAGTGTGTTTATTTGCATCTTCCACCATTTCCATCCACCAAGTTCTCCAACTCCATGGCTTCAAATCAAATTTTTCATTTACGGCCACTCTGCTCTCCCAAACTCTCAGTGGAGACAGCCAATCAGAGACAGACGATCCTTAAATAGAGCAGTCCAGACCACTTTTGCACCCTTTAAAATTGCGCATGCAACCATAGCAGATCACCTGCAGCTGGATTGGTGATCATTTATTTATATCTTCATGTTGGTAATATTTGAGCAATCAACATCCTCGACCCTGTAGCATATTCAGTGTTGTGTTGTTCTAGGGACTTCTTATTGGAAACGCCTCCATCATCGCACACAACCTGCCTGCAATCAATGGCTATATCCATATCATCGACCGGGTAGGTGGACCTGATCACATGTGACCGTGTTCTTGTGGCAACAGCACATGATACCCGCTGTGCGGTGTCATAAACACAATGATAACCCCTTTGGTAGTAGCATTGAAATTGGACATTTTGTTGTTTTGTATTTATATTTTATAGCGGTATGGTCCAGTTTAGTTCACCACCGTACAGTTTGGAAGTGTGAATTCTAGCAATAGCTGTGTCAAAGTGACAATGTGACGTGAACGTGACATCATAAGGTGGCGACAAAGTGTAAGGTGCCAGCGAATTCAACAAAGATGAGGAAGGCCACAAGGCAAACAAAGGACAACAATTAAGGACATCTTTCTTGTTTTTGGTTATCTTCACATTCTGGAAGTGACCGTTCTCTGTCCACTAATCAACACACTGCACTGTGTGTAGCGGCACCTTTTTTGGTACCCCACCACTGTAGTTGGTCGCCCAACAGGAGGTTGCAAAAACATTACTGTAGTCATCGGAACCAAAGTGTACTGCTTGGTGTGGTTACCACTCATTGAGATGTCACCATTAGTGTAAAAATCTCATCCTAATATGGCATATATAAAGCTTTACGAGTTTTTCTCTTTTCAGTTTCTGCTACCTTCCCATTCTGACCTCCCACCCGAGCCACCTACCCTGATGGCCTTCTTGAACTCCTCCCCCGGCTTCAGTCTATTCCGACAGTACGCTCTGGTGAGAAAAGTATCACAACGCATGCCAGTCATAGGGCGGCCATGTTAATTTACTCAATACACACCTCTCTCACAGATGTACAACCTGTCAGAGAATGTCAACATGACAGATTTCACCCTGCTGCTGCCCACAGATGAGGCCATCCGCCAGCACCTCCGTGAAACTAACTCCTCCCACCTGGTAGGTCCCAACCTCCACACAGCCTGCTGTGATTCAGCAGTGCTATAGTTCTATGGCAATGGGCCTTTCACCCAAATTCTACAGTTGTGTGTCATTATATGACTGTCTTAGTCCATTCAGAACTGTATTCTGACTATTCTGACTCAAAATTAAAGTGGAAAAATTAGATCAAAGGCTGATTGATCTGTGAATTTCCACAAAACAACTCCTAATGTGTCCGTCTTTACATGTATGTCCAGGACTCTGATGTGTTCAAATACCACCTGATTCTCAATGAGCTGCTCTTCCCAGACCGACTGTTTGATGGCATGCTAAAGAGCACTCTGCTGGGCAGCGACTACCAGGTCCAGTTCCACCTGAACAATAACAACCAGGTAACTTCCCCACTAGATAGAACCTTTTTTAGGTAAGTGCTGTGTATGCAGTATAATTGTGTGTGACACACATGATATTGTTATGTGGTCTGATTATGTAATGATAGTGTTTACTCACCTGCTCCTTTTCGCCTCTTCAGACAGCAGTGAACGATGTCCCGCTGGACGGCACTTTCACAGAGACGCAGTATGGCATCATCATGGTTCTCCCTCAGGTCCTCAAAGTCCGCCGCAACAGATGCAGCCAAGAGATCACGCTGCAAGTCAACGTAGGGATACATGAACTAGACATAGACAGAACTAATTGGGATACCTTGTTAGTAGGAACCCAGACTTGAGTGGCGATCCAATGCACTCTTCCTAGTCAGATGTGGGAACTTTCCAACCTCACTGTTTTCCAAACAACAGCTTAAAGGGTTCGATCATATCAGTGTCGTGCCATAGCTATGCTGCTCACAGCCACTAGATTTGCATAGTATCTGCGCTAGGTTGTGATGTGTTTAACAGTGTAATAGTCCTCAATTAATATATTTTCTGTGTGAGTTTGGGTTTGTGATTTCTGAAGGATAACTTATTGCTATTGTTTATTTCTATTCTATTAATGTTTTTCTCCCTTTGTTGCACATCATTAGGGACGGTGTACAGCATGTAACGGTCCTCCTCGATGTCTCTACAGATACAAGCCAGTAAGTCAATGCGAATGTTCATTAATGTTGTGTCCTCTTCTGGCTCCTACCATCTTTCCAATGTGCACCACTTAAGATTAAAACCCAGTTTCCAGAGAACATGAAACCCAACTGTCGATACAAAACACGAATTGGCTCCAGGAGAAAGTCGGTGCCAGGCTGTATCGTCAAATGTCTTCAGGTCACCAAGGTAACTAGCTCACACTGTCACGTAACCATGTACCAACACTGACACAATAATCTGTACTGAAGCATCACTCCTGTTGCGCCGGTTACTACGGCCACGAGTGCTACAAATGTCCTGGAGAAGTAGGAAGCTGGTGTTCCAATCATGGGGAGTGCCAGGATGGTCTCCTTGGCAACGGGGAGTGCCGTTGCTACGAGGGCTTCCATGGCACTGCGTGTGAGGACTGCGAGCCTGGACGTTACGGAGTCAACTGCTCTTCCAGTGAGAAACATGCATGGGAGATGTAGTCACACACTGAACATTTGTTTTTTACAATTATTTTATTAGGTACAGAAAATTCTGCATTTACAAAGATAATAATGCTCACTTTTAATTGAAACTGTCAGAGCGGTATTTATTTAACAATTTATTATTATTATTATTATTACTACTACTACTACTACTACTACTACGAACAGTCCAGGGTGTACCCTTCCTTTCACCCAAAGTCAGCTGGCTCCACGATACCCCCGCAGCAACCCTAGTGAGGATAAGGGGCATAGAAAACGGATGGATGGATGGATGGAGGAAGGAACTTGAACATAAATGTTTTGAATTCTGAATTACACGTTCACAAATTGTTTTCAATTTTGAAAACCTCATGAAAAAAAGAATTAAACATATCCTGTTGTTTATGTGTTGGAGTGGAATTGGAGTCTTACAATACAGAATAGACAAAAGTGTAACTTAACCATGTTACTTAGTTAATGCGGGATCTGGTCAACTTCCTCGCTACAGCTAACGTTAACGTCAGATCGTTCGTCTATGAAAAAGTACACAGCTTTATGTTAGCTGGATATTTGAGTCTGCCACTGTATTCACAGTATAAAGTAAAATTGCTGCTTCAATGTTGGCATAAGATAGATAATTTATTGTTTTACTTACTTGAGTGGTTGGAAGAAGTCCGGCGTAGACAGTCAAAAACAGGGCACTCGGTACACCATGAATCCGGAGGTATTTAATCATGTTGGTGGTGCACCCTCCTTTGCATGATATGGTGGCGTTGCAAATGTTGCACTACCCCGACCGTTTATTTTTCTTGCAGAATTCCAGCCAAACTTTCGAGTGCAGTCACACATTGTCCATGGTTGAATTGGATGAACACAAACGCTTCCTGAAGCTTCCTCTTCGTTGGTGCTATGGGCACCTATTCATTTTGAATAGAACCTGCGCGATAGGGCGATTATCGCGTGTCACGTCCAGTCAAGCCACACGCGAAATTCGTGCGTGTGAAAGTTTGTGCTTGTATTGCGGCACGATCCCAGAAAGTTTAAAAATGTTCAACTTTTAATAGCTATCGTCCAGACGAGGACCAATCCGCAGGAGTTTCATTGATCGACCGATGAGCGGATAGGATGCTCATCAGTATGCTATACTTGCCGTGACAGATTTCCCGGAGCTAGTTGACATTTCCAAAAAAAAAAAAAATTAAAAAAAGACTATAGCGATATAAAATTAAAAAGCAGCGGCATTGGAACTCGTTGGCACCAGAGTAAACATATCTGTTAAGTTTACAATAATTTACACGGACATTTATGCAAGTTTATCTTCAATACTATCAAGATCCGGTACTCGCAAGAGTCCTCGCTTTTCCTCCTCTGAACTACTTTGTTATCTCGAAATTTCCTCCACATCTGACAGATAGGAGACCGTACAATTCACTCTGGATGTGAATGCATCGCTCACCTACGTATGTAGCTGGTGACAATCGCTTGTTGCCTCCCGTGTGCATGGTTTCGTAGGCTATGGC
This sequence comes from Dunckerocampus dactyliophorus, assembly GCF_027744805.1. Classification (NCBI taxonomy): domain Eukaryota; kingdom Metazoa; phylum Chordata; class Actinopteri; order Syngnathiformes; family Syngnathidae; genus Dunckerocampus; species Dunckerocampus dactyliophorus. Next base: position 14,021,028 of record NC_072826.1, on the reverse strand, counting down.
GGTGAATTTCGCCAATCGCGGTCGTTTGTCGCCTCCTGTGTGTGGCGCCCATTAGGCGGCCGTTTTTTCTGGTCGGCGGACGATTCCAGGTGAAATGGAATGTTAGTCCCGGTTCCCATCGATGCTCAATCTCCAACCCTGTTCATAAAGCTACAACTGAGTGCTGTCCTTTGTGTAAAAACAACTAGTCTGTGAGGTAATTAAAGATTATTGTTAAGAAAAGAATCTCAGGTCATAACAAGGGATTTTGCATGTGCGTATTGCAGAGTGTGTGTGCGACCACGGGAGGTGTAACGACGGTTTGGCGGGAAGTGGCAAGTGCGAGTGTCACAAAGGCTGGAAGGGAGCCTCATGCTCCGTAGGTAAGCCCACACACACATTCTCACACAAACTCAACATGTTCTGAAACCTGACATCACCTGTGTGCGTGTGCGTGTGTCAGAGATCAAGGACGACGCCTGTGGAGGAGTGTGTGACGAGAACGCCAAGTAGGTTCTATTGATGTATCAGCAGTCTGTTATTCTTGAACCCTCCTTGTTTGGTGGGACACAAATTCTTACACATACAAATATATAAATTAAAATATGCTGGGCTAATAACATTGATGAAAGAAGGAACTATTACTATGGTAATTCTTGAAAGTAACAAAGTCACTGTAGGACTGATTTTTTTATTATGTTGCATGTTGTGGTGTGTTCCAGCTGCATCACGGGGCCGCAGGGGACCGCCGCAGCCTGTGTGTGTGTCGCGGGATACGAAGGCAATGGCACCTTCTGCAAAGGTAACGGTCAAGCCCTAAGACACACTGTTCTTCTTTTTCTACTGCTGCTCCACGCCGCATGACACATGCTCACTGTGTGCCTCTCTCAGAGGTGGATGTGTGCAGCAGGTCTAACGGGGGTTGCTCGCGGTTTGCCACCTGTTCTAAAGTCTCAACGGGGGAGCGCACCTGCACCTGCAAAGATGGCTATACGGGCGACGGGGTGGTCTGTCTGGGTAAATGCTTTGCACCTTTTTGTCTGATTGACATGTACACACACAGCACACGTCTCACCGGTTTGTGTGTGTTGTCAGAGGTCGATGGCTGTCTGGTCAACAATGGAGGCTGCCACAAGTCGGCGGAGTGCATCAGGACAGGCCCCAACACTGTGAGAACACACTCTGCCCCAACTTTTCTAATGAGCTGTACTTTACTGGACACATCTCTCATCAATGAATTCATCAATGAGGGTTGGACAGAGTTTAGCAGATTTGGAAGATTCTAAATTGTCCTCAGTGTTCAAATACTTCTTTGTCAGAGATCTCTTTTTAACATTTAAAATCATTAACCTTATTCATTAACTGTCACAGGGTTCTGACAGTTTTCTTTGTGGTAGGAAATGTATTGCACATCCACAGAAATGGCACAATCACACCAATCACAAGTATTGTTTTTAGAATGTTCCAGGCCAAGGTTTGAAGAAATTTTCCTTGATATTCAATATTTATTGAATATTGCTTTTCTAAATGGTCTTCCATGTTGACAAAAACACCTACCGATGTTATGTTGAGTGAAGTCTCTAAGTGGTATTCAGTGCTTACCAAAACAAACAAAAACAAAGGGTTTCTTCTTGCTGATCTCCAGGTGGCCTGCAGGTGTCAGGTGGGCTTCCAAGGATCCGGCAGGTTCTGTTATCCAGTCAATCCTTGCAAGACCGTACGTCTGCTATTTATTGACCTCACAGTTTAATTTGCTTATGTGTGAATGAATATTCAAACACAGTTACATGTGTTTAATCAAGTAAGGAAATTGTCAAATTGATAATAGTGATAAATGTTGACACTTTTGAGTCACGCAGCCAGAAACATCATCTAAATTCAAAGCTGAATTCCTGTCATTTACCATCAATAAAATGCATTTGCAGAACAATGGCGGGTGCAGCAAATATGCTCGCTGTGAGTACTTGGGTTTGGGTCAGAGGAACTGCTCCTGCCACAGAGGGCATGTGGGAGATGGCTTTGATTGCCGGGGAAACACCAACTCAGTGAGTCGCATGACCTCCGACTTCACACAACCACCCCCCATCCTGCCGCCATCACAATATTTTTGTCCGACAGGAGGTGTACCGAAATCCAGAAAATGCTGTTTTCCGTCAAATGCTCTCAGTGAGTTATCCGTAACTTCTACCTTCAAAGAGCACATGATAGTTTGACTTTTTGTTGTTTTCTTTCTGTTTTTTTCAGAAATCAGACACTCGAAGTCTTTATGGCAGCGGGCCATTCACCCTCTTTGTCCCTGTCGTCAACAACAACACATATTCCACCGTGTGTATAGAAACTCTTTTTATCTGCTTCTTGAAACATACTTGAAAATTAGGAGGGAATTTTTATAGATGATTTCATGGCACTTAATATCTGAATCATAATGTTGCTACTATGCCTTTTGTTGTGCCTCATTTAAATGACTGACACTGTTCATGTGCGTGCGTGTGTCACCATGTAGATTGACGAATGGCAGCAATCCGGTCGTCTAAATGATGTGATTCGTTACCACGTTGTTTCATGTGAGACTCTGACTTTCAATGACCTCCAAACCACGGAGCGCGCCATCTCCACATCGGGATACGTTCTGCACTTCAGCCTGCAACGGGTCAGAAATATACACGCACATACAAATCACACAAAGATGGTGCTGACATGTTTACATGACACTGTAGAAAATGTTATTACTGCGTATTAATTTGTAAATGGGTGTGACTGAAATGGTTATAAATATAAAAAAGATGGGTTAGTTGTGCATGTGTTAAGATGGGCTTCTTGCACAGGTTCCAATCTCCGCTGTGGGATTTAATAAAGAATTGGTGAGACTTGGACTTCGTTTTTGTGATGCCACCACAGAATAGTAGTCCCAGTGATGGCAAAGAGGAATGGTATGATGATAGCCATAGAACCAGTGTAACATATTGTGACAAAGAGAGAGATGTCAATGGAGGGAGTGCTATGATGGTAATGATATGCTGTTAGAGAAAGTATTTGCTGCTGAGGTCACGGGTATGCCCACATGTGCCATCTCCATGTTGTCAGTGCACTGGATCAAAATGAGCTGAACTTGTGTGTGTACCTGTAGGGCTCGGTGTTGATAAACAACAGTTCCAGGATCGTAACAAGTGACTACACTACATCAAACGGAGTGATCCACTACATAGACACTCTGCTGACGCCATACAGGCTGCAGGACAAAGGTCACCTGGAGCAGGTGGGCTGCATTTTTCTGACATGCTAATCATTCAATCACACATGGACTACATGTGACGCGTCTCTCTCTTTTTGTGTAGATGAACTTGACTGCAGCAGCTCACTTTTATGGCTACAGCGCCTTCTACAAGCTAATGGAGGTCAATCACACTTTTTTTTTTACAACACCCAGCCATCTATCATGCATCCATCATCTGTCTATCATGCATTCATGTAACATCCATCCATCCGTACATCATGTATCCATTCATTCATCCAATCTATGTCATGCATTCATCTATCCATTCATCATATGTCAACTATGCATCCATTCATACATCCATCTTGCATACATACATCCTTTATTCAACATCCATACATTATGCATGCAAACATCTATGCCTCTATCGTTCCCCCTTTCAAATATTATGAATTCCTTCTGTAGATTATCCGCTCATTCATCGAAGCACCCATCCATCCATCCATACCCCCTCCTCTTAGCCATCTATTTGGCCATGCATACAGTTTTACAGTTGAAGTTATCCATGACGGCCATTGATGTCTTACTGCCAACACTGTGGCTGTGTGATCCATGTGCAGAGTGCTGGATTGCTCCCGATTCTCCAGTTGTCCATCCACCAGCCCTTCACCATGTTCTGGCCCACAGACCAGGCCCTCAAATCCCTGCCGCCTGAAAGGCAGCGCTGGCTCTCCAGTCCTGACAACCAAGAGCAGTTAGCTGCCACTGTCAAAGCCCACATTATACGCAACTCCAAGGTGGGAAGCATTCATTCATATTAACATTCATTGGATATAACTTATTTAATGTAAGCCTTTCTTCAACAGTGCATTTGTAACTATGAACAGTCTATGAGCTCCTAATCTGATAAAACACGTCATACTTTCAACAGCGACCTCTGTTGATCACTGATGGAGTTGTAGTGTATCCAAAATGTCCACTAGGACGCCATAACACTCACATCCCGTCACACTTTATCCTGTGTGTGTGTGTCTCTGTGTGTAGGTTCTGGATGTCAGTCAGCCGGGTATAAACACTTGGTTCCGCACCATGCACGGATCAAAAATCAAGTACACCTGTGACAAGACTGTGGTGGTTAGAACACTCACTCACTCTCTCACACACACACTTCAGTAGTCTGTGTTGCTATAGCAACTACTGTTGTCTGTCCTTGCCACCGTGATGGTATTTTGAACAGTAAAATCCTGAAGCCTTATCGTTCTGCTTTTCATTTAGTTTGATTGACAAAACCCTTTTTGGAAGCTGTTCTGGTGTGTGTGTTGATTCAGGGGGACATATTGATCAATGAAAATGCCGCCAGATTAGTGGAGCGCTACTTGACCTTCAAAGAAGGCGTGGCCTATGGCATCGACCAGTTACTGGAGCCGCCTGGCTTGGGAGCGTACTGCAACACTCTGGAGAACAGAACCACTTTCGTCAGTAGCACCAATACAATCGTTTCTATTCTATGTGTGCACGCGCAATTGAAATAGATTTACATGAAATACATTGTTCCTTTGTCAGTACTCACTGACTCTTTTGTATCTCCACATGTCTCAGGGACGCTGTGGTCGCTGTCTCGTCCCTCCACCTTGCCCCATCAGACACGAGTACACAGTAAGACTCTCCACTCGGCTACTAACTGACAACCTAAAACGCTGAGAAAGAGAACACAGTTGGCGCTGTTTCACAGGGACAGGTAGACAGTTGTGTGAGACCTCGCACCAGGTATTCGCTGGGTTACTTGCGCTGGTCAGGTGACCTGGACACAATGGGAAGAATTGGCTGTAAGAGAATATGTAAGTTTCCCACTTGGGTCCAGAAGTGCTGCAAAAACCACTACGGCCCAGACTGTCAAGGTAAGAAGCCAAGGTACACAGATTAGGCAAGTTGTATTTTTAAGGATGAGTGCTAATATTGAAACAACTACAATGCTCTGGGTCAATCCAAAATGTTATTAAAACTCAGAGCTGAATATAATATTCATGCATGCACAATTATTGGACAAGTATTAGTGTGCACAATTATTCTGAGACTACATGAAAAACATTATGCCATCCCACATTTTCATCTACACACTTTGATATAGGGTGTTGCTCTTCTTAGTCCACACAATCCATCATTACTTAAACAGATCTTACAACTCAATAAGCATTCAACTTTATACAGATTAGAATTGGAAAATATGTAGCACAATCATCACATACTATAAATACTCACTTTTTATTATGGCCACTCTCAGTTTGTCCAGGTGGCGTGGAGTCACCTTGTGGCAGCCATGGGGCTTGCGAAGATGGCCTGAGCGGTTCAGGAAGATGTAACTGCCTCTCAGGTTTCAAAGGAACGGCGTGTGAAATTTGTATGGCAGGACGTTACGGCCCCAACTGCACAGGTTGGTGTTCATCCCAAAATTAAAGAGCAAACATGAATGAATCGTTTGTACTGTAAGAGCGACTATACGCAAGTCCATCTTGCTTGATACCACTTTTTCATGTCTGATACCTACATCGAAACTGTGTATATATGCCAATACCAGTACCAATCCTTTTTTGCTCCTTTCTTGTTATAGTAATAGATTTGTATGCATGTAGTTTGCTTAATATAGAAACAAATATAACGCATATTCTGCTCCCCTGAAGGAAGAAATTAAATAGCCCATGACATGAGTTTTGCCCTGAGTTCCTCAAGGCTCAGGATGTTGAGGGACTGTCTTGGCTGACACGTCTCTTCAACATTGTGTGGAAGTCAGCAACAGTACCCCTGGATTGGCAGACTGGGGTGGTGGTCCCTGTTTTCAAGGAGGGTGACTGCAGGGTGTGTTCCAACTATAGGTGCATCACACTCCTCAGCCTCCCTGGGAAAGTCTATTCCAGGGAGCTGGAGAGAAGGGTACAACCGTTAGTCGAACCTGGGCTACAGGAGGTGCAATGTGGTTTTCGTCCTGGTCATGGAAGACTGGACCAGCTCTACACCCTTGCAAGGGTACTGGAAGGTACATGGGGCTTTGCCCAACCTGGTCTACATATGCTTTGGAAAAGGCATTTGACTGTGTCCCTCACGGTGTCCTGTGGGGGGTGCTCCAGCAGTATGGGATGAGTGGCACACTACTATGTGTCATTCGGTCCTGGTACAACCAGAGCAGGAGCCTGGTTCGTATTGCAAGCAGTAAGTCGAGCTTGTTTCCGGTGAATGTTGGCCTCCGCCAAGGCTGCCCTTTGTCGGTTCTGTTCATAATTTTCATGGACAGAATTTCTAGGCGTGGCCAAGACGTTGAGGGAGTCCAGTTTGGTGGCCTTAGGATTTCGTCTCTGCTATTTGCAGACGATTTGGTCCTGATGGTGTCATCAGGCTGTGACCATCAGCGTTTACTGGGGCAGTTTACAGCTGAGTGTGAGCTTCTGGGATGATACTCAGCACTTCCAAATCCAAGGCCATGGTTCTCAGTTGGAAAAGGGTGGAGTGAGGTCTTGCCCCAGGTGGAGGAGTTCAAGTATCTTGGGGTCTTGTTCACGAGTGATGGAAGCTTGGCGTGTGAGGTCAACAGGCGCATCGGCACAGCGTCTGCAGTAATGCGGTCGCTGTACCGGACTGTCGTGGTGAAGAGAGAGCTGAGCCGGAAGGCAAAGCTCTCAATTTACCGGTCGATCTACTGTATGTTCCCACCCTCACCTATGGTCATGAGGTGTGGGTCATGACCAAAAGAACGAGATCGCGGATACAAGCGACTGAAATTAGTTTCCTCCATAGGGCAGCTGGACTCACCCTAAGAGATAGGGTGAGGAGCTCGGTCATCTGGGAGGAGCTCAGATTAGAGCCGTTGCTCATTCACATCGAGAGGAGCCAGTTGAGGTGGCTCGGGCATCTAGTCCAAATGCCTCCCAGATGCCTCCCTGGTGAGGTGTTCTGGGCATACACAGCCGGGAGAAGGCTTCATTGCAGACCTAGAACTCGCTGGAGGCATTATGTCTCACAGCTAGACCTGGGAACGCCTTGGGGTCCTCCCAGTGGAACTGGAAGAGGTGGCTGGGGACTGGGAAATCTGGACTTTTCCTACTTCCTTCCCCCACGACCCAGACAAGCAGAAGAAAACGGATAGGTCTGGAACCAATTAAGCTATAAACAAGAGACGACTGTATTTTCATTTTAGTTCATATTCGTATTGCGAGTTTTATCGAGTATTGCGTCAAACTATCCCTGCTTGTAATATAAAATTTTTTCTCAAGGGGGCAGAAAAAGACATTTTTGTTCCTTCAATAATATGCTGCTTCCTGTGAATGGGGAATGTTAATAGTGAATGTTGGGGTGTTGTCTATAGAAAATGCACATATTGCTTTTTTTTATCTACAACAAAATCAAACGATCTCACAACCTCTTGAAGGTGTAATTTCAGTTTATACACAGAATTGTTACAACAGGCTGAGATTGTCATTCCATTTCTTTGAGGCTATTGCGTATAAATTGCCCACCCAATCACAATGCAGCCTACATGTTTGCCCCTATGAGTGCTACAGCAGGCTGTCACCATGGCAATGCTGCACACTCACTATCACACAGCTAGTTGTGCTTGTGCGGATGTCACGTCGTCACCGCCTCCATTTGCTAAATGCTCGCTAATCAGCACCTTGTCCATATAATAGAACTGTATTTCTGCAGAAATAGTGAATGGAAAAAACGTTTGCCAGCTCTACATAAATACAGTATATAAGATATTACTTGTGTATACGCAGTACTTTAGAAATAACTGCTCTCAACAGCAAAACGCTCTTCACATTTAGTGCATGTGTGTAGCCCGCCTCTTGCCGGTCAACTGGATAAGGCTCCAGTTTTACTTTGATCCTGAACAGGATACACAGTACAGAAAATGAAGGAATTAATGAGCGGTTAACTTTATGTGTGTTTGTCTGTCTGTCAGCCTGTAACTGCGGGAAGCAGGGATCATGTGACGAGGGCATGGAAGGATCTGGCCAGTGTGTGTGTAAGCCAGGCTGGAAGGGCGACCGCTGTCAGATTGACATAGGTGAGTGCAATTACGATGCAATTACAAAAGTAAGGGGATTAACTGCCACTGTACAATGGGTACGTTGTATAGTGGAAGTCTCAAAAATGGTACAATTTGGAGTTCAGTCTAAATGTTCTGGACGGATATTCCTCAAAAGAGCAAGTCTGGTCGGTCTTCAGGTCTGGCAAAGAGGACAATTGTGATGATAATCATAGAACAGAGGCTAATGAGTCCAGTATGTGCATGTGTCCAGGCTCCATCCCAGAGGAGTGTCGGCAGTGCCACCCTCAGGCCGACTGCTTGCCGGGTGTGGGATGTCTTTGTAAATCTGGTTTTCAGGGAAATGGTACCTTCTGCAGTCCTGAACCACGTGAGTGTTCTGCTGCTACAAACAACTGAATTTTTTTTACGTGTTTGTTAGCTAATCCGGATTTTTTGTTTTGAGGGCATCCGAACTAGAGAAGTTAATCAGAATGTGAAAGACGGGGGTCCAAATATTCTGAGAGAGTGAAGCTAGAATTTGTACAGTTTCTGTTACATTACAGTAACATTACTGTAGAATACTACACATAGTCACAACATCTTTGAATGCTTCTTCTGAATGCCTTATATATCTATTTTAGTTTATTCTGCCATCTTTATGCTTGAAAATGCTTAATTTAGGCAAAAATACATCAAATTTACTTAAATATAGTAACAGTAATAATGGATTAGATTTTATAGTGCTTTTCAAGACACCCAAAGCGCTTATGCATTTTGTTTTTACTAATAATAGGCAGTATTCAACCACGAAACAGCATGGTTTATTAATATATTTGTGAAAAAACGTGAGTGAAGTTGCAAAATTCAAAGCACAAAGTAGTGTGGGATTACTGTATATGTTTTCTGTGTGGTTTTATACATTGTTGTTGGAGGATGAATTGGACATATTGGAGAAAGCGTCATTTATGTTTGCTCCAGTGCCCTCACTGGAGAAGTGGCTAGTAAGCAATAAGCAGCAGGCTACGCTACAGCGCCTCATGAGAAGATAGCTCATTTTACCTGGGTGCTCCTGTTAACAAGATGTGATGACAGATTTATTAAAAACATCGCAGCTCCAGATCTCTGCTCCGAGTATAACGGCGGCTGTCACCAGGAAGCAGACTGCAACCAGACAGGCCTGCAGGTAAACTGCACCTGTCGCAGCGGTTACCAAGGCGATGGGTTCTCCTGTGAGGCCATTAACAGGTGACCTCACATTCATGTTTCATTTGTGTTGGTTTTGTGACATCAGATATAACAACCTGAGATGTATCTGTCTCTCTTCCAGATGTGTGGAGGAGACAAATGGTGGCTGCAGTGACTTTGCGTCCTGCAAGTTCACAGGTCCGGTGAGTAAATACCTTGCCGGGTAGTTTATTTTTAATTCCTATTTCAACCATTTATTTAACATCCAGTATCCACACCCTGGCCTCCTGCTTTCAAAGTGATGGTTCTAACGGTGTCCCTGCAGAACGAGCGTGAGTGTGAGTGCTTGCCGGGTTACGTGGGTAACGGAATACAGTGTCTGGAGAAAGTGGTGCCACCTGTTGATCGCTGCCTGGAAGACAATGGAGGTTGTGATGGCGTGGCCTCCTGCAAAGACTTGCATTATCATGGTAACGCCTTCACTAGGCTCATACCATTGTGATAAACATTTTATGGAAACAGAGCTTTTATCCTTCAGATATTTCCACAAGAATTATTAGTTACCCAAGTAAAAAAAAAAAACATCCTGTATTATCTGCTAATCAAGGCTACTCTACTCTGTTACCATGGTAACAACTTCTGTCAGCCACAGTGTGCGTACTGTATATGCATGCCCTTCACCACCTTAACCTAACCACATCTGTTTCCATAGAAACATATCCACAAGAATACTGTATTCAGGAAACTGAGCAACGCGTATGTTGCCATGGTAACACATCTACCCTGACTGCCATTACCACTGATACTGTCATGACTGTAATTGCCATGGCAACAAATCTGTAATGGGCCAGTTGTTTAATCATGATATACCAGAGTAACAGCTACTCGACGGATTGAGATCTTTTAATGGTGGTACTCAGAAAAATCATTCTGTTGCTATGGTAACTGATGACTCTGCAGCAGATAGTGGTCATGTGATACGTGATGCTTAGAGCAGCCCATTAATACTCATGCTGCTTTTCCACTGAAACACCAGCTTGGTTCAGCTCTACCCAATACGGTTTGGCGAGGTGCCTTTTACACTTTAAAATAGTACAACTTTACAGTCATAATGAGACACACTGGAGATGCAATGGAGGAGAACTAGAGTCTCTGTATTTGCGTAAAGACCACTGTAAGGAGACTGCGGGCAGGGAGAAAACAAGTGCTGCAGCAAAGTGCAGACTGGAGTACAGTGGAACCTGCTTACCAGTCTTACGTATGTGGGCCAACTTATCAAGTCTTGGTCCACCTTGTTGTTCTTATTCCGAAAAAAGTGCCCACTTAAGTCGACATGGGCATACATGTTTGGTTGCTTTTGTCCACATCAAATTTTGACACCGGGTCCGTGTGTAGTATTGTCAACGTCCTCATTATTGCTAAACAGCAACATAACTACTGTCTAGTTACACAGCATTAAACGGCAGTATTAACCTGGATTCTGAGTATATCATATCATGAAAACAGAAGAAAACGATCCCAGCAAACTGTCGTAAAGTACAAAATCCTTTATTGTCACCCTTTCTCCTTATGCCTCTGGCCAACGTCACAAGTAAATGTGCAAGTAGTGGTTAGTTTTGGCATCGACATAAAAGGGTTCCACTGTGTAAAGCTGCAGAGCTAGGGTACAGCAAAAGGGTAAGCAAATGTTAGCATGTGTGTTTATCAAAGTCATTTTGAGTCACGTATCCTCAAATGTTGCGGCAATGATGAATCTGGACGATCAATGAGCGACCCGATGTAAAATTGTCATTAGCAGGTAGAGCTGTTACAACCCAAGCAGATACTATGCAGTGGAAAAGGGGCAACAGGTCATCATAGGTTACATTGTTAATTGTAATGTGTTTCGCTGACGTGATCCAGCCAACACAGCCGGAGTGTTCCATCTGCGCTCTCCAGACGGGAAGTACAAGATGAACTTCAGTCAGGCGGATGCTGCTTGCCAGGCCGAAGGCGCCATGCTGGCCAGCCTCAAACAGCTGGGTGATGCACAGCAGGTACCGGTCCACAGCGTGGTTTCCATGGAGACACAGAGACGCTTCAATACACCCGACACAACTTCCATTACAGCTGTAGCAGCTGTTTCTACAATAGAATACAATGATTTTATTGTCAATATTGTGGTTGCCTTAGCTATATGATAGGGTAAAAATGTTAGAAACATCTCTCAGTATGGTGCAGTAAAAATAGTACAAGTAGAATAATAATGCCTACAGTAAATACCTCCCTGACAGCATCAGTTCAATGTCACCAGATTGTGCCGGTGTACCTAATGAAGTGGCTGGTCATTTAGATAGGAGTTGTTAATGTATGGCTGCTGTTTTTCCAGCTGGGAATGCATCTGTGCGTGGCGGGCTGGATGGAAGGGGGAAAGGTGGGATACCCAACACGCTTCCCCACCGTGAAGTGTGGTGACAACCATGTGGGTGTGGTCCTCTACAAAGAACCTGTCGACCAGCAAAGCCTGTATGATGCCTACTGCTACAGAGTCAGAGGTAGCGAGCCATTAAAATATGCTCCTTGTTCAGTCAGTGGAGTGTTTCAATAATGTCCGTGTGTGCAGATGTGACCTGCACGTGTCCTGCTGGCTATGTGGGAGATGGCAGCTTCTGTAATGGTGTCCTGACTGACGTCCTGGCAGCGCATAGCAACTTCTCTATCTTCTACAAGGTGAATCTTGTTCAACAGTAAATGTTAGAATCATGTTGAGAGGACATTCAATTCATGACTTTGTTTTTTTTGCAGTTCTTGTTGGACTACAGCGACTTGTCCGGAGAAGGCAAACGGCTTGTTGAGTTTTTAGCTCACAGGAAGTCGGATGTAACGTTATTTGTTCCACATGACGCTGGCTTCAGCCCCAGCCAGGTAACCTATACTTTTTGTTTTGGCTCACTTAATAGTGCTCAAAAAATGCTTTTTCGATCAAAGTGGGCCAATAAAAATAAAAGATTCTGGCCACAAATGGCTCCTGGACTGGAGTGAGGATACCCCTTGCTTAGGACCACTGTGTGTGTGTGTGTGTGTGTGTTCTTAAGCCATTTATTTAATCGCAATTGGACTGTTCTAGTTGTCTTAGATGTTTTCCCCTAATCCGAGCAGGCTTCATGCGTATGACAAGATAGGACAGCTGTAGTTGAAGGGGATGGTTCAGAATTTAAAGTATTTATTCTCCCAGCACTCCACAACCAAGAATGGTTGGTGTCGCAGCCCTGTTCAGAGATGGTTTGTCAACCTAGACACAGATGGTCTCACTCACTCCTCGACATGACACATCCACTTTTGGCTCCAGTTGCGTCCATGACCATGATTACAACTGAATGGAATACTAATGAGGTGATTCCATCCAAACGACTGCCGCCGGCACCATTGTATCTTAACAACTGTCGTTTTGCACCACAAAGTAAAACGTTTTTTGTTTGGCCGTTTCTCTACCTTAGAGGATAATCACGTTGGATCCAGCACCGTCCCCTCAGACTAGAGCTGTACTATCTCGTCATGAACATGACCTGATAAAGCCTGCTTGGATGAGAGGTGAAATGCTTTTAAGGCCACCTGGAAGAACGTTTTCCTGAAGGGAGTGTCACCTGTAAATTTACATTTAAACGTTACAATGACTCAAGTTGTTACCTACATTGTGCGTGTGTGTAGGTGCTCTCAGGTCGAGATGTGGAGTATCACATTTCGACCAATAACATCCGACGACCATTTAAGGATCTGAGACATCAGGAAGTCATCCCATCCAGGCTCGGCTTCAACCTATCTGTCACCCACGGCAACAATGAGGTCAAACGCACACAAACCCACGCCGTCAACACACTGCAATGAATTTTCAACTTTCCTTGAATGTGCTTTTCAACCCTCCTCCACTCCCACAGAGTCTTAAACTGGTCAACCAGCGTCTCTTGCTGGTGTGGGACATTCCCGCCGTCAACGGCATCATCCATGTCATTGAGTCGCCACTCACAGCACCACCCCCTCTGGTGAGATTTAAAACTGTCCACTATTTTGGTCCTTACGGTGTTTGATGCAAAGCATAGGTCACAACCGTTTTTTTTCATGGAGAACATGTGGTGACCATGAAGGAGTAAGATCTCTACACGCATGGAGGACGTACCAAATATCTGAACGTGCGTGTGTGCGTGTGTGTGTGTGCGCGACACATGTAGGAGTCCATAAGTGCGACGTATGAAAAAATTGACGTTTTGCCCAAACCAGACAGCAGTAAAAAGTACGAAAGACACACGTACAAAGTGCGTAAGTTGGTCTTGCAACCTGAAAAAATGTAAGCGCTCCTAGAATCTGTTTGTCAGTACAAGTATGCGGCCAGTCTGCGATCTCGAAAAATCAGCACGTGACACATGCGCCCTCTGTACGTTTCTTGTGTTTTTTTTTAACATAGATCGCTCGTAGGAGCCCGTCCCTCATTAACTGGAGGCTTTTGATGTTGCTAGGCAACCTCTAGAGTTCTAAAGTAAAATCATGATACCGCGACATCTTCAGACAAAAATGGTCAACAGACACCTTTCATTCATTTTTAAGTGATATTGTTTCTGTCCTCCTCTGGTTGCCATGGTTACCAAGTGTATTAAAGTGATGTAATCATTCATCTTCAGGTTTCCCACCATGCTTCTCGTGGCCACGTCCACTCGAGCGGCACCGTGTCGGCCATCTTGGTGTCGTTGCTGCTGGCTGGTGTGATGGCAGCGCTCGGCTATTACGTCTTCAAGCATAAGACAGACGCCTTCCGCTTCCAATACTTCAAAGTGAGGCACACACACCGGACATAGTGTGGCTGTCATTGTTAGTTATGATCAGTGGGGGGGCGCGCTAACTGCTAACATTTCCTGTGTGACAGAATGATGACGAGGACAATCCAGCTGGTGGTTCAACCAAACCCGCCCTTGTCTCCATCCCAAATCCGTTGTACAGCGGCTCTAGAGCCTTTGCCGAACCCTTTGGGGTGAGTTGACCAATCACAGCCTGGCTAGTTTTTACTTAGGCTGACCACACCTTCTCGCTCCTCGCATCAAGCATGGATTTTACGATCTATTCTTCTACTCTGTATAGCGTTCCTGTCATGTACAGCAGTGGTCCCCAACATTTTTTGACCCACAGACCGGCTTGTTTTCCCAAAAATCTCCCAGGGCGTGGTTGTTCGTACATTATAGCGATCTAATTCATCTTATTTATTATGTATTGTGTAAAACTAAGACATGAATAACATCAAATGGCTGCAAAGAATTTCTGCCCATTTTCTGGAAACATTATGGAAACTTTCCATGAGTTTTCCAGACACTTTCCATTAGATTTAAAGGAAGCAGTTTGTAACTGACTCAAGATTACCCTACATTTTTTTCAACCAAAAAATATAAGAAGACCAGCAGCTAGTGTATGTTACCAACAGTGGTTTAAAAGAAAAGACTGAACAAATGTTCATTTTCGCAACTTTTTTTTTCCAAATGAAACTGCTTAAAAATGGTCAGGCTGTCAGTTGTTACGAGCTAACTTTAGTAGCTAAACTGTGCCAAATAGCTATCATTATCTGACAATAAACATAACTGATGTGTGTGTGTGTGTGTGTGTGTGTGTGTGTGTGTGTGTGTGTGTGTGTTACATGGGGCATGGCTTAAGCGCTCGGAGCAGGAAGAGAGCAGGACATAATACTTGAAGCACCGTCGAAAGTTAGCGCCCTCAACGCAGTTGCATAAGAGTCCTTTTAATGAGAGTAAATAAACACATTTCAGTGCACACAGTCAATGGCAGCAGGAAGCAGTTATGTTCATTTTTATTCAATACAAAATAGTAAAGAGTTTTCACTGCATGGTTTAAAATTAGCATAATAAATGAAATACAGTTTGCGTCATTAAATAGTTCCACAAGGTCTGACTCTAACAGTAATGGACACTATCTGCATCAATTTTTCCCATAATAAATCCTGTACCTTCAATTAATTTGTTCCAGAAAGCCAAAAATGTTCACACAAAACACGTTTTTATAGTTTTACATGCAAAAAACAATAAAAAATGTACATAAATTAGGGCTGTCAAAGTTATGGAGGAAGTTTCCTTTAATGGCACTATTTTCCTTTGATGTGCGATTAACGTGCGCATGTCCTGTTTGACCCTCGGCCCACACTGTAGGAAACGCAGCGGTGACTGTGGCGCTACAAGCAGGAGCAAATATTGAGCAAAAATGAACAAAGAAAAGGGTATTTTAATTGGTAAATTTAGCTTCAAAGACCTTGCAGATGGCTCTCACAACAAGACCAAAGTTATTCGTATCTGCTGTGATTTGAGTTGTCACTCACTACGTCGCCTGCCAGACAGCAGCGAGAAGTTACTGGAGCACTGCCGGTCATTTTTTTTATTCTCATTTATGCAGTGGTATCTTGGCATACGAGTGTCCCAACCAACGAGCGTTTTTTTTTTTAGATGAGAGCCGTCTCTCGGTTGATTTTTTTTGCTTTGAACTGTGAGCTAAAATACAGGTTAAAAACTGCTATTCAATGGCAGGCATAGCCAAGGACGGCTACAATGGTGGGAAACAGTGTTTGCCACCTTCCTGATTTTATTTTTTTTTTAAATGTTTCACATCATCAAACAAATTTAAATATTCGTCACGGACAACACAACTGAACACAAAATGCAGTTTTTAAATGAAACTTATTATTAAGGGAGGAAAAAAAATCAATTCACCACATATCAAGGACATACAGAGCATCGAAATTACGTTTTTTTTTCCCTCCACGGTGCAATTAAATTAAACAGTATAAATAGGGACTACGGAATGGGACACTAACAGAGACGCGCCATATTGTACGCTAACCGCAAAATGCACACAAAACTGAGGCAAAATTGTGGCGGAAATGTTCTTTTTTGTTAAGCAAAAAACACACTAACACGAGGCGGACGCTAACTATTAAAACTGTTGGTTCTCAGTCATCCAGGTCATGGTCATCCACAAAGGTTGCATCGAGGCAACTGGACACTTCTTGTTTGTTGAAGACTTTTCACCTTTAATCCAAAAGGCTTCTTCAGTTTTAAACTTTAAGTGTGGAGTCTCCAGTGGGTGTGTCCCCTGTGGGTGGTCACAATATGCTCGACATGGCTGGTGAACGACCGTCCTGTTTAACAATCGCTTGTTCGCCTGCCTGGTGGCAAAACAAATCATTAGTGGCCAGTCTTCCCATGGAAAGAGGGACGATAGGTGATGCCGGTCCTAGTTTGACATACTAGATGGCTTTTGCATCTCTTTCAAACCAGTAGACCTCCTTATCCGGGATGTCCCTTCTTTTTGAGATGCAAATAACTGCTGACTCTGGGTCTGAAGAAACTGTTCTCCTATGTGGTGCCAGAGTTTGTGGCGTAGCCTCTTTTTGGTGCCACAGTTTTTTGAATAAATACGGTTTACCTTGCTCATTTGGTTTGAAGCTGAAATATTCCCATCTGTAGCATCGGTGTGTATGCTAGCGGCCCCGCCTCCCCCCACAGAGACCCTACAATGAGCAGGACTCACTTCGTTCATGCCGTTGTTTTATGGAGCACATGCGCCCAGAAAAGAAGCACGGATGAACTCTCGTCATGTCTGTTTGGAGGCGAGAGAAGAGGAAAAGAGGTGCGCATACACATGGCAATATATTGAGGTCGGCAAAATTAGTGTTTGTTTTCATTTATGTTGTGATAAATTTATTTCCTTCTTATTGCAAGACAGTTTTTTTTTCCTAATTGAGAAATGTTGTCATGTTTTAATCTGGTGAGATGTTGTGACACCCCAAGTGTTCAGGAAACAAATCTGTTTCGCAGGTTTTGAGCTTAACCCATGTGCCGTCAACATACCTGCACCTGCTTAGACAGGTGAACAATCTGTTGTTATGCAGGGTGGTTGTACACCAGCCACACCCAGCAACGACAACAACAAATCTATTGTGACCACTCCCGGGGGACACACCCATCAGACATAAATAGGCAGACTCCACACGTCAAATTTAGAACTGAAGAACCCATTTGGACGAAAGGTGTAACACCTTCAATGAACAAGAAAGACCAGTTGCCTCAATTCAACCTTTGCGGATTATCATGGCCTGGATGGCTGAGAAGCTACACAGACATAAGGTGGTGTCATGTTTCAATGCCGACGTGACTTTCACTTTCAAAGCAGTGCTTTCCAGGACCAAACAGAGCATACAAATGACCAATAAATGTGACAACACATTTATAAAATCATGGTGAATATTATTGATCATGATTTTCACCATTTAAAGCTTCGTAGTTAGTTTGAAGTCTTGAAGTTGGGGAGCATCAGTGTGGCTGCGTAGTTGTGCTACACCAGTGGTCCCCAACCTTTTTTGACCCACGGACCGGCTTGTGTTCCCACAAGGGGGGCGGGGGTTCGTACATTATAGCAATCTAATGAATAAATCATGAATAACATCAAATTAAAAGCACAAAATGAATGCCGACCCACCATCCACCAGTTCAAGCTCCAGCCAAGTTTTTCCAGAGTGATTATTAAATTACATCGCTGTTTGACGTGTGTGGTAAAAGGCAGTGTGCTAGCATGAATTAACTTGAGACAAATGTGCACATTAGCACTCAATAAGTCATCAAAACTTACCTTTATGAATTCCCACATAGTATCAGCATTTGACACCAAATATGAGGTGAAAGAAAAATGGTAAAAATACAATAGTAGTCTATCTGTGCGGCATGAGATAAAGTTAGCACACGCACAATGGACATGCGTCAAGTGAGACGGATGTAACAGAGAGAATCCGGCCACTTTTCAAAATAAAACATCAAAAAAATGAAATGATGGAAATTATTTTTTCTTTCTGTGCGGCCCGGTACCAAATGACCCACGGCCCGGTACCGGGCCACGGCCCGGGGGTTGGGGACCACTGTGCTACACCACCTATCATGCTGCGCCTGCCAGTGATACGTAGTCATGGGCTCCACAGAGTTAATATAATCCAAATATAATAAACCATTCATTCCTGTCAAATGCAAAAAAAAAAGATACAGTTCCTGGACTTTTGCTGAGCTGATATTAAATGATGGATACGTCTTCAACTCCAACCCTAACCTCTCCTTGCAGGACGCCAGTCAGGGGGCCGAGCCAGCAGAACCAGAGGAACCGCCAAAGATTCTGGACCTGGATCAATAAAAGCAGCTGTTTGCGTGGTGACTTTAATTGTCTGTTCCTACAAGCTTCAAATCAAAGCAGGACAAAGTGATTGTCAATAAAGTTGCACTCATCTTTTTTTTTTTAAACCATCCACGCATCATATGACTGCTATTTGTCAACTTCTCTTCCTCATATTTGTATGTTTTTTTTGCAGCTGTGTGTGAATGTGGGGTTGTTATAAAAGGGCAAAGAAAAAAAACATTCCCTGAGGTTCCCAGGAAGGCTTTATGGCTTTAATGTTGTTGTCCAGCAGCTCCTTCTCCACGTGTTCCACTTTCCTCTAAAACCTTTTCTTCGAGCAGCCACGTTTTCTTTTCCCAAACAATGTGAAATTACCTGTGCGTGTGTGTGTTTGTGTGTGTGTGTGTGCGAGCATGCTGAATCATTGATGGTGTAGATTAGAACGTCAGCACAAGAGAGAGGCGCCACTGTTCCCTTCTCTAACGCTGTTCAACTGACGTCCATGACACAAGACCTCAAGACGTCCACACGATTATGCAACTATTGGCATCCTCTGCCACCCCCAACACACACACGCACACACACCTACACACAAGCATGTTTGTTCTATGCCTACAAACTCTGTTTTGGAAGTCAGTAAGACAAAAGGGCTTGACAACAGCTTGAGAACACAAATGAAAAATATGGCACTTTGGTTGTTAGTTCACACGACAACAGCTTTTGGAGGCAAACCACACAAACATTTGAAAATAGGGTAAAAGGTCACGGTGGCCGACGGGCACATGCGCAGCAACGTCCAAACACAGAAATGATCCAAAAACAAACAAATGCCACAAGAAAATGTGGCAAATGAGAAATTCTGCAATCACAGACGCTGCTGGATCAAAAAACAAATGCAAAACAAAGTTTGCGGTAATATTTTACAGTGTTACAGATTTTTGTGTTAAACAGTGACATAATGAAAGATTTGCCTTTTCATTTCGCCAACTTTCTTCTTGGCGTCCCGCTCATGTCTACGAAGACGGATACCCCTCAGGTCTGGCGCCCCTGGGAGCCTGGCTAACTTCTGTTTTGTTCCGTGAACTTGCAGCATTTCTCGCAGTAGTTGTTTTTGGGGTTTGTCTGTGTTTTTGGCATTTGCAGCATTTCCTTTTTCATTTGTTTTTTTTATTTTACAGCATTATCGTGATTGCAGCGCATCCTCGTATAATTTGTTTGATGGTCATACCTGTCAACGCTTGCATTTGAAAATAAGGGACATTTGCCAGAAAAATGAGGTGTTCCACCAGAAAAAAAAATAAAGACCCGACTGCCAACTGTGGTGCAAACGTATTATTTTACTGGCATGCTTTTATTTTAAAGGCCTGACTTTCCATAAACTTAAAACGGGAGGGCAGGACAAAATACGGCCATTTCCTGGTGAAAACTTGAGGGTTTGCCAGGTATGCTTATCGTGTTTTGGATCGTTTCTGTGTTTTGATATTGCTGCACGTCTGCCCCTGTCGGCCACCGTACAGGGTGACCAAGTGAATCATGTCGGGAAACAAAATGACTAGGTGTGTAACGGTAGGCCATAGTCACAGTTCAACACGTGATTTTTACACAACAATACTGTCATTAACTTGGTAATGTTTGATTCACGTGGAGTCATTTGGCCGCATAATAATAGCTTGGCTTTCTTGCTTTGCTGCTGGTGTGTGTTAGAAATAAAACAGAAGGCGTTCCATTCCCACGCTAATTAACGCGCACAATGGCGGTAACGTTTGTTGATGGAGTTCCAAAGTTCCTGTACTTCATCAATATGATCTGTGTAGCAGAAATGGTGTGCGTATTTTTCAAACAGCAGATCAATAATGACTTCCCCTAGCAAATCCTTTTATAAGATGCAATTACAATTAATGTCAGAGCCACTCAATAAATCCAATCAACAAAAAAACAAAATGTATCCAGGATTCCTTTTATCACTATGCCTTAACAATAACAATTACAACCATGGAATTTCCATTTTACCTGATTGCAAAATGTACATAGAATAGATCCTTGCAAAGGTTTCTGCAGGCTCAGAGAACGTGTCTTGTGTTTAAAATGTTGTACTCTTGTTCTACATCAGGGGTCACCAACGTGGTGCCCGTGGGCACCCACGACCACATGAGGTGCCCGCAAGCCTGCTTTTCATTCAGGTTTTCAGTTAATAATGAAAGAACAGTAGAAAGAAATGCATTCTGAAATACAAAATGTGAGTTGTGGACACCAGCATTTTGTTAATGTTCTGGTAAAACAAGCATATTCGCTTTGTTTGGGTTTAAAATAAGCTCTGAAAATAAATGTTACAAAAATGAGTAGCTCTTGGTCATTTTCATTTTGTAAAAGTAGCTCTCACAAGGAAAAACGTTGGTGACCCCTGGTCTACATGATGTGGGAGGGCCCCATCAGGAGGTTGGTGTGTTATCCCTGCTTTCATTTTTATGCCACTCTTAAATCTTGTGAACAGTCGGGCACGAAAAAGATAATCAAGGTTTTTTACTCACTTTTTTCATCTCTCCAACGAGGTTATGTTTTTTTCCTACATCGCTTACAACATCACATGCAAATAAGATGCAAAGTAGCCAGTACGTCCTCTAGCGACATCTAGGTCAGCCAATAGCTACTTTTCTTAGTGAGGAGTTGGCAACAGTGATGCCAACCGCCATATTACCGAAGAAGAAGAAGACATTTGTAGATGGTCCCTGAGCTCCTGTCTCGCTGCCGGCTTTATAGAGATCAATGTACCTAAGTCAGACTGCACAGGAGACGGCTCATTTTGATTTGTAGCTCGTTGTCTGTGTTGCCACGGTTAAAAGAGGTATAGTTTGCTATGTAACACACATTCGTTTGGGAGTTATTGATCCCGGAAGTTCGAATCTGTGAATATGTTTCTAACTTGACCACAGTAAACTTGACGAGAGTTCCACGAGATCACGCCACTTACCGTTAGTAACCGCTGCTCGGCAGAGTTTGTGGCTTTTTCTTGAAAATAGCAGCCAGGTGTAATAATTGTGTATCTAAACCAGGGTAAGGCCGCAATGGCAACATATTTTCTTTTGGAGGGAGTAAATACCTACCTCACTGCCCCTCTGCTCTCGTCACGTCACGGACAACTGTGCTTCATGAACGAAGCACAGCTGGACGCCAGATTCTCCAACATCCATCCAATTACAGGTGGTCTTCGGGTTATAAACGAGTTGTGTAGCTACAACTACAACGCATTGTAGGTACACAACTACAAATAACTTGTATTGTAAGTCATACGTAAATTAACTCCTAAGTCACCCATACTGTACACAAAACACATTAAGGACAGTAATGTACAGTAGTACTACAGTAAATACAGGAATGAAATGAAACAGTTAATAAAAAAAGAGACAACAATTCCTTACCTTTATTTCTTTTATAATCTCAGCCAACGCATCTGTGCGCATGCATGCGCGTCCCCCTCTGCACGCTACACCCCTCCATGCGCTTCCACTTCCTCCTTGCTGTCCAGTGTGTTAATACATGCAAATGATCCATGCCGAGCTCTTATCAAATGCACTTCTGACACTTTGTGGCCGTTTTTATGGCTTAAAAATGAAGTGACAGTGACATCTATTAGTGTGCAGTTGCGTCATCACCTCTTTTGGCCTCTCGCTCCAAAAAACGTAAAAGGTGTCAAAATATGTCTTTGGGATTGGGAGTTCAGGTTTATAAAACCGTATAAATACGTCTTTGGTATTGAATGAGTTAATATGGCCACACGAGGGTTGTGGCATTTGGCTTTGCAATGGCATTGCTCCTCACCAAACTCCACTCTTTTGCTGTGTTTATGCTAGCGGCCCCTTGTCGGAGACAAAGCGACTGTATGACGGACAAGAGGTCCCTCTTTGTTTGCCGTTTTAGGAAACCTTTAGGTGCTGAACCAATGCACAAAGTGAACCCTCTTCCTGCCTGTTTGGAGGCAAGAGACGAGGAAAACAAACACGCATGCGCATGGAATTATATGAAGGCTGGCAAAATTTTCAAGTTCATTATCGTCTGATGAATTTATTTATTATCGTGAGACAGTTTTTTTCTGAAAAAGAAATCTCAAGTTTTAATCTCACGACATGAGATCTTGTGACACCATCAAGTGATTACAATTTTTTAAACAAATTAATCACACTAACTTAATTAATCATGATTAATCACCCTTTGCAACTATGTGTGAAATATGCCCATTTTTACTGTATTTTAAGAACAAAAAGATAAATGATCAACAAGATAAATGACAGGACACAATCACGTGTTGTTTTCCAAATGTGTTCCAAATGAACTGAAAATTTCACTCAAGCTAAAAGATAGCACATGTTTGAAAATCTGTTTGCCTAAAGCCAGTCTCTTTAAAAGTCGCACAATATTTGAATCACGCTTTAACCGTGTTATTATGAGCCATGAAGAGTTGCTTTCAAAGACACCAAGTAATTTAAGTTGAATTCCCGTTTTGAGTGTAGATGTATTTTCTGGGATTTCCCAGCATACTTAAATGCATCAAATTGTACTTCCGCAGTAAGTTAGGTTAGTGAGTGAGACGAATGTCCGCTTATTGTTTTTCTTTGTCTTTCTGCTTACTTAGACCACACAAAACTGCATAATTAAGACATTATGATTTTCGGGGTGTCCATGAATGCGTCTCGTGACAATATGGAAGTGTCATTGCGAGGAGGACCGGAGACATGTTGTGTGAGTTGGAGATACGTATATGGTGTTGGAAATGCACTGCTGTTGATGTGTTCAGGTCAGAATAAAGTAGGGATGTCCGATAATATCGGCCTACCAATATTGGCATCAAAATATGATATCGGGTTTTTTCCCAATAATGAAAACCGTTATTGCTAAAATGCTGTATAGATGGACATTTCAATGTTGCCATGGCCAGGATGACACCATAGGTTGTTCACATAGAGTGCAAACCCACCTCCTTTGCGCTTTCCACAGGTTCTTGTGTTCCTGGCCGCTCTGACTGCCCTGAAGTCGGCTAGCTCCTCACGGTAGCATGTGGGACGCTAACTCTTAGCCATTCAGTGAAGCACAAATAAGCTGCACTCCCTGATGGTCTTGACGTTCTTGCCAGCTTGTCGACCTTGCTCGGTAGTGATTTCACATTTCCCATGATAATAGAAGGTATTGAAGGTTTGAATCTCCACTTCCTTGCGAGCCACTTGACTTTCATCTTAGCCCCCGGTCTGCCGCCTCAATATCAATGGGTAGACAGGGAATCACACCGATGCGGGACGTCGCTCTCATGGCACGTAAAAATGTGCTTGAATAAACAAACAGAGCTGCTCGGAAGGCAGCCACCTGGGCAGCTGTGTTAATTCCACGAGAGGAGGTAAAAAGTAGATCGACACATGCAGGGGACTCCGGTTTATTTCTGTTTGAAATGGGTAAGGGTTAATATGTAAAGGCTGCACAATGTTGAGCTTTCAGAAATTAAAACACAATGTTAACTTACTCATTTACTCGGTCGGCAATTTGCTGCCAGCAGTCCACCTTTGCTCGATTGGCTGCTTTTCACTGCTGTTTTTGGCAGTGATAATCTTTTAAAACTCGTAACTCCATCATAATTACTTGCTCATCTTGTGCAAAACACACCAGCTGGGATTGCTCCATTTTTAGTAGAATAATATGACGTCAAAAGCTCCCTTTTATGTGAATGCGCACTGAGCACCTATCATCCGGCTTGTGTGGTAAAGAGAGGAGAGAGTGGAAAACAAAGGCGTATGCACATGTCAGTTTATCGAAACTGGCAAAATTGTCGACTTTGTTTTTATTTATTGTTTGATTAATCAATTCATTGGTTATCGTCACAGACCTAGATCCAACAGTGCAAAACGTCAATTCTTCCAATTTTTCAACTGTGCAATTGTGTGGGAACTCAGTACTGTACCCCACCCACTGCTCTGTACTGAAATCTACTGTTATACCCTTAAAGTTACATAAAAAACAAAGCAAAACAAATTAACAAAAACAAAATTATTACGTCGTGAAACACTTTTCCCAACTGAAAGACTTTACTACTTTAGTAAAACTAATGGCAAGACTAAGGACAGGAAGTGATTGATTGAGATTGGGCCCACGATTTTAATATTCATTTTAAGAAAAGTACAATGAAGAAAATATGACTGGACAAACTTTTTTACTTAACCGAGTCAAAAAACAATGCAGGTGCGTTTTGAAATGTTTTTGACGCTCAAGGGTATTATTGTCAATATTTTTTGAGACCAAATAAACCACTGTTCATATATAATAATAACAATAATAACAATAATACAGCTCACTGTTTTTCTCTTGTCTACTTGTCTTTGTCTATTTACGTCAAGGCTGTCCAACTTTTCTTTGATAGTTATAATAAAAAACTAAACAATTTATAATAAAAACAATTTATACATAATTTAAAGACAAATCTTGTGTCTTATTAGTTATTAGTATCAACATTTCCGCTTCTTGTAGTTATATTCTGCCTTTTTGCTCTATTTTTCCACTTTTGCTGGGTTTTTGTTTATTTTATTTCTGCAATGAGCCACAATCCACAGATTGGCCCTTGCGCCACACTTTGGACACCCATGCATGTTTTGCCAGGAAGGTGTGTCCAAGCTCTGCCTTCTGGGGCTGGGTTGCATTATGGATGGTTTTTTACAGCTTTCAGACGTGCATTGCACAGCGTTACGGAGGTGGGGCTCACTACTGCGCGCCTGCTTGGCAGATTCATCACCTTTGTTAATCACTTGTATTTAATTACCGAATAAATAAAACTTAAAAGTGCACCCTTATTTGCTAAATATATCGACCATGTTGCTAAATTGTCAACAAGGATCTCTTGAGGTGTGTTATGAAATGGAACCAGTTCTTTAAAGCTGGCGCTTAGCCAAATGCAATGACCGTCAACAGAACCGCTCAGTGATTAAGGGTGCAAAGTTTGAACATCTACATGGGTTGATCTGAAAAATCTTTCAGTAAAGTTGATCAAATGTAGAATTATTACAGCTTCCTATTGGACATCAACAAGCAGCAAGCAGCTGTTTAGCGTTGATGGCAAAAACAGCCAAACGTGACTCGCTGACGCTGTGAACACCAAGGTGGATTGATTGCAAGGTTTACTTAATGTGCGCTTCCGATAATCCTTTGCACACTGCCACTTCCATAAAACTGTATTATCATTCATAGTAGTGATGCCATAGTTCACAGCCTGAAAGGCTTCTGGCTGCCCTGTCCGCACGATGCAGCTTTTCTCCAAACGAGCTATCTTGTCACTCGAGATTAAAACGTGACAAGATTTACACCTCTGACCCGTGACAACCCTATTTGTTAATATTTCTCATTTTGTTTCCCCGACATGTTGTTTTGTCATTAGTAAAAAGTGTTCCATGTGTATTTTTGCTTTCTTTACGAAGTGACACTGCCAACTAGTGGCCTGGCATGCACATTACGGTTTTGTTGCAGATGTGCATGAGCACAAACTGTTTTGAGAAAAAGCAGTCTTTACTAGCTTGTCATGTAAACTCAGCTTCTGATTTTGTGTTCATTCTCTTCAGTCTTTTGAGAACATGACTGCTGATTAGCTTAGCTTAGTTTAGAAAACCAAAGCATTTTTAAAAAGCTCTGGTTCTTTTGTGGACATTCTTGTCTGGTATTCCATCTTGTGCTTAGCTGGTGTGTGTCAGCTGCTTGGTGTGAGAATCAACACGTTGAATGTGAGCAGAGCAGCCATGTTGTTTACGACCCATCGTTTCCTCTTCTTCTTTGGTGGCGTGGCTCGCCGTCTGATCCTTCTCTGATCTCTGCCGCCTGCATTGGAGACGCCAATGAACAAGTGTTGTGTGTTGTTTGTGCAGAACAGCAACAACAGAGCAGTGTGAAGTGCCACGTTGTGTTTTGATTTAAACGCGTGTGACGACGCTCCGGCTTCTCCGCCGGCTGGGCTCCCTTCCCCCAACAACACAAAGAGCTGAGCACGCGCAGCCTGCGCTCACCATTGCAATAGGTTTCGCCTGGGGGGTGCAGAGGGGGTCAGGGGAAGGAAGTGAAGACGGAAGACGATAACCTTCCCTGCCGCATGTTGGCTCACTGTAAAGTTCAGTCCCGATGTGAACCAATGTTCAGACACGAGGACGTTCAAACATTCTCAAGGAGAGTCAGCCATTAGTTTACCGTTAACAATTTGGGCCGTTTCCATACAAACTTTTTGGCTCAGGTGCGTATATTTTAGCTCCACAAAACACACGCACATCTTCCCATACCGTGCTGAAGCACTGTCAACCCACTGGCATGCACTCACATTGCGCTGGCCTCCACTGTGCCTAACTACGCACGTATGACACAGCGTGAAGATATTCAAGCTCCATGTGCGTTCAAAAATACTGACGCTGTGTGCGTTAGTAACTGTGGACTTGAACTAAAATTTTGTGAAGAACATGGCGATGGTGGCGCGGGCATTCATACCATCATTGGTCGGTGAAGACAAACTGCATTCCACAGCTGTTTTATTATTATATTATTACTAATAATACATGTACTGTATGATTTTCACGACTGACGTTTGTGGCAGCCCTTATGGGTCGCCCACAAAATGCTTTGGAAGACACGCTAACATACATGAAATTCAGAGTCGTCCCTCTCCGTTTCAGTTCGAATTTTGTGGCTTCACTCTATCACGATTTCTTAAAATAAATTATCACTGTGTCGTGGTTGAATACAGCCTATTTGTAAAAACATTTTTAAAAAATGCATATGTAAGCAAATTTTAGGTATTTTTTTCCCGAAATTAAGCATTTTCAAGTAAAAAAAAAGAAAAAAAAAAGGCAAACATAAGGCATTTAAAGACATGGTCATCAGTAATGTGACTGTAGCGATGGGTGTATTGTGTAGTTCCGAAGTGCTGTTTACAGTGTGGGCTACAAAAAGGACGGTAACGTTCTGCATGCTGGGTTAGAGCTAGCTGAGAACTACGAAGTGTCGAACCGTTCGAGCTGTTTTGAGCATCTGCCTGGAAGACATAGGCCTTGTGTCTACTTCAGATAAAAAGGCTGACTAATTTACAGCCATCCCGATGTGGTGTCATTCAGCTGCCATTACGTTACATTAATGAGACAACAGCCACCACAGGAAGTACGCTGTCCCGAAAAAACACAAGAACTCTCCCAATGCTAACGTGTGTGTCTATGTTATGTCTTATGTCCAATTTAGAGGGTTTTCTATGCTCTAGCTATGAAAATATTCTAATTATGAACAGGGAATCCTACTTCACGGAAATTCACTGATCACAGTCGGGTCTTGAATGAATTAACCACGATAAACAAAGAGATTACTATATCCTCAAATTTTCATGACGATTACACAAATGGTCAATGAGTTATGGCCATTAGTCGCTAAGTCCCACCTATGCCCCTGCAAAGACCTTTAGCTTGATGGCGGCCATGTTTTTCAACCAATCGTGGATGACAGTTTTCAAGCTGCGATGGCTGAGAGCTCACATTTACACAAGAATGCTGTCAAGAAATTGGGAGTGTTTCAAAAAATGTCCTTAGGGATTAATAAACTACCTGAAAAGTTACTGCTCCCACCATTTTATCTGCATATTTACAGAAATACATACCGAAGCCTTGAAAGCGTCAAAAGAAACAACCAAACAAGCATAAATGAGCCTTTGAGGCTAATTTGGGGTAATCGTGGCTATTCCAACGTCAGGTAGGAGTACATATACGTACTACGTGGTGAACTGCCTGGAGTGGTGGGGTGGAGGGCATGGGAGGCACAGGGGACTTTCAATATTAGTGCAGACCTGCCAACATGTATGACTTTGTCGTACTTCACATGCAATTTGACTCTTGAATATGCTTGCATGCTTCACTGCTCTCCATCATGTTACAGTATGCTGGTTCCACTTTCGAGTTCAGCCTGTACAGTACAGATAAATAAATAGATATCACTTTCTCAATAGTATTTCAAATCGGAGCTTTTATGGAGCGTGAATGGAAGCTAGCGGCATTAGCTTAGTTTGGCAGCGCATACTAGTGCAGCTGTGTGTGTGCGACTCAGGCTGGATGAGTGTTTACAGTGTCGTGTTTTACCGCTTTAATGTAAGCCAGCGTTTTACAATGCCCGCTAACGACGTGCAGGTTCTGAGTTAAGAAGACAAGACGCACGTTTATTCTTGCACCCAGGTCGTCTTCGACGTCAAGACATATTCTCAACACACACAATACACTTCCGGCTTTCAAAATAGGAGCACTGTTTGCCGCATCTTGTCAAATTGTGTAAACAAAGTCAGGGTGTCATAAAAACATCTCACGATTGGACTCGGATCGGTGACTACATCTTCCTTAATCACAAGCGTGGGCATTACAGTTTGGTGAAGATTTTTGCAGCAACGTGTGCAGAGGTTTTGACACCCCCATTAGAAAACTTAGCTAGGCTACATCCATTTCTCAATTTCTAGGCAAAATTGGCCAATGATGTACTGCATCGATAAATGTAAGGATTTTTGCATTTAATTAATGGACATTATATTCACTAACCCAAAAAGCACACACTCTATGCTGGTAAAATAAGTGTAAAAGGTAAAAACATTAATAGTAAAAAATACATTAAAAAAACGGAATTTGGGAGAAATAAATCAGATTTTCTAGGGCCCTAGAATTTCTGTAATGTTTGAAGAAAGGAAAAATGTCTCTAGTAGGGAGCCCTGAAGGATGCCAGTGTTGACAGTTCAGGACAAAAAAATACTGTTTTTGACCATGCGTAGTAAGGCAGAGGTTTGGAATATTTGTGATAAGCCAGACAATGCTGGTCACAGAATAAAGCATTGTATCAGGAATCTGGCTTTTACTTGAGCATACAAATGACTCTGATATTGCTATTTTACAAACCGAAAAAACCCACTACTTTTCAGATCAGTTTATTGAACAAAAAACTTTTTCAAAGCTCATGTAGGAAAAATTTACAAGTGTTTCACCAACAAGATGATCCAAGAGATATATAAAAATAAAACAAACAAAGTTTTGGGTAGGTCTGCAAAGCTAGAAGACAGGCAGCGGGACACAGTGACCCTCCGGAAATTTTTTTTTGATTTGATGATCCCTTAAAAAAATAAAAATAAAAAAACACTCGCACACAAACTAGGAAATGCTGACATACAACGTTTTACTGCTAATATATTAGTATTTGGATTTCAAAATATTTTTTTTCTGCTGCTTGGAACTTAAGCAGCATGTTTGGAGCTTTTGGTAACCCAACTGATGTTCTCTGAGACGCTGGCAAGCGTATATTTCACGCACATTATATGCACACATACAATTTCAGACTTCACCGCTTGGTCTCATGTTAAAATTATTTGGGAAGCAAATTTACTATCTTTTGGTTTGCCATAAATACATTTTTTCACTGCTGGGTACTTGGCCACACTGTAAACCTTTTTAAAGCACATGCTACTCCCAAACTGCCAGGGGCAGCAGCACTTTCGGTCCTAGGGAAAGGCCAATGGGAAGTTTATAAATATTTCATTTCTGAAGCTTTTGAGCACCAACTGCAGTAAGCACCTGCAAATAATAATAAAAAAAAAAAAACTGCATTCACACAAAAGCCACATTCAACATTTTTGTCTTAACAGAAAAACTGAACTGTTGAGTTGTCATGAGGTGTAAAAAATTGGGAAGTGGAAGATTCAGAAAAATATGATTTCAGCATTTGTCAAATTAAAAAGACAAAACAATAAAACAATTTGGATCAGAATCTGATGGCCAGTTTGTCCCTTCTCGTACGCTGTGGACCACAAGCAGATTCACTACTACCATGAGTCCACAATACTACCGTTTCCATGAACAAAAAAGGAACACTTTGTGAAGGACTATACTTTCCCTGCTAAGGTGAAGCCCCCTGCCTTTTACAGTTAAACAAATAAAAAAGGAAGACAAAATTCATTCTCTCCAACAATTTAGGATCTTTGTTTATTGGAGACCAAGTCTTTAGGAAGCACACTGGCCTCACTGCTGCAAGACATTACACAAAAAAATACTTTCATCTTTAAACCAAATGGTGCTATTCTTCAATGGAATTTTGAATACTAAAAAAAGAATGGTGCTCCAAACAAAATAATGGTAAAATATTAAGACCATCAGAAAACTGCCATCAACCTAGCAGTCAACGTGAAAACGGAAGAGAAAACATTGGCCGACATCTTGTCAACTGAAAGCAGAATGCAGTAACTGTGTGGAGTGACAAAGTACCAGCATTCGGTGGAAAGTCATTTCCCAGCCAGCTAGGAAAAGCAACTCCCGACTTCTAAAGCCTTTCAAGTGGCCAACAGGGAAGAGAACTTTCAAAACCTACCTGGGTTTCCTCTGCAACATTTCAAAAACCATGAAAGACATCTGGTATCCCGGTAGAAACTGAAGGATGTAAGACACTAACTAACAAAACGTGTGGTTGAAGGACCGTCAGTTCTTCTGGTATCTGAAGTCTCTGAGCACGTGGTTGATAGGATGGATCTGGATGACTGGGGACAGGTTGACCTGTAAAATTTTCTGAGCTTTCCATCGGGCTTCATCCACTGAGCGAGAGTCATCGACCTTTATGACTTTAGATCGCAAACGCCTCTTATCTTTCCAACGGTTTCTTTGCTGGGTCGGGTTAGTTAGTTCTTTAGGGCCCAGTCCATTCTGGTGGAGACCATTGCCTCTCCAACCATTGCTGCCCAGGTCTGTATGAGTCTGTGGGAAAGCTCGGCCATTAGCGTAGAATACTGGCGCAGAATCTCCGATGAGGGCGCCATCCAGGCGGACGGGACAGGACAGGCTCCTCTGGCTGAACAAGGCCACAGCTCTGGTGGGCGCCCCACCACCATTCTGGGAAGGCTGCAAAGGTATTCCTGAAAGTGCTGGAGGGGGCTGCTTCTGCAAAAACACAGCTGGGGGTGTCTTACAGGGTAAGTCCCACGTAGTTTGGATCTGGAGCCTGGCCGTGTGACAGCCAGACAGACCTTTGATATTCGTCAGTCTGAGGCACGACTGCATGGGGGGCGGCTCCGATATCGCTGAAGTTCGAACAGGCGTCCTGTTGTAGACAACAGCACGTTGGTCCATCAGTAGCTCAGGAGGCGGAATCCCATGGATTCTGGGGTTGCCCCTTTCAAAGACGTTCCATGAAGGGTGAACCTCTCTTTTCTTGACTCTAACCCTTCGCCTCTTTTTGGCCATAGGCCTGACATTCCGGTTGGGTGGTTTGAGCATGTCTTCAGTTAGGAGCTGGTTTGTGGAGGAGCGGTAGCCATACACATCCTTGCTACGCAACACAGTGGGCTTGTGGCCCTCCTCGCTCAGCTCTTGCAAGAAGGTGACCAATTCTTCTGTGCTTGAGAGGTCTCGGGACATCGGGCTGAGGATCTTCAGAGCATCCAAAAGAACACTGTGACCAGCAGATGCAATCCTGGACCAGGAGTGAACCGCCCTCTGCTCCTCATTGGCAAATTTCACCGGCCGGCCAATCGCAGGCCCTCGCATGCCAGCAGCCATGTTAGCACTCCTACCCAGGAAAACAAAGAAAACCTACAGTTAAAATCATTTGGAAATCAAATGTCAAATGAGTTCCTGTAGATATTAACGCGTCTTTAACCACAATCCTCCTTACAGATAGCATTAAGATGACTTTCTTGCTTGCAGAACGTTGACTGTCCCGGTCTGGGAAGAAAGCTTGATCACACAACTACAATGAATTCCTCCAAATGAACAACCCTGAAGTCAGGCCAGAATGAAACCAGCTTAAAGTGTAACTACTCTTTTCAAACTGGACTAAGCTAGTATTACTCGGCAACAGTCACTATGTTTACATGCACTAAAGTGGTTGGACTCCCCAAATAAATCGGTCTCTTCCATTTTGTGTATGGGAAGTCCCTGTTTACTATCTCTCATTAGATCCTATTAGATCTAATTAGATCGTTGCCCTTACACGGTGTGCCTCGCTTGATGCCGCTTATGCTCCTTTCAGCGCAGGTAAATGCATGGCTTTTCCGGTCGATTACTAGGAGTGTCATGAGACACTCAGTTCACAAGATGAGACGATATAATGAGACTGGGTCTATGAGAACGATATGAGACAAGACTAACATTTTTAAGAAAAGTAAAATGAAAGAATATGACTGGACAAACAGACTAAGTGAGTCACAAAACAATGCAGGTGTATTTTGAAATGTTTACTGTCCCCCAAATTATTACAGAAATTATATTGCCAACATCATTTTGAGACCGAATTAACCACTAATGTTATAATATATCATATATCCCTATGTATATATCATAATTATTAAGGGTGTCCCGATCCAATATTGATTTCGACTAATCAGTCCTATATCAGCCAAAGAAAATCAGATTATTATTTTGTCACTCCAATACAAGCAGTCCATTTCAGACTTCCCACCAGCACTTCTATCCACCAGCAGCCCTAGTCCCCAGTCTATTCAGCATGCAGAACCCACGTGATCACAACAGCACGTGCTGGTGTGTTTAGCAAGTAGGAGTGTTGTTAGCCATGGTGGCACAGAACTGGGGAAGTTTAATACGAGCAATCTCATGGCAGATGTGAAGAAGAATTTTCACAACACTATGGCTTTTTGACAGCGACAAAGAGACTGACAAGAGGGCTCACTTCATTCAAGATTTTTAAAATTCTGTTTCTTTACCTTTTACACTTAGTTTACCAGCATAGAGTGTGTACTTTTGTGAAAGTAAATAAAATGTCTGTTAATTAACTGCAAAAATCCTTACATTTATTGATGCAATACATCATTGGCCAATTTTGCACAGTATTTCATAAACAGATGTAGCTGATGGAGATGTCAACCTCCACACACATTGCTACAAAATCCTCAAACTTTAATACCCGCGCTTGTGCTTGTGCTTAAGGAAGACAGCCACCGATGCAATTCTAATTAGGTTATTAATGTAAAATATTTTCTATGACACCATTATTTTGTTTACACAATTAGACAGTATGTGGCGAACAGAGCTCTTATTTTGAAGGTCGGAAGTGTGTTGTGTGTGTTGAGAATGTCTGCTGACAGTCAAGACAATCTGGGTGCAAGAATAAACGTGCCTCTTGTCCTTATTTCACTCAGCACTTGCACGACATCAGCAGGAATTGTAAAATGCTCGTTTGCATTAACAAACGGTAAAACACAACACGGTGTAAACACACACAACCGCACTAGGATGCTCTGATAAACTAAGCTAACCCAGCCAGCTTTCATTCACGCACCATAAGAGGAATTTGAAAGTTTTTTCGCAAACTTTGGTCAGTGTTTCAGGTTGCCGTTTCAACATGTATAATTCAGGAGGAGGGGGGTTAGTGTTGGTGATGAGATTCCGCCAAGATTAAGCGGTCCGCAGGGGAAATACTTCCCCACACAAACGTCCTTCTCCTCACAATGACAGAATTTCATTCACATGTTGTCAATTTCCGTGAGATTCCGCATTTGACCGTAGATTCCCTTTTTTATTGGCCAATTCCGTGATTCCGTCCGCAATTACATGAACACAGAAATTTTGGTAGGTTCCATGTTTAGATAGCCATAGAACACAATATTCTGTGTTCCTTGAAAAATCAGTCAAAGTCGTCTAAAACGGCCGGTACTAAAGGAGTTGAATTTTCAAAAATAGCTGGGATTTAATTAATTAATTACTTAATTAATAAGCGTAGTGGTCTTAGGGTCAATCTACTGAAAGGGGTGCGGGACGAGAGAGGGTGTTGTCACTTCGAGGAGCATGACACACAGACTACAAACACGTTGAATAAAGACAAGAATCAGTGAAAAATATTTTCTTCTGATGACAATTTCAGCCCGTTTGCACATCACCACGTTGTGACATGTGTGACGTATTTGTAACACACTTTTGTGAAATAAATAATACAAACAGTGGAGCTTATGTTTCAGATGCTGTGATTTACAAAGTATAACACCTCATTGGGCACCAAACAAATTTTGATGCATCCAAAACAAACTCCGACAAAACGTATAAGCATCACAAATGCAACCAGCGTAGCCCACACACTAAAATTGAATCGCAGAAGACTATATGCAAATGATCTGACATCTGCCTTGACACACATTGTGAACATAGTGTGTTATTTTACCTTTTTTTTCATCAAAATTCAGACAATAACCAAAGTGACACAGTTTCAAAATCATAAATATGGTGTAATGTCCATGTGTTACCTTCAGGATTTCTAGTTACCTATTTTGTCTAATCAATACACCTTGGAAAACTGTTTTTTTACATTATGCTTCCGCGGAAGGTGAAGTGTGTTATTGCAATGCAAACTAACAATGTTTTAAAGTACACAGTGTTGAGTCTCTCACGGAGTTTGAAGCGGGGTCCATCCACTAGCTCTGTGCTATGAGCAAAATATGTCGGAGTTCTGGAAAATGTTTGTGACAATTTAAGGAAAGTTTCAAGCATTTATAGTGATGTACAGCATAGATGATATAGCAATACACAGTGGTGTGAAAAAGTATTTGACCTTTCTTGATTTTTTTTGTATGTTTCTCACACTGAAATGTTTCAGATCAAACAAATGTAAGTATTAGTCAATGAAAACGCAACTGAGCACAAAATGCTGTTTTTAAATGAAACTTTATTATTTAGGGGGAAAAAAATCCAAACCTACATGGCTCTCTGTGAAAAAGTGATTGCCCTCCCCCGTTAAAACATAACATAACTGAGATTGAGATCTATCAGTCTGGAAAAGGTTATAAAGCCAATTGTAAAGTTTTGGGACTCCAGCGAACCACAGTGAGAGCCATTATCCACAAATGGCGAAAACATGGAACAGTAATTAACCTTCCCAGGAGTGTCCGGCCAACCAAAATTACCCCAAGAGGGCAGCAGCGACTTATCCAAGGGGTCACAAAAGACCTCAGAAGAGCATCCAAAGAACTGGAGGCCTCACCTGCCTCAGTTAAGGTCAGTGTTCATGACTCCACCATAAGAAAGACGCTGGGTAAAAACGGCTTGCATGGCAGAGTTCCAAGACGAAAACTACTGCTGGAAAAAAACATTAAGGCTCGTCTCAATTTTGCCCTGAAAACATCTCGATGATCCCCAAGACCTCTGGGAAAATACTCTGTGTTCTGACGAGACAAAGGTTGAACTTTTTGGAATGTGCGCGTCCCATTACATCTGGCGTAAAAGTAACGCTGCATTTCAGAAAAAGAGCATTATACCAACAGTATAATATAGTGGTGGTAGTGTGATGGTCTGGGGCTGTTTTGTTGCTTCAGGACCTGGAAGACTTGCTGTGATAAATAGGACCATGAATTCTTTCAGGAGACTGCCCCCTTATTATTGAGATGAAAAGTTGCTACTGCTTTGGTTGGAAGACTACAATCAATGCTTCTCCCGTCTCTTCTACTTCCTCGTCACAATAAGTCAAAGGGTTAAAAGGTAATAAGGAATTGTTCTCTCTTTATTATGGTTTCATTTAATTCTTGTATTTACTGTAGTGTTATTACTTTGTCACCAATTCTGTTCATTATTTTTATGGACAGAATTTCTAGGCGCAGCCAGGGTGTTGAGGGGATCCGGTTTGGTGGCTGCAGGATTGAGTCTCTGCTTTTTGCAGATGATGTGGTCCTGCTGGCTTCATCGAGCCGTGAACTTCAACTTTCACTGGATCGGTTCGCAACCGAGTGTGAAGTGGCCGGGATGAGAATCATCACCTCCAAGTCGGAGTCCATGGTTCTCAACCGGAAAAGGGTGGAGTGCCATCTCCAGGTCGGGGATGAGATCCTGCTCAAAGTGGAGGAGTATAGGTACCTCGGAGTCTTGTTCACGAGTGAGGGAAGGATGGAAAGTGACATCGACAAGTGAATTGGTGCGGCGTCTGCAGTGATGCGGACTCTACATTGGTCTGTTGTGGTGAAGACAGCTCCACGCCGAAAGGCAAAGCTCTCAATTTACCCGCCGATCTACATTCCTATCCTCACCTATGGTCTTGAGCTTTGGATAGTGACCGAAAGGACAAGATCGCGGGTACAAGCGACCGAAATTAGTTTTCTCCGTAGGCTGTCTGGGCTCTCCCTTAGAGATAAGGTGAGAAGCACTGTCATCCGGAAGAAACTTGGAGTGGAACCGCTAATCCTCCGCATCAAGAGCCAGATGAGGTGGCTCGGACATCTGGTCAGGATGCCTCCCGGACGCCTCCCTAGGGAGGTTTTCAGGACAAGTCCGACCGGTAGAAGGCCTCTGGGAAGACCCAAGACACGTTGGAGAGACTATGTCTCCCAACTGGCCTGGGAACGACTCGGGATCCACCGGGAGGAGGAGCTGTTTTATATGAAAAAAACCCAACATTTTAAAGTGTTCCCATAATGCATTTCGATTGAGAAAACCATTTCATTGGATGAGAGCATAGAAAGCATAGAAAATGGCGCTGAAATGCTGCTACTGTCCACCAGCGAGCCAGAGAACATGGAGCCCAAAGAGGGAAGCTGTTGTCATTGCAGCGCCCCAATGAATGCGTTGCTCCGACGCAATGCCTTATGGGAAAACTTTAAAATGTTGTTTTTTTAATGTTAAAGTCATATTGGGAGATGTTTCTATACTTGCATATACACCTTTTGAGTATTAAGTTGCTGTGTGATGACACGTGTATGCACGTGTGTTTGTTTCGTCTCTTTACCGCACAGGCCGGATCACAAGAGGGTTCACTCTGCATCTGTCTGTGCGCGTTGCTGCCCGCTGCCCCAGTGGAATGAACGGAGAGAGTGAATCCCCTTCTCAGACATTACATGAGGCGGGGCTGCTAGTGAGTGGATACATAGAGTGCTAGCAGTAAGTTAGCCTTGTGAGCCAACATACACTAACATGAATGAAGGTACATAAGCGATGGTTTCTAAGGCAAATGCCACAGCCCCAGTGTGGGAATATTTGGGTTTTAAATAGAATGAACAAAGTGAGCTCATGAACACTGACGTACTGATACTGTATGTCGCATTTGTTTGAAAGTAGTGATGAAGAAGAAGGGTGATACGACCAACGCTTACTGAGGCGTTTGGTCGGCAAAGTAAAATAAACAAAAAGCACAAAATGGAGCACGCTCACAGACAGTGTCGCTCGCTACGTTGCAAAAGAAATACAACCTTTGAATGTGGTTCACAAGCCAACATTTCGGCAAATGTTCGAAATCTATGACAGACCGTACGAATTGCCTGGGAGAATGTACATGTCACAAACAGCAATTTGTGAACTGTAAATAGAGTGAAAGAAGACGTGTTGCATTTTACTCTGCCACCACAGATACAGTATGTGGTCCAGCTCAAATAGGACGCCGTACATTTACAGTTTAACAATACACTACATAACTGTGTGTGTGGTTTTTATTGTAGTTTTTTTTCCTTAACAGAGACAGGGTCTATTTTTATTGTTTTTGTTGTGATTGTTTTTGGTGCAATTTTTGCTATGAGACAGAGTCCATTTTATTTTCACTGAGTTTTTTTGCCTTTTGTTTAGAAAGAACAAGGTAGCGGCTTATACACTGGAATTTATGGTATACAAGTTCTATACCCAAAATTCGACTCACGAGTTGTAAAAACAGAACTCATTCATAACACGAGGAGTTATAGTACCGATGTGATCAGTAAGAGGTCTGCTGTAAACAAAATTTATTGGTCAAAAAGCATTGACTACAATAAAGCAAACCATGGTTGACTTGACGGTAACAAACCTTTGCCAGACTATTCATAAGGACTACGAGTTTGCCAGTGGTTGGGCCAGTTGGGCCAATGGTTTGTTTAATCACACTTCAGATAGTATACCAAAATTTTTTTTACATTTCTTTGTCGTATGATGTCCATTCTTACTCTTTCTCAAAGAGTAAGTCGTACAGTTATTTTAATACCAATAAAGCTATTGCCTGTCACAGACAATTGACTAACAATATATTCAAACTGTTCCAAATCGTTCTGCAAGGAGGACGAACGAATCCAACTTAGGGTCTAAAACCAACCAAAACAACAGCAGTCAAACATTTAGCTACTTCCTGCAGTTATACAGCCAGAAGTAAAAACACATGAATGTTAGCAGACACAAT
The DNA here is from genome assembly GCF_027744805.1 of Dunckerocampus dactyliophorus. Lineage (NCBI taxonomy): Eukaryota > Metazoa > Chordata > Actinopteri > Syngnathiformes > Syngnathidae > Dunckerocampus > Dunckerocampus dactyliophorus. The sequence goes on along the minus strand of NC_072826.1, from coordinate 13,982,317 downwards.
TTGTTTGTTTAGCTGTTTTTTGTAGGCTGCTTTCTCTTGTACGTTTTTTCTCAGCATCCCAGTGTGTACACATAGGGAGAAAGTTCTCAGCCATAACTGCTAATTGTCGGTAGCTTCTCTGAGATTGCGTGTGTGTGCGCACACTACGGGCATGTGCATGTCCACAAGCCGTGCGTGCGTGGCAGCAATGAACTCTACTCCCCCTTTTCGGCCCGAATGACAATTCTCATTCAGTTTGACTCGTAATTGTGAAGAATATAGACATTTTTTGCATCTGTTCTCTGAAACCATTATTGGTAACATATTGGTGGTGGTCTTATATTTTATGGGTGAAAAAAGATTTTGAGCCAAAGGTATAGCACATTTAAGAAAACAGATTGAACAAACAATGTTTATATTTTTCACAATTTAAACTGATAAAAATTGGCATCATTTTTGTTTGGATGGAAAAGATTTTTCGGTCACTCACTCACAGCTGCTTGATATTCATGTACATGTCCGTAGTGCGTCCAGACACAAATGCAGTCTCAGAGAGGCGATAAACAATTTGCATGATGTTGTTACAATAGGCTATACATTTTATGAATAGCTAAAGTTAGTAGCTGAACTTGTCAAATCGCTATCATTAGCTGACAAAGATAACTGATGCACGTGGCGTGCTGTGTAGGGTGTGGCTTATGTACTCAAAGCAGGAAGAGGCCAAGTGCAGTACGTTCGAAAGTCAGTGCCCTCTAGGCAGCTGCTCTCTGTGACATACAGCAGCTATAACTGTTTGAGTGAACAAAAGTAAAACCCAACAACTAGCAGTTACGATTTGTGTGGACAGATAAAATTGCATCAATGTGTATGTAAATGTGGACTGTGCAGTTGTCATGCTGAAAGGCCATGGACAGTATTGGCAAATATAATGCTATTAGTTGCAAAGCAATCCCGGGATACTGGGCATATATGCCCTCGAGGGATGCTGAGCAGTATAGCAATGACATCAGAACAATCTGATTGGACAAGTCTATCCAACATATTTTAAAACCGAAAAACTTACATAAGTGATTAGTGTTTGTACTTCAGAAAATAACAACTCATCCATTTTGACCACAAACGTCCATTTTGCTCTGTGACTGACTCTCAGCGAGTTAAGCGAAAGTACTGCTGTTAAGAGTAACAAAAAACGAATATAATAATAAGAGTAAGGAAGAACATTTTAAAAACACAAAGCATTAATTTCATGAGTACTCACCATTTTTTGACATCCGATAACCCAACTGTGCTAGTTTGTCAGTATACAAACACAAAGGCTAGCAAGTTGTTGCTATTTAAAGTGCTCTCGGGGGCCCCCTTTCGGGGGCGCCAACGAGCCTCCATTATTATTTTCAACGTCGGCCACTAAAGTCTACAAGAAAATAAACGCAGACACACCACGCTGAAAGGCTCGATAACAAGTTTGAACGGTGAAGGGAGGGCGTCGCATTTTTTCCCGACTTGTAAGCTGGCGGCGTCAAGCTTCGCTCGGCAATATTTGCTCCGTCTGAGCGGCCAACGTTAGCAGAGACGGCCACTGTGCTCCGGCCAGCCCGTCTTTCCGCTCGCCACTGCTCACGCGACCGACGCAGCGAGCGGGGGATGCGGGGGTCAAGTAAACAAGGAGAAGCAGAGGGCCAGAAGCACAATTACCTCTTTAGCGCCGTCTGGACGTCCTCCGGTCGCAGCCGCGCTGACGCTCCACGGTAAAATGGCTGCGACGAGAGCCGAACGGCTGACGGAGCGGGCGGGAGAGGCGGAGGCAGCCAGGGAGAAAGAAGAGGGGGCGGGACAAGAGGCCACAGAGCGGTGGGGGTGGGGAATAGGCAAGCGGTCTAAAAAATATGTGGAAATGCTACAAAATCCTGCCCTGAACCCATAAAAGCAAATACTCTAAATGAAATAGCAAACTCAAGTGGACGTCAACACTAAAAAGCTAAAAACTAAATGAGCAAAGTTGGAAACCTGACACCATGGTCGGGCTGTGACGAAACGTGTGGTGGGCGGGGCTTATGGCTATTTTCGTATTTGTAAGCCGCCCAGAAAACCCTGAACACAGAAAACCCTATAAATAAATAAATATATATATATATATATATATATATATATATATATATATATATATAATTTCTAAAATATTTACATTAAATACAGAACATTGCTTATTAAAGCAATGGTGTCCAAAGTGTACATCTGTAGTCACGGTACACTAACAGAAATGTGGCTGCCAATTTACACCAACGGCCTCTCCGACTAACACCAAACATTCATTCACATTTATACACCCGTGTGGGCAGCACTGGAAGCCAGGTGAAGTGTCTTGCCCAAAGACACAACAGCAGTGATTGGGATGGAGGAAGCTGGGTTCAACCCGCCAGCCCTCCGATTTTTGGACAATGTGCTCTCGCTCATGAGCCACTACTGCCCAGTGTGCACAGCCATTTTCAGAGCTCGCCACAGATTTTCAATGGGATTCAAGTCTGGGCTCTGGCTGGGCCACTTAAGGACATTCACAGACTTGTCCTGAAGCCACTCCTCTGATATCTTGGCTGTGTCCTTAGGATCGCTGTCCTGTCTCTTCAATCTAAGGTTTTCATCCAGGATTAGGGTTGGGCATCGTTTGAATTTGAGCGATTTTGGTTCAGATTCCTCGTTTTGATTCAGGTTCCTAACGATTCTCGATTACGATTCTTTTCAGAGGTAGGGTAATAAAAGTTGGTTTATAAAAGCATGGTTTATATGAGGCCGCTAACCAAAGTTCTTGGATGAAATGTCTGAATGTCTCCATTATTTAAACTTTTTATGAATTACTTTACCATGAATTTCTCACAGGGCTATTTTTAACCAGTAAATACATATCAAACCATTGAACTTGAACATAAATGTCTTGAAATCTCTTTACATAGGAGTACACCTATTTTTGAAAAGCTTATGAAAAAACAATGACACATATTGTTGGACTTATGATGCAGAATAGACAAAGTGTAACTCAACCTTGCTGAGTTCCGACTAACCTGCGTGCAGAATATCAAACAAGTACAGTGAATGGAGTAGCACTTACCGCGGGGTATGGTCAACTTCCTGGCTAACGCTCGCATTAACGTCAGGTCATTTGTCCTTACGTTACCTGGATATTTGAGTTGGCCACCGTATTCACAATATAAAGCATAATTTGTTTGCTGCTTCAATGTTGGCATAATTTATTGTTTTACTTGCGTGTTGGAAGAAGTCCGGCGTAGCTCGTCAAAAACAGGGCACTATGTACGCAGTGAATCCAGAGGTGTTTAATCATGTTAGTGTTGCACCCTCTTTTGCATGATATGATGGCGTTGCAAATGTTGCACTGCGCCAACCGTTCATTTTTTTGCAGAATGTCAGCCAAAGTAGCGAGGGGCATCGCACAGTGTCCATGTTTGAAATGGACGAACACAAACGCTTCCTGCTGCTTCTTCTTCTTTGTTGTTTGTTGTTGGTGTCATGCAGCCATTTTTTCCGATCGGCAAACTTGTCAATCACCGAACGTAGGCATCGAAATTTGAAAAAATTAACGAAAAAATGAACATTCCGATTCCGGGAGAATCGGAACGTTAGTCCCGGTTCCCATCGATGCTCGATGCCCAACCCTATCCAGGATGTCTTTCTACTGTGACGAATGGAACATTTTCCACTCTGTTTTATTACTGCGACATGTTTGTGCTTATATCTACCACAGAGACACGAGACATGATCACAAGGCCTTTCACTTGGAACAAACACACCCTGTCCTCATAGTTATCTCACACACGCACAGAGTTTCTAGATAAGCCCTCTTTCTGTCTCTGTCTGAGGAGTGCTTAGTTATCCAACCAAGACTAGCTTGAATTAGTTTAAACTAATATCCCAACAACTAAAAAAAGGGAAGTTTACACACATTAAACCACCTATTTGACAAAAGTCATAAAAGAAGGAGGAACAGAATTCCTCTTCAACGATTGATTGGACTTCGCGAGACCTTCCTTGGCAGCTAATCGCTCTCTCCAGTGCCGGCATTGCAATAGTTTATACTCACTTCTGTTAAAATAAATCATAAAACTATTACTTTGGACTCATATGCTTATTTCACAGCTGATAGAATTAAAGAACCTGGGTGGTTCCCACCCTGCTAAAAGAGCTGGACGGAACAGTACATTGCTGCATTCTCATTTCCCTCTAGCCTGACTAGTCCCCGAGTTCCTGCCGCTAAAACACATCCTCATAGCATGATACTGCCGCCACCACGCTTCACTGTAGGTATGATCTTCGCCAGGGGATGAACAATGCATGGCTTCCTTCTAACATGATGCTTGGCATTCATGCCAAACACTTCAATCTTTGCCTCATCAGACCATACAATTTTGTTTCTCACGGTCTGAGAGTCCTTCAGGCCTGATTAGTGGATTGCTGCAGGGATGATTGTCCTTCTGAACGGTTCTCCTCTTTCCACAGAGGAATGCTGCAGCACTATCCAAGTGACCACTGGGGTCTTGGTCCCTTCCCTGACTAAGGCCCTTCTCCCCTGATTGCTCAGTTTAGACGGTCGGCCAGCTCTAGGAAGAGTCCTGGTGGTTCCGAACTTCTTCCATTTACGGAATCTAACCCAAATATCATGGTTTAATTGAGTGCGCTCTCGGGGTGTCACAAGATTTTGTAAGATAAAAAAGTGACAAGGTTTCTCGTTCAGATAAAAATGTCTTGTGGGGACTCGGCCTGGGACAATAATAAATTAATTAATTAATCACACAATAGATGAAAATGAACTAGATAATTTTGCCGATCTCAATATATCACCATGTGCACGCGTGACTGTTTTCCCCGTCTCTCACCTCTAAACAGGCAGGAAGAGGATTCTGTCCATTGCTTTCAGCACCTTTCCATGTTTGTTCCATAGAACAAGGGCATTAACACAGTGAGTCATACAGTCTCTTTGTCGCTATGGGTGGCGGCGGAGCCGGTAGCATACACACATAGTGCAGAAGAGTGTAACGTAGTATAAATTACATTTGTAGATTGCAATATATTGTCATATATTTATTCATATTTTTTCATTGTACTTTTCTTAAAAATAATAGATCTTGTCTCGTTCTCGTAGACCCACTCTCATCTATCATCTCGTCTCGTGAACTGAGTGTCTCATGACACCCCCAGTGAGCTCTGATATTAACTGTAATTGCATCCGCAAAATGATTTGCAGTGAAAGTCATTATTGATGTGCTGTTTAAAAATATGCACACAATTTCTGCTACACAGATAATATTGACAAAGTACAGGAACTTTGGAAATTCAATAAAAATAATTACCTTTCGTCAGGCGTAGCACCAAATTCTGGGCCCCCATACATAAGCCTCCTAAAGGGATTGGGGATTGTATGCAGTGGGTTCCTCCAGCTGCCTAGAGGACGGCAACATTCAAACGCATTGCAAGCTTATATCCTACCTCTTCCTGCTTTGACGTAACACACACACGCGCACTAGTTGTTTAGCTACTGACATTAGCTATCATTTAATGTACAATAGCCTAACAACAACATGAATGTAAATTATTGATTGCCTATCTGAGACTGCTTTTGTGTGTGTGTCCGCGCCACGGACATGTACGTGACTATCAGCAGCTGTGAGTAAGGAGTTAAATCATGCCAAACTATTCTCAAACAAACTCAGTGTGGTTTGCAAAAACAAAATATCATTCACAAACTAATTAATTTTGTTTTGCAAAAAAGAAACGCACTTATAAAACAAATTACAAGTGCAGGTACAAAAACAAGAACAAAAAAACAATTGGACAACTACAAAAAACTGTCATGTGACTTTGCCACAATCTTACCACTGTCACATGACTTTCGGCTCTAATTTTCCGCCTTGCAGTTCCACACACAAATGCCTTCAGATTCACACTGCTGTAACGTTAGAAATATATTCAAAGATGTGAACTTCCGGGATCAATACCTCCCAAGTGAATGTGCTTTTACATACTTTTGAACATAAAAAAGTATGTAAATCTTTTCCCAAACTAAGTGCTGTAGTATAACCAGTAGGAAACATCTAGTGGTTGAAGTAAATAGAACAGTGCAACACCTTCTACAGGTGAAACTACTGAATGATATTCCCAATAAAAATTACGTAAAAGCCCTTTTTCCAAAACTAAGTGTTGCAGTATAACCATGAGGCGGTCATTGATGTGTGAGGTGATTTCGGTGGCACTACATGTCAAAGAAAAATATTTTTTTTGACTACTAATAGACAATATTCTACCATGAAAGAGTGATCATTTATTAATTTCTGAAAAACGCTGATATAGTGTGGGAGCGATACTGGAACTGCAATATTGCGAGGGATGACTGTCCAGCTCTTGAACGTACTCCTCGCATTGTTGTTTTTTGTTTTCCTCCAAAAAACAGCATCTCCCCGTCTTTATTATAATATATTTGATTATAATTCTAATAGTTTACCAGAAATGATGTCTTATTTTAGCTGTTATACAATCTGCTGTCAGTGCTTGGGCCCCTTTTTTCAGGAGCAATTTAAAGGAAAACTGGGAAAACATAGAAACAACCGCCTACATATAGCATTAACTTTTCCAAACTCAAAAATAAAAACACAGCAGCAGCCCCGGTATGTAGCGCTAGCTTTAGTAGTGGCCTGATGCCTGATGCCTGATGCGCGGCGCTGACGCACTATGAGCGAATGTGTGGTGAAGCTAGTCACGAGTCAGCTAGCTAGCAGCTAGCTGGTGTGGTGTGGCAAGGTGTCACTACGCCATTAAGGCTCTTCAGCGTAACAATGTTAATAACAAGAACAACAATGTTGCTGTAGCTTGGTTAATATACAAGTCACATTATGTAAATGGAGAGTTTGTGTAGTTTTTTTCAGAAGGCTTTGTGGGCGGAATAGGTGCGTCCTATTACGTGCATCCTGAACTATCCCTTTTTATATCTTTAGAATGCACAGAAGACAAAGATGTGCGTTCATGTCTCACATAAGGATTGTGGATGATGGGCAAAATAAAAAACAAAAAAAGTGCAGTTTCCTTTAAACATCTGCAGGTTGCTTTGCATAACTGAATGATAAAAATATGACAGATCATCTCAAAACCAAAATAGAATTTTACAGTTTTTAAGTGAATATGATGACAAGGTACATGTATAAAGGATGTGGGCTTTACAATATGGACTATGAACTATAAGGAATGTCCCTCCTTTTTAACTTCCCAGACGACCTCCTTCACGTTTTACAATCAAGCAACACATGAAAAATGCGGCAAACACAGCGAACCATGAAAGAAAATGGTTGAACAGTAAAATGTCTGGTAACATACCATTTTCTCTGAAGAACTTTGTCGTAGAGCTCTTGCTTCTACCATAATGTAGTTCTAGTTCTAGTTCAGTCTCGTCATTTTTCACAAATTTTTCTTTGAAATGAACAACAGGAACCGGCTCGCGTCGTTGGGAGCCAATTGGCAGCCGATTATTTTTTTCCTGGTCTTTTTTTTTCTGTTAAAGGCGAATGTCGTTGGTCAAGCTGCGTGGCGGTGTCTCTGTGTCCACACTGAGCAGGGGGAGGGGCGGAGTTAAACACGCTGTGATGCTCTTAGAGCCGATTCGTTCATGAGAAATTTGCATGGAGAGATTTGACCTATTTTGACTCAATTTGTCTATTGAGATGGGTCTTTGTTTTTGTATTTTATTTATAACATAACATAATATATTTGTGTATCTTCTCATTGAGGTTTAAATAAAGCCATTTAAATAATAAACATTTGATATCATGTATTTTTTACTTTAGTAATTCATTTTAGACAATACACATAATTTGGTAATACATTAATTAAAGGCAACAAAAAAAAATCTGAGGAGCTAGTTGGGAGCCAAAAGGGCCGACCCAAAAGAACCGTCTCTCTAAAAAGAGCTGAAATTTCCAACACTAATCTATGCGAAATCCCCGTATTTGTATGCAAATCTGTAATTCAATCGCTGGCCAACTGCTGTCTCACAAACACTCCAGGGCGTTTTGGCCCTTTCAGCTCATTTAGCTATATGGTTAGAGGACGAGAATGCTACATGCTAATCCAAGAAGACGCTGATGCTAATAGCTGTCAAATGGATAACACAGCTTTGTATAGTTCTTAAGTGTATATGGTAGTGTTTAATCTGTTAGATGGCTTCTGCTTAGGGTTTGTAGTTATGGTGATCTTCAGAGGCATAGAAAAAAATCGTTATGGTGTATTTGAAAACAAATGAGGAAGTGAATTCTTTTCAATTCATAATAGAGTTGCCAACTTCCTGAAAAATATTTTTTTCCCTTTGAGTGAAATGATTTTTATTTGACTCAAACCTGAATTTAATGAAATGCCTGTTTAGGAGTAATACAAATACATGGGAAATAAAACTGGGAAATAAACATGGGAAATAATTTGTTTTTTAGCGCAAAATAACACAATTAACAGAATAAAATAAATAACTGTCTTCCAGCGTTTTCCCATTGGGGTCACCACTGCAAGACGATCGCACGATGCTTAGTGTTTGCAGGGATGCCCTTCCTGAGGCAACCAGGGATGTTTGCCATTTTATTCTCTTTGTGACAAAGCTGGTCTCAGTTTACCGTAAAACTTCATACAAAGCTCCTTGTCATTCATTAATTACATTGACATTTTACATTACAATTATTTTTTAAACAATTATTTTTGATTCTCACGGTAATAAGGAACAAAGTGCATCCCTTTTCAACTCAATACGGGACGCATACTGTTGTTTCTAAATACAGGACAATTCAATTTTTCAAGGGACGTTTGGCAACCCTACAGGTCTGTGAAATTGTTGTGTATGGACATTCAATTCTGACTTCACTAAACAGTTTGATTAAGCAGACGATATTCTTCTCACTCACTGAAATCTACTGTATTTAAAGACACTTGTGCATGAGGCAGGGTGCGCTCACTTTATTTTAGTCCATGAAGCCACCACACTCGTGAGCCACCTCTGTGCTCCAGCTTAGACGGCAATCTTTCAAATACAAGTCCTGGAAAACACAAACACACACACACGCACAATTAACAATGCAGTTGGTTCCGACAGCAGATAAAATCCTGTGCCTGCCCAAAGCTTCTTTCAAGTCCGAACGTCACTTTGCGTACTCGCCGGCAGAATGTCCAGGACATGGCTCTGTCCTGGCTGCTCAGTACAATATAGCTAAAGCGACAAGGACGGACACAGACAGCACACTGCTAAGTCAGCTGTGTGTTGTTAGTATGAAGAAACGTGCCGCCTGACCACACAATCATTTCTCTCTGCATGTTCTTCATCGCGTCTGTCACCAATCATCACATTGAGTACCAGATTTTCTGTTTTATTTTTATTACACAGCAGTTAGCGTCTTGCTACTATATTCATGCCGAAAACGGGGTTTACACCGACCACTCTCTGTGTGTTATACTTCATTGAAAAGCTTATTTCGCTGAGATTCAACTGATATACAGTGCAGCATTCCAGGACACAATTAAAACTGCAGACTCCATGAACGCAAATGTTAGACTAGTCCCAAACAAACATGAAGGAACAGCCTCACGGTATTCTCCTCTTCTTTTCCTTTCGGCTTTTTCCTTCAGGGGTCGCCACAGCAAATCAATTGCCTCCATCTAACCCTGTCTTCTGCATCCTCTTCTCTCACACCAACTACCTTCATGTCCTCTTTCACTACATCCATAAACCTCCTCTTTGGTCTTCCTCTAGGCCTCCTGCCTGGCAGTTCAAGACTCAGCATCCTTCTACCTATATATTCCCTATTTCTCCTCTGGACATGTCCAAACCATCTCAGTCTGACCTCTCTGACTTTATTTCCAAAACCTCTAACATGTGCTGTCCCCCACAGCAAATTTACATGTTATAGACCCTGTGTATAGCAGTCACCTGTCCAACGCGGCCAGCAGCCACCCATTTTGTCTACCTTGGTCAATATCTGACCGCATGCAGCGGCCAAATTACCGACTCAAGTAGAAGCTTCATGCACAAAAAAGTCAATTTTTCAATCAATGAAGGCATCGTGTGTAGACTTTAATTACTGAGTCCTTGCTCAGTCACAATCATTCACAAGATCCACACAAACTGTCACTTGTTCCACATAAAAAAGCCGTCTTCTTTTGAGCTTGCTATTTCCTGGTCAAACATGTAACTTTAAGAGCATTTGCACCAAAACATTACCGCAAAGTAGGCTGGGAACAGGACGTGCTCCCAGCGACGCTACAATACAATACTGCATGTTAAAAAGGCAGCAGGAGCAAAACTGAGTTCGGTTGTACTTAATTGAAGTATTTTAGAATGTACTCACGTTATTTTTGATCAATCCTCATCTCCAAATCCATCAAAGTCCTCATCTTCTGTATTTGACACAAAAAAAAGCTGTCTTCTTTTCCGTTCGCTACTAGTCTGTTAACTTGTCAGTGTTATTCAGCTCCAGCAAAGAAGGAAACTTCTCCTGTTGCTTCTGCCAACTTTATTCATTGAACACGGCCACACAAACGTCTCGTCTCTCCTTCCTGCTTGCCCACAAGGCAAAGGTTAAACAAGCCCCACTACATAGCTGTCCAGCCAATACCTGTAACAAGTGACACTGTTTATTTCCTGGTGTGAGACAATGTGCACTGGTCAATACTGTAATGCCGCTTGTTGTGGGGAAGGAGAGACTCACGTCGCCGATGCACTTTAATGGCTTTATTAACAGCGGAGAATACTGCAGGACTTTACATTCACGCCATCATAAACACACTTCCCAACTCTCTCGAAACTCACACCTAGCACTGAGCCTAGCTCTCCTGCTCGCCCACCGTTACTTCCTGATGAACTAAAGCTGTAATGACACTCTGCCGTATAAAAAGTAAAATATTAAAAACAAGCGTAAGACATTACTAGCACAGCTTTGTTTTGTGAGTCGTGGATAATAACAAGCCTAGTAATGCTGTACAGCTTTTATCTGCAGTCCCACAGTGCCCTCTACTGGTCAACATGAATTTTTTTCCCTTTTTTTTCTTTGTTTTCCCTCTACTGGTCAACATTCAAACTGGACACCAACCTGTCTATAGAGGCCACCTGTCTATAGCGGCCACTTTTGAAGTCTCCCTCTAGTGGCCGCTATAGTTTGACTGGTACTTAAAATCCTCCAACTCCTTGATCTCTTCTCCCTGTAACCTCACTCTTCCATTTGGGTCCCTCTCATTCACACACATGTATTCTGTCTTACTGCGGCTCACAGTATTGCAAATGCATATTAAAGTCTGACAAATAAGGTTCTGTTACCTTGGCAATGGTGCAATTCTTCTGCTGGCTCTCATCGAAGGCGGTCACATCTTTTGCCTCTCCTCTCCCTCATCTTCCCTGCTTTGCTTCTCACATCTCATTTTGTCCTGTCTCATACTTTCAAGAGCCTCTCTCCGCAATGCTCTCAAATTTAAATCGTGGAATTCATCAACTGGTCTCTCCACGCAATTGACAAAATCTTCTTGACGAGAAGCCCGGGTTCGGGGGAACCTGTCTGCCCTGATGGAACGTTCACCGCTGGTTACGTGATGGACAGTTGGGGGAAGAGGAGGGTCATGTGCCTGGCGATTCTCTCCATTGAGGAAAAACATCTACCTATTCGGAACCATGATAACAGGTTTGTTGCTGATTGCATTAGGCACTGCCCTGGTGTATCGCAGAATTTAAGACGGAGACAGCAGTTCAACATGCCCAGCAGCTGCCCGTCATGATTGATGTGGTGGGTCAAGTTGTTAGCACACTGACTATGAATCACAACAAGGAAAACCTCTTGGAGAAGCTTTCGGCTTTGCAAAGGCAGATGGATTGATCGAGAGACCAGAATGGACAAACAGAATAGCCGATTCTATTGAAATGCGGCTACTCGCACTAACCCAAACAAAGTCATTAATCTGCATTTCGGCCTCCGGGCACCAGCCTCGGCCAAGGTCGCTGCTGGAACAACTCCTCCAGGAGATTGCTGCAGTGAGATGCTCTGGATCCCCTCCCCCCTCCCCCTTCACGGACATCTGTTGATTGTTGACTCTGTCTGGGGCCCGTTCATGGTTGTCTGCATGGCAACTGCTGTGTTATCGTGATGACATCCTGCGGACTGAGGCTCCAAGATTGTGCGCGAGACGAAGTGACTATCCAGGCCTATGCACACACACGCATCCAATGACAACCTACACAACCCCCCATCCCACGCCTTTGCCGATTCATCCTCCCAATGCTGACAGGCCGGGTCCGCGGCATGCACCGAATATGGCTGAAACGGCTGTGGCTGGCTATAGTCCACACCAAGCTTTACATCCACAAAGACACGCTGATCGATGCCGCACACTTTCATCATTTTCATCTGATGAGCATACTTTCCACGTGTTATTGAGTGTGAATCGGGTTAGCATGGATACATAGCTCAGGCCAATTACATTCAGTCTTAATAATGACGCATTGGTGGGCTTTTGTCATAAAAGCAAGGCGCTGCTGCGTAATGAAGAAAGGAAAATGTGGATTGTGTGCACTGTGCGTCAACAGTGCATCAATGTTGCGCCTTTTTTTCTGCTTTATTTTACAAACAAGCATGACAAAAAAGTATTCGAAAACAAGATAGTGTAAGGAAGCCATGCTGCTTGGTTTGCATCCAGTTAGGGATACAAAAATCAGACCCAAATCAGACCAAAAATCAGTACTACTAAGGCCTTATCCTAAATTTGGAAAAATCTTTATAAAATGCTCAGTTTTTGTAGTATCATTGTCAAATATAGGATTAGGTAGGGACCCAAGCTATGAACCCAATGTGTTTTCTATTCTAAGCCTCCAAATACAAGGCACATGTTTCTGAAATCGGGATTTTCAAGGTATTCAAACTCCTTTTTGTCAGTTAGTGTAGTGATGGACATATTCTGACTGTTGGGGAGAAACATTCAGCTACTTAGCTTTCAAAGGAGCCCAAAGCCATGCCTCTACTACAAATTTAGGGCCCTATGATTTGGTCAATAAAAAAGGAATCTACTGTTAAACGCGGAATCTCATGGAAATTGACATAGTAGTGTGAATGACACACGTTTGTGTGGGGAAATATTTCCCCAGTGGACCGGCGGCAACTCCTCACAAACATTACCCCGCCCCCTCCCGGACTAAACATATTGAAGCGGCACCTGAAACACAACTCATGTGTTACTCATCACCGAGCACGAATGAAGCTGGCTGGGTTAGCTTAGTTTAAAGAGCATACTAGTGTGGCTGTGTGTGTGCGACTCATGAGTGTGTTTACACCATGTTGTGTTTTACTGCTAGTTAATGTTATCGAGTGTTTTTTCATGCCTGCTGATGTGCAAGTTCAGTGTGAAATAAGGACGAGAGCCACAGCTGTAAGAGGCCCGTTTATTCTTTTTGTTCTCCACGTTATTCAGCTCGTCTCACTTCAGAACAGTCAACTAGGGGTGTAACGATTCGTTCTAATAACGATTCCATTCTTATCATGAATCATGGTTGCAATACGATTCAAGGACGATATTGGTTCATTTACAACGATACAATCCGAAAGGATTCAGTAACTTTAAATCGATGTTTAGCCAAAAATAGTGTAACTGCGAAATATATACCTCGATACTGGACAGTGTAGGTGAGGTTTTGAAGATTCCCGTTGTTTTTTTTAAGTGAATCAGGTATAAATTAATTTTGGATACAAACAAACAAGTGAACAATTAATGGCAAATGCATCCACATTTTATTTGAATCAAGTGCAACCAACACTTCAGGTTGAATTAACAGGCGCTTAACCTTTTCTGCTCTCATTTTCAATATTCAATACATTTTCAATAACAGTAAGTACAACCAACATTTCAACAGTAGGTTTACCTGCAACGTTTGCTGTTGTTTTTCAACATAATAATACAAATAAAACATTAATATCAAAAATAAAGTGCAACCAACATCTCCTCAGGTTCAATTAACAGTAGGTTTACCTGCTACTTGCTACTACAAGAGGTGACTGGACGGTCAGCATTGTGTGAAATCCCATGGCGCCTTAGTAGGTGGTTGGAGAGACTTGTCGTGTTGCCGTGGTATTTTAAATGACACATATCCTTACAAATCGTACAAACAGCGAGCGGCTTATTTAAAACATCTCCCTCTTTGCAAAAGCCAAAGTGTTTCCAGACACTGGGCCGCAATGGGCTTAATTATTTCTCGCTTGCCGGCTTGTCCTCTGCCATCCAATGTTTTGTTGTCTGCTGGCACGTGGCGATGATGTCACAGACAGGGAGACTGAATCATGTCTGAATCAGTGCTAAAAAAAAACCCCACACATCAATATAAAGCCTGCCGTGCTTAAATCCAATGCTTTATTTCCTAGTATCGATACAATCGATGGATTACCTTTTAAACGATGTTAGATCGATGTCGTCCAGAATGGCAACTTGCCGAACACAGATCAATGTAGTTGGATCATAGGAATATAAATCGATACATTGATGTAGTCGATGAATCGTTACACCCCTATTCTCAACACAGAACACACTTCCGGCATTCAAAGTAAGAGTGATGTTCTGTCAAATTGTATTAACGAAATAATGGTGTCATAAAAATATCAAAATGAATAACGCAATTGAAATTGCATCAGCGACTACGCCTTTCTTAACCACAAGCACGGCATTACAGTTTATTGTGGATTTTGCAGCATTGTGTGCAGATGCTGACATCCCATTTGAAAAGTTAGGCAAGCTACATCCGTTTCTGAAATAAATGGCAAAATTGTCCAATGATGTATCGCATCAATAAATGTAAGGATTTTTAATAAACAGACATTTTATTCACTGTCACAAAAAGCACACTCTCGGGGGTAAAATAAGTTTAAAAGGTAAAAAACGGAACTGTAAAAAATTTAAAACGCAAAAAAAAAAAAAAAATTGGGAGAAAATAAAATATTTTATCGGGTCCTATGAATGGTTCACGGACAACTTTACATTTGGTATGAAAAAAAAAATCCCAGAATGCTAAGGGGTTAAACAGTGGTTAATTTGTTTTTATACTTGGATGACAGAATGATACTTTTTTTTAAAATAAAATTACTTAAATGCACCTTTATTGGAATTTTGCCCAACATCCACAATCCTTATGTGAAACATGAACCCATATTTCTTTCCCTTTTCTGTGCGTTCTAAAGAGAGAAAACGCATTAGCATGAGGGCGCTAACAATGGACGTCAAGGGGCCCACATATTTCAATGATAAAGCCCTAAAAAAAAACAACTTAAAAAAACGTCAGCAATGTTCCATTTACATAACAAACCTGCATATTAACCAAACTACAGCGACATTCCATCATGGATGATCAGCATCATCAAATGGACAGCATCTTCTCCCAGCTGAAGAGCAGTTTCAGTGGCAGATTCCTCCTCCTTGTTTATTATTATGCATTAGTGCACTACAAACTGGAAGTGAACCGTTCCGTATTATTTATTTATGTATATGTATTTATTCTTATTCTATTTTCTTATTTTTCTTTTCTTATCTTGCCTGTCTTCAATTGATTATTATGACTTTATTATGATTTTTGGGTTTTTCGAGTTTTGTTTTTTTTTCTCTTGGAGATTAATAAACTATCTATCTATCTGATGGAAAACATTCCAAAAAAAGTGCAGTTTTCCTTTAAGTGACTGAAAACGAAAGTTACAGTTCTATCCTGGAACAGATTATTTAATTTCATTATTTTTTATGGGAAAAAAGCAGTCTGGACTGGACTGTTAGAAGTTCCACTGCAACAATAAGGTAGAGAAAAGTGTCAAAGGGTACATATAGCTTTGGCAATGAACTCCAGGAAGTGAACACACAGGCTAACTTCTTGCTGGTAATCACATGGTCCAAAGGTGAAGGACACCTGGTAGTCCCGGGTGCCCATCGTGTGTTTGTTCCACTTGGTGAAACTGCAGGACACCATGGACCTCCACACACAGAACATCATGTGATCGCTATTTAACACTGCTACTGCTACTAATACACGCCTGATCAAAATTTTAAGACCAGTTGAAAAATTGCAAGAATTTACATTTTACCATTAAAGTGAAATAGGTTGTTCATCAGCTGATCAAAACTTTAGGACCACAGCCTTTAAAAGCCAAAATCATGGCAAAAATGTGGATTGAATGTCATTGCCTGTCAGGTATTCACACAGACATGATCTCTTGATAGCAAAGCCAACTCTCTCTTTGAACATGGTCAGATTGTTGAGCTGCTAAGGCCTCTTGCAGCGAGTCATTGCTGCTGAGGTTTGACGCAGCAAGTCATTTTAAACGTCTTAAAATATCCTCAGGGTTGGGATAAAAAGTCAAGTGGTAGACCCTAAAAAATGTCACCGGCCCTGAGCCGGAGGATCCCAGTGGCTGTCCATCAAGACAGGACCATCCTCAGCCCAGATGAAGGTTGTTTCTGGTGCCGAGTGCAGTCCAATAACCATCAGGCGGCATCTGCGAGAGAACGGTTTTAAGAAAAGACCTCGTCTCAGTCAATGCCACTATAATGCCCGTTTGGAATTTGCACGAGAGCACCAAACACGGGACATGGAAAGGGGGAAGAAAATTTTATTCTCAGATGAGAAAAAATGTAACCTTCAAGCATGACAAGGAGATCCCGTTTGAGATATTTTCCACATGACACAGTGGAGGAGGCGCCATCATGATCTGGGGTGCTTTTTCATTCAATGGAACAACGGAGCTTGAGGTTGTGCAGTGGCATCAAACGGCAGCTGTGCTACGTGAAGATGTTGCAGGCGGCATCCCTTATGACGGAAGGCCTTTGTCTGTGTGGTAATGACTGGCGTTTTCAACAGGACAACGCTGCAGTTCACAATGCCCACCTGACAAAAAACGTCTTCCAGAGAAATAACCTCACTCTTGGACCATCCCTGCGTGTTCCCCTGATCTAAATCCAATTGAAAACATTTGGGGATGGATGCAAAGAGAAGTTTACAAAAATGGACATCAGTTCCAGACAGTGGATGCCCTCTGTGAAGCCATCTTCATCTCCTGGAGCAACATTCCCACTTGCCTCCTGGAAACACTGGCATCAAGCATGCCCACACCAATTTTTGAGGTGATTAACAAGAATGGTGAAGTAACTCATTAAGGAGTGCTTTTTTGAAAATAGAATTTCTATTTTAGGGGGGTTTCAGGCTTTTTTTTTTTTTACTTTTGATCAGCTGATGAACAGCCTATTTCAATGTTGATGAAATGCTATTTGCAATGCAGCCGTCCCTCATTTATAGTGGTTAATTATATCATAGAAAACCTGCTTATGACTTTCTAAACACGGTTTATAACATTATTATTAGAGCCCTGCAGACATGAAATAACACGCATATAGTCACCTTCACACTATTATTCATTGTTTACAACACATTGCACAACTCTATGCTGCAGGGAGTCGAGACGGCAGCTAGCAAGCTAGCAAGCTCACCAGTTAGCCTCAAATGTATTTCTTCTAAACTTAAGAAGCCTTGGGAGGAGAACCTTTTTCACTCTATCATGTCGGATATGCCATGGCTGACTTCATGCAGTGTTAAGGTAACAAAATGTAAGGTAATGTCTCATGTTTTGTTATTACTGCCGCCTAGTGACCAGAACACTACATATCCCTTATATTTCAATATGTTTTGACTAATAATAGACCATAGTCTACCACGAAACAGCAATCATTTATGTATTAATGTCTGAGAAAACACCATACAGCGAGGGAGCGATTATTGTGAGGGGCGACGGTAAATTATTTCCTGTATCTCTATTTTATACATGAAAATTGGCAGGAAGTTGAGGATATAGCTGAGAGAAGAAACACGGCCTTTACTGATATTCTTGCATGTTTTTGTCAACTAAATCCAAAGGTTCACATCAGCGGTGCTCACACTTTTTCAGCATGCAAGTTACAGATCAAAATGAGCTACCTCTTACAATAAAACATAACATATACCTGAGTATTATGTCAGTTAAAATATCTACATAGCGTTCATTATATACACAGTTCATGTATTACATCCAGCTAGCATTTGCTATCAAACATTGCAGATATACATGCATGGGCACATTTTCCAATTAATCATGAAATAAAAGTTTCATAAACAAAAGTACAGAAACACACTGTCATGCTCTGTGCTTGTCGCTGTGCTGCCGCCTGTCTGTCCGCCTTTTTCAGTGCATGGCTGGTCCTGCGGAGGTGGTCTCTCCAGTGCACACCTGTTCCAAATCAGCTATCACCATGCCTAAGCCTTACGCTGGAGCTCCTCTGTTGCCAGATTGTCCTTGTTCTTTGCCTGCCCACGTGTTTAGTCTGCCTTATCCTTTCAACCTGTGTGTATACTTTCGGGTCGCCTCTTGCCTTGTGTCGCTGCGAGTAGAGTTTTGCTCATTAGCGTAGCTTCCTGCCTGGTTTTTCGTAGCGCTCTCAGTTTGTTAGTCACTGCTTGGTTATTCAGCAGTATTCTTTAGTTGGTATTTTTTGTCCTGCCTGTTGCAGCGCTTTTCGTTACTGTGTAACTGTTTTCCCTGCTGTTATTTTTCTTTTTTTTTTTCTTCTTTTTTTTTTTTTTTACCCCTGTCCTGTCCAGCCTTTAAAGCAGATAGAATTGTATACCTAAATGCCGTCAAGTGCTCAACAGATTTACTCTGCCAGAGAGAAGTGTGATATACACTTCAAATACACTACAAAGATCAGTGCCCCAAGAGCCAGCCCAGAGAGCCCCCCCCCCGGGAAGACCAGTAAGGGGCCGAAGAGAGGTAATCCCAGCCAAGGACAGGGCGCCAGCGGGCCGGAGGACTGCCAACCCCTGAGACCAGCGAGAGATCACACCCCACAAAGGCAGACGGGTACCGGGGGCCACAAACCGGCAGGCCCAGAGACGCCTCCACAGCCGGAAAGAAGCCCGCCCGCGCCGGAAGCGCCAATTCCCGCCCACCGCCACCCCCACCCCCAGGGAGCGGAGCCCGGCCCGCCCCGGGCCAACCCCCGCCCGACCCCCGACACAGGGCCGCCCCGCCAAGGGATGCAGGAGGCACACCCTCCACCCACCCGGCGGAGGCACGGGCGGCAGAGATGTATCGCCCAGCACCTGACCCCACGGATCAAACCCCTGTATGCCCCCCCCCCCCCCAAAAAAAAATAAATAGCTAAAATAAATAAATAAATAAAAGTACACACACGCACGCACATACACACTCCTACGCACCCACACACACGCACATAAACACTCCTACGCACAAACACACCCCTATGCGCACGCTCATACACACTCTTACTTACTCAAGCGCGCACACACACACACACACACACACACACACACACACACACAGTGGTCGACTGCCCGACACCCGGAAGCCCCACCCTATCCCCCGTTGGTAACCCAAGGAGCAGCGGAGCCGGGGACCCCGGGGTCCCAGACATACGATCCAGAACCCAGGGGCGGAGAGCGCAGACCGCCGGGGAGCAGGAAGACACCCGGCCACACCCCCCCAGCGGTAGGACGCCGCCAGCGAGGCAGACAGGGGAGTCAGCGAGGAGGAGAGCGGGAAACCGAGCAGGCAGGCGGGAAAACGGGCGAGCAGCCAGGCGAACCACCACACAGCGCCAACCGACACCCGCGGGCCAGCAAACCCCGAAGAGAGAGCGGGAGCACCACACCCCAAGCCGCAGGGAGGCCAACCACCAGAGCCGAGAAGGCGAGACCAGCAGCCGACCAGCCGACGGCCCCCACAAGCCACCAGAAGCCAGACCAGCCACATGCCACCAGAGCCGACAGCGCACCACCCGCGCACCGGAGCCCCACCCCCGACAAGCCCACAGACAGACCGGGGGAGGCGAGGACACAGACAGCGGCCCGGCAGCGCACAAAGCGCAACGGCGACAGACGCCCAAGCGCCCGGCAGAGCACGACCCCCCCCAGCGAGCCCGGCCCCAGGGCACCCGCCCCCCCACCCCCACCCCGCCACCCAGGCCCACAGTACCCGCAAGCATGACCAAGCCCCAACCCACCAGCTGGCCCGGCGCCCCAGCAGCCGCCACAGCGCAGCAACCACCGGCCGCCGCGACAGCACACGGGCCACCCGAAGCACCAGCACCGCCCCCCGGAGACCGCCGAACCCGCCCCAAGAGCGCAGAGGCGCCCGCGGCACGTGTCAGTCCAGGGGGGGCACCGCAAGCCGCCCCCCCCGGCGCAAGCCCCGGCATCAACTGGCCCCAGAGGGCCACCCCAGGGAAGGGCAGGCGAACCAGACAAGGGCACCCCACAGGCCAGGCCGCCCCGGGCGAGCCACCGCGACGGCCAGGCCCCCGGCCACACCGCCGACCCTGGCGGGCAGACGCCGAGGTGCACGAGGCACCCCAATCCAGCCCGCCCCACCCGTGTATGTGATAAGGTGTGATAGTGTCTATGATGCAATTAAAAAAATAAATAAATAAATAAAATAAAATAAAAGAGGATGGTATATCTGTGTGCATGTATATGGAGTGTATGTGGATGATAGCTAATGATGCAATTAAAATCGGGGGACAGCTGCCGCTCGGAGGGCCCCTCACCTGGCCAGCCCCCCCAAACCCTAAGTGTCTACTCTGCGATTAAAATTGGGGGGCAACAGGTCAGTGGCACAGCAGGAGCAAAGGAGCCCCGCAAGGCAGCTCCCCTCCCCAATCACGCCCGACCGTAGGCCACCCCCCAATGTCCTATATATATGTGAGGTGGTGCAGTGGCACAGGAAGGACGGGGGCCCCACACCCCAACGCCGCCCAAACCGAGCAGGGGGGGGACCAAGGACACATGACCGACCGGCCGCCCACCACAGCCCAGGCTTGGGCGTGCCACAGGCCGCAGGACACACCACAGGCCCTACCCGGCCCGCCAGGATGCCCAGTCCGGCCCACCCAACCCCCCAGAGGCGATACCCCCAGCGCCCCCCAACACCGGAGCCCCACCGGAGGTAGCGTTCACAGCGCCACCCCCAAACCGCCAAACACCACGGACAAGCCACACGTCCCCAAGGCAGATCCGACCGCCACCAGGACAGCGGGAGCCGCGCCCACGCGCCCCCCGCATACCACCACGGCCGGCAAGGGAGCAACACCACGACGACCACAAGAGCACCGGACCCCACATAGAGCGGAGCACGGCCGCACCCACGAAGCACGCAGGCCAGAGGCGCCAGGGAGGGACAGAGAAGCAAGCACCGCACGACCGGGCCCGCGAGAGGAGCGGCCCCCCGCCCGGCGCCCAAGCAGATGCCCCCGCCCGCCCCGCCCCCCGCCACGCCGCAGACCGGCCACCGCACCACCCCCCGCCCATCCACCAACACGCCAAGGGGGAAACCCCGGAGGGAGGGAGACAACCGCCGGCCCGGAAGCAAGGACCAGCCTGACACCAGCAGGCAGCAGGGACCGCCCGCCAGCCCCCCGCCAGCCCGACCCCCAAGCCCCCGGCCAAAGCCACCCCCCGACCGCCCCACCCCGGAGCAAGCATCCCCCCGCCGATCCCGGGAAGCACCACGCAGATGGACACCACGCCGCCCGCCCCCACGCGCAACCCGCCCACGGCCCCCACACGCCCCACCCACCGAGCCACAGCGGCCCCGTCCCTGAGGGGAGAAAGCAAGGGATCCCCCCCACCCCAGCACCACGCACCCCCCACCCCGAGCCCAAACCGCACATCCGCGACCCCCACCTCCGCGCCCCCCGTCACCCGGGGGACAGCCACAGGCGCCGGAGGATAACAGGCAGCTCCCACCTATCACACATACACCACACACATAAATCAGTGAAATAAAATAAAATAAAATAATAAAAAAAAAATAAAATAAAAATAAATAAATAAAAAGGGGCAACCCAAACCACCCTCCCACCCAGGGGAGATGGCTCCGCGGGGGCAGCTGGGCTCAGGCACCCGCGCCCCCACCAGGGGGAGAGGCCGGCCCCCACACCCCACACCGGACGGCCCCACGCGGCAGCCGAGCAGGAGGGCCCAGGGCAGTCCCCGCCCCACCCCCAGAGGCAAAGGAGGCGAGGGAGAGCCAGCGCCACCAGCCGCACACGGGACCCCCCAGCAGCAGTAGGCGCCCGGCACCCGCAGGATGCAGCACCCCATCCACCCACCACCCCGGAGGCCAACCAACGCCGCCCCCTGGGCGACCCCCCCGCCCCCGCCCCCGCCCCATCACCCGACCCGGACCCCTCCCCACCCCCACCCACCAGCCCCCCCAGGCAGGCAGCCCAGCAAAGAAGACCCGGGACACCAAGCCCGCCACCGCCCGCCCCCGAGGTACCAGGCCCACCCAGCGACCAGGACCACACCCCACGCCAGATGAACGAGACCCCCAGGGGCAGAGACAGATGCCCTCACCCCCCTGAGAGTCAGGTCAGGGAATTAATTATTGGTGCCCATATAGACTGAAATTCTAACATTTGTTCTTTAGATTCAGCAGACATTCTCTCCATAGCTATATGATCTAACAAAAGATTTTTGTAAAGAGCTATGTTCAGTTTCTTCTTTGATTTCCAATTGATGAGAATGGTTTTCTTGGCGATGCTTAATGCAGTGATGAGAAGCTGTGTTTGATTTGTTTCTACATCAATTGTGGAGAGATCGCCCAGCAGGCATAGTAAAGGAGAGGTAGGAATGGAGAACCCAAGTGCCAAAGATAGGTCCTCACACACTCCGTGCCAAAAATTTTTAATGGGAGCACAGGTCCACATGGAGTGTAAGTAGTCATCTATTCTATGGTCTGAGCAGTGTGTACAGATGTTAGAGTCAGTTAAGCCCATTCTAAACATTCTATGTCCTGTGTAGTGTACTCTATGAAGGATTTTAAACTGAATCAGCTGTAGGTTGGGATTATTGATTAACCGGGAAGCATTAAGACATATTTGCTTCCAAAATTCAGGGTCACAGCTTGTAGATAAATCTGAGCTCCATTTGGAGATTGGTACTCCAATTGTGTTGTCATTTTTTGAAAGTAGAATATATAATTTAGATAATGTTTTAGGGGCAGATATTTTTAAAAATTGGTCAATAGTGGTATTGCTTTCCCATGATATGGTCCTGAAACTTGCTTTAATTATGGATTTAATTTGTATGTATTCAAGAAATTTGTTATGATTTATTCCATACTGTGTAACAAGGTCGTTAAATGAGATAAAGTTGTTTCCTATAATTATATTTTTCATACAACTTATTCCTTTTTCGTGCCATGTTGGGAAATTTAATGGTTTCTTTTTAAGCAAGATGTCAGGATTATTCCAGACGGGAGTGTATTGGCAAGGAGTGAGCGAGAATTTTGTTATTTTTAAAAATTCCCACCAAGCTGTCAGAGTGTTGCTTATATTTATACTTTTAAAACAATTATTTTTTCGGAGGATTTGGCTAATGAAGGGCAGGTTACAAATTGGGATTTCGTGGCTAAGTGATTGTTCTATGTCTAGCCATAAATAATCCAATGGGTTAGGGTTGATCCATTTTAAGATATACTGTAACCTGTTTGCAAGGAAGTAGTTGGAGAAGTTTGGGAGTTCTAAGCCCCCATATTCTTTAGATTTTTGTAATGTTTTGAGACTTATTCGTGCTGGCTTATTTTTCCAAAGAAATTTATTTATATATGAGTCTAATGACTTGAACCAAATTATAGATGGTTTAGTGGGGATCATGGAAAATAGATAATTAACCTTTGGTAAAATCATCATTTTCACGGTGGATACTCTGCCTGTAAGTGAGATGGGCAAGGTTCTCCAACGTGCAAGATCATCCTCTATTGACTTCAATAGTGGAGTATAATTCAAGCGGATCAGGTCTGACAGGTTGGAGGAAATGTTAATACCCAAATACTTAATGTTCCCTGAACACAGTGGTATAGAGGGGGTGCTCTGGAAACCAAAGTTAATGGGCAGTACTGTGGATTTAGACCAGTTAATGGAGTAATCTGAGAAGGTGCTATAATTGTTAATGAGTGAGATAGATTCGTGAAGTGAAGAATGTGAATTATCCAGGAAGAGTAATACATCATCAGCATAAAGGCTTATCTTATGATGAACATTTGTGGTGTGGATCCCTTTAATATTTATATGTTGTCGAATTGCAGCTGCAAGAGGTTCGATAAAGATAGCAAATAGTGAGGGAGAGAGTGGACACCCTTGCCTAGTACCTCTTTGTAAAGTAAATTCTGGAGAGATGTGATTGTTGGTCCGAACAGAGGCCTTCGGGGTGTTGTATAGTATTTTAATCCATGTTCTGAATGAGTCTCCAAAGCCAAATTTATGTAGTGTTGCAAAGAGAAATTTCCAGTTTACTCTGTCAAATGCTTTTTCAGCATCCAATGAGACAATTGTGGTTTCAAAATTATGGATGATAGAGTAATCAATCAGATTGATTAGACGGCGTACATTGCTAGTTGAGTTTCTCCCCTTAATAAATCCTGATTGATCAGGGTGTATTATATGAGGGGTAACTTTTTCCAGCCTTATAGCTAACGCTTTGCATATTATTTTAAGATCTGCATTAATCAGTGAAATTGGACGATAACTGGAAGGTAGTGTTGGGTCCTTATCCGGTTTCAGCAGGAGACTGATTGTAGCTGAGTTCATGGTTGGAGGCAAGCATGAACTGTCTTTAATTTCCAAAACCATTCTAAGAAATATTGGAGATAGTAATGGCCAGAATATTTTATAAAACTCGGCAGGGAAACCGTCAGGTCCTGGTGCTTTATTATTCGGCAACCGGTGTAGAGCGTTATGGAGTTCTATGAATGAAATGGGTACATCTGAGTTGGTCACCTGTTCGTCATTTAATTTTGGTAATTCTATGTTGTTGAGAAATGTTTTGATATCTGGGAGAGATGGTTTAATCTGAGGTGTATATAGATTTTTATAAAAGCTCCTAAAGACAGAATTAATTTCTTCCGGGAGGTGAGTGATGTGACCTCCTGAGTTTCTAATGGAGGAGATAGAGCTTTTTTCTTTATTGACTTTTAGCTGGTTAGCTAAGTATTTTCCGTGTTTATTGCCATGCTCAAACTTTTCGAAACGTAGTCTCTGCAGTTGGAACTGAATTTTCTTGTCAGTAATTTCTTTTAAGTCTAGTTTCAGTTTCCTTAGGTTACTTAGGATATGCTCATCCTTTGAGTCAGCATGAGCGGTTTCGAGGAGTTGGATTTTTTTCTCCAACTCTGATTCTAGTAATCTCTCTTTCTTTTTCTTATATGATGAATATGAAATGGTTTTTCCGCGCATTACTGCTTTTGCTGCCTCCCACAGAATACTAGCCGAAACACCGGGTTGGTCATTGAAGTCTAAAAACATTGTCCACTCTCTTTCAAAGTATTTTAGGAAGTCTGAGTCTTTTAGTAATGATGTATTTAATCTCCAGCATCTAGTAGGAGTGCTCATTGTTTGGTTAGTGAGAAAAAGAGAGACTGGGGCGTGGTCACTAATGGTGATAGGGTGTATGTGAATGTTTGAGATGTCTGATATGACTGAGTTGCTTGTCAAAAAGTAGTCAATACGAGAGTAGGTGTGGTGCACTGGTGAGAAATAGGTATATTCCCTGTGAGTAGGGTGATAAGAGCGCCAAGCATCACAAAGACCAAAATCATTCATGTACTTCTTCAGTATCGATGCTGTTATTTTTCTGGCAGTGCTTTTCGTTTCCCTTTTGTGGCCTAGCCCGTGTCTTTTTTTGTTGTGACTTTTTGGACTGTCTATTTTTGTATTTTACCTTGTACTCTGGTGGAGTAATTTTTTTTGTATTAGACCGTTTTGCCCTCATATCTCTCATGTCTCTCTGCATCGTGGGTTCCAAACTCTAGCACACCACCTTGTGACACACATCAGAACTAGCCGCTACAAGTAAAGGGATAATTCTTGTTATAGATATAGGGATCCAGGGTTACCCCGCCTGTCGCCCAAAGTCAGCTGGGATAGGCTCCAGCATGCCCCGCGACCCTAATCAGGAGAAGATAGAAAATGGATGGATGGGATGGAGAATAATAAAGATAAAAGTTGCATATCCATGCTGCTGGAGACATCTGTTCACCACTTACATTGGCGCGGAGGCGCAAGAGCGAATGAGGAGGGGCACTTAATGTCAGCTGACTAATGTCACGTGACATCTACAATGTGACGTTCATGATATGGGTGACACACGCGATCGACCCATGCTACTTTCGTGATCGACCATATCTCGCGATCAATGTAATGGGCACCGCTGCTTTCCATCCATCCATTTTCTATACCGCTTCATCCTCATTAGGGTCGCGGAGGCATGCTGGAGCCTATCCCAGCAGACTTCGGGCGACAGGCGGGGTACGCCCTGGACTGGTCGCCAGCCAACCCTGAAACAACCATGTGAAAATGCAAATTGTGTACCTTGTATGCATGGTGAAATAAATGAAACCATTACCATAACCAAGCGCTTACCGAAAAAGTGTCCCATAGCGGTCAATGAAGTAGTTTCTGTTTGCGTCCCTGAGGATGGGCATGTCTCCTCGGAACAAGGCCCCCAGCATGGAGTCTGGGTAGCGCCTCAGTGTGGTCAGCGATGTGTTGTACAAACAGCCACCAACATTTAGAGTCACCAGCTCCCCCATCTACATGTAGCAGAGGACACACTTGACTACTGCTATGTCTGTAAATGTAGCTTCAGTGAACATATAAACACACAGACCATGTGACCCGGGTCTCCATTCTGCATCTATAACTGTGGAAGTGCAGGCCACATTGGTCCTCTTTGCGGGTCAAGATGTTCCAACAATTTCCATCAACATCTGCATAGAAAGTACAAAAAGCTTGTGAAGCTGTTGGAGACGAGTACTAGGAGGGTGCGGAGCTCAGAAAAATACCAAAAACACCAATTTGGAAATGTAAAACAATATTTGAACAGACTTTTTGTTTAGAACAGATCAGTCAATAAATCCTGTGCTGTCCATCTCATTTTTGCACATTCCATTCCATTGCACATTTGTGCTCTGGTGTGGTGTTGGGAAACCTTGCACAACTTAATGGGGGGTCCCAGCAGGGTTCAAAAATGGGTTAAGAAACTACATTTTATGTCGTTTCTTCGGGCCGCACAGTGGCTGAGTGGTCAGCGTGTTGGCCACACAGTCAGGAGACCAGGAAGACCTTGGTTTGAATCTCCGTTGACCATCTGTGTGGAGTTTGCATGTTCCCCCCGTGCGTGTGTGGGTTTTCTCCGTGTAGTCCTCCCACATTCCAAAAATATGCATGTTAGACCCCGACTTGTCCATAGGTATGAATGTGAGTGTGAATGGTTGTTTGTCCATATGTGCCCTGTGATTGGGTGTACCCGCCTCTTGCCTGAAGTAAACTGGGATGCCCTGATTAGGATTAGGATAAGCGGCATAGAAAATGGATGGATGTCGTTTCTTCAGTTCCAGACCTGTTGCAAAATCTAAGAGTTGCTTCTGTGTCACCTTTCTAGTCCGGGATGTGGTGCAAACGTCCCACACCATTATCACAGGTCCTAGCAGGAACCACAAATGGCAGAAAATGACACCCCTCTGAAGGGGTCAATTTTTGTCTGTTGTGTCATGTCTGGACCTGCCCCAAAATAAAACATTTTTGGTTCATTCTTCTAAACTTTTCTGGTACAAGCACTTTTCCGAGGCGTCAATTTTGACCTATTTAAAAGTGAAGAACAGTTATCGCTGGTGGAGGTCATTTCAGTAAATCGGCAGAACTTGATGCCACTTCATAGTTGCTGATAACTTCTAAGAATGTAAATTTTTTTATATAAATCTATGTAGGTACAATTCCAATTAATCAGCAACAATTTTCTGAATGTCTATTTAGTTCTAAGAATACCAATAAATGTCAATATAAGCATGAATGTAGCAATTACAAGCAGAGCACAACAAACCCCAGAACAAGATCCAATAGTCATAATAATGCCAGATATCCAGTGAAGCGTGTCCAAGATGAAGAGCTGGACAGCATAAGCGTCCGACATGATTCACTGGCTTAAGAAGTTAACTCCAGTTCTTGAACTCCTGGCAGCCCAACGGAGCCAGCTGCTAACATTGGTGACCCACCCAGAGTGGCTAACCAAATGTTAACATTATTTGTGGTGGACCACCACAAATAGATTTTGTCATATTGGAATATTGTCTGAGTTTTGAAAGTAAAGTGAACAAAACGAAGAGGAGTTTCTGGAGTGTTTTTTTTGCTCGTGCAAGCAGACGATGACGAGGGAAGAATTGGCGCGTCAAGCGAAGGCTTCACAACTTGGTATCTACAATTTAGTTGCTCTGCGTGGATTAACGGTATGTGGAACAGCCTGACTGGAAGCTCGGGATGAGCGAGTACACCACTATCTGTATTTGTATCTGTTCACCCATCTACATTATCTGTATCCGTATCTGTACTCTGAGTAAACTGGAAGTGGGTGTGGTTTAACCGGAAATGGGTGGGGCTTAAATCTGTACATTATTTTAAGTGTGAAATTGACATGGATTGATGAGAAGTTGCTATATTTACTGTTTATTATTCAGCTATATGCATAATGTGCATGTGTGTAGGTCATCTGTACAACTGTAATTATTTTTTAATGATCTGTGTGAAGTTGGTGATTCATGCAAACATCCAGTGATGGCAAACAGGGAAATAGTCTGTCAGCCTTGTTCACTGTAGTTTTCTCAAAAGCACAGTACTACAAGCCAAGTTTTCCGACTGACGTTCTATCATCAAACAAATTAGAAGCAAGCAGACAAAAAAAAAAAACACCAGCAGTGACCGACGCAACACAAGCCTTTTAAAGCTCTGTCTTGTCAAATGTAGCGTGTACGTAACAAAAGAAGTTTACCAAGTAACTTTAGATACGAGCTGAGCTGAGGAAAACCTAAAAATAAAAATGTCCGGAGTGGAGACAGTGACCAATGCGACATGAGCAGTTTTCAACTCCGTCTTGTCAAATGCAAAGCGTGCTCCTCTCTACGGCTGTTGGGAGTCTATCTAGGGAGGGGCGGTCACTGTGTGTGACTGGCCAATCACAGAGTGTGAAGAGTGAATACATAAGTAGTTTTACCCAATGAGGATTTTCCTTCATCCTGATTACAGATACTGTAATGACGAGCTGTACTCGTTTTATGCTCGTATTCGGCAAATCAGTCACGCATACTCGTCTGAAACGAGTATTCCGGCTCCTACTGGAAGCGGATTGCAAAGAAGGAAAGGCTCAAGTCAACGAGGGTGGCGGCAAGTACGTGAGTGCACTGCTTTAAAGTGAAAGTTAAAAAATGGAGGATTGCTGTTCAGCTGAGTGACACAGTGAGATACTACAGTGCTTGCACATTTTTATTGATTTACTGTGGAAATATTGGCTTGTCATGGATGCACAAGAGAGTGGAAAACGAACAGTAAAAATGACATGAAAAGGCTGTAGAGGAACACAAAACTAGACAGATGCATGCACGTAGGTACAAGCTATCTAAATTGACTCATTTGATTATGCATATTAATTAATGGAGGATGATGACAATGTGGATGTTGTATAAAATGAGCTACAAGTGGATTTTAGCCTGCAGCAAGAATTTTTGGAGCTTAATGCTGGTCAAACATGGCAGTTGCAGAGGGACCTGACCTTACAAGCTCATTAGGGGGTGAGCATGCTGAAGTTGTGGCGGTCATGGCTGATGTGGAGGCCATGTTCCACCAGGTCAGAGTAAGTGGTGGGAACTACAAGCTGGAGCTGTGCGACCGACAAGAATTTTTAGGTGGATGACGGTCTTAAATCTGCTTCTGACAAAAATGCAGCCATTACCCTGTGTGTTGAGTTCAAGAATATGTTGACAAAGGGAGGATTTCGGCTGACAAAATGGTGAAGGAATAGTAGTAATGTGCTTAACTCCATCCCAGAAAAGGAACAAGCCCAGGGATTTCAAGATCTGGACTTGGATGAAGATTACCTGCCAATGGAAAGAACATTGGGCATCCAGTGGTGTGCCAAATCTAATCAGTTCAAGTTCAAGATCAACCACACACTAGGAGAGGCCTGCTTTAAGTTCCATTTCTGATCCACTGGGCTTTCCTGCTCCTGTAATATTGCCAACCAAAAAGAATACTGCAGGGTTTATGTCGGCGGAAATATGGCTGGGATGAAGACCTGCCTGACACAGTGGTTAAGAGTTGGAAAAAGTGGATCGCAAGTCTGTCACAACTTGAAAAATCTGAAGTTGACAGATGCGTCAAGTTGAAGCAGTTTGGTGTGCCAACTTTTGCGCAGCTTCATCGCTTTGCTGACACGAGTGAAGATGCATATGCAACCACAAGCTACTTGCTGATGCGCTGTTCAACTGGTGAAGATCAATCCAGCTTGATCCTAGCAAAGACAAAAGGGTCGCATGTTTGAAGTCTCCAATTGTTCCAAGAATGGAATTAACTGCAGCCACAGTTGTAATAAAGATGGTTAAGCGTCCGAGGAAAGAACTGGAGCTAGACCTCCAGGAATCAGTTTTCTGGACTGATAGCACAGCCGTGCTGAAGTACTTGAACAGTGAGCACACCAGATTCATGATGTTTGTTGCAAATAGGATTGCAGCAATCCTGGAGCATTCCCAGACATCTCAGTGGAGATATATCTACACTAGGGGTGGAACGGTACACTAAAATGTAATTTCGGTTCAGTTCAGTTTCTTGAAGTGCTCGGGTTCGGTTAATTTTTCGGTCTTATTTCTAATAAATTAGAAAAATACAAATAAAATAAACTGTTGTATTTAAACAATTGTTTAAACATTGTGGCGAAATATAATAGACAGTGACAGTTGAATGGCTCTCTGTTGCACGTGAAGTCCAACCATCTGTCGTACGTGAAATAGCGGACACATTGACGACATCACTTTTATAGTTTTCATCAAGTGCTGGTATAACATTCTGGCTAAAGTGAGGACGTGATGGTATTTCGTAGCGAGGTTCAAGAACTTAAATCATATACAAATCTAAAATAAAAATTTTAGACCACCCGTGTTTCTTCAGTTTATTGATCCATTTTAATGCCTGGTACAACTAAAGGTACATTTGTTTGGACAAATATAATGATGATAACAAATATAGCTCATAAGAGCTGAATTTAAGAGCTGATATCTAGCAACTTCCATGGTTTTCTTGATAATAACCACAATCACATTCTTCAAGTTCTTACATGAATAGCTAGAAGCATTGTACTGCCAAACAATTTAAGTCTTATGAGCTATTTTTGTTATTGTTATATTTGTCCAAACAAATGTACCTGTAGTTGCATCAGGCATAAAAATGAACAAGATCTAATCATTTTTTCCATGACTGTACTTTAAGCCAGTGCTCTCAACAACTGAATATGGATGTAAAAAACTTCTTTGGTCCGGTCAGAATTATTTGCAAGAGGTTATTTATATGCTGAAGTTATCGGTGTTTGCACTAAACTGGTTTTCTTTCTGGTAGATGCAACATTCACTGCCGGATGATGCCGTTTTAAGTGCCTTACACGTCTTTCCTGCAGCATACCCGATATCCGTGGAACAATGTCGACACACAACTTTGGATTTATCCACTTGCCTTTAACACTTGCCTTTTCCATAACTTTAACAGGGAAGCCAAACAGGAGACCGTAGTGAGATGGGAGGGTTTTTCCAATGCCATTTGTCACGCCTGCGAGCTACTAGCATTCTTCCCCCTCAGTCAGTCGTGTCCGACACTCAGAGACGTCCGTGTGGCGACAAATTATGGAAGCATTTTTGAAAAATGAGAGCTGTCTTGCTCAGCTCACCAGACCAATGGCCTAAAAATCCAGAGCCTGGAATGCTGGATGTCTATAGGTCAAAGGAGTGAGGTACACGTCATGCAGGTACAAGAGCCCAAAGATTCCATGAACCAGAGGATGGACCACTGTTCTTCTTGGACAGCATTGTAGTGTGCTGGAGTCTGGTTTCTCAAGCTTAAAGATTTGTTGAAAGAACTGAAGGAAAAGAGAAAGGGTCTAAACGCATCAGGTGAAGGAAGCAAGAGGATTGCATTCAAGCCAGCTGTCAAAGGAAAGCATCTGACTTGTGATGACTGAAGCGGAAACTGAAATTGTGAAGTTTTGTCAAAGGAAGCGTCTCTTACAGCACTGTGGAGGAATTTTGCCCCACTCATCTTTGCAGAATTGTCATAATTCAGTCTGCTGTGTTCTTGGGGTAATTTTGGTTGGCCGGCCACTACTCGGTAGGTTCACCACTGTTCCATTTTTTGCCATTTGTGGATAATAGCTCTCACTGTGGTTCGCTGGAGTCCCAAAACTTTAGAATTGGCTTTATAACATTTTGCAAACTGATAGATCTCAATTAATCTCAGTTAAGTTGTTTTAACACAGGGCCATGTAGGCCATGTAGGTTTGCAAAGGTTTTCTTTTCTCCCGTAATAATAAAAAGTTTCATTTAAAAACTGCATTTTGTGTTCAGTTGTGTTGTCACTGACTAATATTTCAATTTGTTTGTTGATCTGAAACATTTAAGTGTGCCAAACCTGCACATAAAAAAAGAAATCAGGAAGGGGGTAAACACTTTCACACCACATATCTTTTTTTGTCATCTTTACACACGCTTTGTATTTTTGTCATATTGGAATATTGTTTGAGTTTTGAAAGTAAAGTGAACAAAATTAAGAGGACTTTCTGGAGTGTCTTTCTTGCTGCTGCAAGCACAGGAGGAAGAGGGAAGGATTGGAGCGTCAAGATAAGGCATCACAACTTGAAATGTACATTGACCAAACTCTGACAAAACATTACCCCCCTATGTGGAACAGTGTATTCCACACACGTTGCTAATATTGAATCAAGGAAGTGTATATGCAATTGAGCTGCAGTGACACACAATGTGAACTTCCTATTTTCTGGTTATTTCTCAGTTTTTTTCCCCAATATTCAGACAATAACAAAACTGACTCTGATTCAAAATCAGTAATATTGTGATTTTTTAAGTGCAATTTTGAAGAGCAATTTTTGAGAGAGACTTTTCACTGGGGTTTTATTCTTCTTTGTTGAATTTATTATGTTGTTTGTTTGTTTAAACTCTCTTGACATTCCAATTACAGTGTTAAATACGCTTGAATTTGAGTAAAGTTTGCTTTTGATACGGTGTACTCTCTTTACAGGCTAGCTTCCTGCTTCTGTCATGTGCAGCATGCCTGCTCCTGCTCGCTTCTGTCGCTTACTGCTTTTTTCACTTTGAAAACATTGTACTTTTTCCCCAAGTCTTGATGATTTCATTTCTTTTCTTTTAAATGAACCTAACAAAACCTGACAAAACAGTTGAAGAGATCATCTGCAGTCTGAGTCCATCAGCGTCCCGCCTTCTCCTCTCTAACAATGTGTTTGATACTTTTCAATCAGGCTTTAGGCCTCATCACAGCACTGAGACAGCTCTGATCAAGGTGACAAATGATATCCGCCTGAACACAGATGCAGGCAAATTCTCAGTTTTAGTTCTGCTACACCTGAGCACTGCCTTTGACACAGATGACCATGTGATCTTAATACAGAGGTTAGAAAATTGGGTGTGAATCTCTGGTAATGCTCTAAACTGTTTCAAGTTCTGGAGGACAGGACAGAAGTACTTTGTTGGAATTGATAACTGTGTCTCAGACCAAATGGCTATAACCTGTGGAGTTCCCCAGGGGTCAATCCAGGGACCCCTGTTGTTCAATCTGTACATGCTGCCTTTAGGCCAGCTAATACGCAGCTGCAATGTGTTCTATCACAACTATGCAGATGACACGCGGATCTACGTGTCACTGATGGCCAGTGAACATGGTCCTGCAGATTTACTTTGTCATTGCATCAAACAGATCAGTGTGTGGATGCAAAACAACTTTCTCCAGCTAAACTTAGACAAAACTGAAATTTTTGTCTTCAGCCCACAGAAACAAAGAGAAAGTGTTATTAGCCACCTTGAGACGCTTTCTCTAAAAACTAATCATCAGGTTAAAAATCTCCGGGTAATAATGGACTCAGATGTGAACTTTAACAGCCACATTAAATCAATGACATCATTCGCTTTTTACCACCTAAACAACAATGCCCAAATCAAATGCCTTTGTCTCCAGCAGGCTAGACTACTTTAACGGCCTTCTTACTGGGCTCTCTAAACGAGCTGTAAAACAGCTGCAATACATCCAGAACGCTGATGCTCGAGTCCTGACTAGAACCAGGAAATATGACCATATTAGTACAGTACTCAGGTCTCTGCACTGACTTCCTGTCGATCATGGAATAGACTTTAAAACAGCACTGCTTGTGGACAAGTTTTTTCATGGTCTCGTGCCAAAGTACATCTCTGGCATGTTAGAGCCACATAAATCATCTCGAGCTCTGAGAAGCTCAGGGAGGGGTCAGGATTAAACACGGTGTGGCTGTGTTTCAGTTTTATGCTGCCAAAATATGGCCTAAATATGCATCTGGATACACAGGTTGTGATATGATTTAGAAAAACAAAAATTTTTAAACAGAATGATTCGATACAATAAGATCGATGTGATTTGATCCTATGGTTAACATTTGTTGGTGTAAACATTAATGTTACATTAAAAAGATAATGAAGCCAATTCTATAAAAGTGACAGTCTTACAGTATTTTCAGATGTTTAAAAGAGCACATCATATCCCCAAGCATGCTGAAAAGCACTGGCAAAAGTAAAATGGTAAAATGATAATTGGTCTTTCACTTGTATAGCACTTTTCCACCTCCGAGGCACTCAAATCGCTTTGACACTGTTAGCACATTTACCTGCTGATTACACAGCATCAGGAGCAACTGAGGGTTCAGTATCTTGCCCAAGGATACTTCGACACGATCACGGGAAGACGTGGAATCGAACCCACAAACAAAGACGCTCGCATCTTCTTCCGCTGTGGAACACATACGTAAACAAGATCGCGGAAGTAGATGCGAGCGTCTTCGTCACATACACATGAACGCACAGGCGACAGTGCGCAGGGATACGGCGAGAGACAGATATAACGGCAAGCGTTTTGTGAGGTTTGATTTTATTGAGAAGGCATTTTTGTGATGCAAATGTATTAACCTTTTGAACGCATATTGTTTTGAGAAGCCAAACTCTTTACTTAAATGTCCCCAGCAACTAAGTGGAACTATGTTCTTCATCACGGAAATCTGTCCAGAACTGGACTTAGGAGACCAAGTAGGGGGTAAGTAATTCAAACTATCCCTTTAAATGTGACAAACATGCAAACAAAACAAAACAAAAAAAAATCAGGAAGCGGGCAAACACTTTTTCACACCACTGTATTTTGGATTTTTTTCTTCGTTAATAAAAGAAAGTTTCATTGAAAAACTGCATTTTTTGTTGAGTTGTGTTGTCATCGACTAAAATTTAAATGAGTTTGATGATCTGAAACATTTAAGTGTGACAAACATGCAAAAGAATAAGAAATCAGGAAGGCAGAAGACACCTTTTCACGCCACTGTATTTGCAGTCAGCGCTCATTTCGTCCTCATGTCAGGATATGTGTGGCAAATTGGCGCCCTCCGCAGGCGGGATACTCGCGCCCCCATGCTGCTCAGATGTGGGCAAACGAAACGTCCACCACCTGGCGGTTGAGTTCACTGCTAGGCCTCAGCCCTCAGGTTAATTACAAGGTTAAAAAAAAGTAAATTACAACAGCAATTGCTAAAAAAAAAAAAAAAAACCCACACACATTTCATTCTTTATATTATATTCAGTATATCGCAGACCAAGAGTCTCACACATGTTATTTCACTACTGAAATGTTAAATAAAAAGGCACGAATTATGAGTCAATATGAGTTGTTTTAGCCTTGACTGCTTTTTGAGTGATGGTGGGGGATGACGATTAAAATGTCATTAATTTCAGTCAGGAAAAGACAAAATCAAAGCAGGTGCACAAAAAAAAAAAAGGATGAAAGAAGAAAAGGGCCAAATAAAGGTATGGAGCTACGTCATTAGGACTTTATGTACGCCACATTATGCAATGTATATGATCGTAAAAGCTAACTTTACTTGGAGGCTATCGGTTAACTGCTATTCATTTGTTTTCTTCACAGAAAGTTTTAAATGTGTAAATAGGGACGTAAATCAAATCCAGTTTAAGTGGCGCTTGTGCAAATATTTTGGAGCAACTTCTGCAGTTGAAAAAAAACATTTGTAAACAACAGTTGTGGGAGTATGTGTTTGAGATTGAGGTAAGGAGGTCTCGGGAGCTGTAGTGAAGGATTTCTGCACTGCAAAAAAACCCAACAACATTCTATTTGCGTGGTATTTTATATATTTTTGGTCTATTATATAATGTTTTATGTCTGTGTAACATAATATAGTTTTTTAAAAAGTCTTTGTAATAAAAACTAGTAGTATGAATTTGTGTTTGAGGTGGAATGGGAGGCGCCACAGCATTGGTCCGCCCAGGGTGTCATTCAAGCCAGAACCACCACTGGTGCCTCCCCAGCGATGAACCTCACCATACGCCACTCGTGTCTAATGTGCCAATATAGCGTCCTTTGCCGTGCTGTTTCATCAAATCATCAGTCTAACCCAGCCTCTTGCAGTTAGCTACCTATGCTAGTTAAATAGCACAACATGTTAGTGACTAAAAGGGTATTAAAAAACATTATTCAGCTCCTACCTGGAACCTGACAACTTGTATTCATCTCCTGTCTTCGGCTTCATCGTCTCACTCTCCTCTGCCAGACGGCAGCTTGACCCCACACTAAACCATAGACGCCTAACGGCCAGCAACTTCCAGTGCGACTCTTCAGATAAGCCAACTTGAATAAATAACGTTAAAGGCTTCAAAACATCATTAAGAACTTTCAAGCACGGACACTAGAGACTAGACTAGACCAGACACTAGGACTGCCAATTAAGCATCCACTTCGGGCGAGAGGCGGGGTACACCCTTGACTGGTCGCCAGTACCCGGAGAAAACCCACGCAAGCACGGTGAGAACATGCAAACTCCACACAGAGATGCCCAATGGAGATTCAAACCCAGATCTTCCCGGTCTCCTGGCTGTGTGGCCAACAAGCTAACCACTAGGCCAGCGTGCAGCCCAAAAAGTTGTTTCAGTCTCTGAAAAATTGTAAAAACAAAAACGGATGGATGGACGGATGGATGGATAGATAGATATGTAGATGTACATACGTAGATCGATAGACATGTAGTACCAACTCCCTTCGCGTGGAGGCAGTAAGAACAATGGTGGCTCACAGAAACACGGAAGTCATTTTGTTTGACTTACTCTAGTTCCTGTTGGCCACAGTTGTACTATTTTTAAACAGACCTGAAGTTATCAATACTTTTCATGATTATTCTTTTCGTTATCATATCCTGCACGCTGTGTTTTAGATTTGGCATATAGACATCGCTGCGTGACGTTAATGTGGCTCATTTGTGGCAGGCGTCACTTGTTAGCTTGTACTGTTAGCTCGCTGCGATGTGAGCAGAAATGGCAGCCAACGTAGGTTTTACTCTCTGACAAGTCCTGAACCCCTGTTTACAATGACGAGTGAGGAAGCCAAGAGCGCCGTGGTGAACGACGAGGAAGCCCGTCCTCCGTCCGAGTCAAACGAGCACGATTATGCCGACACCGCCGCTGATCTCCAAAGAGATGCAGAGGAGGAGCTGCCCAAAGCGACCGGTCAGCGCGGCCGTCGGCGGGCGAGGGTCCAGGAGGACAAGACGTGCTGTTGCTGCTGCAGCGAACACTTCGAGCGACAAGGCCGAGGCTTTAATAGGAGGGCCGTGTTTACCTTCACCACCCCGGAGGCCGCCCAGTGGGTCTTCCCAGACGCGGCGACCGTCAGTAAGAAGTCGTTTGTGTGCGAAACCTGCGCCCAGGTCATCAGGACAAAGTGTTGGCGCAAAAACAACGGCAAGCGGGTTGTGTGGCTCAAACCTCCTTCTGCGAAACAGGTGGATAAACGACCATTACACTGCTATATTGTTGTTCAACTTGCCTCATAATTCTTAGTGTTCTTGTCAGCACTCTCCAGAGGGTGATGTCAGGCTCAAATTTCCTATTTAAACAGCCTCGTGGAGCCCGATGAACTCTGCCGAGCATCAAACATGACCAGGAAAAATAGTCAAAGCAATTGCTGTTAGTAGCCAAAGAGTGCTGAAAATGTGTTGTTTGTGCGTGCAGGCGAATGTTCAACACAAGAAAAGAGGCTTCAGGATGGGCAAGAAGAGCAAAGCAGCGCTGCTGGTGAGCAAGTCCTGCTACAAGTCTGCCTTCCGGACTCTTTGGTCTGCCAAGGGCGCCAGGAAGCCCATGATGGACTTCTTGAGTAGAGAGCTGAGAGAGGAGGTGAGGTGGAACAGTCCATTTCTACTCACCACTTGTGGACGTCTTTATCAACCCTCTTCAAAGTCTCTCCTATGTCTCTTCTCATGATGCGTGTGCACTAAAGATGAAGGTGCTGTCCCGCCATGCTGACAGTCCTTTCCACCAGAAGGTGTCAAGCAAAAAGCTGCTGTCCTTCTTCCCTTGGGCGCACTGCCTGAGCTGGGCCCAGGAACATGCTCCGCTCATCACCACCTGCCTGCGCTCCATGTTTCCCACCGTCAATGCCCTCGTCAAGAGCAGCCAGTAAGTTCTTCAGTCAGGAAATGTAACAACACTGCCATGTGTCGCTGTAGACATACACTGTGTGCACATTTAACAGATACCATTTGATGCAGCTGTGCGAAAGTACATTGGTAAACCTCACTCCCTGACGCCTTTAAGAGTCGCACTGGACATCGAGTTGACAGCTTGAGTTTTTGGCTTGATGCTTGGCGCTTTCGACTCTCATTCGGTAGGCCGGGTGTGCGCAGGGGTGGACCATTTGTGCCATGACCTGAATGAGAGTGAGTTTTGGGGGGTGAGTGTAACGAATACCAGCTGGTGCGGCTGTGCAAAAGTACATTGATAAACTTTATTCCCTGACAAAGAGTCGTACTGGACATTGAGTTGATAGCTCGGGTTTTTGGCTCGATACCTAGCGCTTCAGCTGTCATTTGGTGGACCGTGGTTTGTGCGCTGGGA
Organism: Dunckerocampus dactyliophorus; assembly: GCF_027744805.1. Lineage (NCBI taxonomy): Eukaryota > Metazoa > Chordata > Actinopteri > Syngnathiformes > Syngnathidae > Dunckerocampus > Dunckerocampus dactyliophorus. Next base: position 13,943,234 of record NC_072826.1, on the reverse strand, counting down.
CGGACCAGACGAGTTACACGCAACTATGGGGCAAGTTGTATTTTTGAGGATGAACAACTACAGTGAACAAGCACATTACAATGTTAAAATCTGAAGTCTTTTTAGATCTTACCGATCTCCTGACTATGTTGGCCACACAGTCAGGAGATCGGGAAGATCTGGGTTTGAATCTCCTAACCACTAGGCACCGTGCGGCCTGAGGAAAAATCACATGCTCTAAATCAGGGCCCACGACCACATGAGGCTTTTCAGTTAATGTGAGATACACAAAGGAAAAAAATGCATTCTGAAATACAAAATGCAGATGCACAAAAAAAAGTGTTATTGATGTTTTAATACAAAATGTGAGTTGTGGATACCAACATTTTTCTAATGTTCTGGTAAACCAAGCATATTCACTTGGTTTGGGTTGAAATAAGCTGTGAAAATAAGTGTTACAAAAATGAGTAGCTCTTGGCCTTTTTCATTTTGTAAAAGTAGCGCTCTCCAGAAAAAGGTTGGAGGGCCCTGCTCTAAATGCTGAACTCACCTGACTAGTCGTTGTGTGTGCCTGTGGGCCTGAGTTACGTGCGCCCTCTGCTGGTTGCTGCAAGTAGTGAAATCAAATCAAGCTTTCATAGCGACCTGTATTGTACTGTATTGACAATACCTCGTCAATACAACCCTTAAGCTGCTGAAATTCCACATTAATTATGAACATCCTAAATTTACCTTGTTTGGTGTGCGTGTGGTAGCCAGCTGTCGCAGGAGGAGGCGCAGATGCAGGTGGTGCGACGCAGTGTGCTGACACTGGCGGTCCCGCTCTTCACCAGGAACATCTGGAAGAACAACTTCCTGCAGGCAGCGCTGGGGGCCAAGCTCCGCCTTCAGGGCTGCTCTGGCTCTGCCCTTGACACCCTCAACAGCCTGGGACTTTGCCAGAACAAGGACACAGTCAGGTTACGGCTTCACCAGCTGCGCGGCAGCAGCAAGACTGTGAGTAGAACAGTACAGTAGAACTTTCTCAACTTTACCTGGAGAGTAACATTTTCTTTCCTAACAGAACGGAGGGCAGAGGCTGGGTGAAGATCAGGTGGCAGACATCGAGGAAGATGATGTTGAGGATGAGGAGGAAGAGGAAGACGAGGAAGAAGACGAGGAGGAGGAGGATGAAGAGCAGGATGTAGTGCAAGAAGAAGAAGAAGAGATGGAAAAGAGGAGGAGGAAGAAGCAGAGGAAGCGAGAGAGAGAGAAGCATGAGGAAGAAGAGCTGGAGGACGACGACGAAGGCTCAGAGCAGAGGAAGAGGAGGGTGGTGGTGGTGAGGCTCGGCCTGCTGAAGGGGCACTCGGAGGTCGGGCGATCCGACCTATCGGCTCCCTGATGTCACAGAACGCTCCAATCATGGAGCAGGACAGAGGCGCCACCCTCATTCCTGTTGGTTTGTCAAATCAGACCAATCTGTTTGAAGATGCTTGTAAAATTAGCTCATCTAATCTGAGGAAACAAAAAACTGGTCACATTTTATTTGCATCATTTTAATTCCTCCTGGTTTCATGTTTGTTTTTTGTACACATTTCAAACTTCGGTTAAATTGTTCCAAAAGCAACAGGTTTAATTTCCACAAAGACTTGTAGATACAGTACTGTAGTTTTAGTTTCTCAAGGGTTGGAACACTTAGAAATATTTTCTATATCTGTTTAATTTCTAAGGACAGACCTTTTCTTGCCTTTGAGTTCAAATTGAAGCCAACCTTGTAAATATCACCAGTAAAATATTTCAAGCATAAGAGCTGCACGTTTGATTCCCAGCCACTGCTCCGGTGCATCATCGATGCTGTGTTCTACTTCATCCAGTGACAAATTATTCCAGTTAAAACAGCAAGGATGACTAAGTGTTTTATTTGCGTAACAGTCATTTACAGCAACCAAAACATCCAAAGAAACTGCGGCTACATTAAATAATTCTGCTGACCTTCAGCTGCCTCATCAGTTTACTCCCAGGTACAATTTATTGACAACATTTATAGAGTAGGATGGGTGTTAAGTTAACATTTAATAAAGATCATGAATTCAGTGAACTTGTAAAAACAACAAAAGGCTCAAATTCTGGCCTGTTGACTGTCACAACGATCAAACTGGAATAAGAATACATTTTTATTTTGAAGAGGAAGTTTACTTGGTTTGCAGTGGAGGTGATGACTCAAGCAGAGCATCTCAGCAGCTCTGAGTGCAGACGGTGTTCCGTCAAGTGACTGGGAGCATTTGTAAGGAAAGCTTGAATTTTATTTACAAAGTGGGTTTTAATGTTTTACCACTAACACCTGTGTGTGACAACACATACTGTCAAGAGGATTCGGGCGTTTTTTTTTGTCCTGAGCGGCTCTTCAGTGTGGTCAAGCAATATTCAGAGTCTTTTTGACTGAGAAGATGATGTCTTTGATCTGTGGCACGCTGTTGTCCTCCAGGATCTTAGCATATGGCATGGGAATGTCGACGCCCGTCACCCTGGTAGCCGGAGCATCCAGGTAGTTAAAGGCTGGACCTGAAGGAATAAAAAAGCAAACAAAAATCCAGCTGCCAATCATGTTTCAGTTCTGTGTGTCGTTACCTTCCATGATCCTGGCGCAGATCTCTGCTCCAACACCAAACTGTGGCCATCCGCCTTCCACTGTCACCAGATGGTTGGTCTTCATCACGCTAGCCTCAATGCTCTCCACATCCATAGGACGGATCGTCCGCAGGTTGATCACCTTACACAAGCGCAAACACACAGGATGTGTGTTATTTTTAAAAATGTGAAAAGATGTGGACAGGTATCTACACGCAGGATGTGTCTTGTACCTCGCACTCAATTCCTTCCTTTGTGAGGACGGCGGCGGCGTCCAGACAATGGCCAACGTAGCGGGAGTGAGAGACCAACGTGACATGAGTCCCTGAAGCACAGAAGAAAACAATGTAAAGTCCTCAAGTCCTTGACAGCCTGAAACCCTCTTTCCAAAGCTTTGGACGACATCCCTCACCTTGTCTCTCAATCTTTGCCTTGCCGATAGGAATGATGAAGTCTTTCGACTGAGACTCATCGGACATCTCGAAGGGAACACCGTACAGCAGCTCGTTCTCCAGAAAGACCACTGCAACAAGCCAACATGCGCACAGCTCAGTCAACAAGTCACCACTAGGGTTGGGCATGTTCAATTTGAACGATACCGGTTTCGATCCAGATTCCTCATTTCAATTCTGGTTCCTAATGATTCTCGATTCTGATGCTTTCAAGAAGCAGGGTCATAAAAGTTTGCATGGTTTAAGTGAGTTTGTTTGGATGAAATGTCTGAACTTCTGCATGAATTTTTTAATGACATGAACAGTCTATCAGCTTTACTGTGAATTTCTTACAGGGCTACTTTCAACCAGTATGTAAATATCAAACCATTCAACTTGAAAAGAAATGTTATGAAGTTTCTTTTTACAGGAGTACACTTTCACAAAATTTGTTTACTTTTGAAAAGCAGTATACCTGGTTTCCTGCCTCACTGTTGGTGTAAGCTATTTCTTATGGCACCCTTATTTTGTTAACACAAGTAAACATGATGTAGCCAAAAGCACTCTTATGTTGAAGGCCAGAAATGTGTTGTGTGGGTTGAGAATGTCCCTTGACATTGCAAAATGAATAAACCTGCCTGGCCGTAGCTGCTGTCCTTTATGTATGCCGAACTTCCACATCTGCTAGCATCCTAAAACCCTTGGTTACATTGGCACGAGACAGACATTTATTGTTTGACTTCCCTGATTCGGATTGCTTAGAGGAAGTCTCACGTAATGCATCAAAGATGAGGTACTCTTATTTCTACACAATGAATGTGTGAACATTAATCATGTTGGTCGTGCACCCTCGTTTTTACGTATACTGTGATGCAAATGTTGCACTGAGCCGACTGCTCTTTTTCCTGAAGTTAAGTCAAACTTTTTAGCCACTTCTTCGCTAGTGTTCGCCGGCTTCTTCTTCATTGGTGTTTGTGGCTATTTCTTCCGGTTGACAAAGTGGGCTTCAAAACTAGGAATCAAAATACAAACATTTGAAAGATCCTGGAGAATTGGAATGTCAGTTCCGGTTTGATGCTCGAGACTCGATGCCCAACCCTGCCCACCAGAGCGCAGTCCTCACAGCTGCTTGTGCTCTGGTCTCACCTGGGTTGTCGTCTCTGATCGCAGCCTTCAGGAGACCTTTGGCGTCTTCTGAGCTCCACGGACTCACAACTTTCAGACCTGGACAGTGAGCGTACCTGTGGAAAGTTACATTCGCATGGAGTCAGAGAATTCATATATTACCCCTGCTTCAGAGGTAGTGTCAGAGACAGGACACCTGTGTGAAAGCATATCTCTTGTTGTCAAACAAGTATTATATACGCCACATGAAACACTGGTGTCATTTCATTATCTGATTATTATCTGACGTGTTGCTGGATGAAAAGCAATGTAGAATCTGTGTGAAAGTTAGTCATGCTAAAGCACTTCCCTCACTACAGTGTCTACGTAAACAAACATACTGACTGCGTTATGCACCCGAGCTGGACGGCGACCGCGGGAAGTGTACACACCAGGCGGCGAAGCACTGAGAGTGCTGAGCAGCCACGCCGGCTGACGCCCCGTTGGGCCCCCTGAAGACAATGGGAACCGCCTGCAGGCCAGCAGACATGTAGTATGTCTTGGCCGCAGAGTTGATGACCTGATCAATGGCTTGCATGGAGAAGTTGAAGGTCATGAACTCACAGATGGGCCTCAAGCCGGCCTAAGTAGGGAAGTTGATGTCATCACAGGCTGTTTGGAACAAAAACTGTCTGTGTACACATGCAGTGGAGACACTCACCATGGCTGCTCCCACCGCGATACCAGTAAAGCCCATCTGTAACAAGGAACCACCAAGTTAGCAACACTGAGACATGACAGTTACCTCTCAAAGAGGGCAAAGAGGACATTCAGAAAGGCAGGAAAGTCTCACCTCAGAAATTGGAGTGTCGATGATGCGCTTGTCTCCATACTTCTTCCACAGACCTCTGCTCACCTACAACACACACAGATTATCAAGTGCTGTGTAAAACATCAGTAACTTCAAGTCATTAGAAAAGTCCTCTGAAGGTAGTATGGAACCTATGAAGAGCAAACTCAAACATTGACAACATCCTTGCCAACTGGCTCAGTCCAATTGGAAAACAAAATGAAACTTAAAACACTGCCTGGGCAGTTAAAGGTTTTATAATAGCCACAGTTTGACCCTGGAACAGATTATTTCATTGTATATTTTGTTGTATTAAAAAGGATTACAAGCATGACAACCAACAGAACCCACACAGGAGAGAACTTTGGCAACTGAATCAAGAAAAAAATATCCAAGTGGGGCTTGACTACCACTAATTCTATCAAATAGTAAATTATAGAATAATCAGAATTGCCACTCCACTTATGAGTTTTGTCACCTTCCGTTGGTGCACCAAACACAGTGTTGCCACTGTGTTCAAAGGGCATCCAAAGATCTGGATTGGATTGGAAACATGGCTTGATGAATAATTTACAAGTAAGGACATCTACAGACCTTGTAGGCGCCGTCGTACTGAGCCACCTCCTCTCCCAAGAGGAAAACCCGCTCATCCCTCTCCAGCTCCTCGTCCATGGCCTGGTTCAACGCATCACGAACAGTCACCTGACAACAGATCAATAAGGGAATTTGGAATTTTAAGAATGACAACTTCTAAGCGGATCAGTATTACAGCGTATGTTAAATTGAATTGATGGTGTTTGCAATCTGTAGTCTAAGAATGATGCCCTCTCTTGTGTAAGACCATTTAACTGAACTGACAGTGAAACCATATTAGCCATATCATTACATATCATCTAAATGGAACGGTTTCATAGTACTACTGAAATTACATTTACTTTATTACTTGTGGAGCAGTGAGCTAGTTTGAATTTTGTTGTCAACATAGTTAAATCTATCGTGGCGTTCAAACAATGTGATCAACAGCAACACACTCACAAATGTATTCACTGGAGAGTCAACAATACTCTTAGGAGTCAGAAGATAAGACTGTTTAAGCGATAATTACGTAAATGTGACAAAGGATGACATACACTCATTAAGCCACAGGCAGTGGACCACACGAACGAGCTGCCCGGAAATCCACTCGTGAGACAATGTGTGACTTTTTCCGTGCGGCGTCTGCTCCTAAACTGCAGGGGGCAGTGTGTCGAAACCACACGTCTACCACGGTACTATAAACTAGAGCGGAAGAAGTTTGCCATTGCTTCGATTGACTCGACTTCCAAAATGGCGACACTTGCGCGTCTACTTCTTGAAGAAGAGGAATTGTTTTGTATTTATTTGCTGTTGCGACAGAAAATGAAGAGAAGGCGGTCCACTCGTCCTTTAACACCACAGGGACTTGGCAGGAGAATGCGCTTACAAAAGGCATGCTGAACGTGGTTGAAGACAACACAGGACTGCTTTGACTTGTAAATAAAATACTCTTTTTAATGCATACCAAATACTTATATACAAACAACTGTCTTAGTTTTGTACTCATAACTCGTGAAAAAGAAAACGACAGTTAAAAAGAAGTACTACACGGTCTTGTAGTGCAATTCTCAAGTACGAAAAAAATACAGTGCAATTGTCATTGTTTTAAAAGTACAAATGTCAGAAATGACGTCCAAAAAACAAGAAAACAAATACAAAACAAAATACAACTGTTTTTTTGTGTAAGTAAAGGATAGCTTTTGTCAAAAGAAAATAAAAACAGCTTGTTTCTTTATGTTTAAACTACTGTGCTTCAGGGTAGGCTGCCTCATTTAAATGACGGTATTTCTATACTTGCTGCGATGATCTCCTGCTCGTCTCCCATTTTTCTGCGTGTCTCCGTTCGCGTAGTTAGAAAAATGGGCAGGTGCATGGAGCGTGAATTTTCCCCATGAAAAGAGTCATTCGAGGGGGCGTGTGTATGAAAATGACGTCATTTGTCCGCACGGAGCAACACAGACCTAGCGGACGCGGAAAGCATAAACCAGTCTTGGGGAAGCTAGCATGCTAGCTGCTAACACTGACCTGCACCGCGGCCGGGGCGCTCCCATGAAAGGCCTGCCGCCGAAGAACCGACACAGCATTCTGTGGGAAGTTATAGAGACCACAATAACCACATTATCCAGAAATACTCCCAAAACTACACATTGACATCTTTTTATGAGGCTTTCGTACCCTTCCTGAGCGGAGAATGTACTTCAGGGACAGCGCCATCTTCAACCTGTCCTCCTTTTCCGGAGAGGGCGTGGCCGATAACGTCGTTACAACCTTTCAACCAATTGCGATTTTACACATAGACGGGGAGAGTGTGATGACAGCTATCCAATCACAGCAGCGTAAAGTTGGGCGGGGGCGGGATATTATACAGAGGAGCCATGAACGCTTCTCATGTCCGTGACATTTGTGCGTATGCGAGTTACAATCCCAAAGGCAGGGGTATCTACATTTTTCTCCGCTGTACAGAAGTTTGATAGTTTCAACATCTTTGATTTGTGTTGTAGGTGATGAAGCAAATTAGTGTAATATCTAATAATATTTACACATATTAATAATGAATTTTTAATAATTACAATATGCCCGGGGCTAAGAAAAAACGAGCTTCAGGCCGAATATGACCCATGGGCCGGACTTTGGACACCCCTGCCCTAGGGAATAACAAAATTCGCCAGGCACATTAGGTACACCTGCATCACTATAACCTCATACAGTCAGCCCTTTTTTATGTATTTGCCAAACAAGGTGACCAAAACATTTCAAGCAGCTCTCTTTATGAGACACGTGTCATTATTAAAGATAATGTTTTAGATAACATGTGGTTGGAAGCCATTGACTATACCGTATAGTTGTTTGTGTGTGGTTTTTTAAACATACAGTACTAACCAAAAACTTCATTGTGATTATAAAAACACAACACTGTCTTTCAATAAAACAAATCCAAGTTATTCATCCAACACTTACTGGGAGTTTATTTTGTATATTGATGTGACAAAGTTGCCTTGGGGTAAAGTGCTGCAGAGAAATATTCAAACGCAATTCAATGACAGACTCACTGAACTGGATTGCACTGGGTCATGAAAAAAAGCCATGGCACTTACAACATTCACACCCACAGTCATTTTCCGTTTTTTAAAAAAAATTCTCCAACATCCTTTTGAAAGCAGTCATCAGGTTTACGTCCACGAGTGATGACGTACTGTGTTCTAATCATCCTGAACACATTCAAACATTCTTAGAGGCACAAGGATCATATCATGTATGGCACAGTGAAAGAATAGAAGCTCTTAATATTTAAACATCACATCGTTAAAACACAAATTGTCTCGCGGAGCTACATGTCGAGGCCAGTGAAGGAAAGACACGCTCACACTTTAAGTCAAAGAACTGGATGATCCTGGAATGATGACTAGAATTAGCAAGCAAGATTAAAATTAATGGAAATGATGCAAACTGACTGGCCCCCAAAAAACACATCAGAAGCACGTATCTCCAAATGTAGCAAGTTTTTGTGTGGATATCTGAAAGTAAAAAAAAAAAAAAAAAATCAAATTTTTGTTTGGCTTTTTTTTTTCTTGGTTAAAAACAACACAAAATGGAGATCACATGGTATCCACTGGGCATTTCCTCATAATATAAGATCATTAATCCTTTCCACCATTTCCAAGTTCTGTGTTGACCAAAAATCATTTGGGGGATTTTTTTTGCCTCACAAAGTTATTTTTTGATGTACTGCAACAGAACAACCTAATCAGTTGAAACATTATATGTTGCATGTCCAGGTCAGAGATTAAAAGGGAAGCTGCAGTTCCAGGCCTGGAAGCTGGATAGCGCCATGACATCAACCCACTGAGCAGGTTTGCTGATGCAAAAAACCAACCTGGTCGACCAGAAGAGGCCACTAGTCTCGTGTTGAGTTCTCCAGCATTCATCAGGCGGGAGATAAATCAGGATTTACACTCGCCACCCGAAGAAAAAAAACAAAAAAACTGTAGATTTGGTTAATTTTACAGGATGTGTCTTCACATGTCAGGGAGTGGCACGGTGCTCCAGTCAGAGCGGGGTCAGAAGACGGGCCCACTACGGTCTGTTGTCTGGGCCTTCTTCAGTTTGCCTTTACTGAAGGTCTGGATAGAGCTCAGCAGCGCGGTGCGACCTCCGCCTGGTCCTTCAGAGCAGGATGATGTGGAGGAGGTGTCCAGCATAGGAGGGGAAGGAGGGAGGGGTGGAGGAGGAGGGGCTGTCTGACCACCTGGAGGAAAAGTAGTGAAGATAAGAGAAAAAAAAAAGCAACACGTTCTGCTCTTAAAGTTCACTTCTTGCAGAAGAAAATTGCACAAAGATGGAACATTGAATTTCATTTAGGTACCCTACCAACTTGCTTGGTACCCAAAGACGAGGGCGCCAAAAAGCGGTATGGATAAGGGGATAAGTCCCTACTTTGGAACTCTTCTTAACCTCTGACATTGTAAACACAAAGTAGCACCAAACTGTACTACTTTCTGGAAACTTTGATCTCACTCTACTCCCCTGCCAGTATGACTTTTGGAGCTCTTGCTCCAGCCTGTCAAGCTGTTCTTAGAGTCAGCCATTTACACAGAGGGACATCTTGTTGAGGTGGTTGTCCACAAGGACATCTTTGTGCAAAACACTTCCTGCAGGAGTGTGTCAACACCCAACAACTCTATCCGCCATCAGTTGAAGCTTATGATGGTGTGTTTAACAATCGTTAAGTTCCATTGAGCATGGAGCTGATGTGATGATTGGCTAAGTTATTTGTTTGAGAGAACTGATGGCGAACACAAGTGAAATCCCAGTGGATCCTTTTTGTTTGTGACTTTTATCACCCCCCCCATAAAAAGAAGCACAGCAACAAAAGAGCGACAAAGCTGCAGCTGCTGACTATTTAGTCAAGTCAGTGAGGATGCAGCATCAGTCAGGCAGGAAATGAAATGTCAATGACTTTTGTCATTGAACTTCTGATGCTGAGGACAGCGGATCCCTGGGGTGACCCAAAGTGACACTTGGTGGCTTTCTCTTATTATCTACTTGCATATCAAACACACTTTCTGTGCACTGATCCAGGGTCACATGTTGTCATGAAAATGCCACCATTTACCTTCACTGACTCTGAAAAGTCGAACACTGGAATAAGTATTTCAGAGGGATGTCGCACTCTTGACACTGATAAGATGTTGACAAAACAGGGTGGGAAGAAACGTGTTCAGGGAAAAAAAAAGAGGTGCATGAAGTGTCAAAGATTTGACAAGAATTAAAGTGAAGTGACAGGAAGCCATTATCCTCTAGTGCTGTCATTCTACTCCTCACAAAGGCTAGACATGCTTCAACTGTGAAACTGTGTCCCAAAGGCAGACGACATAAAAGAACAGAAACAAATGAACATGCCCAAGCAGACAAGAGACAAGCGGACAGATCACAATCTCCAATGACACGTTAGCCATTGGAATCAGGTTGTGTGACGTTTGTACTTCATTGCAGATTGTGAGGTTTTAACAAAGTTGTGCGTACATCGGCTTTCAAGCAAGCTGCACACGATTTATAAAAAGAAAACGAAGAAGAAGAATTTGGTCATCTTGACCGACGGGCTCAAACACATCATGCAGCAACAAGAGTTTCGCTCGTGTGCTAACAGCTCTTGCTGGGAAGCTCAGAAGTATGACAGCTTTAATAAAAATAAAAAAAACTGCCAGGGACCCTAATCATCATCATCATCAACATGGAAAAAACATTTACTTTACCCCAACAACACGGTCAGAATGGAGCATGCTCTATGGTGGAGACGGCACAGGATAAAGAGAGAGACGACAGTTAACTGTTGAGTGGACCAATCAGCATTTAGACAGTAACAAGAGGACCAGGGAGGAAGGAAGGACGGAAGGAGAGGAGAGGAGACCCCATCACATGGTAGGAAGCCAGCATGACCCTACATCAGTTGGTCTTAGTAATTATGAGTAAAGGAAAATATAGTGGAACCTCTAAAGTCAAATGCTCCTGAGGTCATATGATTGAGGATTTGACTGCAAAAATTCAGAAAAAATAAAGATTATTTATTTTAAAAATGCACAAAACCTCAGAGACATCCCTACCAACACAAAGTGACATATTAGTGGCATACTGACGTTAAACATGGAATTTCACTGTTGTGACCTAAACTATGCTGTTGTGACCTAAACTACATGCAGACATGCACCGCATCACCACCAGGGTGCACCAACACTGCCTACAGCACTAAGTAGTTGCCATCCTAGATGAAGTACTGTAAAGGCAAAAAGAGGAGGACAGAGACAGACACAAAAGGCAGAGAAGAGGCGGGGACATGGAGGTTGACCAACCTACCTGTGGAGGGTGGGGGGGTGGGGGAGGATGGGCACGTGGGAGGGGAACTGGCACCAGAGCCTAGAGACACACGAAAACATGACATCATTTTGCAAGTTTACTGCCTAGTGAAGACAATCAGCCAACATGACTGAAGTCTGACTGACTGCAGGTTATTACACTCACTGAGAATCGGTTAAAGGAGTGAGCTTAGACACTGGAGCGGATGCAATTCCAATTTTTAAATTGACTTTATTTAAATTTGTAATATTATTGTCCGATAATATTGGCCAACCGATATTATCAGACAATACGGGCATTAAAAAAACGATCATAACGGTATCGTTTTTTCTGCCAATAATGATATCGGCATGCGAGTGATCATGTGCTCCGCAAAGCAGCATTATGCCCGTGGTTTGAAATTATTTCCAAGTTTTGGCTTGCAAATGTACAATTTTCAATAACTGAAAAGTTCACCTTTTGCTGTTTGTGAATAATGCAGCTCCACCTAAATAGTAGCGCTGATAACAATGAAAACACACTTTCCAGCGACCGCAAAGCAGCTGTAAAATGTCCCAAACGACAAAGAGATAACCAAAATAACACAGGAAACCATTTGAAACTAAGAAAACACAAAACTAAAGTCCAACCTATCATGCAGAACATGACATACGCTGGTTATGCGAGGAGGGAGTCAGGCATCTTCCTTAAATACTTCTAATCTAATATTACACCTCAGGAAGAATCACTCTGAGTCACATGCAGGGTTTTGTCACTTTCTCTATGACTTGTACATTCCTCCCTCGCCACATTGTGGTTTGACTTTTGCGGTTTCACTCTATCACAGTTTAAAAATAGCAAAATACAAATATAAGACATAAGAAGATGCAAATTGTGATATGCAGTATTCTACACTGGTCACTAGATGTCAGTAGGTGAACCATAAAAGTACCAGCCTTGGTCACCGGAACAACAGGCTTTTATTGCAAGTTTGAATTATCTCACAACAGGCACAATAATAAAAATAACATACTAATCATAATAAAACTATGAGTTACTTACCAGAGTTATTATTGTTCCTAACAGAGACGTCATCTTCATTCTCATAAGTGGACTGTCTGCACTTCTGCAAAGACACACAAAGGGCGCTGTGTAACCAGAGCGCACTATCTTCACGAGGAGATGCCGGCTTCAACAGATTGTGTATTTTGTTTAACACGCGAGTGACAGGAATCATGTACCTTCCTCGCTAGAATCTTCCTCCTCTTTCTCTCCTCTTCTGAGCCGTGATGAGACTGAGCTCTGGTCAGCCTCCTGTGCTGGCGGAGCTTCAAGCAAACCATCCAAACACATTGACATCAACCAAAGATCAATGTACACTTAAATGTAGTAGGATATGTACACTTCCATATGTGTAGTAGTAATAGTCAGAATACACAACAGTGCATATACAACTCAGAATAACTGCACATGGACGTCATTAAGGTGAAAAGGTTGTGGGGAAATGATCCATCTTATCCAGAAGGGCCGTGTTTAAATAACATAAGGCTGAAAGGTCATGTGATCTGCTTACCACTCTCTGCTCCTCCTGCAAGCGCTTCTCGAGACGCTCCTTGGCTGTCTTCAGTGCGTCCTTCAGTCTGCTAGGGACCTGGAGAGACATATTTCACATATAAGCCATGTTCATGTACTTCCACCAAAAGAGAGAGAGTCTCACCTTGATCTGGATTTTTTCTGAGTGCTGTAGCGGGATGTCACTGAACAGTCTAAAGAAAACATCATAGACATGTACCGTACATAAGACATATTCCTTATTGTACACAAACATGTTACATGCTGCAAAACAACATATTATATGCAGAAATATGTTACATACAGTGTACATAAAACATGTTACATGCACAAATGTCTGTGTAGATTCTATGTCATCCAGGTCACGGTAATCCGCAAAAGGTTGAATGGAGGCAAATGGACACTTCTTGTTTGTTGAAGATGTTCACCAACACCCTCATACAAAAGCTGGTTCACCACAGACAAAATCCCAAGATACAAACTCAGCAATGTTGTTTATGCAGTGCAGTGTAGTGAGGAGTGCAATGACCCCAACATTGGAGAGACCAAGCAATCCTGACACAAATGCATGTCGAACTACAAAGGCCCTCCATCAACAGAGGAGGTTTGCGCTATTGCCTATAGTCTGCTTATAATAATGTCCTTACATTTCTCTCCCAAAGATAGTCTCATTCCACTGGAAGAGTGGCCACTAATAAGCTCTTTTGACATGACGGAAGCAAACAACATATTGTTATGCAGGACGGTCATTCACTGGCCATGCTCGGTAACAACCACAACAACAACAACTCTCATGTGACCACCCCAAGGGGACACACCCACCAAGAGACATAAGCAGGGAGATTCCACACTTGAATTTTGAACTGAAGAAGCCTTTTGGATTAAAGGTGAAATCACTTCAACGAACAAGAAGAGTCCAGTTTTGGATACTTGTTACATACTCTGCCTTAACATAAAGGTAGTCTTTATGCGTCTGTGTAGGCTCTCAGTCGTACAGGAGTTGTCCATCGAGGAAAAGGCTTCTTGAGACGTCATCTGTACTTCTGTGTAGAAGGTGTCGGACGTTTCGCTCCTCATCCGAAGAGCTTCGTCAGCAAACTAATAAGTGCTGGTAGCTTAGGCCTTAAATACAGTAAGAGTGGGCGGAATTGGTGTGCCAACACCCTCCTCCTATTGGTTCGTTACACTAAGCCTGGGCGGAGCAGTGGTATAATCCTATCCTGTTATTCACACCTACGATAAAAGGGAAGTGTCGCTCCCTGAATTGGGTATGAACGACTCTGATACTGGCTTGTTAGCATCTATTGTTCTGGCTCGGCCCTGCCTTCACCTCATTTGCAAGACTAAGAGCTGTGGGTTTTGGTCTCAGTAACCTGCTGAACACAGGGTCCAAATTAAACCTCAAACCACCATTCCGATTCAATGATGGGTTCTGTTGTTTGACAAAAATAGCTTCCTTAACTCCTCTTTCAAACCATCTGTTTTCTTTGGCCAAAATCTTAACCTCGCTGTCCTGAAAAGAGTGATTGGTAGCTTTCAGGTGTAGATGTACTGCTGATTGAGGACCACTAGCATTGTCCCTGCGATGTTGATAAAGCCTTTTTTGGAGCATTTGCTTAGTTTCCCCAATGTAGTGCTCTTTGCATTCCTCATCTTTACAGTGGATGGAATAGACCACATTGCTCTGTTTCTGGTTTGGAGCCTTGTCTTTAGGATGCACTAATTTTTGTCTCAGGGTATTTACTGGTTTGAAATAGGTAGGAATTTTGTGTTGCCATAAGATCCTCTGGAGTTTTTCGGAGACCCCCGCTACATAAGGGACTACCACTCCTCTCCTTTTTGCTTCTGTGGGCTTTTGGGTTTCTTTCCCTACTCTCTTCTTTTGACATTTGTTAAAAGCCCACCGTGGGTACCCACAGGTTGAGAGCGCTCTCTGGACATGTTGTGTCTCCTTTTTCTTTCCCTCAGCACTAGTTGGTATTTGTTCCGCTCTATGTTGGAGGGTCCTAATAACCCCTAGTTTATGTTGTAGTGGATGGTTTGATTCAAAAAGCAGGTATTGGTCAGTGTGTGTGGCCTTTCTAAAGACCTCTGTAAGTAGCTGTCTGTCCTTTCCTATAATTACCTTGCAGTCTAAGAAGGCTAGTTGGTTTTCTTTAGTGTCCTCGCGAGTAAATTTGATATTGGTGTCCACCGCATTGATGTGATCTGTGAAAGACTGAATTTCTTGTTTTTTGATTATGACAAAGGTGTCATCCACGTATCTAAACCAGTGCCTTGGTTTTGTCCCTGAGAAGGATGTGAGAGCCTGTTTCTCCATCTCTTCCATGTACAGATATAGAGCAACTTAAAAGGGACCCATCCAGTAGGTATAAGAAAGAAATCATACACTGTCTCCAAAAGTTAGAGAAGGAAGAACTAATTGACAGACAGATGTATCATAGGTTATACCCTGGGGAGGCTACACCATGTATCTATGGCCTTCCAAAAATCCACAAGGAAGGGTTTCCCCTCAGACCCATTGTCTGTAGCATTGACTCTACCACGTACAATGTAGCGAAATATGTAAAAACAGTCTTATCCCCATTGGTAGGCAACACTGATCATCATATAGAGAACACAAAAGGGTTTGTGGCGAGCATCAAAGACCTCAGATTGGAGCCAGAGGAAACTTTGGTGTCTTATGATGTGACTTCACTTTTCACATCTGTCCCCACCTCAGCAGCAGTCTCGGTGGTGAGGAAGAGACTGCTCGAGGACTCAACTCTGCATCGGAGAACAAAACTTAGTGCTGACCACATCTGCCAATTACTGGAAATTTGCCTTAACACCACATATTTTCAGTTTAGAGGGAAATTCTACAGACAAATTCATGGTTGTGCTATGGGCTCACCAGTCTCACCCATAGTGGCGAATCTGTACATGGAAGAGATGGAGAAACAGGCTCTCACATCCTTCTCAGGGACAAAACCAAGGCACTGGTTTAGATACGTGGATGACACCTTTGTCATAATCAAAAAACAAGAAATTCAGTCTTTCACAGATCACATCAATGCGGTGGACACCAATATCAAATTTACTCGCGAGGACACTAAAGAAAACCAACTAGCCTTCTTAGACTGCAAGGTAATTATAGGAAAGGACAGACAGCTACTTACAGAGGTCTTTAGAAAGGCCACACACACTGACCAATACCTGCTTTTTGAATCAAACCATCCACTACAACATAAACTAGGGGTTATTAGGACCCTCCAACATAGAGCGGAACAAATACCAACTAGTGCTGAGGGAAAGAAAAAGGAGACACAACATGTCCAGAGAGCGCTCTCAACCTGTGGGTACCCATGGTGGGCTTTTAACAAATGTCAAAAGAAGAGAGTAGGGAAAGAAACCCAAAAGCCCACAGAAGCAAAAAGGAGAGGAGTGGTAGTCCCTTATGTAGCGGGGGTCTCCGAAAAACTCCAGAGGATCTTATGGCAACACAAAATTCCTACCTATTTCAAACCAGTAAATACCCTGAGACAAAAATTAGTGCATCCTAAAGACAAGGCTCCAAACCAGAAACAGAGCAATGTGGTCTATTCCATCCACTGTAAAGATGAGGAATGCAAAGAGCACTACATTGGGGAAACTAAGCAAATGCTCCAAAAAAGGCTTTATCAACATCGCAGGGACAATGCTAGTGGTCCTCAATCAGCAGTACATCTACACCTGAAAGCTACCAATCACTCTTTTCAGGACAGCGAGGTTAAGATTTTGGCCAAAGAAAACAGATGGTTTGAAAGAGGAGTTAAGGAAGCTATTTTTGTCAAACAACAGAACCCATCATTGAATCGGAATGGTGGTTTGAGGTTTAATTTGGACCCTGTGTTCAGCAGGTTACTGAGACCAAAACCCACAGCTCTTAGTCTTGCAAATGAGGTGAAGGCAGGGCCGAGCCAGAACAATAGATGCTAACAAGCCAGTATCAGAGTCGTTCATACCCAATTCAGGGAGCGACACTTCCCTTTTATCGTAGGTGTGAATAACAGGATAGGATTATACCACTGCTCCGCCCAGGCTTAGTGTAACGAACCAATAGGAGGAGGGTGTTGGCACACCAATTCCGCCCACTCTTACTGTATTTAAGGCCTAAGCTACCAGCACTTATTAGTTTGCTGACGAAGCTCTTCGGATGAGGAGCGAAACGTCCGACACCTTCTACACAGAAGTACAGATGACGTCTCAAGAAGCCTTTTCCTCGATAAAGGTAGTCTTTGTTTTATGGCGTTCCATATTACAAGGTTTCATAGTTACGTCTGCATGCCCATAAATTATTAACACTGTACAAAAAAAAAAAAGGGTGCGCGGCAGAATAATACATAATTGCCGGTCGCTACAATGAGGAAGGATGTCACTTTTGTTCTTTTGAGTTAACTTTTTAACTTCAACATCCCCAAGCGTGAGGCAGACTCTTCTGGTGGCAGCACATGAAAAAACAAAAGGAAAGTGAAAAGTGAAGTCAAACTACCGGTACACATCGTAAAACCCTCAGTGGGAAAATCAACATTGGCTCCATGCCCCGGTCCAAGCAACTCAAATGCCACAAGGTTTATCATCAAGGATAAAGACGGTATTCTTTAACATGTGAAAGGACTTCTACTATAAAGCAGACAGTAAGAATTAAGCAGTGTAACGGTGTCATTGAGGCCTTCTCCTCCCAATAAGCCTGTCCCTCCCTCCTTGCAACGTCCCTTCCAGTGTGCAAGGCAACCAAAGCGAGAAAAGTAAGGCGTTCTTCTATTATTTCTTATTACCATTTCATTAATTCTTGTATTTAATCTTTTTATTACTGTACAGTGAAACCTCGGTTGGCATCCGCCCTGGTTAGCGTGTTTTTAGGTTAACGTAAAAAATGTACGCTACAGTTTTGCCTTTGGTTGCATGTATTCTCCGGTTAGCGTAGGATATTGCGCCCGTCTTTTCATCTTATTAATACACTCTGTGATTCCAACCTTGTTCTTAATATGGATGTCCCAATCCACATTTTTTGGCTTCTGATCCGATCCAATTTTTTTTTCTTATAGTATTACCAATCCGATCTCGAGATCCTTTTTTTTTTTTTTAAATAAAAAAAAAATAAAGCTTTTTTTAAATAAGCTTTACCATTATACCTTTACCTATAATTCTAAAACTCTAAAAATGTGTTTTGTGATACAATTTTTGGCTTTCTGGAACAAATTAATTGGATTTACATTATTTCCTATGGGACTGTACACATAACACAATATTCACCAACATTTCATACACAAGCCTTATACAGCATATACAAACAAAACAGGCTATAGACATGCTATGTAATAAATGCTGTGTTATACACATGAAACGCACACAAGTATGATACCTGTATGTAACATGACACATGCGCTAACATTAAAATCATACACAACAATGTTATTTATGCTCATCAAAAACTTAAAAAGGAGAAAACTCACGGCGTCTGGATGAGCTGCAACACTGTGGGCATCCCTGACTTACACGCCTCTGTGGACAGGATGGACTGCAGCACTGATACTACACGCACGCATACACAGTTAGATACAAAAAACAATGTACATACCGAGAGTGTGTGTGTGCATGCACTGACCCACAGCAGTGTAGGGAATGGTGGGATAGTGGTCAATGGGAATGCTATCAGGTGGTTGGCCATAAGTGATCTCATAGAGTAAATGGCCAAAGCAGAAGACATCAATGCTTTCTGTCGTCTGCATGGACAAAAACACACAACTGTTTAACAAGCAACCACTTATACGGCACTCAATATTGTACATTCATGTTATTAAATCATAGCATGGTTCTACTGCCTTACAGTGTTAGTGAGACGTGCGGCACCTAATGTTACCAAATGTGGTTGGTTACATCGTAACTGTGCTGTTGACGTACGTTAATCTTCTTGAAGTGGGTGAAAGCAGGTCGCAGGGCAGAGGGAACTCCCAGAATGCCGTTCTCCACGTCCATCAGTCGACACATGCCCTGGTCCACCGTCACATTTGAGGCGTGCAGGTGGCCAAAAAATAAACCACTGTCGTGGAGGAGTCGTAGGCCCTGAAAACACACACACACACTACAGAATTTAGTATGGTGTGTGTGCGCCCCACAAGTGTGTGTCTGCATGTGAGTATACCTCCAGTATCTGGCGGCCATACAGTTTGATGTGCGCTAGTTCAAGACCCTGACACTTCTTGGGGTTGCCGTACTTCTTCAAGTAGTTCTCTCTGGGCTTCACCTGACACACAAAACACTGACTTTGGTTTTCATCATCAACATGTGCGTCCCAGTTTGCTGTTTGCTTTGTGGGACGACTACGTTCATTTAGAAAGACCTCTGACTTTATTATGGGCTGTTAAAAAAGACACTTTAATCCTCTTTCTTGCAATCATTGACTCTTTGAACACTTACTTAAGGCTCTTCTGAGCCGCAACTTACTTTCTTGTAGCATTTTTTTAAAAATGGGAAGCTGGAAATTTCTAACCTAAGAACAGGACAAGTACGCGCCACTCAGTCGGAATCCTACTCGCAAAGTGTAGGCCGACTTAATCTGATGTCACACTGGTGTGTCACTACCATCTCTGCATTAAGTGATTACAAAAAAAGATTAGATATGTTTAGACTTCACAAACTATTATAAATACTAACTTATCGCAGTGGTCAGCCATGTTCTTTTTATTATTTTTTTTTTTTGCTTATGATTAACTGAAGCAGTTAAACAAGTTAAGTTTACTGAAGCATCCAACAAGGATGCATCTGGTAAACGTCCTTCCGAATGCAGCATTTGGCTCCAAAACAGATGTGAGACAAGACAGTTTTTTAACCATAATGAAAGGTGCAATTGAATAAAACTTGGATGCAACGAGACAAAAAAATACAATCTGAACACAGGGCTTGCAGAGAAAATGTCTGACTATTCGTGCTAAGATGTTAATTAATATAGGAAAGGGAGGGGTGATCTCCTCCTCTTGTGAGGAACAGAGACAATGAACCCCAGACTAACATGCCTTGGCATCCAAGGCTATTTGAATCAAGTGATAAGCATGTGGAGGACTTGTTTTGGACACAAGAGGCCTCTAGCCTCAAGCAGACAATCATAGCAAGTCAGCGTGACATTAGAGTGCATCTCAGCAGAAATACATACGGAAGTTAGTGCATAATTCTAACTACAATTTGTAAAATTAAATGAAAAATTGGAGACAAAACATTTTAAAAATGCAAATTTTCCTGACAGTCCCAAAGGAAGACTCAATGGTTTATTTTTCATGTCAGGATGAAAACTCCTAACTAATAGTAACAATTTCAAAACTAAACTTTTTGTAATATGAAATAAGACCTTCAGGTATCTAAAACTGTATCTAATGAAGATGATTGGTCTAGTTTTAGTTGAAGATATGGGGGAAGCAAAGCTAAAATCCATAAATAGATTTGTAATGTGCCATCATCATACCTTACAAATGTGGTCTCTGAGTGAGCCGGCCTCATTGAAAGGCCTGATGAGAAGTGCTGAAGACTCACTGGTGCTGGAGAAAAACAATGGAGACATGTACGGACTCTGCAAAGGAGAAGGCAGGAGATGAGAATGCTCCGTTTGTTTGTCTGCAACTTCCTGCCTACACTCTTTCATAACCTCCCAATGAGAAGCTCCCTTTTTAGCCATCCAAACAAACCAAAGCAACTAATAATCTTGTACTTATGTTAACACTCCAGTCAAACTCAAATGCCTCTGAAGGAGTGTAATGTGATGAAAAAGTGGTCTTTTTATTTTCTCCATTGCACTGATTGGTATCTGATGAGTGAATTAGGTCCTCTCAGTGACGTGCAGTGAGGTTCATGGCTGGTCAGGCACTCTTTTTTAATGTTAATAGAGGTTGCTCATTATGAGCCTAACAAGAAAAAGAAGAGAATAATTCACTTTTGTTAAAAATGTTGTTTTCAAATACGGTACTTCTTAGTCCCCTTCCTATTATTTGTTTAATAAACTGAAAAACATTTGTGGTCTAATTCTTTTATTTGCATATGAAGTACATTGAGTCTGTCCTTCTCCAGAAAAGGTTGTAATAGTTTGTAAAAGTCTGATCACCTTCTGGTGAGCTTGGGTATATAATCCTCTATCTTGACAGTCAAATCAATCATCACTCATTCAGCAGAGCATAAAAATATCTTTAATGCATTTGACTTCCTGCTTTCCCGCTGATGCTACTGCTGCTGTCAAAAACAAACAAAAAAAACCCTCAGATGGCTTTTCCTCTCTGTGGAAGGCCGGCAGTGACTTTGGGACTTTGCAGGTGGATCGCGAGAACATTCTGAAAAAAATCTATTATCATATCAGTGCCCTCACCTCCCAGAGAGCGACCACAGGAATGCATTTTGTCCACTGAATACGCTCGTACGCCTTGTCGCTATCCAGGCAGCAACCCGCGAGCCCCAGCACGGAGCCCAGTCCCGAAAACCCAGTCGGCGGTACACTAGTACACCGAGCCATGACGACGATGCTCGTTAAGGGCTGACTGTTGTAGCGCATTGACCAGCCCCTTTCTCCTCAATCTGCATCGCTCGTCCACTACACTGAGCCAACAAGCCAAATGGTTGTGGTTTTCTCATGAAACCAACGCCACAAGCCCAACCCCGCCCAAGAGCCACTAAAGCAGGGGTCTAGGGGTGCCCAGAGTGCGGTTCAGGGGCCATCTGTGGCCCGTGGCTCGTTTGCATTACATCACTGCAGAAACCAAATAACATTTAAAAAACAGCAAAAATGATTTTTTTTTTTAAATACAGCAAAAGGCTCAATTAGCAAAAGCTGAAATGTTGAAACCAACAACCAATAATAAAAAAAGCATATATTGGGCATATATATAGGGATCAAGGTTGGTGACCACTATGCTAAGCCCTAGATTCCCAAAGTGGGGTGCGCGTACCCCCATTTATTAACTTATTTAGTGTTTCTCAACAACCAGCAGGGCATTAGCCAAGAACATTACACAACTGTTAATTTAATGGCAAAGTTGCTGAGAGCACTTAAACAGAGAGTCTAAAATGTCCAGCCACCTTTTGTTACCTGACCTATTTAGTCCAATTATGTGACGAGTACAAAAGTACATTTTGTACTACTTGACACAAACCTAAATTTGATTTGATGCCTGTTTTAGAGTAATACAAATACATGGGAAATGAACTATCTTTTCTTCAACATTAGGATGGACTGTGCACATACCGAGAGGCTGGTGAGCAGCTTCATGGCAGAGTGCAGGTCTTTGTCTGACAGGAACTTATCAGGGCCCAGGTCCACCTACCACACACGCACACACACACACACATTATACTTACCGGTAGTTGAAATCAAGTGAGTGAGAGCATTAGCTCTCTGGGTTGTAGTTTGTACTCACCCAGCTCAGCATATACCGCTCTTTGCTTTGTTCTTTGTTTTTGATGAGGAAATATTTCTTCCTGATCCTCCAGCCTGAAAGAGAGCACACGTTCATCTTATCTGTGTGCTCACATTCAGTCTTATTCACTGAAATCTCTTAGGTTTCAGGTGTCATAACAACATTCTGTCTCTTATTTAGTGTGCACACAATCTAATCTCCTCATTTGTGCTGTATTGTCAGTGAAGTCATAAGCGCGGAGGCGGCAGTGACATACCAACATCTCTGAGAGGCTCCAGAACTTCCCAGTTGGGGTCTGACCTGAAGAACATGGAGACCTGCTGCAGGGCAATCTCTGGCACACAGAAACAGAACACATGTTGGTTGGCTTTAAGACTAACAGCAGAGCATAACAATGACTTTTTTTGTTTTAAATCTGCTTCACTTCTTTTTACACTTGTATAAAAATGAGTGCTTTATGCTTCACCAATAGCAATGATTATTTTCTTACTTCTGGAAAGTGACGATCCAAGAACCCACCTGTGTAGTTGGCAGCGTAGTTGTCTGGGTCCAGGAACTTCTTGACAGGCAGAGCGCTGCAGAGCAAAGGATGCTGGGTAATGGCATCCAGGTAGGCCTGCAGGCCTCTCTGCCTTTCTGCTATGAACTCCCGGTCCCTGTTTCCGATCAGCTTCTTAGGCGGGAGAGGAAGGCTGACACCGCACACCTGCACAGCGTCCATATTTTTCACAACCTTTCATAATTATGATGTTTGTTTTTTTACGCTTGTGTGCGTTGACCCCGAGAGCAATACCCGAAACAGGAAGTGAACAGGAAAAACCTCAGCAAAAATACTCCCAGCATCCTGTTCTGGGATCATTGGACTCATTTAAAGCTTTCTTGGCTGTTACATTTATTATTAATACTGTGCTATGATACAGTACAGTTCTATACGCACAATTATAAAAATATTGTTGAATGAGTACCTAGAATTGTTTGTTTTTGTACTGGCGTCACAAAAACACATCAGCCTCGGTCACAAAAGACGTAAAACTCACCATCAGGCTGTTGTTGAGAGCGTCAAAATCACTGTAGCGCCGCACTACCTACAATACACAAAACACACGCACTTAGTGTAAAAGAGGCAGTGATTGCAGTTCTTTTCCTCCATATGGACCATATAAGTGTTCTTATGTCGTGATTGACATTTCTACCTGCCAGCTGTTCTCTGAGGACACTCCCCTCTGGACACGGATGATGTATTCCTACACATGGGACATACACATTGATTAAAACATGTAAAGAATAACAAAGAAATAATACCAAAAAAAAAAAGATGTTTCATGCAGCATCACGTTTTACATGCTTGGAAATAATATACTGAATGTTGTAGCTTAATTATATCATATGCACCATACTAACGTGCCTCTTATTGCACTTAAAAATGAATGTTACAATAATTTACAGTGATATTTACACAAAAATATACCCACTGTACATCAACAGCTATAGGCCTGCAAAGATTTTTTTTTTTTTAGCATTTCCTCTCCCCTCTGCCTTGCTAAATAAAAAGGTTTATTCACATTTGAATTGAATTAAGTTTAACTAAATTCAGTACAATAAGTGTTAAAAGGCAATAGTGGTTAGTTGCCTATGATGTCTTTATAAATACATTGATAAGAAATACAGTAGCATTCAGTCAAGTTTTCCCAGATGTCAATCATGTAATTTCCCTTTTCTCGCATCTGATCTTTTAATTATCTCGGTCAAACTCCTGCTCGTTCGCGTTTGTTGCTGTAATCCCGCTTTCATTCACGTGAGCTGAGCAGCTTTCATGAACAAACAGCAAGTAAACAACCATGACATCTTTTCTGCCTGGCTCCACTCAACATGCATTCTTTCTCCCTTTGGGGGAGGAAAATAAGTTTTCCCACAGAGCATCTCAAGGTGGGTTTTCTCCACAAACTCGATGTCATGCTGAGAATATTCCGAGTGTCTAGTGTATATTTTGCACTTTTGAACTGCTTCATTTTCAGTCATTTGAATTGTTTTGGTTTTTAACTTGATTATTGTATTTATTTTATTTTATGCTGATTGTTTTACAGAGTCTGTAGCACTTTTGAGATTTCATTGGAATTCATGATAAGAGCATTATAAATAATTATTAACCTTAAAAATGTCTCAAAAAGCACTTGCATTTATGCAACCCCGGTCACAAGTTAGCTAGCGTTTCACCAAAAATATTTTAATATTTGTATGAAAATATACCAAATATTTATTACCACATTAATTCATACATAAATCAGTGGAAGTATTGTCCAACCGTTTCATTGGGTACACAGTCTAATGATCACCAATACCGTATTGTTAAATGAATATCCCTCAAACAATGTAAATCAAAACGATTATTATCTTTGTAATGTCAGATTTTTTTTGTTTAGAATCTAATAAAGTGGCACAGGTATAATAATGAAGTTTCCTGTGAGTGGACGACTTCCGGTGTTTTTCTTTGACAATAAAATACTTAAAACACGTCACAGTATATGTCCAACATCAACATATGATAAATTGGCTTACTTACATGTCTTTTTCATGAATAAAAAGACAAGACATGAGCACTTTTAGGGCCAAAAACAACACCGTAAGTGTTAGGGATGGCATTAGCGGTAGCATGCTAAGCTAACTGTCAGGCAGCAGTTAAGCCCAGCTAAACTGTCAACAACAGCTTGTGCTTCCATTATCGGACACGAGAATACCAGAACCATCACAAGCTTGGGTCAACAATATCAACTAAAGACAATGCTATTATTACATGTTTGTTTGATGGCGTTCAAATAGCACCGCGACAATAAGACCAAGCGTCGCCTTCGATGGTGTCCAAATCGACAAAAAAGAAGCTTCCATGGAATATTATCAATATTCCAAAAGCTCTGAGTCACAGTTAAGCACTTCCAGGAAATTGCTTAATCGCAGTTCCTGACTGTGAGCTTTTTACAGATAACGTTATAATAGACGTCATTTAGATATTGTAACCAGTGACAATTTCGTCATCGAGCATCACTCCGAGTCCCTTAAAGATTGCGTTTATACTATTAGTTGTGTTGCTCTTCACGGTAAAATGCAAGTAGCACTCACCGTGTGGGACTGCAGGTTCTGGCTTGCTTCGATTGCCGCCGTCAGGGGAACTGTGTCGTCCAGCAACAGCCTCCCTGGGGCTGGCTTCTCCAGGTAAGACATCCCGGAGGGTGAACGGTTAAGTGTTGATCCCAACGCCGGACTGTCAGCTTGTAACCAGTGGAATCAAACCTGGAGCTCGGCTGGAGAGAAAGTGCAGTTTCGATTCACGGTAATCAAGAGCTAAAGCGCCAATGTGTCCGGAACCGGAGATTACGAGGGCGCGTTATTGCCATCTGCTGGTCGGGAGGAATGAGGAGGCGCTCATCATGTAGAAAATGGTCAAGAAATATGTAAAAAGCATGATGCCAAACCGGACCAATGACATACAATTTTAAACGGTAAATTCTAGTCAATAAATAAAATTGTTGCATAATGTACATACATAAAGACCATCCATTCATTTTCTCCAGCACGTGTCCTCATTAGGGTCACTACTGAGCTGGAGCGTATCCCATCTGACTTTGGGTGGGAGACAATGTACACGCGGGACTAATCGCCAGTCCATCAAATAGCACATAGAGACAACTATTCAGAGATTATTTGGAGATTATTAAAATATTTTGTTTTTAATGTGAGGCAAGCAAACTGCAAAGCATGTCAGACAAACAAAAAACATCCTTGCGATTCTGTGAAAACTGATGTAGAGATTTAAGTGTACTATCATTAATCGACGAAAAATCAGTAACAACAATAAATGTGAGAAAAACGCCACAAATGAACTTGACGGACATGGAGCTTGACACCGTCTTCCCGTTTTTGTCAATATTTGATAACCTTGAGGTTATCAAGGTCACATCTGACCTTCCTTCATTCCTTCATTCGTCCCTCTGCTGCTCCTCAGGCATCATCACCATCACTTCGCCCTCCATTACCACTTTGTCTTTGACTGCACACTTCACGGCAATGAAAGCAAACGACATCTTAATCTTGCGAACTTCAGCTTCGGCCAGCACCTCCTCACCAATGTAGAGTGGCGCCGGGAATCGGATCTCCTGGTAAAGGAAGACGCAGCCGCGGCCTGGCATCTTCGTGCCCAGCACAGCAGAGATCAGCCCGTTAATGAGGACGCCGTGGACGATGGGCGTCTCAAAGGAGGTCGTGGCCGCGTAGGCCGAGTCCAGGTGTAGGGGGTTGGTATCACCCGTCAGCTCGGCAAAAAGTTCCACATGGCGGGAGGAGAAGACTTTAGTGAGGGAGGCTCGCTGGCCGATGTGGAGCTGACAGCAGCAATGAGGGGCCCCAGTGAATATGGAGGAGGACAGCAAAGTTCTGACTTGACCCCACATGGACCTCATCCTGAAGGATGAGCCTCAGTCCAGCTGCAGCTCTCGGCTGTTTGCTGTCAGTGCCAGCAGGAACGGAGACACCTCAAGACACAAGAGAAGCAACCTCAGCCAGAGTTAAACACCGCAATTTATCTCTCAAATGCCAGTAATTAAGAAAATGGGTATCAAATGTGTAGAACAACTCCTGCATATCATACTGGAATTAAAATTAGATCATGAAGCAAAAAAAAAAAAGGTCAGGACGTGAGATAACGCAGTAAGAGTACATCTTCCTACCTGCATCACTCTGAAGGCACACTTCTGCTTCTGGTAGAAACCCAACAGAGTCAAGGAGCTCCACAGCTTCACCAAACCCCTAAAAACAAAACACTTCATCAATGTTGCCCCAACCGGAGTCTGACACTGATATGAATTTCTTTATTTCCAATTTTGCATCCTTACCTGCTGCACACTCGCAGAAGAGCAGTTCGGGTGTCTCTATCATACTTCAAGATGTCAAAGTACAAAGACGCACCCACCTGAAAGAAAGTAGTGTGCATTTGACAACTCAAAGTATTTTATCGGCACTCTTATTTTTTATTTTGTTTTTATATTATGGAATGATTTATGGAATTTTATGTAATGGTTTTAGAATGATTTTATGTTTTTATGGAATGATGTTATGAAGTGATTTTACCCTTCCTTTCTGTAAAGCACTTTGAATGACCTTGTGTACGAATGGCGCTCTATAAATAAACTTGCCTTGCCTTACTAACAATAACTAAACCAGTGGTCAGCAACCCGCGGCTCCAGACCCACAAGCGACTCTTCAGCCTCCTTGTTGCGGCTCCCACGCAGAGCTCTGTGATTTTTTTAACACCAAAGCGGAGGAAATGTGCGTTTTCAAAACGTGTATGAAATTTCTGACTTACTGCAAGAATGAATGCATCTACACTGCGCACTGACTGCTGATTGTATGAGCAACAGAAGGGGAGAGGGAGGCATTATGTTCAGTCAGTGAAATACAAAAAAAAGATACAAAAATCTTGAGTGTGTACCCCTGCGGTAAGCTATCCATAACCAGGAATAAGTCCCTTAAAAGAGAAACTGGAAGAAAATGAAAAATGAAATGATTCGTGAGATCTATTCCATTGTAACCTGCATGCATGTTCAAATAAAATTAAGCCAAACCAAACCAATAGTTTCATTCTGAATGGACATATTTCTTTGCCTTCATTGCCCATAACGCTGGCTTACCCACCCGTGTGCTTGATATGTGGCGAGAAAATAGCAAACAACAGAAAATGTAACGTTGAAAGACATTTTCAAAACAAGCACTCAGTTTTTTCTGAACAGTATCCGACTGCAGGTGGTGCAGAACAAATACGGAAGGTTGAGCAGAGCAAACATAATTTCAAGAAGTGGATGAATGCTCCGAAGTCAACAAGACAAGTACAGCTGCTAGCGTTGTGACTGCACTGGAGAGCGTAAGGAGGAGGAAGTCATTCACTGATAGACAACACTCATAAAAATATCACAGCATCTATTCTCCAAATTAAAAAAATAAACAAGAAATTATTCTGAAAATGAAAGAAATGCCCCTCCCTGCAAAGACAGTCAAGGACAGGACCAATAGAATGGCAACAAACATCGCCAGTAGGCAAATTGATGAGCGCAAGCATATTCAATTGCCTGTGATGAGTCAAGTGATGTACTGTAAATAATATTGAGCAGACAACACTGGTATGTGAACTCTGATGGGCTTTTTTATGTTAAAGTTGGCTACATTTACTTTTAATTTTACACAAATACGGGAACGACTAAAAAAAAAAACGCCTACATAGTGTTAAATTATTTCAAAGTAGGGCTACACATGCACTCTGCACTTCTTTTAGTTCAATTGTTGTTTTAACAGGTACATTTTTAAAAAGATTAAAACTTAAAAATGTATAAGCTGTGTCATGTTTTAGGGCTCAAGACCATTTTTCTTAACTGGAGAAGAGTCAAAATGGCTCATTTGATGCTAATGGTTGCCGACCCCTGGACTAAACCTTGGTCGTCATGCTGCACGTACAGTGGAACTTCTAAGGTCAAACAGACTCATGAATCTCATTTTAAAATATTTTAAAGTGTTATTCAAGTCTAAAAATAAGTTAACCATCTTTGTCAAGGGCTCACCTCTCCAAAGAGGCTCTTCAAGCCTGTGATGATAAAGTGCTTCAATTCAACTGCACTCAGTCTGGTTGAACTCTTCTCCAGCTCACTTGAAATCAATATAAAATATTAAGATTATTGTCATTCATAGGGGCTGACCTGAAGGAGCATCGCTGACTTACAGGCAAACTTTCAAGTACTGATATGGAGAGGCATCCTTCAACACCACACGTTTGTAAATAGAGGGCTTGTCGTCCTTGTGGGGATTCATCCTTTTGAAGCCTCAGAGACTGCGCCTCCCATAGATGGAAAGGAGTTCAGTCAAGGGTCCTGAAAAAAGGCTGAAACTAAAGAGTAGATTAACAATATACAGCATTTGTATTGTACCTACATCAGTGTGCACGTGATCAGGGCGTTAATAGAAAATCAACCAACAAGTGACAACATACGTAAATAAAATGGGTCATGTGGCTTGAACTACGTAAGCACGTAAATGTATTCAATGACAGAAGGCTAGTCCCGCTGTGCTTTAACATTTCCATACGGAAAATTACCTCCACGTGTACTGTATATGTTGTCATATATCACAACACAATTGTGCTTTAATGTATTTTACAAGTGGCCCTAACTATGAAAATGTTGAGCGTCACAAACGCATTTTTCCACTTTGCAAAACTGTCTCGATACAAATTATCTTCGATATTTATATACTAATTTACACAATTGTGCTGAAGCTAATAGAGTATTATATGTATTATGCATAATAGTAATTTGTATAATATGTATTACAAACAATATCTCTATGTATAAATTACATGTAGAAGGTGCTACTGCTAGCTAACATAGAGGTCAAGCAGCTGAGAGTAGCTAAGCTTGCTTGACTGTAACCGCCACAATAACCGTCACCATACAAAGAATTAAGGGTTCGAGTCGTTGTAATTTTGGGTAATAAGTTATTTTTAAACTCACCAAGTGTTTACTACTTTTACACGTTGTACGAACCCCTTGCACGTTATTTTGTTTTCCCCACTCTGCGCATGCGCAAGCGTCTTCTTCTGTCTGAGCAAACGGCGCGTGACCAATCCTCACCACGAAATCCTGCCTCCTATTGGGACTGTATGAGGCGAGTCATGATGTATAAACGATTACAGTATACTGTAATACATATTTGTAGTAGCTAATAACGCAGTTACGAAAAACAGCCCATATCATGCTTTTTCTCATACATTGTATTTATTTAAGTCAATACACACAGTATATTGAAAAAACTTCATCATTTAAAAACAGTTTTTTTCTGTTTCCATAAATGGAAATAAAACATAATTCAAGAGATACAACTGAAATAAATGTGTTAAAAGAAATGTAAAAAAAAAACATCTCTGTGTGTACAATCATAATATCAAACCTTCATAAATTGCATAAACGGAAACACTGTTCATGGAGACTTCTTCCATTACAACTTTCATTCACTAAATCAACTTTATCACCATTTCTAACCAGTGTTGGGCAAATGACTTAAAGGGATAGTTCGGATTTTTTGACATGAAGTTGGATGACATTCCCATCAGCAGTGTAGTGCAACAACAGTGACTTTACTCCCACTTCGCCCCGTGAGCCAGGTTCTGGTCGGTTTTTGTGGTGGAGAGAAGTAGTTCTGTATCACTGGCGCTGCCGCTTGTGTGTTCCAATGTTCACATGCGCGGATGAAGACCGCTGGGATGTGTGTGATTAGTTTTAGTCAAAGGCGATCCATCCCTTTTGCATAGCACCACTGTGGTAGAAGTTCACAGTCTGCAGCCTTTCAGGGCCCCCAATTGGGCTGGGGCCCCAAGCAGATACCTGCCTTGCCTGGTGACAAGCAGCGCCCCTGGTTACAGTTACTAGTTACTTACCCCAAAAAGTAATGTAATTATGAACGGAATTACTCCTTCATAAATGTACTTATCAGTTACCAGGAAAAGTAGTTAATGCATTACCTTATTTTGAAAAACCTTCAAATGTATAAAATAATTTGGATTTTGCAGTTGAGAGATAAGAGATTTCATGAGAGGAGTTCATCTGAGCTCGTGACTTGCAATTCTCTACCAGAACGCCAGGGGGGAGTGTTTTCCTGAGAGTGAACAACTCTTGTTGACTCGCTATTTAGCGTCCTGTGTGATCGTAGTGAACAATGGCGACTGAGTCCACACCGCTGATATCGATATCAAGACATAATTATGTGCCACATTTCATTGTCGGTAACAATAATGGCGTAACATTTGAAATAGTAATTAATTAGATTACTCTTTACTGCAAAACAGTGCATTAATGACGCCATTACTCCCAACACTGTTTATAACAAAACAGCCCTTCCTTTTTTAATTGATCTGATTGACTCCTTTCCTAGACAGAAATCATTTTCCAGTGCAGAACGTCAAGAATGTTTTTTAGCGTCTTTGCTGTCGACTTTCTGTACAGACAGGAAGTCCATGACGAGCTTGGCGGCCTTTCTGGGCCGCTCCAACGCTATTGTATGACCACAGTTGTCCAGCAGAACCACCTGACAGTTGGGCACCGCCGCCTGCAGCACAGATGCTCCGGAAACATCCAGAACCTGGAACAGAGTGGACATTTATGGCAGGTGGCTTTAACCTTGAATTCACTTTGATAAATGTCACACATTTTAAATATGATGGGTGTGGTCAGTGGATAAATGGCCAACAGTTAAAAGGGACTTCAGATTCCCCACAGTGACATCAGCACTTTCCCTTTGGTTGATCGGAGCAAAACTGTTCCACAAGCGAAGTTACGCCCACAATGGCTGACTGGGGAGAAGTTGACATCTGTGGTGAGTAGATTTATTTTACTTATACGGTTTTCTATTTTTGTCATGTTATTAGATAAACATTGATTGTGAACTGCGCCAGGTGATGTAGTAGTGTAGATGTTTGGAGTTGTATGAACCCTTAATGACCGAGTCGCTCTGTTTAGGCTCATTAGATTTGGTTGAGTGTCAACTGCAAGAACTGGTGTACCACCGATCACTGGTGGATGTTAGTCACTAACTCAAAGTTACAAGCAGGAATGTATGATAGGCATATCGGTGACAATGTATTCAAAGTATTCCAAGATTATTATTATTATTATTATTATTATTATTATTATTATTATTATTATTAGCAATAAAGTATTGGATCTGCAGCAAGTTGCTCTGCATTGTATCTGCCAGTATGGTGCACTAAAAGGGCAAAATAAACCCGAGCAGGAGAATCATACCAATGAACATGAAAACATCTAACGAAGATGGCAACGGAATGCATCCAACGCACAGGTAACAAGAGCCCCAGGAAAAGTAAATCCAAATCAGGTGCACAATCAGCTCCCACTAACCAGAGTAAAGGTCCTGAATACAGCGCCAGACAGGAAACACTAATAACAAAATAAAAGCACAAAAGAAATAATGACAGAACAGAAAAAGTATGTATACCATACTATGGAATGGATGCGATCAAATAAGCGTTACTTGTTAGTACGGTTGTGAACAATACAAGTGGATATCCGGTCTTTAAAACAAGGCTGGTCAGCACAAAAGATTTTCAACACATCGGCAAAAAAAAAATCTAAAGTTTGCAACTTCTTGGATTTTACAACAGGGACGGAAACTCGACAAAAGCCACGCCATTTGTAAGCTATGAAGAGCAGCTTTGAAGGACACTGGTATCACAACAATTCTTGAACAGTGAGACCAGCAGACCAACAGAGACGGGTATGGTACCCGTTTTTCTAAGGTTGCTGGTTACTTTTTTTGGTGTTTAACTTGTTTATTTTTGAAATGTTGCACTTTTGTTACCAACCTCGAGTGTTGAAAACACTATGCACAGGCTGAAATGTTGCACGGTTACTATTGTTATGACATTTTTAGTATCTGATTTTTTACTTTTCCAAGCTAACAGCTTTTGTATTTCAGGACAAGGACAAGTACGCGCCACTCAGTCGGAATCCTACTCGCAAAGTGTAGGCCGACTTAATCTGATGTCACACTGGTGTGTCACTACCATCTCTGCATTAAGTGATTACAAAAAAAGATTAGATATGTTTAGACTTCACAAACTATTATAAATACTAACTTATCGCAGTGGTCAGCCATGTTCTTTTTATTATTTTTTTTTTTTGCTTATGATTAACTGAAGCAGTTAAACAAGTTAAGTTTACTGAAGCATCCAACAAGGATGCATCTGGTAAACGTCCTTCCGAATGCAGCATTTGGCTCCAAAACAGATGTGAGACAAGACAGTTTTTTAACCATAATGAAAGGTGCAATTGAATAAAACTTGGATGCAACGAGACAAAAAAATACAATCTGAACACAGGGCTTGCAGAGAAAATGTCTGACTATTCGTGCTAAGATGTTAATTAATATAGGAAAGGGAGGGGTGATCTCCTCCTCTTGTGAGGAACAGAGACAATGAACCCCAGACTAACATGCCTTGGCATCCAAGGCTATTTGAATCAAGTGATAAGCATGTGGAGGACTTGTTTTGGACACAAGAGGCCTCTAGCCTCAAGCAGACAATCATAGCAAGTCAGCGTGACATTAGAGTGCATCTCAGCAGAAATACATACGGAAGTTAGTGCATAATTCTAACTACAATTTGTAAAATTAAATGAAAAATTGGAGACAAAACATTTTAAAAATGCAAATTTTCCTGACAGTCCCAAAGGAAGACTCAATGGTTTATTTTTCATGTCAGGATGAAAACTCCTAACTAATAGTAACAATTTCAAAACTAAACTTTTTGTAATATGAAATAAGACCTTCAGGTATCTAAAACTGTATCTAATGAAGATGATTGGTCTAGTTTTAGTTGAAGATATGGGGGAAGCAAAGCTAAAATCCATAAATAGATTTGTAATGTGCCATCATCATACCTTACAAATGTGGTCTCTGAGTGAGCCGGCCTCATTGAAAGGCCTGATGAGAAGTGCTGAAGACTCACTGGTGCTGGAGAAAAACAATGGAGACATGTACGGACTCTGCAAAGGAGAAGGCAGGAGATGAGAATGCTCCGTTTGTTTGTCTGCAACTTCCTGCCTACACTCTTTCATAACCTCCCAATGAGAAGCTCCCTTTTTAGCCATCCAAACAAACCAAAGCAACTAATAATCTTGTACTTATGTTAACACTCCAGTCAAACTCAAATGCCTCTGAAGGAGTGTAATGTGATGAAAAAGTGGTCTTTTTATTTTCTCCATTGCACTGATTGGTATCTGATGAGTGAATTAGGTCCTCTCAGTGACGTGCAGTGAGGTTCATGGCTGGTCAGGCACTCTTTTTTAATGTTAATAGAGGTTGCTCATTATGAGCCTAACAAGAAAAAGAAGAGAATAATTCACTTTTGTTAAAAATGTTGTTTTCAAATACGGTACTTCTTAGTCCCCTTCCTATTATTTGTTTAATAAACTGAAAAACATTTGTGGTCTAATTCTTTTATTTGCATATGAAGTACATTGAGTCTGTCCTTCTCCAGAAAAGGTTGTAATAGTTTGTAAAAGTCTGATCACCTTCTGGTGAGCTTGGGTATATAATCCTCTATCTTGACAGTCAAATCAATCATCACTCATTCAGCAGAGCATAAAAATATCTTTAATGCATTTGACTTCCTGCTTTCCCGCTGATGCTACTGCTGCTGTCAAAAACAAACAAAAAAAACCCTCAGATGGCTTTTCCTCTCTGTGGAAGGCCGGCAGTGACTTTGGGACTTTGCAGGTGGATCGCGAGAACATTCTGAAAAAAATCTATTATCATATCAGTGCCCTCACCTCCCAGAGAGCGACCACAGGAATGCATTTTGTCCACTGAATACGCTCGTACGCCTTGTCGCTATCCAGGCAGCAACCCGCGAGCCCCAGCACGGAGCCCAGTCCCGAAAACCCAGTCGGCGGTACACTAGTACACCGAGCCATGACGACGATGCTCGTTAAGGGCTGACTGTTGTAGCGCATTGACCAGCCCCTTTCTCCTCAATCTGCATCGCTCGTCCACTACACTGAGCCAACAAGCCAAATGGTTGTGGTTTTCTCATGAAACCAACGCCACAAGCCCAACCCCGCCCAAGAGCCACTAAAGCAGGGGTCTAGGGGTGCCCAGAGTGCGGTTCAGGGGCCATCTGTGGCCCGTGGCTCGTTTGCATTACATCACTGCAGAAACCAAATAACATTTAAAAAACAGCAAAAATGATTTTTTTTTTTAAATACAGCAAAAGGCTCAATTAGCAAAAGCTGAAATGTTGAAACCAACAACCAATAATAAAAAAAGCATATATTGGGCATATATATAGGGATCAAGGTTGGTGACCACTATGCTAAGCCCTAGATTCCCAAAGTGGGGTGCGCGTACCCCCATTTATTAACTTATTTAGTGTTTCTCAACAACCAGCAGGGCATTAGCCAAGAACATTACACAACTGTTAATTTAATGGCAAAGTTGCTGAGAGCACTTAAACAGAGAGTCTAAAATGTCCAGCCACCTTTTGTTACCTGACCTATTTAGTCCAATTATGTGACGAGTACAAAAGTACATTTTGTACTACTTGACACAAACCTAAATTTGATTTGATGCCTGTTTTAGAGTAATACAAATACATGGGAAATGAACTATCTTTTCTTCAACATTAGGATGGACTGTGCACATACCGAGAGGCTGGTGAGCAGCTTCATGGCAGAGTGCAGGTCTTTGTCTGACAGGAACTTATCAGGGCCCAGGTCCACCTACCACACACGCACACACACACACACATTATACTTACCGGTAGTTGAAATCAAGTGAGTGAGAGCATTAGCTCTCTGGGTTGTAGTTTGTACTCACCCAGCTCAGCATATACCGCTCTTTGCTTTGTTCTTTGTTTTTGATGAGGAAATATTTCTTCCTGATCCTCCAGCCTGAAAGAGAGCACACGTTCATCTTATCTGTGTGCTCACATTCAGTCTTATTCACTGAAATCTCTTAGGTTTCAGGTGTCATAACAACATTCTGTCTCTTATTTAGTGTGCACACAATCTAATCTCCTCATTTGTGCTGTATTGTCAGTGAAGTCATAAGCGCGGAGGCGGCAGTGACATACCAACATCTCTGAGAGGCTCCAGAACTTCCCAGTTGGGGTCTGACCTGAAGAACATGGAGACCTGCTGCAGGGCAATCTCTGGCACACAGAAACAGAACACATGTTGGTTGGCTTTAAGACTAACAGCAGAGCATAACAATGACTTTTTTTGTTTTAAATCTGCTTCACTTCTTTTTACACTTGTATAAAAATGAGTGCTTTATGCTTCACCAATAGCAATGATTATTTTCTTACTTCTGGAAAGTGACGATCCAAGAACCCACCTGTGTAGTTGGCAGCGTAGTTGTCTGGGTCCAGGAACTTCTTGACAGGCAGAGCGCTGCAGAGCAAAGGATGCTGGGTAATGGCATCCAGGTAGGCCTGCAGGCCTCTCTGCCTTTCTGCTATGAACTCCCGGTCCCTGTTTCCGATCAGCTTCTTAGGCGGGAGAGGAAGGCTGACACCGCACACCTGCACAGCGTCCATATTTTTCACAACCTTTCATAATTATGATGTTTGTTTTTTTACGCTTGTGTGCGTTGACCCCGAGAGCAATACCCGAAACAGGAAGTGAACAGGAAAAACCTCAGCAAAAATACTCCCAGCATCCTGTTCTGGGATCATTGGACTCATTTAAAGCTTTCTTGGCTGTTACATTTATTATTAATACTGTGCTATGATACAGTACAGTTCTATACGCACAATTATAAAAATATTGTTGAATGAGTACCTAGAATTGTTTGTTTTTGTACTGGCGTCACAAAAACACATCAGCCTCGGTCACAAAAGACGTAAAACTCACCATCAGGCTGTTGTTGAGAGCGTCAAAATCACTGTAGCGCCGCACTACCTACAATACACAAAACACACGCACTTAGTGTAAAAGAGGCAGTGATTGCAGTTCTTTTCCTCCATATGGACCATATAAGTGTTCTTATGTCGTGATTGACATTTCTACCTGCCAGCTGTTCTCTGAGGACACTCCCCTCTGGACACGGATGATGTATTCCTACACATGGGACATACACATTGATTAAAACATGTAAAGAATAACAAAGAAATAATACCAAAAAAAAAAAGATGTTTCATGCAGCATCACGTTTTACATGCTTGGAAATAATATACTGAATGTTGTAGCTTAATTATATCATATGCACCATACTAACGTGCCTCTTATTGCACTTAAAAATGAATGTTACAATAATTTACAGTGATATTTACACAAAAATATACCCACTGTACATCAACAGCTATAGGCCTGCAAAGATTTTTTTTTTTTTAGCATTTCCTCTCCCCTCTGCCTTGCTAAATAAAAAGGTTTATTCACATTTGAATTGAATTAAGTTTAACTAAATTCAGTACAATAAGTGTTAAAAGGCAATAGTGGTTAGTTGCCTATGATGTCTTTATAAATACATTGATAAGAAATACAGTAGCATTCAGTCAAGTTTTCCCAGATGTCAATCATGTAATTTCCCTTTTCTCGCATCTGATCTTTTAATTATCTCGGTCAAACTCCTGCTCGTTCGCGTTTGTTGCTGTAATCCCGCTTTCATTCACGTGAGCTGAGCAGCTTTCATGAACAAACAGCAAGTAAACAACCATGACATCTTTTCTGCCTGGCTCCACTCAACATGCATTCTTTCTCCCTTTGGGGGAGGAAAATAAGTTTTCCCACAGAGCATCTCAAGGTGGGTTTTCTCCACAAACTCGATGTCATGCTGAGAATATTCCGAGTGTCTAGTGTATATTTTGCACTTTTGAACTGCTTCATTTTCAGTCATTTGAATTGTTTTGGTTTTTAACTTGATTATTGTATTTATTTTATTTTATGCTGATTGTTTTACAGAGTCTGTAGCACTTTTGAGATTTCATTGGAATTCATGATAAGAGCATTATAAATAATTATTAACCTTAAAAATGTCTCAAAAAGCACTTGCATTTATGCAACCCCGGTCACAAGTTAGCTAGCGTTTCACCAAAAATATTTTAATATTTGTATGAAAATATACCAAATATTTATTACCACATTAATTCATACATAAATCAGTGGAAGTATTGTCCAACCGTTTCATTGGGTACACAGTCTAATGATCACCAATACCGTATTGTTAAATGAATATCCCTCAAACAATGTAAATCAAAACGATTATTATCTTTGTAATGTCAGATTTTTTTTGTTTAGAATCTAATAAAGTGGCACAGGTATAATAATGAAGTTTCCTGTGAGTGGACGACTTCCGGTGTTTTTCTTTGACAATAAAATACTTAAAACACGTCACAGTATATGTCCAACATCAACATATGATAAATTGGCTTACTTACATGTCTTTTTCATGAATAAAAAGACAAGACATGAGCACTTTTAGGGCCAAAAACAACACCGTAAGTGTTAGGGATGGCATTAGCGGTAGCATGCTAAGCTAACTGTCAGGCAGCAGTTAAGCCCAGCTAAACTGTCAACAACAGCTTGTGCTTCCATTATCGGACACGAGAATACCAGAACCATCACAAGCTTGGGTCAA
The DNA here is from genome assembly GCF_027744805.1 of Dunckerocampus dactyliophorus. Classification (NCBI taxonomy): domain Eukaryota; kingdom Metazoa; phylum Chordata; class Actinopteri; order Syngnathiformes; family Syngnathidae; genus Dunckerocampus; species Dunckerocampus dactyliophorus. Next base: position 13,904,691 of record NC_072826.1, on the reverse strand, counting down.
CAATATCAACTAAAGACAATGCTATTATTACATGTTTGTTTGATGGCGTTCAAATAGCACCGCGACAATAAGACCAAGCGTCGCCTTCGATGGTGTCCAAATCGACAAAAAAGAAGCTTCCATGGAATATTATCAATATTCCAAAAGCTCTGAGTCACAGTTAAGCACTTCCAGGAAATTGCTTAATCGCAGTTCCTGACTGTGAGCTTTTTACAGATAACGTTATAATAGACGTCATTTAGATATTGTAACCAGTGACAATTTCGTCATCGAGCATCACTCCGAGTCCCTTAAAGATTGCGTTTATACTATTAGTTGTGTTGCTCTTCACGGTAAAATGCAAGTAGCACTCACCGTGTGGGACTGCAGGTTCTGGCTTGCTTCGATTGCCGCCGTCAGGGGAACTGTGTCGTCCAGCAACAGCCTCCCTGGGGCTGGCTTCTCCAGGTAAGACATCCCGGAGGGTGAACGGTTAAGTGTTGATCCCAACGCCGGACTGTCAGCTTGTAACCAGTGGAATCAAACCTGGAGCTCGGCTGGAGAGAAAGTGCAGTTTCGATTCACGGTAATCAAGAGCTAAAGCGCCAATGTGTCCGGAACCGGAGATTACGAGGGCGCGTTATTGCCATCTGCTGGTCGGGAGGAATGAGGAGGCGCTCATCATGTAGAAAATGGTCAAGAAATATGTAAAAAGCATGATGCCAAACCGGACCAATGACATACAATTTTAAACGGTAAATTCTAGTCAATAAATAAAATTGTTGCATAATGTACATACATAAAGACCATCCATTCATTTTCTCCAGCACGTGTCCTCATTAGGGTCACTACTGAGCTGGAGCGTATCCCATCTGACTTTGGGTGGGAGACAATGTACACGCGGGACTAATCGCCAGTCCATCAAATAGCACATAGAGACAACTATTCAGAGATTATTTGGAGATTATTAAAATATTTTGTTTTTAATGTGAGGCAAGCAAACTGCAAAGCATGTCAGACAAACAAAAAACATCCTTGCGATTCTGTGAAAACTGATGTAGAGATTTAAGTGTACTATCATTAATCGACGAAAAATCAGTAACAACAATAAATGTGAGAAAAACGCCACAAATGAACTTGACGGACATGGAGCTTGACACCGTCTTCCCGTTTTTGTCAATATTTGATAACCTTGAGGTTATCAAGGTCACATCTGACCTTCCTTCATTCCTTCATTCGTCCCTCTGCTGCTCCTCAGGCATCATCACCATCACTTCGCCCTCCATTACCACTTTGTCTTTGACTGCACACTTCACGGCAATGAAAGCAAACGACATCTTAATCTTGCGAACTTCAGCTTCGGCCAGCACCTCCTCACCAATGTAGAGTGGCGCCGGGAATCGGATCTCCTGGTAAAGGAAGACGCAGCCGCGGCCTGGCATCTTCGTGCCCAGCACAGCAGAGATCAGCCCGTTAATGAGGACGCCGTGGACGATGGGCGTCTCAAAGGAGGTCGTGGCCGCGTAGGCCGAGTCCAGGTGTAGGGGGTTGGTATCACCCGTCAGCTCGGCAAAAAGTTCCACATGGCGGGAGGAGAAGACTTTAGTGAGGGAGGCTCGCTGGCCGATGTGGAGCTGACAGCAGCAATGAGGGGCCCCAGTGAATATGGAGGAGGACAGCAAAGTTCTGACTTGACCCCACATGGACCTCATCCTGAAGGATGAGCCTCAGTCCAGCTGCAGCTCTCGGCTGTTTGCTGTCAGTGCCAGCAGGAACGGAGACACCTCAAGACACAAGAGAAGCAACCTCAGCCAGAGTTAAACACCGCAATTTATCTCTCAAATGCCAGTAATTAAGAAAATGGGTATCAAATGTGTAGAACAACTCCTGCATATCATACTGGAATTAAAATTAGATCATGAAGCAAAAAAAAAAAAGGTCAGGACGTGAGATAACGCAGTAAGAGTACATCTTCCTACCTGCATCACTCTGAAGGCACACTTCTGCTTCTGGTAGAAACCCAACAGAGTCAAGGAGCTCCACAGCTTCACCAAACCCCTAAAAACAAAACACTTCATCAATGTTGCCCCAACCGGAGTCTGACACTGATATGAATTTCTTTATTTCCAATTTTGCATCCTTACCTGCTGCACACTCGCAGAAGAGCAGTTCGGGTGTCTCTATCATACTTCAAGATGTCAAAGTACAAAGACGCACCCACCTGAAAGAAAGTAGTGTGCATTTGACAACTCAAAGTATTTTATCGGCACTCTTATTTTTTATTTTGTTTTTATATTATGGAATGATTTATGGAATTTTATGTAATGGTTTTAGAATGATTTTATGTTTTTATGGAATGATGTTATGAAGTGATTTTACCCTTCCTTTCTGTAAAGCACTTTGAATGACCTTGTGTACGAATGGCGCTCTATAAATAAACTTGCCTTGCCTTACTAACAATAACTAAACCAGTGGTCAGCAACCCGCGGCTCCAGACCCACAAGCGACTCTTCAGCCTCCTTGTTGCGGCTCCCACGCAGAGCTCTGTGATTTTTTTAACACCAAAGCGGAGGAAATGTGCGTTTTCAAAACGTGTATGAAATTTCTGACTTACTGCAAGAATGAATGCATCTACACTGCGCACTGACTGCTGATTGTATGAGCAACAGAAGGGGAGAGGGAGGCATTATGTTCAGTCAGTGAAATACAAAAAAAAGATACAAAAATCTTGAGTGTGTACCCCTGCGGTAAGCTATCCATAACCAGGAATAAGTCCCTTAAAAGAGAAACTGGAAGAAAATGAAAAATGAAATGATTCGTGAGATCTATTCCATTGTAACCTGCATGCATGTTCAAATAAAATTAAGCCAAACCAAACCAATAGTTTCATTCTGAATGGACATATTTCTTTGCCTTCATTGCCCATAACGCTGGCTTACCCACCCGTGTGCTTGATATGTGGCGAGAAAATAGCAAACAACAGAAAATGTAACGTTGAAAGACATTTTCAAAACAAGCACTCAGTTTTTTCTGAACAGTATCCGACTGCAGGTGGTGCAGAACAAATACGGAAGGTTGAGCAGAGCAAACATAATTTCAAGAAGTGGATGAATGCTCCGAAGTCAACAAGACAAGTACAGCTGCTAGCGTTGTGACTGCACTGGAGAGCGTAAGGAGGAGGAAGTCATTCACTGATAGACAACACTCATAAAAATATCACAGCATCTATTCTCCAAATTAAAAAAATAAACAAGAAATTATTCTGAAAATGAAAGAAATGCCCCTCCCTGCAAAGACAGTCAAGGACAGGACCAATAGAATGGCAACAAACATCGCCAGTAGGCAAATTGATGAGCGCAAGCATATTCAATTGCCTGTGATGAGTCAAGTGATGTACTGTAAATAATATTGAGCAGACAACACTGGTATGTGAACTCTGATGGGCTTTTTTATGTTAAAGTTGGCTACATTTACTTTTAATTTTACACAAATACGGGAACGACTAAAAAAAAAAACGCCTACATAGTGTTAAATTATTTCAAAGTAGGGCTACACATGCACTCTGCACTTCTTTTAGTTCAATTGTTGTTTTAACAGGTACATTTTTAAAAAGATTAAAACTTAAAAATGTATAAGCTGTGTCATGTTTTAGGGCTCAAGACCATTTTTCTTAACTGGAGAAGAGTCAAAATGGCTCATTTGATGCTAATGGTTGCCGACCCCTGGACTAAACCTTGGTCGTCATGCTGCACGTACAGTGGAACTTCTAAGGTCAAACAGACTCATGAATCTCATTTTAAAATATTTTAAAGTGTTATTCAAGTCTAAAAATAAGTTAACCATCTTTGTCAAGGGCTCACCTCTCCAAAGAGGCTCTTCAAGCCTGTGATGATAAAGTGCTTCAATTCAACTGCACTCAGTCTGGTTGAACTCTTCTCCAGCTCACTTGAAATCAATATAAAATATTAAGATTATTGTCATTCATAGGGGCTGACCTGAAGGAGCATCGCTGACTTACAGGCAAACTTTCAAGTACTGATATGGAGAGGCATCCTTCAACACCACACGTTTGTAAATAGAGGGCTTGTCGTCCTTGTGGGGATTCATCCTTTTGAAGCCTCAGAGACTGCGCCTCCCATAGATGGAAAGGAGTTCAGTCAAGGGTCCTGAAAAAAGGCTGAAACTAAAGAGTAGATTAACAATATACAGCATTTGTATTGTACCTACATCAGTGTGCACGTGATCAGGGCGTTAATAGAAAATCAACCAACAAGTGACAACATACGTAAATAAAATGGGTCATGTGGCTTGAACTACGTAAGCACGTAAATGTATTCAATGACAGAAGGCTAGTCCCGCTGTGCTTTAACATTTCCATACGGAAAATTACCTCCACGTGTACTGTATATGTTGTCATATATCACAACACAATTGTGCTTTAATGTATTTTACAAGTGGCCCTAACTATGAAAATGTTGAGCGTCACAAACGCATTTTTCCACTTTGCAAAACTGTCTCGATACAAATTATCTTCGATATTTATATACTAATTTACACAATTGTGCTGAAGCTAATAGAGTATTATATGTATTATGCATAATAGTAATTTGTATAATATGTATTACAAACAATATCTCTATGTATAAATTACATGTAGAAGGTGCTACTGCTAGCTAACATAGAGGTCAAGCAGCTGAGAGTAGCTAAGCTTGCTTGACTGTAACCGCCACAATAACCGTCACCATACAAAGAATTAAGGGTTCGAGTCGTTGTAATTTTGGGTAATAAGTTATTTTTAAACTCACCAAGTGTTTACTACTTTTACACGTTGTACGAACCCCTTGCACGTTATTTTGTTTTCCCCACTCTGCGCATGCGCAAGCGTCTTCTTCTGTCTGAGCAAACGGCGCGTGACCAATCCTCACCACGAAATCCTGCCTCCTATTGGGACTGTATGAGGCGAGTCATGATGTATAAACGATTACAGTATACTGTAATACATATTTGTAGTAGCTAATAACGCAGTTACGAAAAACAGCCCATATCATGCTTTTTCTCATACATTGTATTTATTTAAGTCAATACACACAGTATATTGAAAAAACTTCATCATTTAAAAACAGTTTTTTTCTGTTTCCATAAATGGAAATAAAACATAATTCAAGAGATACAACTGAAATAAATGTGTTAAAAGAAATGTAAAAAAAAAACATCTCTGTGTGTACAATCATAATATCAAACCTTCATAAATTGCATAAACGGAAACACTGTTCATGGAGACTTCTTCCATTACAACTTTCATTCACTAAATCAACTTTATCACCATTTCTAACCAGTGTTGGGCAAATGACTTAAAGGGATAGTTCGGATTTTTTGACATGAAGTTGGATGACATTCCCATCAGCAGTGTAGTGCAACAACAGTGACTTTACTCCCACTTCGCCCCGTGAGCCAGGTTCTGGTCGGTTTTTGTGGTGGAGAGAAGTAGTTCTGTATCACTGGCGCTGCCGCTTGTGTGTTCCAATGTTCACATGCGCGGATGAAGACCGCTGGGATGTGTGTGATTAGTTTTAGTCAAAGGCGATCCATCCCTTTTGCATAGCACCACTGTGGTAGAAGTTCACAGTCTGCAGCCTTTCAGGGCCCCCAATTGGGCTGGGGCCCCAAGCAGATACCTGCCTTGCCTGGTGACAAGCAGCGCCCCTGGTTACAGTTACTAGTTACTTACCCCAAAAAGTAATGTAATTATGAACGGAATTACTCCTTCATAAATGTACTTATCAGTTACCAGGAAAAGTAGTTAATGCATTACCTTATTTTGAAAAACCTTCAAATGTATAAAATAATTTGGATTTTGCAGTTGAGAGATAAGAGATTTCATGAGAGGAGTTCATCTGAGCTCGTGACTTGCAATTCTCTACCAGAACGCCAGGGGGGAGTGTTTTCCTGAGAGTGAACAACTCTTGTTGACTCGCTATTTAGCGTCCTGTGTGATCGTAGTGAACAATGGCGACTGAGTCCACACCGCTGATATCGATATCAAGACATAATTATGTGCCACATTTCATTGTCGGTAACAATAATGGCGTAACATTTGAAATAGTAATTAATTAGATTACTCTTTACTGCAAAACAGTGCATTAATGACGCCATTACTCCCAACACTGTTTATAACAAAACAGCCCTTCCTTTTTTAATTGATCTGATTGACTCCTTTCCTAGACAGAAATCATTTTCCAGTGCAGAACGTCAAGAATGTTTTTTAGCGTCTTTGCTGTCGACTTTCTGTACAGACAGGAAGTCCATGACGAGCTTGGCGGCCTTTCTGGGCCGCTCCAACGCTATTGTATGACCACAGTTGTCCAGCAGAACCACCTGACAGTTGGGCACCGCCGCCTGCAGCACAGATGCTCCGGAAACATCCAGAACCTGGAACAGAGTGGACATTTATGGCAGGTGGCTTTAACCTTGAATTCACTTTGATAAATGTCACACATTTTAAATATGATGGGTGTGGTCAGTGGATAAATGGCCAACAGTTAAAAGGGACTTCAGATTCCCCACAGTGACATCAGCACTTTCCCTTTGGTTGATCGGAGCAAAACTGTTCCACAAGCGAAGTTACGCCCACAATGGCTGACTGGGGAGAAGTTGACATCTGTGGTGAGTAGATTTATTTTACTTATACGGTTTTCTATTTTTGTCATGTTATTAGATAAACATTGATTGTGAACTGCGCCAGGTGATGTAGTAGTGTAGATGTTTGGAGTTGTATGAACCCTTAATGACCGAGTCGCTCTGTTTAGGCTCATTAGATTTGGTTGAGTGTCAACTGCAAGAACTGGTGTACCACCGATCACTGGTGGATGTTAGTCACTAACTCAAAGTTACAAGCAGGAATGTATGATAGGCATATCGGTGACAATGTATTCAAAGTATTCCAAGATTATTATTATTATTATTATTATTATTATTATTATTATTATTATTAGCAATAAAGTATTGGATCTGCAGCAAGTTGCTCTGCATTGTATCTGCCAGTATGGTGCACTAAAAGGGCAAAATAAACCCGAGCAGGAGAATCATACCAATGAACATGAAAACATCTAACGAAGATGGCAACGGAATGCATCCAACGCACAGGTAACAAGAGCCCCAGGAAAAGTAAATCCAAATCAGGTGCACAATCAGCTCCCACTAACCAGAGTAAAGGTCCTGAATACAGCGCCAGACAGGAAACACTAATAACAAAATAAAAGCACAAAAGAAATAATGACAGAACAGAAAAAGTATGTATACCATACTATGGAATGGATGCGATCAAATAAGCGTTACTTGTTAGTACGGTTGTGAACAATACAAGTGGATATCCGGTCTTTAAAACAAGGCTGGTCAGCACAAAAGATTTTCAACACATCGGCAAAAAAAAAATCTAAAGTTTGCAACTTCTTGGATTTTACAACAGGGACGGAAACTCGACAAAAGCCACGCCATTTGTAAGCTATGAAGAGCAGCTTTGAAGGACACTGGTATCACAACAATTCTTGAACAGTGAGACCAGCAGACCAACAGAGACGGGTATGGTACCCGTTTTTCTAAGGTTGCTGGTTACTTTTTTTGGTGTTTAACTTGTTTATTTTTGAAATGTTGCACTTTTGTTACCAACCTCGAGTGTTGAAAACACTATGCACAGGCTGAAATGTTGCACGGTTACTATTGTTATGACATTTTTAGTATCTGATTTTTTACTTTTCCAAGCTAACAGCTTTTGTATTTCACCCATATGACAAATCGTGCTTTTTCTTATCTTTGCTAGGATGCATTTTGCCACCTTTGAAGAAATTTGTCATTATTTGAGGTACTTTGCACTATTTATTTCTTATTACTGGTTGGACTTAAGGCTAAGACTTGTTTTTTTATTGATATATTTTATATTGATCCCAAAAAGATGTTCATTCAGCAAGTCTTTTTTTGGTCTGTGTCTAATCTGACATATGATTCTGTCCTTGTTTGTCCTTTTTATTTTATTTTTGCCAGTGCCTTAGAGCACCACTGAAGGGTGATGATGGATCCCGCAGCCAATCCATCTGAGTGCACAGGGCGGCATGATGAAGGAACGCAATGTGTCCCCGGCAAAAATAAATAAATTGCACAGTGAAATGTTTTTGTGTCTTGTCATGGGGACAGGGCTCTGTCTTTTACTCTGCAGTAACTTGTACACAATGTCTTGTCTACTAAAACACGCAATTAATGTGGCAATGAAATGGATAATGGGGGAAAGGGGGAGGGCGCCAAAGGGGAACTTCGCACAGGGTGCCATTGAAGCTAGAACCACCATATGTGTGTATGGAAAACCTGTCAATTTTCTAAAAATAGACTTTGACATGAGCCTTTTACCTTGTCTTCTTTCCCCCAAAGGACCTGCAGGGGCGACGTGATCAAATGCAGATTTTCTTGCAGCGAATAACGAGACTTTTCATCAGCCAGCTCCATGAACACTGAAGGAAACACACACACACACACACACACACACACACACACACACAGACACACACACAGATGTTAGAAAAGTGCAGTAGAAGATGCCAACAAGTAGGTGGACAAACCTTCTCTATAAAAACGATTATCGTGGATCCTGTTGTCAAGGAGACCGCGCAGGACCTGACAACAAACACATTCATGTGTTATGGTCAAACACTAGCAGCAAGAGTGGCGACCATAGTTGTAGTTATTTAGGGCAGGGGGTGGACCCAGCGTTATACCTGCCGAGGCAGCTTGAGTGGGGCGTAGCAGCAGAGTCGCAACATGTCCTCCAGTTCCTGAGGAGTAGAGGGAATCAGGGGAATGGACTCCTGCTCCGGATTCTTCTCCAGCTCCCTCAGATGGCTGATAAACTCAGAGTCTATGGGATAGACCAAGCCTGGACGAGGAGGGAGAAGAAGGTTTTCATGTCTGATATTCTAAAGTTGATGGCTCTGTCTCTCAATTTTACCTGACGGGCACATCAAGGTGAGGCCAGACAGCTGAGCAGGGTAGGTGGCGGCGTACACTCCTGCAACATTACCCCCCATCGATGTACCCACCAGGTGAAATGGTCTTTTGACCAGACCTATACTCTGCACAAACTGAAAACCGAGACTTTCTATTAGGCACAAGAATAGCCCTACCACTATACATCCAACAGGGGGTGCTGTCATTAAATTAAGTGGGACATCAATGTTTGAATGCCGGAAAAAGTAATTGTTCAGATGCTAATAACTACAACAACAACAACAATAACATACACATTAGGGTACTATTTTTGGGGTAATTTCCTTAGTGCATGCCTGTCTGACTTTTATTGTTCTCCTGCCAACTCTCCATGTCCTTTCTCTGCAGTGTGGTGCGGTGGAGGCATTGCTAGGGAAATATCACAGTCAATCTACATGGTGTAACCTGTGTATACAAGGACACACACCTGGTGGATTCGGGCAACTTGGCCCTGAATGCTATAGTCCTCAACGCCAGTGCGACTCGTCCCTTCGTGTCCCGGCATGTCCACACACACCACATGCTGGTTTGTGGGGAGGTGCTATTGAAGGAAACAAACATACTGACCCAAAAAACAAGCAAATGGACATTTATTTGTCTCTTATGAAGCTGAGCATTACCTTGACAAAGGGCAGCCACATGTCTTTGGCGGCGGAAAAGCCATGCAGCAGTAATAACGATGGCGTTGCGTCCCCTGGTGTCCCACGACAGAAATAACAGAAGCGGTAACTCCCGCTGTAGGAGTAACGGACCGTCAGCCTCAACTTGCAACGCCAGAACCTGCGGAATGTTTTACATGAGCAAGCCTGTTAGCATAACATATTTTATCATTCTTTTTCTCCATGGTTCTGAATCAAACCCTCTCTTTTTTCTCAAAAGCAACTAGCGACAATTCTGGCAACTTTTTCTGGCATCGTTGGAGAGTTTTCTGGTATTTGGAGACTTAAAAGTGAAAGCACGTGATCTGCAGTTTCTGTTCTTACTCCGCTGGTCTGCCCCGCTCCAAAGCAGTCACAAGGGGTCAGTGTGCAGTCAGCTCCCGCAGCACACTGAGAGCATAGTGGAGCTCCATGCATCCATGAAACACGCAACCACAAGGAGCGATGCCGCCAGGGTATGTTTCTTAATCTTCATGAAATTACTCCTCATCACACTCAACCCTCATTCAGACTCGGTCACTTACCTGTCAGTGTGTCAGAACGTGTTATGGAAGAATTTTGTGTAAGTACTGCAAAATAAAAGCTGGAGACTGGAGGCGAGTCCGGATGTAATTATTACACTGTCTAGACTTTGAGAGGCGCTGGTCGAGATAAAATATTAAAATTATGTTATTTTGATGAAGTGATGGCCAATTTTATATTAAGAGCCAAGTTTATTTGTAGTTCAAAACTTAAAGTGTTTTTACTTACTTCACATCAGAAAGGAGAAACAGGCTCAGGCCCTCAAAGCTGAGTCTTTTTTTTTTTATTTTTATGCCAATTTCAGTAAAGACACAAACTGTTTTTTTTCATGTTTTGCATGTTTTAATTTATGTTTTGTTGTGTGGTGTTTTGTTGATGTTGTGTCGTTTGATTGTAAATAGTTAGACTTTTGCATGCAAAGTTTTGACCTTGTCTGTTGAGGTGGGTCTTTGTTTTTGTATTTTATAATGTATTAATAGAATCTTTTTTTGTAGCTGTTCATTAAGGATTTAAATAAAATCTATTTAAATAGTAAACATCTGATATCTATATGTATTTTTTACATTAGTGATTACGGTAATTTTACACAATACGCATAATTTGGAAGACAAAAAGAATCTGAGGAGCCATTCGGGAACCGAAAGAGCGGCTCTTTTTAGTGAGCCAAGTCAAAAGAGGCGGCTCCCAAAAAAGAGCCGGATTTTACGTCCCTATTTTTTATACACTGAGACAGGGAACGGTGCTTATTAAAAGATACTGTAGGTGAAAGCAAGCTCAGTTACTGGTTCAAATGTTGTCATGTGACAGGTGGACAAGTTTTACTTTATTTTAGTTTTGTCTTAGTTATTTTTACTTATTTTTTGCATTTGAATAATGCTATAAACGTTACTTAACACACTGTCTGTACAGGTTTTAGAATGGTGACTGTTTGACCCTGGAACAGATTAATTGTATTCACATAATTTTCCGTATGGCAATTTCATTACAAAATACAAAGAGATAAAGGAGCAGCAGAAACACGCAAATAGAAGAAATACACAAAGTACTGTGTTGGCTCACCAATTATAAGCCTTGATGACAACACCGGGCCGGAAGCACAAGGATGTGAAGAAAGCCAAAACAGGAAGCACCGCAACTGTCACAAGTAGCATCACAGTAACACTCTCCTCCATTGTTGCTCTGTCATTTAGAGAGCAGGGAAAAATTAATATGCCATTTAACGTCATCCACCAATCTCTGACTGAGAGAAGTTTCTGAACTTTTACTATAATGGGAATGAAACTGCCAGAAAACCGCCGCTTTAAAGCAAAGTGGCCCCCTTCCTTTTCATTTTGGGACATCGTGAAATTATTTTGCATGTTTTGACCGTCATTGACTTGTTTCGGGACAATCTGTCAAATTGGTGTCAGGGGATGTGCATGCCAAATTTGTTGAGTTACCTCATAGTCAAAATCAATCAATCAATTCCAATTAAATGAAATTAGAGCAGTTTAATGAGGGGCTTGGGTCATAGGACAGATAAAAATGTAATTCATACTGTAGTATCAGACACACACTGACCGTACACATTTGGACCGGCTTCCACTTAACGCAGGGTTGTCCAAACTTTTTCCATAGGCCTTTCCATAGCTTTGTTATAAGTATGATAGCGTCTTATCTTATAACATTCAACATTTCAACTTTTTTCCTCATGACGTCGTGTATACCTTATATATGTATATATTAAATTAGTATTTTTAGGGTGTCCCTAATCAATAATTCTTTGCAATGTTCTGATGCGGGCCTTGTTTAATGGTAATTATGGTAAAGATATTCAGTAAAAAAAAAAAAAAAAAAAAGTCTCAAATGCCCCTGGGCCGGACTTATTGGCTGCTTCTTCGTAGAAAGAATGTTTTCCAGTACAATGAATGCTGTTGTGACTATAGAGACTATACTGTAGAGGAACACATGAAAGGTTATGATTATTACATTATTACATTGCCTATAGTGAAGTATAATGATGAATTAAGATGATAAGATGTTCTACTGGGACACAGTTCAACATGGTCAAAGGTGATCTTGTGTTGTTACGTCATCAATAGAGCAAGCCTCACGAAAAAAGACATACGAACAAGACAAACTGAATCTTTGAGGCGTTCATTGGTGATTACTGCAATCAAAGAGGTGATCGCAAATGAGAAAAACGAGTGATTGTGGTGAATGTAAACGGTGCGCGTGAAGAGAACGTGTGATCACAACACTAGCGAACAAACGTGCAGGAACACTGACTGCCAATGTTAATGAACGTCTACAACTGTAGTTGTTAGCACAGTACAAAAGGAAGCCACTTACCTGGTCGATTCCTCCTCAATGTGTCACCGGTGTTACGTGTCCTCCATGGACCGTTAGTCCTCTCTCTTCTCGTCTTTCACGCAAATGACTCGGCTTTCAAAGGGCAAGTACAGCTGACAGCATTGCTGCGTTCACTGGTCATGGGAACTATTGAAGTCATGACGTTTCAATGGCACTGAATCGAGCGTGTTTTGTTCACAACAGTAGGAAATATAGAAACCACCACCTGTCTGTTCCGTATAGCAGACAAGGCGTGCTACAGTCACTAACAGCTGGAAACTGTAATGAGTATTGCTGGGCATACAAAAGAGTTAACTGACAATGGGAAATATTGAATGCCATTTTGGTTAACAAGGGCACAGTATAGACAGCTCGTTCTGCGTTCATTGCCCGATGCTAATAGGAATTAATCTCCTTTATTTCGAACATGCATTCGAGGCTACATTAAAGTACATCACGTGTTTACAGTTTCACAATTTAATATGTCCAAAAGAAGTAGAAATAAGCAGTTTATTTAATCCTACCCCTTAGATGAGACGATGCATGCGATTGGCCCACGAGAACACAAAGGGACGAGATTTTGACAATAGTTTTAGGAAAAGTACGAAAAAATATCACTGGACAAACTTTTTTATTTAACCGAGTCACAAAACAATGCAGGTGCGTTTTGAAATGTTTATCGTCTTACAAATTGACGCTAAACAATATTATTGTCAACATTTTTGAGACCAATGAAACCACTGTTAGGATAATTCATAATGATAATAACAATAAGCAATAATAATATATGATAATAACGCAATATTTTCTTTAATATGTCATTTTTCACTCTGTTAAGTTGTGGAATTGGCGTTTGTGACATGTACTTTCTCACAGGCAAACTTTGCAGCATTTCTTGAAATGCTGGCCTTTCAACAGGGGTGCCCACATTAATAGTTCCAGCTTGTAGTTGAACAATGCCAGCTTATTGTTTTTGTCTTATCTACTTGTCTTTGTCTATGGTTGTCCAGCTGTCCTTTGACAAGCGCAAGCGCGGAGGCTACGTTTTTTCCCGGCGTTTATCTGTTTGTCTGTTTGTGTTCAAAATACCTTGAAAAGTTCTGAATGGATTTGGATGAAATTTTCAGGATTTGTCGGAAATTGGATATGGAAGAACTGTAAATTTTGGGTGTGATCTGGATCACCGCCTTGATCCGGGAATTTTTTAAAGGATTCTTTAACATCGTGAGATAGAACCATTTTCGGCATTTGTGCATATAACTCCACAAAAATGGTAAAAGCACTTGGAAAAAAAATACAGGACAAGTTTCGAACAGGTTTTACAAAATATCAAACACTGATCCAAAAAATGTAGGATTATTATTTTGGTGTGAATCACGATACAGGGGGAACTATTGCACTTGGCGTAGGTCTGGCTCTCCGAGTGCTTTTTTAGTTAGTGTCTGCTGTCGCAGTGAGTTGAGTTGTCACGGAGTACATCGAGTACTCAAATTCCAGAGAAAAGAGAGAAGGTACTGGAGCACTGCAGGTATTTATTTATTGTCATTTATACAGTGGTACCTTGGCATGCGAGTGTCCCAACCAACAAGTGTTTATTAGATGTGAGCCGTCTCTCGGCTGCTTTTTTGAACTGCCAGCTAAAATTTTGGTTACGAGCTGCTAGTTACCTGCAGGCATAGCCGAGGACAGCTTTACGGGGGCTTGTGTCAATGTGACAAAGGCGGAAGTGAGCGAGCACACACTCACAGCGCTCAATGAGATGGCAGTAAAGGATCACAAGGGAATTTATTCGTGTTATTATTATTACCTATGAGTCATTTATTAGCGTTTGTGCTTCAAGTGCTGTGTTTGTCAAAGATGACAGAGTAAAAGTTGCATTTTGAAAGACCCGCGGGGGCACAAGGGCATAGTATAGATGATTATAGAGATGATTTGCTTGAAGGGAGTTATATTTGAGTTATGGACAGTTTACCTTTACATTGTGTTTGTTTTTATACATTACATTTTATACATGTCAGCACTCTTTCCCCATGACTAAGCCTTGTCACACTGGTCTTATTTTATTTTAAAAATTAAACAATGAAATATGGATTCATTGTATTTGTCAAATTTAATGGATTGTTACATCGTTACAATGGCATTTTATTTGGGAGACACTAAACAGTGCTTATGACTTGTAAGGACTCGAAAATTTCAAGCCTACGACTTCGGACTTGATGCGACCTGTCTTGTCTTGACTTGAGACTTGACTTGGACGTGCACATCTTTACTTGAGACCTGACTCGAGACTTGAGATTAAAGACTTGAGACTTACTCAAGACTTGGAAAACACTGACTTGCTCCCACCTCTGCCACATACAGACACGCTAAACGTTTTTAGTGCTGAGCGTGTGTTCAAATATTTCTCCTCTTTTGTTGACAAAGTCGTATGAGTAGCAGGTTATTGTTTACTTTGCACTTTATATGTATTAGCTGTTTGAAAAAGTACCAGATCAGTGAATTTCAGTCGGGTGTGTGTTTGTGGATTATCATCACTGACCGTTTTTGTAATACAGTTTATGTATGAAGTGTGCTTTTGTAGTTACGTCCTCATACGTCCACACAATAATTCAGAAATGAATTATTGTATAAATCAGTGGTGTCCAAAGTGCGGCTAGGGGCCAGTATCGGTTAAGCAGCAATGTTTTTATTGGCCCTCAGCACATTGTAAAAATAAAAATAATTAATGAACTATATTAGGCATTACACTAACTTGCTTTGTCACCGAGAGCACAAAGCTAAGATGTTGATGTTCTGTTCAGAGGGCTTAGCATATATTGACCTACATTGGATTAGTTTTAGCATCTTTAATGCACAAAATGTATCAAAGTGGCACCCGCATCATTCTTTTTTTTTTCGTACACGGCCCTTGATGGAAAAAGTTTGGACACCCCTACTCTATAAGATCATTATCTAGCTATGTTGAATTCACTGACGATTGGAAAAATGGTAGTCGCAACACTAGGTAGGCATGTAACAAATTGGACATGTACAATGGACATGTGGACATGCTGTGCTGAGTTCACTAATGATGGAGCGATAGTTGAGTATCAACCTGTGCATAGGCCCTATTGTAAAGCAATGGACAGGCCGTGCTGCATTTACTGATCATGTAAAATACCAGTATATGGTAAACGGTCTTTCACTTGTATAGGGCGTTTCCACCTCCAAGGTACTCAAACAGCTTTGACACTGCTAGCACATTACCTACTGATGACGCAGCAACAGGAGCAACTGGGAGTTCAGTATCTTGCCCAAGGACACTTCAACACAACCACGGGAGGATGGAGGATCAAGCCCGCAAACTTCAGGTTGGGAGACGTCCACTCTACCACCCCAAAATATGCGTTTCATAGCCTTTTAACTGCACTTTAAATCATGCCAAATAGCCGTGCTAAATTCAGAGCAAGAACTCCACTCCGTCTCTGTGACAGCAAACATTGCTTTCTGACAAGTATGTGGACTTCGTGTTGTTGACTTTTCTTTGTGTTCAGGCGGGGGGAAAAAAACGTCCAGAGGCTTCTATGTTAAATGCCATCTTAATCTTACATTACAAGGCCACATACGTTCTACAATAATCTTAAAACAGGCTAATAAGGATCTTCATGCGCACATACAAATCAATTTATCAACATTATATGATTATGTGTTGTTGGCAGATGCAGAGAAGCTCGTCCACGCCTTCGTCTCCTCCAGGCTGGACTACTGCAATGCACTTCTCATCGGGATCCCTGGCAAGAGCATGCAGAGACGACAATACACCCACAACAACAGCGCCAGGATCCTGATGAGCATCCGCAAATATGATCACACCACCCCTGTTCTGAAATCTCTTGACTGGCTTACCGTCCCACTTTGAATTGAATGCAAGGTCTCCCCCCTCACCCATCATTTCATTCACGGACATGCCCCCCAATACATTAAGGAACTCCTCACGCCCCAGACTTCCTTATGCACCCTCCGGTCTACAACCAAAAACACCCTTCAAGTCCCCGGAACCAAGCTCTGCACCATGGGCGACCGGGCCTTCTCCTCTGCGGCTCCAAGGCTGTGGAATGCCCTCCCTGACCACCTAAGGGCCCCACAGACCGTAGAAGTTTTTAAACAAGACCTAAAAACCCATCTTTTTAAAAAAGCATTTAAAAAAAATATTGTGTATACTGTGTATACTGTGTGTATATTGTGTTTACTTTTAATTTAGATTTGATAAATATACTCCTACTTTGTTTATAAAACCCATTTTTTTACTCTGTAGCACTTGCTTGCGATTGCTAAAATGGAGAGTGCAATACAAATCAAATGTATTATTATTATTATGATCATTAGAATGGAGCTAATCTGTTAAAATGACCAGAACATTCAGTAAGCATTCCCGGATCCCACAGCGTGAAAATGCCAAATTCTCATTTTGGGGCTAAAAATACCCTTAACTGGTGTTTCTTTCATGCTTCAGGAAATGGGTGATGCAACTGCCAAGGAACGCCGGCGAAGAAAACGTCAAAAGCTCACATTCCTGACGGGAGTAGGTCATTCCCACACCTTTTTGTACAAGAGCTCACAAGGTCCTCACCTTCTTACACTAAATGCCAACGAGTGAAGCCGTACTCCCTCCTGCTTCTTTGATCAAATGTTTAATCCTCCAAAAGATGCTAAGCCATTCTTGTTAAGAAGATTTTGTGCTGCACACAAGAATGCAAAGTTTAATGTTATATTCAGTTTGTCGTTATTTCTTTCTTTGAGAAATACTGGATTTATTTGAACCAAAGAAACACTTTTGACATAAATTGAAATGTTTTTATTGTCAGAAAATATCAAAACAGGGAAAGCTCAAAGCCATTTTGGCATATTTAATTTATGGCCAATCCTATAATGGCTGGATGGATAATTACTCAACTACACAGAGTATCAGGCATCTTGAAAGACACTTGCATGTAAAATGTATCATATACATTATGAAATGTAGTGTAAGATAGTCTAATTTCGGGTAGATATAGGTTGCGTTCTTCTCTGGTCTTTAGTAAACTTCAGCTTTACAGATGGATTGCAGGGAGTGTGTTGTGGTCAAGACACACGGGAGTATCAGATGGCTTTTGAAGGGAAAATTGGAGGCGTCTATTGATGACGTGTGGCATTTATTTAGTTAAGTGATTAACTGAGGCATGACGTCTGAGACTAGAGGCCTCTGTTTCAAGAAATAAGGTACCGGTACTGTATTTAACAACTCTGGTGCAGGGGACCGCATACTGAAAAATCAAAGGATGCGAGGGCCGCTTTGATATTTTACATTTTGTAAACCAGCCCATGTAGATTCACTCCTGGTCAAAATTTTAAGACCAGTTTGCAGCGTTGGATCTTAAGGAGGTTCTAAGTAGAGCTTCAAAATGCAAATAGAAAAAAAAAATAAACCTTTTTGAGTAAGCAATTTATTGCAAACAAGAATTAAAGCGAAATCAAAAGTTTTAAGACCACAGGCTTTAAAAGCCAAAATCTTGGCAAAAATGTGGATTCAGTGTCATTTTCTGTCAGGTATTCACACTGTCAAGATCTCTTAATGGCAAAGGTAAAAAGGTTTTCTCTCTGTGAACGCGATGACATTGTTGAGCTGGATAAGCAAGGCCTCTCGCACCACGCCATGGCTGCTGAGGTTGGATGCAGTAAGAAAGATCTTGAGTGTTATGGAACAAAAAAGTCAAGTGGTAGACCCAAAAAAAAATGGCACGGGCCCTGAGCCGGAGGAGCTGATTGGCTGTCCATAACGACACTGGACGACCTCGGCCCCCATAAAGGTTGTTACTGGTTCTGAGTGCAGTCCAATAACCATCGGATGGCATCGGCGAGAGAAGGCTTTTAAGAACAGAAAACGTTTTCACAGGCCTCATTCAATGCCACAAAATTGCCAAATTTGGAATTTGCACGACAACACCAAACATGGGACATTGAAATGTGGAAGAATTAACTTTCTGATGAGAAAAAAATAAGCTTGACAGTCCTGATGGCTTCCAAAGCTACTGGCATGACAAGGAGATCTTACCTGAGATATTTTCTACACGGCACGGTGGACGGAGCGCCATCATGATTTTTTCTTCAACGGGACAATGGAGCTTCAGGTTGTGCAGGGGCGTCAAATGGCAGCTGGCTATGTGGAGATGTTGCAGGGGGCATCCCTCATGACTGAAGACCCTCGCCTCTGTGGTAATGTCGGTGTTCTTTCAAAAGGACAACGCTGCAGTTCACAATGCCCACCTGACTTTTTCCCGAGGAATAAGCTCACTCTTTTGGACCATCTTCTGTGTTCCTCTGATCTAAATCCAATTGAGAACATTTGGGGATGGATGGCAAGGGAAGTTTACAAAAATGCACATCAGTTCCAGACAGTGGATGCCCTCTGTGAAGCCATCTTCACCACTTTCCCATTCTTTAGTTCCATTTAAAGAGGGTTTTGAGCTATGGTCTTAAACTTTTGATCAGCAGATGAGCAACCTATTTCACTTTAATGGTAGTCTGCAATAAATTGCTTACTCAAAAGAAATTTTTTTGTCTCACTCCCATTTCTTATTTTTTCATTTTGAAGCTCGGCTTAGAACCTCCTTAAGATCCAACAGTGACAAGATGTACATTCTTGCAATTTTCAAATGGTCTTAAAATTCTCATCAGTAGTGTATTCTAAGACATTGTGTATATATATAAAAAAAAACCAGCCTATTATGAACATTTTCACCTTAAGTCACACTTTTTTTTCTTGTTTTTCAATTTTTGCTGTTTTTAATTTGACAAATATTTCATCTTTCTGCTCATAATTTTCTCATAATATGACTTCATTCCCATATTCTTTTAACTTTACTATCGTAATATTTACATTTTTTAATTTTCCAAAAATTGTAACTTATTCTTTTGTTTTGTTTGTTTCTAGCAATACTACCACTGAATTTCCCATGACTTAATCTCTTTAATATTTAGACTTTATGCTTCTAAAATTAACATTTTTCCCCTCATAATATGACAACTTTGTTCTTGTAAAATTAAAACTTTTTCTCTTGTGAGATTACAACTTTTTTTCTCTTAAATGATGATTTCATTCTTGTAAAATGACTGCTCATTTTTCCCATTTATGCTGTTTTAATTTTTTTTTGTTTTCTTGTTTAATGTGCTGCGGGTTGCAAATGGCCCCCACGCCATACTTTGGACATCCCTGCTCTAGTGAAGCTTTTTTTTCAGGACTATGAGTTCGGCAAAGTAGCAGAAGAGAAGTTCAATGTCAAACAATCAGAATAATGTGCCAAAAAGCAGAGAAACAATAGATTAGCAGAAAAGTCGAAGACGCACATAGCACCCTAAGTTGAAAACACGACACACGCTGTAAGTACTCTGTTGCAGCTTCGTCAAAATGATGTCCAGTTTTTAGAAGTTTAAATCAACCTTCTTTATGTCTGCTTTAAATAAATCTACTCTGATCCAACCCTGACATGTTAGCTGTTAGCAATTTCTTTTCTCGATGTTACATTTTCTTGGTGTGCAAGCAGCTCATCTGGATCACGTCGCTGTCAGCCATTTAAGAGCTGATACATCAACTCAGCCCGTCTTTAAGTAGTTTGGACTCTAAGGTGTCCAGCAAACATGTCGTTAAGCACTTTTGAAGCAGCACTTCACTGCAGAGTGCTGGAGGTCTTTTAAACATGAGTCACTCCATGGGACACTTAGTTAATACCAAATAGCCATTAAAGACGCCGCTCAGTCATTATTACTACGTGCCATTTGTATGTGAAGCAGTCATGCTAACCAACATGCTAAAAGTGAATTTCGCGTGCGTCAGTGCTGGCAGGGTGTATCCAGGCTTTGTCCACACCTCCAGCAGCAGTAGTGATCAGGATGCCATGTCCTGCCGTCTTCTGCGGTGCGAAAAGACTTGCAGAAGATCAGCTGAGGAACAATAAAGAAGCTCTTACCACCAGCTTTCATTTCAGGTATGACTTGTACTTTGTTTCTGTCATAAGTCATGATATGAGGGAATTAACAACATACCGTAAATGCTCAATTTAATGCTTCTATTCAATAAACCACAAAGTCTCCTATCGTCGTCGGGTGCGCGGTGCAGCGCGGTCTGCAAAAGCTAATAACCACTGAGGTCTCCCATTACCGTCAGGTCAAAAACATTGGCTGCAGACAACATCCCGATGTAGTTTTTTATTAGCTCCACAAGATGGCAGTAGCTGCCTTTGAAGTAGTATGGCTGGCCAGCAGTATTAATACTGGCTGGGAAGTTTTCTCCTTACCACTATTACAAAATTGGTTCTGTTGTTGCCATACACTTGTTCGTTGAGTCAAATAATTGATGAGCGTTGACATGGCTTTGGGTAACTGCTGTTGTCCTAAGATGGCCGAGCGGTTAGCGTGTTGGACTTAAGATCCAACCCGGCACAGAATGCAAAAAGAAACTCCCCATTAAAGCACAAAACAATAAGGAACGTGGAGCCTGGACTGACAATGTCATATACTATACTATACATGGGTGACCGAAGCCAACCTCCAACAGACTTATGGCAATTTTATGACATAATCAGCCTTTAAATGCTGAAACAGTGGAGCTAAGGTAGTTTGTCCAGGAAGCCAACAGGAAGATGCCTCACCTCGTCACAGCCGGAGCACCGTGGCCAGACACTCTGACAGTAGTGTCGCCCGCACAGCAGCCTCTGATTGGACCAGAAGTAGACCAAGTCCACCAGTCCCTGTCCACACTCAGAACACATAAAGCAGGTGGGGTGCCACCGGGCCCCATGGTAACCTGCGCGCTCTGCAAAAACTGCCGGGCTGTCCGTGGCAACCTCACTTTGGCAACCAGTGCAGTGCTGAAGTCGGAAGAAAGACACTATTAGGGAAAAAGACGAGAGATCTATAATTTTATTGACGTACATATTGATTCTTCGTGCTGTCATCTGCACTGTTGGTGGGTCCATCAGCGGAAGTGGTGCTGTTCTCTATGGGGCTGAGTGACTGATGCTCCACAGCATCTTTGGCTTCCTTCATGGACCTTTGCATGGCCGCCTCCCTCAGAGCTCCACCCTCAGCTGGCAGAGCCACCTCCCCAACCCCCAGCACCTCCGTTTTATAGTGCTTCACAAACAGCAGCATGGAGGCAATCTGCAACATGATAGCGAGGTCAAGAAACCAGACAGTTTAACTTGTAGTCCCACTTTGAACCTCCAGTCTTCATCTCCACTTTTTCAGCTTCGTATTCTACCTTTCAGGCTAATGCTAGCATGCTTGATTCTAACCTGGATGCTAACAGTGCGTACCTCTTCGTCGCTGGCCAGGCTCTGACACTTCATAGGGTCCTGGTCATAGGCGGGGAGCTGGCTAAGGAGCTGCCTGCGACGCTGCAACGCCCCTCCAGTCCCAGAGACCGGACGCTGGCTCTCTGGCATCAGCTCCATGTACTGCTTGGCCTGAGGGGGGACGGATGTTAAGTTCTCAGTGGAATTTCACTAAAAACACTGCTAGCTGGCAAAAAAAATAATAATTTTCGACCTTTTTGAGTCTGATCAAGCGTCTCGCTGACATCGTGATACACCTCTTCTTGCATTTACAGATTTATTCTTGTAATTCCACAACTTGATTTTCTTAGAGGCGCTAAATAATCCAAGATGTTTATGAGAAGACATAATGTACATTAGGTCAACTGAAGACTGATGTTCACAGAAACACGTCAGCTCAGTTGAAGACTTTTTGATAAAATTATCTTTTGATGTTCACGAAAACAAGCATGTTACGTCCGTTGGAGACTCTAAATTCTCTTCAATGGTCACGGAAACGTACATTAGCTCAGTTAAAGACTTGTCTTTGTTTTTTTTCAATAAACATGCCTAATTTGACTTTGATGTTTACAAAAACATGGTTGTTAGCTCAGATGAAGATTCCAAATTGTCCTCAGTTTTAACGAAAACAAGTACATTAGGTGGATCCAAGACTCTTAATTGTCCTTAGCCATTTTCACTGGAAAAAATATATTAACTTTGTTTAAGACTGAATTGTCTTTGATGGTTGCGAAAACACATACCGTAAAATTCCGGTGCATAAGACGCTACTCTTTTCCTAAACTTTGAACCCTGCGTCTTATACAGTGGTGCCGCTAATCTGTGGCTAAATTCTAATTTGGTGACATCTCCTTTACTTCAGAACAACTACTGATTGTTTAAAAACTGTGCTGCTCGCGAGTCAGTGAGGAAATGGAAGCTCTTTCTTTGGCAGGAGCAAATCACGAGCTATCTGTACACTCACAACGAGCTTGTCAACCCATTGGAAATTGCGGCATGTCAGTGTATATATAACAGTATAACAACATCACAGGCTGACTCACGGCGTCATCTTATTGAGAACACTAAATTCATCACACAACAACTTAACACTTTAAAGTATTCCTCATAAATATACAAACATGTACCAATACAGTTTACAATGAAAAAAACAACATTTTCAAGTTTTCCCATAAGGCATTGCATCTGAGCAACGCATTCATTGGGGCGCTGCAATGACGTCAGCCTCCCTCTGGGCCCAGTTCCTCCTCTGGGTCCCTCTGGTGGACAGAGACAACATTGCAGCATCATCCATCTGTGTTGCTTGTCCTTACATGAACTGCTCTTCTGGCAGTAATGCATTATGGGTAGATGTTAAAATAGCTGCTGTTTGTTATTTTAAACTTGTATTGGTACATGTAATGTATATTTCCTAGGTACCTTTTGAGTGTTAAGTTGCTGTGTGATAAGTTTAATGTTGTTTGTAAGATGGGACAGACTATTATACTTGTATTGAGTAATGACCTCCTGCAATTTGCAATGGGTTGGCAAGCTCGTTGTGACTATTTTCATAGCTCATGATTGGCTCCTGTCAAATAAAGAGCTTGCTGGTCCTCACGGACTCGTGCGCGCCACCATATGTCATTTTATGACGTGGACACGTGCGGCTTATACACAACAACAAATCATTTTTTTCCTCAAAATGTATTGGGTGCGGCTTATACACCGAAATTTGCGGTGCATTGATATCTTAATTTTTATATACCGTATTTTTGCCTTCTCACCGTGGCTGCCTATTCCTGAAGGGATTAGCGTTAGGACAGACTTTTTAAAAAATAATTTGGTAGCTGTGTATCCTAGTCTCTCAACAACAGGCCACACGGCGTCCCACAGGGGTCTATTGTTGATCCTCAATCATTTGAACTTTGACAGAAGTATCACCAAATACAACTTCCTCATAAGACTTGTGGTGAGAGTACATTATGAATATTAGAAGCAGCATTATTTACGTGAATTCAGGACAATATCAAGGTCATGGCACTAATGAAAGGCCTAGCATCTCAGCTTTCTATGACTTTAATTATGCATGGTTTAGCTTTAGCATTTGCTCAATCCAAAAAGCCTGGCCCCTTATGGTGTATCCACACAAAGTGTGACTGTGGTCCTCCACCCTGCTGTGGTTTGTGAGTTCCTCAAAAGACCGCAGCAGAGCAGTAACTTAATAGTCTAAAGCTCCAGAACAGCACATCATTTTTTGATTTGTGAATGAGAAACACATTTGTCTTGACATGTTACACCCACAGTGATATCCCCCCCACCCACCTCCATCTGAACTGCACCCACCGTCACAATAATAGGCTGTGAAACACGAAACAGACTCTAATGGAAAGCAGACAAGAGTGTTGTTAGACTCCACTGAACTCATGTAAACTCCTTCGAGAAGTCAACAACCTAACTATTGTTAGATATTTAATCAGTGAATAAACGCTTAAGCATTGAAACAAGCAAGGTTACATTGCTAGGTCAGCTTTGGTGAAGACTTCAAACTCTCTTTGATGTTTTGTTGGTTGACTACTTAGGTTGTCCTCAATGTTTTCTATGTTAGCTCAGTAGAAAACTATCAACTGTGTTTGGTTTTAATGAATGTATAAATGTGTGTGTGATCAGTCAGATAAAAAATCCTTGATTTTTATGAAAGCACAGACGTTAGGTTATTTGAAAACTCTAAATATTCTGTGATTTTTATGGAAACATGTACCTGTAAATTTGTTTAAGACTAAATTGTCTTCACTGTTTACAAAAAAATGTATGTTATATTTGTTAAAAATTATAAATTGTCTTCGATGTTAACTAAAATAAATTGTCAAAATTGATTTTAACAAAAACTAGGACAGTGGACCTTTGTTTGCGTCATTAATTCATTCCAGAAGGGCCAACTCTAACCGAAACAGACGCTAACCAAATCAATTTCTCCCATAAGAAATACAGTAAGTCCAATTAATCCATTCCAGAAAGCCAAAAATGTTCACACAAATGTTTTTAGTCTTACAGTTATATACAGTTACAGTTATAGTTCTATATCAAGAAACCAATTTCGAAATACATAAAAATACACATAAATGATGAATGAAAGGGATAAAGGAAAATTTTATTTTCCTTTTTTAAAAGCATTTTTAAGCAGGACCAATAATTTTTGAATATAACAATTCTCTAAGTTTATTGTTTTTAATAGTTTTGTTATACTGAAGATAACCAATAATACATAAAATACTTCTTACCATAAATGTGACTTCTGGTATAAAGATGATAGAAATCCACATGCTAACTAAGTCTTTTTAATAAGAGTCACTAATATCTAATAATAACTAGCACAGCACGCGACGTCGTAGAAGCGCTGTCGTAAAAATTTGGGAAAGGAGGAAGCGATGTAGGTCTCGCGCATGCTCGGAACCGATTTTGTTTCCGGTACAGATGGCGTAATGACAATGCTAACTAGTTAGCTCGGTAGATTACTATGCTAGCGGCGGCCATCTGTTATGTCCTTGCAGAGATCCCGTAGCCTGTGCAGTGTGACGTAAACAAAGAATAATAGGAGTGTAAACGTGACCATTGGGGTGTTATTTCATGTCTACGTGGCTGTAATAATGTTAAAACCCGTATTTAGAAAGTCATAAACATGTTTTCTGTGCTCGAACTGCGAAAATATTCCGTTTATTAATATTGAATCCTACTCTGTGGAAATTCACTTATCAAGGTCGAGTCTGGGACCAATTAACCGTGATAATCAAGGGATTACTGTACAGTGTTTCCTACATTTTCGTCACTGCTTACAAAAAAAAGACACACATTAGTTTTTTGGTTTTTTTGATGACTCCAAATTGTATTTGATGTGACTAAAACGCGTTAGTTAGGTGGTTTGAAGCTACCAAATTGTCTTCTATGAAAAACCCATACGCTAGGTTCACGACTAAATCATCTTTGATATTTGTCTTTGAAGTTTACATGCTCGTTTTAAGTCAATAGACAATAACACGGATGTTAGGTCCATTGAAGACATAATTGGTAAGCTTAAATGTGACTATGGTGGTGCTATAACCCCACACACTAAAAACTCAAGAAGAAAACTGTAAAATCTTAGGGTGGCCTGACGTATCCTCACCAGTTTCTGGTTGAGACCAGCCGGCGCCCAGTCGTAGGTGGTGGTGTTGAAGGTGGGGTCTTTGCGTGACACCACAGGATTGGTGACAATCATGCGGTTCCTCTTGTACAGGCGAAGGCCGCCGCCCCCTTTGACCTTCGCCGTCAGGTGGGCGGAGGGCGAGTCAGCGAGCAGGCGTCCCATCTGCTGGTCGTCGTCAATGTGGCTACCGGGGGTGTGGTCCACTGAGCTGCACCCGCACTCCACGCAGGCTTTCCTGCGCGCAACGTGATCATTAAACAGTGAAGGTGTACCTTATAGTGGTTTTAGCCTTACCTCCAAGAATGAGGCCTTAAACCAGAGCAGCCTTCCTTACAAATAAGACACACGGCTGGAGTTGCTGCACTCGACTGCACTGACATCTGATGGCCAAAAAAACAACAGATCACTTGAAATGACAAAAAACAAACATATGATCATTTTTGGCATATTGGCATTTCTGTTGAATGGTTCCAAATTGTCTTTAACTACTACGAGACCATACGAATAACTAATAGTCGTAGAATGACTAATAGGACTAGAACTAATAGGTAGAAGAAGAAGATTATCAAACCAAATGACTGTAAAGTATTCATAGATTTTTAGCATGATATCAGACTAATACAATTATTTTTCACACGTTTTCTGTCACTTGTTGCTAGGTGGAGTTTGTGGTAACATGAAGTCACATTGCGTCTGTTCTCAAGTTCTCCTTTTAGCTTTGTGAAGAGAGCTTGGCTGCTTCACACAGCATAGCAAGGACAGGGAGAGGAAGTCATACAAGGAAACATACAGAAACGTTCCGCCCGGCAACAAGAAAACAAAAGATGAAAGAATCCGAGCAGTTCTGTGGATTGACAATTTTGGACCTGCTAGCTAGCTATATGATTTCAGTTGAAAGCATTTGCAATGGTTTAACAGGTGAAACATGTCAAATCACTTTGAAATCTCCACGTTAGAGTTGTGATGACGGACAGTCGGCCTCGCCGCCTGCTCACCTGTCATCAGCTTTTATCAACAAGTCCATCCAGCATTCTGATGTTAGCATGCCGCTTCAGTTCATCCCAGAGGAGCCTGGTGGGCTTTGGCTCAGGACTTTGGAGTCGTGTCATGTTGACACACAAATAGGAGCGTAAGTGCATACAAGCTTTTGTTGTCGTTTTTTTTCAGCCGTGTAACATTTTTAGCAGCTTCTGTTATTTAAAATTGTGTCACCAGAAGAGACGTGGGCCTTATTACGCAGCCAGGGACCTCTGATGAGGACAATGTGCCTGACAAAGCGATGTATTGGTGAGAACCAAAGGTGAAAAAAATGACCATCTCCCTCACTTTTGAGAGGAGGGGCGCTGGAATGCCGCTTTTGTTGTGTTGTTGTTTTTAGTTATCATGAAGCCATGAAGGAAAACCCTCCTTCCTCATGGTACTTTCATACTGCCTCTGACCCGCCCCTCGCTAGATGAGCCCAGCCCGTGTAGGCTTTGCTACACACCTTCAAATGAAGCCTGGAAATCTGCCAACTAGCTGTCAGTCAGCTACAGACGTGGGAGCTGTAAGTTTTTGTTTTTCTTCAGTGAAAAGTCTAACCTAGCATGATATTGCTGATAAAATGTGAGTACAGTCATCCCTCGCGACATCGCGGTTCAAACATCGCTCCCTCACTCTATTGTGGTTTTTCGAAAATGTATTAATTAATAAATGGCCGCTGTTTTGTGGTTGACTATGGACTATTATTTAAGTTACATGACATTAGAGTAGATTACCTTCACACTGCATGTAGTCAGCCATGGCATGTCCGACACGACATAGTTCTCCTCTCAGTTCTCCTCTCATTCCATGTGGAAGTGGTAAAGCTTTGGCTTCTTACTTTGTCCTTCCTCCCCACGCCGTTTGAAACACTTTCTTAAGGTTAGAATAAGTATACTGGAAAGATTAACTAGTTAACTTGGTAGCTGGTTGTGCTAGCGGTGGCTGTCTCTTCCTGTGTCCCTGCAGTGAGACCCTAAGTCTCTCCTGTTCACACTCTGTTAGCCAATAAGAGGAAGCCTGGAAAAAAGTCCTCCTTTAAAATTAGACCTCATTTCCTGCAATCTGGTGATATCTGACGCCAATTTTATGTCCTTAATTTCAAGAGTTTGTTCTTATTTTTATCCTTGGAATATATCATTTAAGCCAAAACATTCTATTTATAAAATTACCGGTACTAGGAGAAACCCATTTTAGCTCAATTTCCTGAAATATTTTCCAGTTTGAAGCGGCTGTAAATTCTGAGGATTTGAGTATAATTTTATGTCACTGGGGATCGCTTTTATGGTTAATTTTCATTGAGAATAGACAACAGTTTTCCTTATAGTCATGATGCCAGGACCTTTATTTTGCACCTCCACCTGAATAGCCATGTACAGCACACGTTCAATGTCCAATGTAAATTATCAGCCTGACAGTGGGTTCAGGAATAGCATGCGTCTCGGTTGCATTCTGGCATTTGCGTCCACCATGCGCCCATAATTCAGAACATGTACCTTCACTGGGACTGGGTGACTGGAATCCAGGATGGTTTATCATTTTATTGGCTTTTATTGTGGCAAAAAAAATGTGCCCCCCATATCGTTACCGGGCGTTATTTCATGTGTACAGGCCTCTAATAATGTTTAAAAATCGCATTTATAAAGTCATAAACAGGTTTTCTATGTTCAAACTATGAAAATATTCCAGTTATTAATATTGAATCCTATCCATCCATCCATCTTCTATGCCACTTATCCTCATTAGGGTCGCGGGTATGCTGGAGCCTATCCCAGCTGACTTCGGGCGAGAGGCGGGGTCCACCCTGGACTGGTCCCAATCGCAGGGCACACATCACACTCACATTCATACCTATGGACAATTTAAAGTCTCCAATTAACCTAACATGCATGCTTTTGGAATGTGGAAGGAAACCGCAGTAAGATAAGAAAAGATATGCCTTTGTTCGTCCCACAAGGGGAAATTCCAGGTTTACAGCAGCAAAAGCACAAGAGAACGTGCAAAATCAAGGTAATACAAATCAAGAAGTTATATACACTATTTGTACATGGTGATCAAGCCACAGGTTTATTGCACGGTTTAATGCATGGTTTATTGCACAGTTAATGTACAGAATTTTTGGAGTTTTTTTTTTGTTATGGAGTCTGATAGCTGGAGAAAGGAAAGACCTGCGATACCTCTAATTCACACACTTTGAATGTATCACTAATGTCACTCATGGAGCTCCTCCTAATGGAGGGGGGTGGGAGTCTTTGTCCATCATGGAGGACAGCTTGGCTGTCAACTCCTCTTGCTCACCTCCTCCACCTGTCCCTCCTTTATCAGTCTGTCCAGCCTCTTCCTGTGATACAGAAGATGGCCACAACAAGGTCCTAGAAGGGCATCAGGAGTGCCCCCTGCCGAGAAGCCCAACGGAGATTCGAACGCAGATCTTCCCGATTTCTTGACTGTGTGGCCACTGTGCTAATTGACCGCAATAAACGAGGGATGACTGTACGGTATAGTTAGCACTGAAGCTCACATTGCTATGCAAGTGTTGCTAATGTTTGTGTCCTCGTCTCACTCCTTAATGTTACGTTGTTGTATGTGACACGTGACATCTGATACATTGGACAAGTGTATGTATAAAAAATGAATAAAGTGCACAATAGCACTTCTGGTAGGCGTGGACAAAGACAGGTCATTAGCATTAAAGCTACACCCCGACAAACCGGCGTGTTCCTGCAGGGCTTACTAAAAGGACTTTTAAACTGTATAAATTCCAACATCAAGGCTTCCAATACACTACTGTGTTATTATTTAAAATAGCTGAGAATACGAGAGCGTTAAGTAGCTGAGAATCTGGAGGAAACACTACCAGTCACTAAGAAATGCATTTTGGAGAAAGAGGGAACGTCGTCTATATTTAGGAGCGCGATAAGGCCAGTTTGACTTGGCTCAGTCATTCCAAACACGCCGGCTATGTGAAGGAAAAGTGCAGGAAATGCTAATGAGATAAGAAGCACGGAGGTCACTGAGCTGCACGCTGACAAAAGTAACAGTGAGCTCTAACAATCATCATCATAATAAGTCGATGTATTTGTCAAACCCTAAACGCAGCAGGCTGGAGGAAAAGCACATCTGGCTCAGTGAATGCTGAATGCGTCAGCTTTGAGAAGCCTCTCCCCCGTAATAAACTTCAACGTGTGTGTGTGTTATTTCCATCCTGGTGATGGCACTTTTTCCAAAGCGGGGGTTAAGCCTGCGACAGGTGATACTGATCCATCAGGTTATCTGCTGCTGCAGGGGCATGTGACCTATGGAAGGGATGAACTTGGCGGCCAGATGAGACAGCGAGGAGGGCCAACGTCATTGTGATCATGGATGGGATAGCGGACACCCGTCCTAACACTGGAGGACATTGACGCCTGACGGCGAAGTCATATAAAAACACAAACAAATCATTTCCTGGCAACCCCTAACTCCCACATTTTATGACTCTATTGCTGCGCTTGTACAACTGCACTGCATCACACCGAGAGCGGTTTCTAATATCACCGCTAAAATATTACAAACATCTCTCAGTAATATGCAGTGCAGTTAAAAGACATGTTGTTAAATTAACTGCTCTCAAAAGTGAGTCGTATTATCGGAGCAAAGGCTTGGTCCAGTATTGGATCTTAATTACACGGTGTACCTAATGAATTAAGTGTAGTTTGTCACATCTGGTAGGCTGGTTTTCAACAAATATGCAACATTTACAAGTCAACATGAGCCACTGGAGAGTTCAAGACAGTGTTGTCCAAACTTTGGTGTCCAAAATTAAAGGATGTGGGCCTACTTTGGTACATTTTGTACATTAAAGATGCTAAAATCTGCTAAAAGATGCTAAAAAGGATATGCTACAATATCTGAACAAAACAGACACAGTACATTAGTGTAACATCTAATTAATATATCTCAGTAACAAGGAATTCATTGTATACACCGAGGGACGATAAAAAACAAGCTGCGGGCCAAAAATGGCCCCGAGATATATTAACACTAATAAAAATACTCATCTACACTTATGAGGCATTTTATTACTTGACTTTCTTATTACTGATCTTTTTAATTGTTTATTTTTATTGTGTCATCAGTAGTGTTTTGAGTGCCCAGAAAGGTGCCCGTAAATAAAAATATGAACGCAAACGTTGTTGATGAAAAAGCAGCAGCGCATGCATTCATCCAGTGCATGCGAGCTTGTGTTGCCATGGAAACACACAGCGGCGAGAAATTCTTTGCTCGAACAGCAGCAACTTTTGTGTGACCCCCTGACCCCCCAGATTGACTGTTGTGGATGTGTGCGTGTCCTACCTTGTCCGTGGCAGCATTCACATTCATGCTCGACAGCGTCCTCCTCGACTCTGACTTGAAATTCCTCTCAAGCACACTTCCTGACGGTGTGCCCCGCCCACCTCCACTTTTCTCTCTCTCTTTCACTCGTCCAATCCCACTTTTTCCTCCTGGTGCCTCCACCCTGCTTCCGCCAACCACAGCTGGGCAGGTTTGCTCACCTCCTGACTCTGTTCCAGCTCGCCTGGCGCTGGAGGAATGTGTCTCCCTGCAACAGTTCCGCAGCTGCTCCTTCGCTCACCTCTGGTTGGGACATTTTACAAGTACAAAGCGTTCATGTTGGACTTCCAAACTTTTGCTGCTAAGTCTCTCCTGTTCACACTCTGTTAGCCAATAAGAGGAAGCCTGGAAAAAAAGATCTCCACCAATAGAAAAATGAGAGAGTCCTCCTCCTCCTCCTCCTCCTCCTCTTCAAGAGTGTGGACCAGAGAATGGCACTCATTAGAGTGTAGACCCGTGCCAAGGCCACACCGTCCTAATTCAGCACCAAACTCAACATAAATCAATGCTGTGATGTACAATATCTCACCCTCACATTTCAGCAAGCACTTCACTGTATCTTCTCAAGGGACAACACTATAGAAAGTCAACTTTAGAGTAGTCAGTGTCCCGCTTGTAACAGCCGTATCGATTTACCATCCACTGAAAATGAGCCAGCACACACCCATTATCGTCTGAATAGCTGGCAACACACACACAAGTACACCTCACATTTCCAAACTGTGTCCAAAGTGTGACTATTCAATGTGAGCACCATTGTTATCTAGCACAGCCTCAATCCTCTTGGGCATGGAATTAACCAGACCTGCACGGGTCATGGGATCCTCTTCCATGATGACATCACTGGATGTGAAGACACCTTGCATTCGTACATTATAGCGATCTAATTTATCTTATTTATTATGTATTGTGTACAACTAAGACATGAATAACATCAAATTAAAAGCACAAAATGAATGCCGACCCACCATCCACCCGTTCAAGTTCCAGCCAAGTTTTCCAGAGTGATTATTAAATTACATCGCTGTTTGACGTGTCTGTTAAAAGGCAGTGCGCTAGCATGAATTAACTTCAGACAAATGTGCACATTAGCACTCAATAAGTCATCAAAACTTACCTTTATGAATTCCCACGGAGTATCAGCATTTGAGACCAAATATGAGGTGAAAGAAAAATGGTAAAAATACAGTGGTAGTCTATCTGTGCGGCATGAAATAAAGTTAGCACACGCACAATGGACATGCGTCAAGTGAGACGGATGTAACAGAGAGAATCCTGCCTCTTTTCAAAATAAAACATAAAAAATGAAATAATGGAAATTATTTTTTCTTTCTGTGCGGCCCGGTACTGGCCCGCGTCCCGGGGTTTGGGCTCCTTATAATGATGGAAAACTGCCTTGTAGCCTAGTTGCCCAAGAAAGGGGGTCATGCTGTACTTCACAATGTCACAGCGCATGATGGAATTTATCTTTCCCTCAATGAACCGCAGCTCCCCATTGCTGGCAGCACTCTTGCATCCCCAGGCTGTGACACTGCCAACAGCATGCTTGTGTTGCCAGCTATTTAGACAATAACAGCTGTGTTGACTCATTTCCGGTAGATAGTAAATGTATACCGCTAAACAGGCTGTACACTGACTACTCTAAAGTATACCCCAGTATTTTGTATAATATTATCCCTTGAGAAGGTATACTGTCATAAAATGCTTGCTGAAATGTGAGGCTGTACCCACTTTTGGGAGACACTGTGCCTATGCAGTATGGATGCATCCAAGTCTACCTAATGTTGTGCATGTTTTGTCCAAAAGCAGTAAACACAATTTCCACATGAATTGCACTTTTAAGAGATCTTCCAGAGGAGCAGCAAAGTTTTATATTGTAGATTTGACCTTTTTCAGCATAAACCGCTTTGACCAATAATATGAATTGCATGTGGTTGACCACAGTCTCACACACGCTGCAGCGTCAGCACTTGGGTGTTGGCAGAGGACCCCATGGCTGAAAGACCGAATGCTGCACACACGAGTGGAGTTTAACACTGAACAAAGAAACAACCAACACAAAGAGTCTTAAGAGTGGACTGTTATATTATTGTCTTAGAAAATACTTCATCATCACAACTTTGTTCAGTCACAACAGCAAACAATGTGACATCATCAGTGCAGATATTCATGACCTCTGACCTCATCTGCTTCGGTGTCTGATGATTTTACTTCCCGTTACAGCCCTAGAAGATGGACGTTGTTCATTAAAGGCAACAATGTGACCTTCAAGGAGACCACTGATGCTCATTCTGAGGGCAAAGTTTGCATTCAAGGTGTTTTACTTTTTTATTACCCCTCCTCCTTAAAGGATAACTTAAGATTGGCTGGCTGATGGGCCGAACCGCAGCACCCATAATGACCTCAAGTCAGATTGAGTGTGTTTAGTGTTCCCTCGCTCTGTCGCGGTTCACCTTTCGAATTTGCTGTTTCGCCTATGTTTTTTAGTGCTTCTTGTTTTTTTTACCGGTATGCAAGCTGTTACAGGCCGAGCCTGGCCCTTTAAGAAGAATGGCATTGTGGGAAGTTGACTGTCTATCTCTTTCCCCTCTGTCTGTCTGCACCACCCATTGTTTTCTGCATCCTGGTAGGCTGTGGACCATCGTCCGTCAACCTCCTTCGTGCCGTCCTGCCGTGTCTCCTGTGTCATCGCTAGCTTGCTTGTTCGCTTGCTAGCTTGTAAATGAATCCCCGGTTCGTCAGCAATATGTTTTAACAAAGATACAAAAACGCTACAGTACAGCGGAACGGCGCCAGGACAAAAAGGCACGGTGACAGGAGTGAAATAATTTCTTGTGGTGATCATCAAAATTTGAAAGAAGGTTTGAACTTTTTTGAGTGTTTAAACAAGAGATAAATGCGAGAAAATGTTAATGCCTGTCTGAGAATAGTTTATAAAGTGTATGGTGAGGGGTTCCACAGTATATAATTGTAAAAAAACCCACAAAGTTGGCTATTTCGCGGATTTCACTTATTGCGGGCTATTTTGGGAACCTATCGCCGCGATAAACAAGGGAACACTGTATTTAAAAGTGTTAGCTTTAATGCTGTGATCATAATTGATTAACGTTCATTCTTCTCCAGATTTAAAACAATGACAAACATTATTTGTTATGTATGTGATTGGATCATTCATTTTTTTTACTGCTCATCTTGTTTGCTGCACAAGACGTAATCCTCCTTTAACCGCCTTCAACTCAGACTGGAATAACACGTGATTTGGTTTCACTGCAGTGCAACTACAGCTGCATAGTATTAAAGAGTTATTTTTGCAATGTATGATGGTGATGATGAACATGTAAGGTAGATCAGTTGACATGACTAACAAGGAAGACACGATTGCCATATAAATCTATGACAGTAACTAATTAGTTAGTTTAAAAAATAACCTGTTAAATATATGATGGCATGAGTATGACCTTTCTCTTTCCATTATTTTCTATGGGAACCATTATCTGTTCAGAATTGCTCTGCTGCCCTCTAGCGGCCAATCAAAGTACTGACGGCAGCTCAGCAGAAACCGCTAAAAGGTGCTCATCATTTCAGTGCATTGACGTGGTGATGAAGTGTGGTCCTTTACTGACTGAGTCTAAACAGCAGCTCTGTCAATATACACACATGCCCCCACCTTCCTCTATTAAAGTAATGTTCAACACTCAGACATTTAACTTGCAGCATCACATGGTCCTTCCTGCTGCCTTTATCACAAGATCTCAACCTCACCCAGCAAGTGATGGAAGATGCAGCCGAGCAGGGATAAAGTCCACATTTGTTTAAAACAATAAAGAAAAAGAAAAAAGGATTCTCTGGTTCCTCCGCTCCTCCTTGGTACCACTGACTCACTCAGGCTCAGTTTGGATCTTCAGTTGAGTTCGCAGAAGAAGACGGCTGCGTGTCTTCTTCCCCATGATGCTACATGATGATCCGCGGTTCTGGGACCGACTCACTAATGGATTTGTGCGGCAGGACGTTTGCGCCATTGAGATAAAGCTCGTCGTGGACAATCACATCCTCTCCCAACACGGTCACGTTCTCCATGCGGACCTGATGGCACACAAAAGGTCCACAAAATATGAGGAAGGAGACGACAGGATGGTAACACAGAGGTGAACTTCACTCACCCATTGGCCCACAGAGGAGCTCCATCCCACAATGCAGCTCTCCAGCCAGGAATGTGAACGGACTCTGGCTGCTTTCAGCACTGTGCAGCGCTTTATCCTCACACCGTCTTCCACCACCACGCCGGCGCCGATGGTCACATTGGGCCCGATGGTGCAGTTCTCACCGATCTGAGCAGTCGGGTCCTGCAGGAGAAAGCAAGGCTGAGAGACCATCGTGCGTGATCTATTCCGGATCATGCTTCAACCAGGTGAACTCACCACTAGAACATTGCCAAGGAAACCGGGCCCTGTGCGCAGCCTATCAGGGGCGTGTTGCCGAAGCGACTGCAGGTACATACACATTCCTGTCAGGAAGTCTTTGGGCTGACCAATGTCCATCCAGAAACCTGCCAACGTGGAAACAATGAGGGAAAATGTCTATTTCCCTGTCGACTCTAACTGGTGACCTACTCAACCACAAGGTCGTGTGATTAACAGGAAGTTAAGTGCAGCGTCATGTGACTGGCGGAGTCCTGACACATTCATCACTGATTCGACACAAACACTAAGAGTCCAAGACCTGGACCAGAGGGAGAGCTCAGGGCCTAGTCAAAGACCTAGACTGGATTGGAAAACCTGGACCGCACAGAGCCTGTGATGTAACAAAAGTCTAGACTTCAGTCAGAAACCTGAACCAAGGTGTTCAGAAACCTGGACCTGAGTCAAACACTTGGGCAGGAGTCAGAGACCAGAGGCCACGTCAAAGACCTGGACAGGGGTCAGAGACCTGTGATGCATCTGTGTGACGTGATGATGACTCTGGTGCAGGT
This sequence comes from Dunckerocampus dactyliophorus, assembly GCF_027744805.1. Lineage (NCBI taxonomy): Eukaryota > Metazoa > Chordata > Actinopteri > Syngnathiformes > Syngnathidae > Dunckerocampus > Dunckerocampus dactyliophorus. The sequence continues at coordinate 13,868,301 of NC_072826.1, read as the reverse complement.
CTTTGACTCCAGTCCAAGTGTTTGACTCGAGTCTATATTTTTTTTTCTACTGTGGATTAACTCTGCACCTAAACTTGGTCAAGATATTTGATTTTGGACTAAGTGTAGACTCCAAAGACACTGCAGGTCTGTGACTGAGGATGTAGAACTACTAGACAGTTCTAGTAAAGAACAGGAGAGGCGAATCTAGACAACACAGATTACAGAAGCCTCCTCTTGACCACCAATTACATTTGCTTCTGATCCAGTGGTCTTATTGTGCTCCTCGCCACAGTGTCACGGGTTCTGGTGGGATTAAAAGAAACACTTACGTCTGCTGGAGCTGCTCTGATTGCGGGCTGCTGTGTGAAAGCACACAGTTGTCATACAATATCCCACTTTGTTGTGTTGTGTGTAAGGGAAAGGCGAATAAATGCCATAACGGCAGTACAAATGTGAAAGAGAGTGCAGTAAGTAGTCATAGTTACCCTGCAGCTCCATGGCGTACAGCTGTCCCTCCTCAGCCATGACAGGAAAAATCTCTTTCTCTATGGATGTTGGTCTGAGCTGTGCACACACACGCACACACACACAGGCAAAAGTTAGTGTCTGTGCAAAAGGTCTGCATTATGCAGAGCAAAGTCCTTGTAAACATTCACAGACCTGGATCCTGCCGAGCATGCTGGGATTAAAGATGTACATGCCAGCGTTGATCTTGTTGGAGACAAAGACCTGAGGCTTCTCCACAAAGCGATGGATCCTGCCGCTGTCTGCCTCAAACACCACCACGCCGTATTTCGAGGGCTCCTCTACCCTTGTCACCTACGCACGAAAAGGTGTGGGCGAAGGTTGATCCATTTATAGGGGCTGACGACATGCTTGTTTTAGACAAACATCACTCTCACCACAATGGTTCCCTCTTTGCCATGGTTGCGGTGGAACTGCAGCAGATCTTGGAAGGGAAAGTCACAGATGACGTCCGAGTTGAGGACGAAGAAGGGCTCGTTGTCAACGTCCAACAGCTCCCGAGCCAACGCCAGCGGACCCGCTGTTCACCGAGTGAACGAATACGCACGTTAGATGATATTTCTGTCAAGACACTGATCATATTTTCTACTCAGAAAATACACAGTGCCAGTGTCATGCAGTCAAAAAAATAAATATTAACATTTGTCCACTGTATTAGAACTGTATTAGAAATGGATTTTCAGTATGATTCCAATTGTTTTTAGCATAAAAATGGCCTGATTTCCCGATCAAATACCGGGCTGAAACCTAAGATGAGGCTGCCACGAGCGTCTCTTCTCGGCTTAACGCGTTAGCCCTGCCTAGCGTCTGAGTGCATTCAGTGAGGGCACTGAGTTGGATCATGACGCCTGCCAATTTCCGTTTGTCAGCATGTCGCCAATAATATAATGTTGCAGAAATATTTATGATACACCGTGACTTTCGACAGCCTGTGTAATGACTTTAATGTAAGTGAGACATAATTATTCTTGAGAATTGGACAATAAAATACACAAATGTCACAGGAGGCTATTGCAGGACTCGCTTCATCCTGAAGGAGTGGGAGCATGTGTGAGCTGGTCGGTGCTTGTCACTTCCGTCCTTCCATAGAGAGGAAAAGCCAGCATTTTTTTTTTTTTTATGACAGCAACACCAGCTGTTTAGCAGCAAGTCAAATGCAAGATATTTTATGCTCTGCTGAATGAATCAATGAATTTGACTGCCAAGATAGACCACCAGGAGGTGATCAGACTTTTACAACAAAGTATCAGAACCTCACCTTGAGAAGGTTATAGTGCATGTACTTCATATACAAATAAAAGATAAGAGTACAAATGCTTTTCAGTTAATAAAACAATAAAAAATGGAAATAAGAAGTATTTGAAAACAAATATAAAACTCGTTTTTTTACACCAAAGTGATATTTTTGTTTTTATTATTGTTTTCTTGTAGCTTTGTTTTCTTGTGTTTTGTAGCCATTAAGGAAAAATGGAGTACAGTAATCCCTTGTTATTGCAGTTAATTGGTTCCAGACCCGACAGTGATAAGTGAACTTCCGCAAAGTAGGATTCCTGAGTGATAAATGGAGTATTTTAGTACTGTAGTTAGATCACAGAAACTTGTTTACGACCATCTAAATATGTTTTTTTGACATTATTAAAGCCCTCTGCATGAGAAATAACTACCCTATAGTCACCTTTGCACTTCCATCCATCCATCTTCTATGCCGCTTATCCTCACTAGGGTCGCGGGGGTATGCTGGAGCCTATCCCAGCTGACTTCGGGCGACAGGCGGGGTACACCCTGGACTGGTCGCCAGTCAATCACGGGGCACATATAGACAAACAACCATTCACACTCACATTCATACCTATGGACAATTTAGAGTCTCCAATTAACCTAACATGCATGTTTTAGGAATGTGGGAGGAAGCCGGAGTACCCGGAGAAAACCCACGCATAATCCTAATATTGAATCACGAAACAGTATGATTCATTAATTAATTGTTGAAAAACCGTGACAGAGAGAAGCCGCAAAATTGGAAGCGCGAAGTGGCGAGGGGCTACTGTGCACTACTTGGTTGCAACCAGGAGAGGTGCTGCTGATAAGTTAACTTCATCAAAGCAGACCTCTACTACGCCACAACTCCACCATTATTCTGATCAATGCAACGCTTGCATGCATTCAGAAAGCAATTGTCCATTTGAACCATAGTTATAAGATATTTTGTCCAATCCCCTTACAATCAATAAAATCTATTGAATTTAATACAGAAAAGAAGTAGAATTTGTTGGCATTAAAATAGGCTGTAATTTTAACTCATTTACTCATAATGATGATGTGTTTAGGGATATATATATATATATACTGTATATATATCAATGCAGTTTTTCTTCGTGCCTGTTTGTACTGACTCACCTGTTCCAAGAGGCTCCTTCTCATGTGAAAGGGAGATACGGATGCCAAGCTGAGGAGGAGAAAAAAAGAAACAGCTTTTTAACATTAATGTGAAGCCTCACTAGTAAGCACCAGACCGTCTGGTACAGTAACTGATTACTTTCTAATTATTTGTGTCAACCACGGGCCTTTTATTTACCTGTGATAGAACATTTTTCACTGACTAGCAGCTTTTATTTACAGATACAACATGTCTTGTGACACAAGTGTTTGAGGACGCTCATCTAACAACCTGACTTATCAGCGTGATAGTTTGTTGGACCTACTCGCTGCTCCTGGACTCTCATCTCTCTCTCCAGCAGCTCGGACATGTAGCTCACTGCCAAGACCACGTGTTTAACTCCAGCCTGGATACGCATGCACGCACGTACACACACACACCCACACACATTCATAGATATAGTACACTCTTATAAAAAGAATATTATGCTTGCTGGTCACGCCCAAGGAGACAAACAGTGGTCATGCTTGCTATACCTTGACCAGGGCCTCCACCTGGTGAAGCAGGATGGGCTTGTTACAGAAGTCCACTAGTGGCTTGGGGACGCTCAGGGTGAGAGGTCGCAGACGCGTACCGTAGCCCCCGACCAAGATTAAAGCCTTCATGCTTTCTTTATCAACCGCTACTGGGGGCAGTTAGGTCTCATCAATGACGACTCCAGAAGCAACCTGGAGAGACAAGAGGAGAGTCGCTATGACAACTCGTCACCCTTTCAACCTGTTAAATTAAATCAAATGCTGTCAGTTTTCCGTTCACCGTTTTGAGGAACACAGCCAGAACAGAGGCAAGATGCTGCCAGTATGTACAGTACAGTATGTATGTATGTATGTATGTTTGACCTTCGTAGTTCCACTGTAATTCTGTGGAATTGCTGACAGCCACTAGGGGGCATATTTGCACTGTATCTGTGTATTGTTACTATATGCTGTGTGTATTAACAAGTTTCTGGCATTGAAGGGATGACAGCAATTTATAAATTCTCTCCTGTCACAATCATGTTGACATGTTATTGTTGTTCGAGAAGTAGAAACACAAGAAACAAGGTGTTCATGGCATCCCTATACACTAGGTCCCCAACTTACGAACATCCGACTAGCGAACACTCGCGAATACGAACACAAGCCGACTGGTCTATATCTTATTTTGCCTTGTAGTCGCTCAATCAATATTTATACTGCTACTGTACATGCTTGACCAGTAGAGGGCACTGTGACACTGCTAATGGGACCAACACAGAACGCGTTAGCGCTAATGGGACTAACAGAGGAAGAGTTAGACGCTGGGGAGATAAAGCTAAATGGAAAGCTAAATTGTACAACCCGGACAGAGCGTGTGATTAAAGTTTATGAAGAGTTAATAGGCCTGCTTAATTCTAGACCCCCCACAGAACACTACCTCTTTTAGAAGAGTCTAACAACGATGACGATTTGTCCTTTTTTTCAATATCTCCTCCTCCACCACAACGACGTATGCTCGGCCACTCCTCTTCAAAGGTAAATAACATTTATCGTTCCGTATTATTATATCATTTTTATGATTGTTTTTTTCATTAATTATCCACGTTTAATATTACTACTGCATCCAAACTCATATTTACATACATACGCATATACTGTATATGTATACACATACATGTAGTACCTATATCATTGGTAATATTACCTTTTCCCCTACTTAAGAACAATTCGACATAAGAACGGTCGTCTGGAACCAAGTGTGTTTGTAAGTTGGGGACCTAGTGTATAGTGTAAATGTTTCTTTCCATGAAGCAACTATAAACATTTCCATGATTACATCCGGACTCCAGTTGTTCAAACAGTCCATCTAAAGCAGTGATTCTCAACTAGGGGGTCACAACACGTCTTTGCCAAAAAAAAAAAAAAAAAAAAAAAGAGTAATGGCCCAATGACCCTGACCCTGAACGCACCTCTCGTCTGTGCTATTCGCTTACTACGCAAGGGGCGACTTGGTCAAGCTTGAGCGGGAAAGGAAGGACATCGAGTGTGGACTTAAGGCGCTGTCCGTCCGACACACAGCTAGATATCTGTTGGAGAAGAGCGACATAAAGCAAAAGCTGACGTTGTGATTGGGAAATTCCGCCCAAAATGAAGACTACACGTACAGTATGACAGTACTGTTTAATGCCAAATTCGATCTATTAGCCCAGGCAGGCGAGTGGTCTAAAGGAGAACAGAGGATCAAACCTGCAACCGTCAGGTTGGGTGACGACCACTCGACCATCTAGCCATGCGGCCCCTACAGAAGAAATGGTTCCAATTATTTAGAAATCGTACTATTATTAAACTTGTCTACTGACTGTTGATCAGAGCAACCCACTTGATTTTTAACATCATATTTCACTTTCCATCCAGGTCCATGTGCAAATGCTGATTCAACTCCCCAGATATAACATGGACTGAAACCCTTTACAAACACTATTTCTTACAATATTTTAAATTGAAACATATTGTTGCTGAACTGATCATGAAACCTCCACTTTAATTACTTTTTATGAAAGGGACTGTTTGCAACTGGCTCAAAATGACACCGCCAGAGCAGAGCAGGCTCCTGCGCATGTGTTACCTGGGGCGCAGCTTACCTGGTCGGAGCAGGAAGAGGGCGGGATATAATGCTTCCAACACGTTCAAAAGTTAGCGCCCTTTAATAAATGTGATTAACTAAATAAATAAGATATATGTTTGCGTTAAAATTTGTGTCGCTGCTTGTCATTGAAGGGTGATGGTGGGTCCCGCTTCCAAACCAGCTGAGAACCACTGATCTAAACAAGTCTTGACGGAGTGGTGACTGAAGGCATGTTGGCTAAAGTGGCTAACAAGCGTCAATGCACTATTATTAGGACTCACTTACTGTTCCCGCTTGTGGTCTTCGAAAAAGTAGGTAAACAAGGTTTTTATTAAAAAAAAAACAACAACAACAACAACCAAAAAACTAAAGTGTAGCGATCCACAGCTCTTTTGGGTAGATGTCCAGACAGCAGGACTCGTAGTGACACGTAAGATGCTTCAAATCCCAGTTAGTTGTTTGGCTTCCAGTTTGACTGCAGAATGTCAGGCCACATAATCACAAACGTTATTCATCCGGTGTCAGTTTTTAAATTAAAATTACGATGTGGCAAAGAAGTATACATATCACTACATAAGAAATATACAACAAAATAACAACACAAAAGACTGATTCACAAAGAAGAGTAACAACAAAGACTTTTATATTACCTCTCATTAAGAAGTTTGAAAATGTCCATTCATTCTTTTCTAGCGTCAAAAATAGCTAACTTCCGGTCCGTCTTGCCTGAACATGTTGAACTTAACAATATCCTATCGTTTGTCGTCACTGACTTGGTGGTCTCGACCGGCATGGTAAGAATAGTAAATATATTTTTGTTACCAACAACACCAGATGGTGAACTCCATCAATAGTAAACATTTATATGTGAATTAAAAGTGGCCCACAGAATCAAAACTGTCATATATACTCAGTAAACTGTAATTGAATATTTCTTTGCACCCCCCTAACATGTGAGCGAATGGTACACTCTGGTTCCGCCTCTTCACTACTCCTGACCAATGAGAGAAAAACAGCGTGGCGACGAGGCCAGCATCCAGTAACCATGTGACTTATCAGTGCTTTGACTATCATACGAATTGTTGAATTTACTACTGTTAGAATAAAATCTCAGTTGTGCAGAGTTAAATGTGGTACTTTATTTAAAAATATTTTTTTTAAATTCGGGACCAAGGACTAATGCTTGGTTAATTTCATAACAAATATGTTAATGACTGGTTACTGTCTAATCTGGTGTTTGTCATGCAAACTGATTCCCAGTAACAAGCAAGCAATGAATATCAGTGATTAACAGGAATTTAAATAAAAACTTCAGTCATTAAAGTTCTTTAAATGAGAGATAATTTAGTTGCTCATGTGTTTCACATGACTTTATGCTTCTCTTATGTCCATTCCTGTGGTGTGTTTGACCAGCAGGTCACAGGGTTTCCAGTGCAGGTCACAGACGAGCGCAATGTGGTCAGACGGGTGCGCCACACTTGGCAGAGCTGTGTAAGTGGTCACCTCCTCATGGCTGGGCAAAGGGATCACCTGCTCCACCTGCATGCTCTCCGGCTGGATGAAGATGTAGTCCAGGCAGCCTTGGAAGCCACCCACATAGTTGGTGTAAGCCAGCGGGCCGCAGGCGCTCAGCAAGGGGGGGAAGGTGGACAGTAGCTCCATGGTGCACGACTCCTCCGGGCCCGAGCTGCTCCAGTCTGCGTGCTGCTGGGGAACCACAGTCTTGGTGACTAGCTGGAGCACACCTGAAGCAAGGTGATATGGACATGCAGGTATGAAGACACAGCCAGAATAACAAATGCTCCATTTTTAAGCAGGAGGAATTTAGACAAAACAGGCTGTGTAAAGCATGCAAACCTGCAGGTGGAATAAAAGCTCCGAAGTTGGGAATTGACCTCAACCAAAAAGAAACTGTAGCAGTGATTTGTGGTGGACAATAACTGATTTAGGGTGAGTTCATATGACAAGAAAATGGAGTCCTGCGTAGTCCTGCGTAGACAATAACTGGATTGGAAATGCAATATACGGAGTTTAAAATGTGATGTGTGGCGGTAATGGGACTCTGCCCCTTGTTGGAGCAGTGTTAATAACAAAGTAACACAAACTCAACAACAGCGTTCATGACTGTTTTCAGCGTTTAGACTGAAACAACAGTGTCATTTTCCGCCCGCCACTTCAGCTGTGGAGTTACCTGAGGTTGGAGAGGAATTGAAGTCACCGCAAAAAATCAACGGTGCTCCAGGGGCGACCTCATTGATCACATGACTTAGGTGCCGCAGGGCCACGCCCATCTGGACCAATCGAACATTCCCTCCTTCAAAAGGAGAAGAAGTCAGCTTGAGGAGGTTTCAGGAGGAAGAGATGATAATAGTAGTCACCGCGAGGAACTCAAAGTTGTACCTTGAGGGTGCCAGTACAGGTGCGTGTTGGCCACACACACCTTTCTGCCTGCTTGGCTGAGGTCCTCCAGCACACTGACCTGCAGCAGGAAGAGTCAGGCAGAGAGGACAAGTCTCACCAACAGAGCAAAAAGGACAACAACCCTGGAGCTGCTTCTGTCATTAAAACGTCATAAGAGATGCTGGCCTTAGACCTGTTGATACCTGTAAGGATGTGGACCTCTTCACAATCCTTTCTTTCAAGGAGGTGTTAGCTGAAACCTTCTCCAGCAGCTCACCATGAATGGGGTCAGAGGTCAGTGCCACACTCAACGTGATGTCATGACGACTCAGCAGCTTAAATTTTGTCCTAAAAGAAAAAAATATGTTCAGAATTCTGCGTGAGCATGGATGCTTTTCTGTGTTTTATGTGATGCTACCCCAGATCTCGACCTCGAGGCCACCTTTGATACAGTCGACCAAGCCACACTGTGGCATCATCCTACGCGCCCTCTCCCTTCCACCAAAGCTAATCAGACTCTTTACGATGCTGTGTGACGGTGCCGAGAGCTGTGTTCGCGTAAACAACAGCGAGACCAACTGGTTCCCCTTCTCCGCCGGTGTCCGCCAGGGTTGCATGGCCACACCTTTTTAACTGTTACTGACAACTGATGACGACAGTGTGCATCCGCTTTCCCTGGAATCAAGATCGGTGACTATGACCTAACCAACCTAGACTACGCTGACGACACCACCCTGATCTGCTGCTCATACGCTGAGCTGGAGGGTGACCTTTGTGTGACCATCGTCCGTCTTTCGCTCTGAGCCTGCTGAGTTTGTCTCATCGTTTGTTTACCTGGGCTCAGAAGTCACTAATGTCCTGAATGTCCTGAACGTATTCAACAGTTTGATGTTGGAATGGCTTGAATTGGTTGCAAAATGTGGTAGTAAAAACAATTGGTATGTTTTTACAGAAAGTGAGAATTTCGCGTAAAACAAAAAAAATTGTAATCTGATAAATTGGTAGCCTGAATGTCCTGAACGTAGGGCTGGGCGACATGGACCAAAACTCATACCAGATGTATTTAAGATGAATATCGATATACAATATATATCCCGATATCTTTTCCGCAAAGTGGTTTAGACAAAATCAAAGCCAAATATGCGTGTCAAGTTGTTTTGTTAAAATAAATACTTAACATGAGGATGTTTTTTGAAATTTTAAAAAGTTCATGCAAGTTGCACATTAAAAAAAATCTTATCTAAAAATAGCAGCTAAAGTAAAGTAGTCCATTCTCTTTTTTAAATAAATAAAAAAGACAAATACAGTAGTACCTCGCATAATGGAAACCTCCTTTTACGTAAATTCCACTGAACGTAAAGAATTTATGTTAAGTTTTTGCATCGTATTACGTAAGAAATTCCATATAACGTAAAGCATCAAGTCGGCGCAAGTTCAGAAATTCGATTTGAATAGCTCGCGCGACAGAGAGAGGGAAACATTTTCCATGACTAACAGAGTACGCTTGGTGACGCCTTCTGACGCTTCACGCTCTCATTGGCTGATTATCGGGGCACCGCCTACGCTCTCATCTCATTGGCTGACTTATACAGCAGGTACGTGAGTTTGTGTGAGAGACAGGCTTCTCCCTTCAACCTCCCTTCCTCATCGTAGTCGCCCTTAAACTGGTTGATTGTTTTTGTTTTTCAGTTTTATTCATTTACAGTAATCTTATTTATTACCTTATTTTATATTGGAATGTTACTCTACTATGTTTGTGCTAACGTTTTCTTACATTTTCACACCATATTTGGTGGACTTTGAATATTTTGAAGGGCCAAAGGGGTGACTTTGGGAAGATCTTGGAACGGATTAGGCTATTTACAGGTATTTTACGTTTCGTATAACGTAAAAACCCTATAACGTAAACATTCTTGGAACGGATTATTTACGTTGTAGGGGCGTCTACTGTACAATCTATTTTATAACAAATCTAAGTTCGGTTTTGGGTAAACATTTTTAGAAGACACAAGCGTGTCCTTATATTGTGCCAGGAACACAAGCCTGTTGCGGTTGACAGGTTTAGCAACTATCTGTCTAACTTCCTTGTACATTTGTGGTAGAGCTTGTTGTGCTAAATCGTTGTGACTGCGAAGCTCGCTGGACGTTGCGAGTCCATCGTTTCCAGCAGGTTTTGAAAGCTGTTTTTCCACTGTTGCAAAGGGGACCATAATGTGCACCACTTTGCTTTTCCTTTCATGAGGAACGCAACAGGAAAAAGAAGCGATGAGCTTTGTGTTGTGGCAGAGTTGTACAGCCAGAGCACAGCTTCACACATTCCTGGTGTTGGAGTTTGTGCCAAGTTTTAAGATGGTGAAAAAGATTTTTTTTTTTATATGCTCTGATTTCGAAGTACCTCCGAATTACTGAGCCACTGCTTTTTCGTTGCTAATTCTTCCACCGCAGATGATGTCGCGTACTCCATTTTTGTCCAAGACTGAGCAGGCGGGCTTCTGCTCCACCCCTCCTCCTGCATGCAAGGAGCGGGGCAGGGCAGAATCTCACACACAGCACAGAGAGATGAGGGAGACCCAGCGCAAATCCAGTCTATATCGATATGAACGATGTGGTTGTTTTTGATATCGTGCTTACAGTAAATATCGATATATCGCCCACCCCTACCTGAACGTATTGAACAGTTTGATGTTGGAATGGCTTGAATGGGTTGAGAAATGTGGTCGCAGAAACTAATTGATACGTTTTTACAGAAAGCGAGAATTTTGCGTAAAACAAAAAATGTTGTCGTCGGAAAAATAGGTAGCCTGAATGTCCTGAAGGTGTTCAACTGTTTGGTGCTGGAATGGCTTGCATTAATTGAGAAATCTGGACGTTGAAAGAAATCTTGCAAGAGGAGAAGTGGTGTGTGAATTTAGCAAAAAATTTAACATTTTTGGAATGTGAAAAACGGTCAGTTTGAAAGCCCTTGAATGACTGGAACGGTTTCATGGTGGAACGGTTGGAATCGATTGAGAAATGTGCGAACGGTGGAAGTTTGAAAAACGGCTCATTCATTTTCAACGGGAAAAATGTGGGGTTTTTGGAAAATCCGGGAAAGTTTTGAAATATCTGAATAGATGGCAGACTATTCCCAAATGAGCTGAACTATTTGATGCTGGACTGGTTTGAATCAGTCGAAAAATGAAGGAGTTAGAGGACAAAAAAACAGCAGAATCAGAACGATCAAAGCCCCTAGTTAGAAGTGTCACACAAATAAAACGGAGTTCTACAATATGACTGAAGCAGCAATGAATCGACACCAAAAATAACCAAACATGAAAGGAATGTGTGCCGCAAAGTCAGCTATGTCTGTGTCAAGAGACTGACCTCCCAGGCACACAGGGTAATCTTAATGCATCAAGCGTTATTGATGCCAAAACAAAAGAGAGTATATTATTTTTAACTTTCAATATAGAGCAGTTGACTTCGTTTTACACTCGTATGACAGTTAAAGCGGTTAGAATTGTTTCTTAAAACATTGTCTCTACAGTTAAACGTTTAAAGATGGCTTCACTTTGACCCTGGAACAGATCATTTCTATGGAAAAATGAGTTTTGAAGCACCGTATGAACAAATTGTAGCAAACCTGCGGTAAAAAGTTGCCAATCCTTCATGTTGCTTCTCTTTAACCTTAAAAACACCATCCAGGCCAAAGGCATCGAGGGCTGGAGTCAGACTGTCCAAAAACACCCCTGAAATGTGAAAAACACGTCAGGAAACACCAAAGCTGTCAGCCAGAATGTTCTTGTTGCTTGTGTGCACATTGTATACATAATGACTAATGACCTTTGTCAACCTCCTGCAGACAGACGACATCAGCGTGGTATCCTGCTAGCTCCTTCTTGATCAGGTTCTGTCTATAGTCCAGCTGCAGGGCGTAGGGGGCGCAGTAGGGATACAGCACCGTCTTGGACAGTTCTGTCTGGGCATAGATGTCGGCCAGGATGTTGTAGGACACCACCCTCACAGATGGCCAGTCCACTTGTTTGGCTGTGTACGCATGTCGAGTGTCGAACGTGCACATGCCCGGTCCGGCCTCCACTGCACCGGTGGAGACGAGCTCTATGGGCTGCCCGCTGCGGCGTCCATCTATGGGTGTGCAGCGCAGTTTAAGCCTGCAACCAATGTCCTGATTGGAAGGGACGTAGACTCTCGTATCGCCTACTTCTGTCCAGGCGATGTGCTCAGCGGCTGCGTCGCCAGAAGCTTGAGCGCTGCAACAAGAAAAATGAAAAACCTCATTTGTATTTTGGGGCAGCATGGAGGCCTGGTGGTTAGCATCACTGTAAGGTGAGTTGGTCCAACGTGTGTGTAGTTTGCATGTTCTCCCCATATCCTCGGGCTTCCTCCCACATCTGGAAAACATGCATGTTGGGTTAATTGGAGCCTCTAAATTGTCCAGGTGTGACTTGTATGTACGTGGCATGTGATTTTTCACTTTTTTTTGGTTTACATTATTTTTTACAATTTGCAGGGGGGCGTCTGGCTGCACTTTGGACAGCCATTGCTTATGTTAACATGGTAAGATACAAACTTGTTCCTTCTTGACGACATTCTGGCACATGAAGATGGTGCACCATTTGGTGCTATTTTATGTACTGCACCTTATATTTGGGACTTTTTCTTTGAACCACACGAACTCGCAGTCATGCAGGTCTCCAAACTCCACCTCCAGCTTTGCACACACCGGGAATCCAGCCAGCAAGGATATCGGCATCTCGGCGGTGGTAAATGTAGGCGCGTTCCTGGTGACAAAGTATTTGACGTCCCCCACCTGCAGGACTGCTCCGTCCCTCCACGCCTCCGAGTTCACCACCGTGTGCTCTACCTCACTGCTGTCCAAGAAGAGCTTCACCACGGCGAGCTCTGAGGTTTCAGCCGGCTGCTGCTCCGCATTCCTCTTAGTCTTCTTGGCCTTGCCCTTTGTAAAGTTACAGGCGATCCGGGACAGGACCTTGCCCAAAGGCTCGTCCTGGTCCCGCAGCATGTGTTTCTGACTGCCCGCCAAGCTGAAGGAGATGGTCAGTTTGGGCTCCCCGGGGACACACCTCACCAAAGCCGGCTCCATCCTCCCGAGGAGGCGGCACGCTCGGCTGACGGAGAGCAGGCGACGGGGAAAAGACAGGAGAACAGCGGGGACCTTGTTGAACATGAACCCCCGGTGACAACAGACCCTACTACACCGGAACTAGCAACATTCAACGGCGAGAAGGCCGTCTACTTCCTGGTGTCATCAGTCAGCATAATTGCGAATTTCGTTTGTTATTGAACGATGTCACTCAAATCTCAAACAAATACGTTCAAGAAGCAACACTACAGCTACTTTGCAACAACTTACTAGCATAGTTCTGTGATCGTCAGTTAGATATACGCTCTTCTTCACTAACATAGCAAACACTTTAACAAGCATCACTGCCCCCCACTGGACGGAAAGAAAATAACAAACATGTTCAATAATTCCTCTGAGGCCCAAATGTTGCAATTATCTTTTACATGGAATTATGATCTAGGCTACAAAATTTCTTTTGTCATACAATGTTTTTATTATGTTTTACACAGTGTCCTTTGCAGTGGACAACAGAAGCAAGTCCCACCTGAATAATTCTCTCACCCCATCACCTTTCTATTGTTTTGATAAGCGGAACAAAACATTACATTTATAAAACTAACAATTTAAAAGGTAACACATCTTTCATATTTCCATTTCCATGTATTACATTTTTTCAGTACGCTTTTTCAATCACATTATTAATAACTCTGCAAAACACAATTTTTCTTCTAGCTTGCACACACACACACACGTGTTTCGGCATCCTGATGCAATAGTTGCATCAATCATATTTATAATATATGAAAAAGTAGGAGTAAGTCCTCATGTCCACTACAAAGGACATTGTAAAAATGTGTTTCAGTATCTTAAGTTACTGTTACCAAAACAACCTCAAAGTACTTATTAAACACTTGTGCTTAAAAAACACAACATTTCTACCTTCCAAAGCTGGGTCCATTTCATAACGTACTGATTTTGTGCCCATAAAACATGCCGGTCGGTATGAGACGTTGTCTATTTGACTCCAATAAATTACACATGACTGGAAAGCCCAGACTGTTTTTCATTTGAAACAGGGCTGTGAAACGCTTGTCCCTTACAGAGGACAAAAATGCATTTTTGGATCTCAGAGGACATAAATTGTGTGAGGGGAAAAAAACAAACAAAAAAAGAGTTCTGTTCAGGCAATATCTTTATCTGCTATGTTTTCCATACAACAACGTTCCGACTGTTCCGGGTTTTGGGGGAAATAGATGTGAGCTTTGCGCTCATCATCGCGCTCGATGTGTTTGAGGTGGACAAGCAGGTGGAGGGCGTACGCCAGCACCAGCAGCAGGATGAGAGAGGTGACCAGGCCCATAAGGATGGCCGGCGTTAGGAAGGTGGTGCAGTCACTCACTGGAGAGAACCTTCCAGAAGTCACGTTGAATGCCTGAATCTGAGGATGATATTGAAGATGACATTTGACCTGGTGAGTGTTCTTAGTAAAACAGGTGGTTTTGTATAGAGGTGAGGGCGGTAAGCAGAAAGTCACCTGGAAGTCCGTGAAGGTGATGGTCCAGCGGCGGGCGTGCTCGCTGCGAGGCTGCAGCAGGGCGCTGTAGCGCTCCAAGCTGCTGACATGCATGCAGTGGTAAGAGGATGAGGACGGAGCGTACACCTCGCTGGCGTTGAACACGGCCTCTTCGGAGATGTTATAGAGCAGGGACACGCTGTCCACCGAGAACCACCACTGGCCTGAAGCCTCGTAGAAAGTGTTGGACAGCTGCAACCTGGGTGAAGAAGACAGTTTGAGACTTTTGGCTAACCTTCATGCCTGGACCTAACCTTGAAGACTGGAGTTTAACTTGTCATATGACTTCCTGTTCTTCCTGTGCTTTTCCTTTGCTGAGCCCTCTGCCCCAAGTTACCAAGGAAACAGCACAAAGAGGACAACTGCTGTGTGCCGTTTTTGATTGGACATGGGGCAGAACATATTGTGCCCTGCTAATTCTGCCTAGCAACAAGTGACCGAACCAGTGCCGCCTGCTAGCTAGCTAAAATGTTACTTGAGTTGCAAAGTTTCACAGTGAATCATAGAACATTTGTTGTACAGTCTTCCCTTGCCACTTTTTGTTTTTTGCTAAATTAATTAATGAACAAGTGACCGCTGTATCGTGGTTTACTAAGGCCTATTATTAATCCAACAATATGAACAAATTAAACAAATTTTACATATTATTGGTCTAAATTAAGGATTTTCAAGTATAAAATGACTAAATGAGTCAGTGACCATCCTAGACTGGCCACTAGGTGTCACTAGTAACACGCGCCAGACTTGATCACAACAATTATTGCAGGTTTGAATGATCTCACAACAGGCACAATAATAGCAATAATGATCATCATCATCATCATAATAATAAAACGGGGTACTGTTGTGGCTGTACTCCAGTTAAAACTCAATGCTACATCCTAGACGACACTTCCTGTCCACACATCTGGAAGACATTTATTGAAACACACACGAGCATGACTTATGTCTTAAATGGCTTATTTTCTGATTATATCTGCTATATTCGGTAATATGAGTGGAAAGGTGACTATAGGGGTGTTATTCTATGCCTAGAGGGCTCTAATAATATTAAAACCGTATGTAGATGGCCATAAACTGGGTTTCTACGCTCTAACTACAAAAATATTTGATTTATACATAAGGAACCATACTTCACGGAAATTCATTTATCACGGATCAGGACTGGAACCAATTAACCGCGATAAAGTATTTGATTTTCTAAAGTTATGATTGACAGATTGATCGTTACCTAATGGAAAGACCTCTCAAATCGTCCACATCTCCAAACCTCATGACCAACCTGGTGAGGACAGACAGACTGATAAAGTACTGGACAGGATCACAGCAGATGGTAATCCTCCATGTTAGACATACGTAGCTTTGTCCTGGCGGCACACGGACTGAGTGGTGTCGATGGCCTTGTGAGGAGAGAACGCTCGCTCAGTCAGGTCCACCTGCTTCTGCCTCTCGTAGCGCAGAGACAACTTCCTGGCCTGGAACATGATGCACGGCTTCCCATTGGACAACACCTGCAGGAGCCAAAGTTACGTTACTGCTACGTTACAACGACCAATCAGACTAAAATGTGTCATTTAGAGACATTCCCTAAGTGGAATAGGATAGAGGTGCAAACCTTCACCAAGGCTGAACTGTTGAGCAAAGTGTGCTGCGTTTGTGTGCTTGTCATACATTAACTAGCAATCAGTCCAACTCTCGTTCAATTTAAACATCACCACAGAGTTCAATTTCATGACCATTCCAACCCAGTCTACTGAAGGCGGCAATATGCATTACACAAAAAAGCTAGTTTTTTGGGGGGGTTTTACCGCTGGGCCATCTGCTGGATAAGCTGGCTCGCCGACTAAATTGAAAACCGAAACTAACTAAAAAATGGTGATTAAAATCATTCTAATCATTCATTCATATTCATTGTGATGATGGTGCAACCTTGAGGGGAGGAAAAAAAACTGCAGCTCCTGACGTCTGAAGCAACTTCCTCCGAGGTGTATCATTAAACTGCAAAGGAGACAAAGAGTAAAAGTAGCTTTTGAAGGCCATATTGTGCACCTGAAAATCCTGCACATGAAAATCCAAATATCATAGAACGCTACCAGC
The DNA here is from genome assembly GCF_027744805.1 of Dunckerocampus dactyliophorus. Taxonomy (NCBI): domain Eukaryota; kingdom Metazoa; phylum Chordata; class Actinopteri; order Syngnathiformes; family Syngnathidae; genus Dunckerocampus; species Dunckerocampus dactyliophorus. Next base: position 13,851,618 of record NC_072826.1, on the reverse strand, counting down.
ATTAGTTTTGTGAGTTGGTCAGCCACTTCTTCTGAATCTGCAGAAACAACAACGTATTGATGTACCTCATGAAGTGGCCTTTGAGGAGAAATTCTCATAGTAATACTAACCATCTACAGTATATATTGCATAATATAAATGGATGTACTCACCAGGGGCAGGGGCTGCAGCTGCACTGTAGGAAAAAGTGACGGCATGATTAATAAATGGTGATCATTTCTCCACATGACACATTTTCATGACCTTCTTTAGACACATAGTACACGTCCCATAGAGTCTGAGCTACTAAGTCTGATGTAAGCATCTTTGTTCTCCAAACGATGACCAACTCTACTCTGTCTGCCTCGTGTACATGAGAGTGATTTTTTTTTTCTCCACGTATAGAACATACTGTGCAATTATGTTGTTAAATCCTTCCCATTTCATAGTCGTCTGAAGCCAAAAATGGTGTCAAGGCGCTGCAGATTGGGGATTGTGTGGATTACATAATCATAAACACACACACACACACACACAGAGGAGGCTCTCAGCCAAGAGGAGATTTTGTAGCTTCTGTCGCGTCGACAGCTGCACAAGGTAAATACGAGCAAAAGCCAACATCCAATGTCAGTATTTTGTTTGTCAGACAATCGAGGCATTTCATCAAATTAATCTGCACAATTTTTTCCCCAGAGCCAACAACACGAGCAGAACTCCCACTAAATTAACGAAATGCATGTGCATCTTAATGGCGGTCAAAACAATCACACTAATGCCCAAAGTCAGACATTTCATTTCAAGCGCTGATAGAAGCAGTGTACTTTACGACTGCGTACTCGCTACTGTCTGCAGGGGCACTCAACTGGGATAGATCTCACACAGCAGACGTGGTATCTGTAAAGCTGAAGTCAAAAGAGAAAGTGCTCGGTCTATGCGCTGCAAAAAATTCCAGAGTAAAAGCTTCTAAACATTTCCACACTGCCCCCAAAAGAATTAGCAAGTGGAAAAACAAGAAGGGAGCGCCCCTCACTGACACAACCAAGTAGAGTCCAGGAAAATGATCTACTCCTCAGTAGCTGTACAACACAGGTGTCAAACTCAAGGCCCGGGGGCCGGATTTGGCCCGCCATATCATTTTATGTGGCCCGCGAAAGCCTTGAAATAATGCATGTCAAAAGGACGCTTATTTAATTTAAAAAAAATATATTTGTATATATATTTGTATATATATTGTAATTTTGTCTTTACTTTTTTAAGCTTTATTTTTTATTATTTTACTTTTATACTACTGTAAAATTATATTTATATTATTATATTTTTATATGTATGCTGTAATTTAATATTTTTTGTACTTAATGTAAATATATTTAAATAAGTACAAATTTGAATATTTAAAATATATTTTTACAATAATTTAATAAACATGTACTGTTACATTTACAATAATAAAATAATATAGTAAAGTAAAAAGTCAAGTAAAGTTGTTTTTTTTTCGTCAAATCCAATTTAAAATGACTATTTTGTATTAGTTATGAATGAAAAATGAATGTAATAATTAATTAAGACATTTCTAAAATAGAATTATGAAAAGTGGCCCTCTGAGGATAACCATAACTGCGATGTGGCACACGGTGAAAACGAGTTTGACGCCCCTGCTGCAAAATGTAGAACAATGCACTGTATATTTATTAGTATCATTGAATTCATATATATTATAGACTTAGATATGATACACATCATTTTATTAAATATATACTGTATATCTTGGTATCCTTATGGGCAAAATATAAAAAACATGCTATATAATACATATAACAATATTCTCAAACAGCATTTGCACGAATAAAACAAATGACAAATCGATGTGGATTAAATAAACACCCTGGCAACTATGTGAGCACATATGCTAATCATAAATGAGAGTTTAAGACTTCAGTACTAATGTGTGTCTCTTTTGGGCTCTGGAAGACAATTTCAAGGTCAGGTTTTGTTTAGTTTCACTTTACGGGTCTCTCAAACTGAAGCATCAATCCATTTTTAGCTGCTGCAACCTAACCTGAAGCATCAGAATGACCCAAATGAGTATTTTCACACAGCCTTCAATCAGTTTTCTTCAATCATAGAAAAGTGCTACTGGCTGTGTTAAAGAGCAAAGATTAGTGTCAGCAGAGGTCAAAGGTAATAACGCCCACCCTCCTGGAAGCCAACCACGGGTGTCCTCATTCGTCCTCACCTACCTGTCAGACTGCTGTGGCTCAAATCTGGAGGACGATGATGGATGAAAAAGGAGGAGAGAGAGGAGGATGCAGCAGTGTTTGGGATATTTGGGAGCCATTACTCTAGTGTGATGCCAGCACACTCTCCCCCTGCCCGCTCACTCCCCTAATCGACTTTATTCAGTCCACTTCATGCAAAGCCCCCTGACAGACTCGGGAATCAACCAATCAGGAAAAAGATATATTCCAGCGCGTGCTCCGATAGCCCCGCCTATCGCCCACTTTCATTTTAGGTCACAGAATTAGACAATGTCACTTGATTCATAAATTAATAAATTATATTATATTACACTGACAAAAGATTTCTTCCGTTTGATCAGTTTCAAGCAAATAGTTCAGCATACATGCAGCACTACAGAGTTATTACTAACTAATTGCTTGCTAAATGTCTTTACATCAAATGTTGATAGTCATTAGAAAATTATTAGTCTGTATTATAAATAAAATATGAATACATTTTAACGTGTTAATGTTGTTCATGAATTATAAGCCCTGCTTTCTCTGACGTTATCTTTGATTTATGAATTGTGTGGATGCCTGTGGTTTGTGTGGACTCACTGCAATCTGTGTGCAATTCAAATCATAAAATGTTAGCATTTTGTTCAAGAGTCAAATGAGAAAATTCGTTTAATTCAGCTCGGACAGGGGAACATTTCTTTCAATCAAATATTGCTGTGCAGCAATTTTTCACGCGTTTCTATTTGTGTATAAAACAGGAAAACACCGTCTTTAAAATTTCTATTATCCCTCCAAATAGATCTAAAAAATTCCGTCTGTGGAGGGTTCTAAGATATTTAAATTTAATAGGTAAATAAACTAAATAAACAACATTTTAAAATACAAAATAAACGAATACTGTACAATCGCTACAGGAATTTAAATCGGGCATTTTCCGCGGACGCCTCTACCGGGGTCCTGAGAGTAGACATTGCCGCGGTGCATCTCGGGTCCTTCCTTTCCATCCCAGGCTCTCTTCAGCGATCATGGGTACGCTTCAAACCTTCGCTTTTTTAAAAACTAATCCTCGTCACTGAGGTGATGTCTCGTAACGATTTTGCGGATAGTAATCTCAGGGACTACTGTAGATGTTTTCACGCGAAGAAGAGGTGTTGATGTGAAATAAAAACGGAACAATTTCCTCCACTTGTGTCCCCGCAACGTGGAGCGGCCATTACACAGCCGATCGGCGTGTTAGCACAGCTACACCAAATATGTCACTAGTTTTTAATCCTTTATTTTAAATAATGTCACGGAGTCGGGATGCTCTCATATTAATAGAATGTCATAATGTGACTTACTTTGTACAAGCTTCGTTTTGTAACTTGAGCTTGGCGCAGTGGTGCTAGTGATTTGGTTACCACTAAAACAGCAGTTTGTTACTAATTTAAGATAACCATCCTTTTAGAGGTTACTGTAATTTAATGCAGGAATATTTTAGACTTTTTGTCTATCACTTAGTGGACCGGTACCCTTTTATATCTTAACATAGTAGAAGCTTATCTCCTTTAAATACTTAAAGCCAAGTTGTGGTTTTATGCTCATTTTGTCTGTTAATGTCATATCATGTACAATGTTTTGTTTGCTTTTCAAACTAGTTACTGTTGTGTAACAATTCTACCAAAATAGACATTTGGAACCTAAACATGCAATGTTTGTGAAGGAAAGGTTTTATAACAATGACTTTTGTTTTCCTAAATTGTACCTTTTTGTGTTCTTCCAGGAAAGTGTCGTGGTCTGCGCACAGCCAGGAAGCTCCGCAATCATCGCCGTGAGCAGAAATGGCACGATAAACAGTACAAGAAGGCCCACCTGGGCACTGCCCTCAAGGCCAACCCTTTTGGAGGAGCTTCTCACGCCAAAGGCATCGTCCTTGAGAAAGTGTAAGTCCCATGAGAGAATTGTAAATAGCTTAGCCTTTAACAAATAGGTTATTAGTTTCAGTGCTCCTGATAAAGTTGACTTACCATTGTCTTCCTGTGCAGTGGTGTGGAGGCCAAGCAGCCCAACTCTGCCATCAGGAAATGTGTGAGGGTTCAGCTCATAAAGAACGGCAAGAAGATCACAGCCTTCGTCCCCAACGACGGGTGCCTCAACTACATTGAGGTGAAACACTGCATCCATCTCGAACAGACTAAAACTCTTCGGTGTTGGTCTTGATATCTTCCGTCCGCTTCCTCTGCAGGAAAACGACGAGGTTCTGGTGGCAGGTTTTGGCCGTAAAGGTCACGCCGTGGGTGACATTCCTGGAGTTCGCTTCAAGGTGGTCAAGGTGGCCAATGTGTCCCTGCTGGCGCTCTACAAAGGCAAGAAGGAGAGACCTAGGTCATAAACTGTTGAGGCATAAAATAAACACATTTTCAAAGGATTTGACTGTCTTGGATTTTTTTTTTTTTTTTAACACTGAACTCCAGGACTACATGTCTTGTAAGTGTACAGCTGTATTTAAAACCTATTGTGAGCTACGTGTTTTGCAGCAGCCTGTCAGTATGCACATCACATACAAAACAAATAGCACTACAAACACAGTATACTGTATATTGGAGCAGGTCAGAGAAACAGTCGGCACGAATTGGCAGCAACCCCATGGCAGCTGAGGATACAGATGTACAGTATATTAACACCACCAGTGTGTGAATGAACAGGCTTCACTGTGAAGCACTATGGCCAGCTTGAAAGGTGCTTTTGAAATCCAATCCATTATGAATACGTTGCGCAAGTGTAATTGTGTTGCTTGCAGGAAATGTTTTCAGGAGCCTAGAAAACATTAAAATACCAACCTGCCAAGACCCTTGGACCACCATGCATTTCAGCTGCAACATCTACATTTATACAGCAACAACGTAAAACAAACATAAATATTGGGTCATGTCAGAAGTGTCTGCTTGACCTTAACTGGCATGTGCAATAAAATATTTAAAGGGTAATTACAAAAGATTAGAAAAGGCATAAATCATAATTAACTAATGAACAAAATGTGGTAACAAGACATTTTTTTCTAGCTTTAAGGCTCAGGTGCAAAACTTAACTCAATATCATGAAAAGAGGTATTGTGTCTTTGTAAAGAAGTGTGACGTGGAGTTGACCTTGGTGGCCTGTCAGTAATGTGACTAGTCACTGCTCTCTCCTCTAAATATAGTATAACAGCTATCCGACAACAACACTAGCAGACTGCTGCAGCTAACATAGCAAGAGTCGACTTTATTGAAACGTTTTCAGTGTCGAATATTATTCCGGAAGAGCAAACAACCTATATTCATCGGAAGAGCTGCGGACAGCAAGGAGAAAGCTAAAGGTCGGAGCCCAGTGATCCTATTTGGTAAATGACCATCTAGTTTGCGAGGTGGACACACACAACATGTTGAACGTTATTCAAGTGAATGAGGAGTGAGAGAATGTCATCAAAAGACAAAGAGGTGAAAAACTAACAAAGAGCAAGCAGCAGGTAAAGAGGTTTTTCTCCATTAATTTTAGAACGCTAGTGGATAAGAATCCAGAAGTACATTAAAAAACGGTCCTGATGCCTGGCTGGTTGTGACATTATTTCTTTATTTCTTTATTTATTTATTTTTGAAAGGGATTGTTGTGGCACAAAATTGGCTAAAAATCTGCAGGAAAATATGTACTCACAAAAGAAGCAGAGGAAAGCAGGCTTTGTTTTGTGTACAAATCTGAGAAAAAAATAGGGTTGAAATAGGCATGATGCTGTAGTAGTCATGGCAGTGCATGACATGCTGTTACTGTGTGTGCCTCCAATATGACGACACGATCCTCTTATGTTTTGTGTCTCTTAGCATGGAGTTCAAAGCGTTAGGGATGGAGGACGAGGAGGAGGATGGGGACGATGCAGCCATGCAGTACATAATCGAGCAGAGTCTGCAGGACAGCAACAAACGCAAGGACGTCCACAGACAAGCTTCTACAACACGAGGCGACAGGAGGTCAGACATTTGATGACAAGCACCTGTCTGTAAATATTAGCATACTGTTGGAAAGTACATTTGTATTAATGTCTATTATTATGATGTGAAATGTTGTTAAACACGCCTTTCTTGCAGCTCTAAGTGTGCAGAGGCGATATTCACTGCCATAAGGCAAGGTGAGCCAACTTGATCCTATCTATAATAATAATGTAGATATTGAAAATGTCAAAATGTACTCCAAGGTGGGTTGTATCCATCATGTATTTGTGTGACCGAGCAGGCAGAGAGAAGCTTGTGGAGGAGCTGTGTCTGAAGAGGAGAGACTCTTTCCTCCAGACAGACAGCAGAGGATGGACGCCTCTCCATGAAGCATCAGCCCAGACCAACCAAACCATTCTGGAGCTCACATATGGAGGTCAGCATCAGAACCATCCAAAGTGACAGCACATGCATCACCTCAAACCTTCTCCAGCTTCAGGTCGAGAGTCAGTGGAGCGTCAGACACAACGTGGGGAGACACCCCTCTTCCTGGCGGTGGAACGAGGTCTCATGGACAATGCCTCCTTTCTCCTTCAACACGGGGCCCGGCCCGACACACAGAACCAGCACCAGGACTCGCCGCTGCTTTTAGGTCGGCTGACCATTGGTGCAGCAACTGAAGAGAGAGAACAGTGGAATCTATAACTCTAGAGACCATAGATGTAGTATGAATAGATGGGTGGAGCAGCATTGCTCTAATATACTGTCATAAATCACTCCTATAGTATGTGTCTTTTTAGTCTTTAATCTTTTTAGGCAGCAAGCAAAAGTAACGTAGATCCTGGATTCTTTTCCTGTTCACGTTCAATGTACGGTCACTGTTGCTAGGCAGATTCGTAGGGCTGAATAAATGATTGCCCCAAAGGCCAATGAAAAATAAAATGTGCATATGACAGCCACACCCACTCCGCTATTTGAATTACAAGATAGGAACTAGAGGGCTCTTTACACACGTTCATTTTACAAACGAATCACTAGTCTGTATTAAAAGTAAAACACATTGTAAAGAAATAGCATCATTTGGTGGATGCGACGGGGCGTTAGAATGATATTAGAATGAATGAACTTCCTTTTCCTTCCTTCTTGAAACTAAATAAAAACTAAACTACACAAATGACCTCATCATTGCTGTTTCCGCCCCTTTCGACTGCAGCAATCCGGTTGGGCTGCGTGGACCTGGTCAAGCTGCTGCTCCAGCGGGGTGCGGCGGTCAACCAGGCGGGTCTCCACGGCCGCCACCCGCTCCACGAGGCCTCTCGGCTGGGCAGAGCCGAGCTGGTGAGCCTGCTTCTGGAAGCCAAGGCGCTGCCGGACGCCCGTAGCCGCTTTGGCCTTACGCCACTGGCACTGGCTGCTCAGGCGGGTCACCTGGAAGCGGCAGAGGTCCTGCTGAGGAAAGGTAAGACAGGCGTGCCACCAAAAACATCATTCTGTGTGGTGTCAGCTCATTGAGCATCGAAAGGATTAACTCTGCAAGTGTGTGCGGTATTTGCGATGCCATCACAGGAGGGTACCAGTGATGGCAAATAAAAATATGATAACCATAGACGGGGCGGACTTACCATTAGGCAAACACAGGCAATTGAATTTTTTTAAAATTAAAATAAATGACAAAACTTTTGTCAGTGCAGTACAAGGATGTGGAGGGCCCTAATGACTGTGTTTGTTTTGGGTCAAATGAAAATACACCCCTGAACATAGAATAGGAAATTGAACTTTATCTTCATTGAAGATTAATTATGTATACTAATTGTACCAAGCGGATGCTAACATGAATAGCAGCTTGCTAAAAGCATAACAGCGAAGGATTATTATTATTGGTTAACTTCTTTTTACACTTGTGCGACAGTTAAGAATGTTAAAATGTGACTTAAAACATTGCTGTACACATAATAAAAGTTTTGGAATGGCACAATTTTGACTCTGGAACAGACTGTAGAATTAACTTTACATTATTCCGACGGGAAAAAATGTTGACCCCCTTCAAATTGATATAATTTTTTTTTTAATCAATAATTTTAGTTTTTGGACAGGTGCAGATAAGTGCCTTCATACCAATGTTACCTTTGTGTGTGCTTCTGATCAGGAGCAGACGTGATGTCTCAGGCGCAGGACGAGGCCTCCATCTTGTACGAGGCGTGTGCGAGTGGAGATGCTTCCGTTGTCGAGCTGCTGCTGGAATACGGCGCCGACCCCAATGTCGCTAAACAGAGTGGGCACCTACCGATCCACCGGGCCGCTCACAGGGGACACCTGCAGTAAACCAGAATCAAAATACTGAACATATTGTTACATGAAATATCATTCATTATTGTCTTGTGTGTGTGTGCGTGTGTGTGTGTTCTGTGCAGCACTCTGAAGCTGCTGATTCCAATAACATCTATGGAAGACATAAACAACAGTGGAATGAGTCCACTGCACTGTGCAGCAGCTGGAGGACACACACATTGCATCAAGGTGTGTGTCCATTCTCCTGATGACTCTGTGGTCCATGCTAATAAACATGAAGCCATCCTCCAGGCGCTGCTGGACGAAGGCTTCGACCCAAACTACATGCTGCATCCTTGCGTGCGCCGAGGTTATGACGACGAGAGGAAGTCAGCACTCTTCTTTGCCGTATCCAACGACGACCTTCCGTCAGTCTGCATGCTGCTGGAGGCCGGAGCCATGACCAACCAGGACCCCGTCAAATGTCTACAGGTACAAGAGCATGCTCATTAACTCCACATTGTTTTAACTTTTACTATTAACAACAGTTACTTGTATAACTTATTTTACACTTAGATGACAACTACTGGGCCGCACGGTGGTCTAGTGGTTAGCATGTTCGCCACACAGTCACAGTCTGGAGATCACGAAGACCTCTGGAGTTTGCATGTTCTCCTCGTGCGTGCGTGGGTTTTCTCCGGGTACTCCGGTTTCCTCCCACATTCCAAAAACATGCATGTTAGATTAATTGGAGACTCTAAATTGTCCATAGGTATGAATGTGAGTGTGAATGGTTGTTTGTCTTTATGTGCCCTGCGATTGGCTGGCGACCAGTCCAGAGTGTACCCCGCCTCTCGCCCGAAGTCAGCTGGGATAGGTTCCAGCATACCCCCGCGACCCTAATGAGGATAAGCTGCATAGAAAATGGATGGATGGAATGTGTGAACATGAATCATGTTGGTCGTGCACCCTCCTCTGCATGATATCATTGTTTTGCAAATGGTCTTTTTATGACGTTAAGCCAAACTTTTTAACCACTTCTTCTTCGCTGGTGCTCGCTGACTTCTTCTTCGTTGTGGTTGTGTTCGCGGCCGGACCAGTAATCAAAATAAAAACATTTGAACGATCCAGGGAGGATCGCAATGTTAGTCCTGGTTCCCCTCGATGGTCGAGACTCGATGCCCAACCCTAATACTGTATCAAGCTTACGCTTCTCGACATGCGGACAAAAATCCCTGCTGAAAAGGTCCTTAAAAGAAGCGGTGATGAATACACCCAGATATTGGAACCGTCAGGAGTGACCTTAAACAGGATGGAGGAGACAGGTCCCAGCATCCCCCAAGACAGGGGCTAATGGAGAGAAGTTCGCTCTTTTTGAAATTTGATTTATAGCCACAGTATTTGCCAAATTGAGTTAAAACATCCGCAATAACCAGAATGGTAAATCATCCATCCATCCATTTTCTGTACCACTTGTCCTCACTAGGGTCCCGGGTATGCAGGAGCCTATCCCAGATGACAGTGGGCAGTAGGCGGGGTACACACCGGACTGGTTGCCAGCCAATGGCAGGCCTGTCAATCATAGACATTTGATATATTTTATCTTATATATCTTATTATTTTAATACAGTGATTAGTTTCTGTTTAGACTTGAATGATGGTTAAGAATGTTACTAGACTATCCAGTTAATCAAGGTTTTACGATGGCCACAGTTTGACTCGGGAACAGATTATTTCCATTATTGGCAATGGGATAAATAGATTCTAAATTAAAATCAACCGGTATCCTGAAACACATTGCGTTTGACCTTAGAGGCTCCATTGTATTTCCATTATTTATGATTAGGAAAATTTATGTGAAATTTGAACAACGTGAAGGTGGAACAAGCACACTAGTTTAAAAAAGCACAGAGAGGATTGGACGGTGTTGGTGATGTGTTACTGTGCCATCTTGGCAGGTCGCTCTGCGTTTGGGCAACTATGAGTTGATTAAAGTGTTGCTGAGGTTCGGTGCCAACGTCAACTTTTACTCCAGAATCAACACAACACACTTCCCCTCAGCCCTGCAATACGCCCTCAACGACGAGGTATAGCCTCATGTCTGCTTGTGGGGCTCTTCTTGGGCATGACTGTGGTGTGTGTGCGTGTGTGTGTATCAGGTGGTTCTCAGAATGCTGTGTAGCTATGGTTACCACGTGGAGCGCTGCTTTGACTGTCCCTATGGCAACGGATCCCACGTTCCAGAGGACTACGAGGGCTGGTCCAACACTGTCATCAAAGACACTATGGTAACCAGAACTAAAACACACAATGGACATATGCTGCCAGGCGGGACTGTGTGTGTGTTTGTCAGCACAGTTCTGCGAGGTGATCACCGTTTCGTGGCTCAAGCATCTCTCAGGTCATGTGGTTCGGGTCCTGCTGGACTATGTGGATCATGTGACAATATGCTGCAAGCTGAAGGCGGCCCTCATGGAGCAGCAGCAGTGGAGCGACATTTGCAGGATGCAAGGTGACCACATTATAATGCCATTACCAAGCAACCTGGCACTGTAATGACAGCCACTGCCTACAGCCACAAGGAGGCGCATTTGCATGGTAGCTGGGGATTGCTATGATATGCCGTGATGTGTGATAGTACAACATTGCTAAATGAATACAATCAAAACTGAACATTAATTTTTGGGTTAGAATGTGCAGGTGTACCTGATGAAGCAATCTGAGTGCATATTTGCTCCTTCCACCTCCTCAGAGAACGCTCGCTGCCTGCAGCATCTCTGTCGTTTGAGGATTCGTCGTTGTCTCGGTCGCCTTCGTCTGCGATCGCCTGTCTTCATGAGCTTCCTGCCATTGCCAGGACGACTTAAGGACTACCTCCTGTACCGGGAGTACGACCTTCATGGGTGACAAGTTGCACAGTGTCAGTGGGGATGACAACTACCACAAAATTGTAACAGTAATGATTTTAATTGAGGCAATTAGATATATTCCTGTTTGCTTACCTTTTAATGACATTTATGCACTGTAGAAAGCCATAATTCATGTTAATAGTATCAGTAGTTATGTCACAGTTTTTAAATGACCAATTATGCCACATTTTAAAAAATTAACAACTATTCTTTTGGGCAGACTTTGTCCTCGTGTCGGTTTTCCTTCTTTACTGTCTTCACCTGAAACACTAGCAATGTCCCAGCTTCGAGTAAACGCGTTTTTTTAGGACCTACAATATCTTTCACATGGATGTCTTCCCGAGACTCATCTAAAAGTACAAAACACTTTGTGAGAAGACATCTTCGTCCTAACAAAGTATGATTACATCCTACTCAGTTGCTGCATCAAAATCAATAACTACAAGAGGAGGCCAAAAACATCTGGAAAGTTTTAATCTCACTTTCACTGTTCTACCAAACAGTGGGGATGGTGTCAGCTGTAAAATAAATGGAGACACAACAGACATGACAACATACATGTGAGGAGGAGAAGGGACAAGAACTAGAATGTTGGACCGTGTGGTGGTGAACTCACTATAAATAGGTTCAACGTGCATCCAACGCCTGCAAAGGTCACGTGAGGCAAAGCAAAGATGACACGCGGGCGCGCACACACACACACAACCTGTTGGATGGTGCCAAGCAGAGTTTGGCTGGAGTGTCCTCGGGACAAACAGACAACAGTATCTAAAATAATACTGTTATATATTAGACCCCTGAAATGTCATCACTCTGTGAGCACTTAAATCTCTTTGCTTTTTTACACTTTGGGAGAGACATGGAAAATAAGACATTTACCCACATACATAGAGGTAAAGGTACAATAAAAAAATAAATTATCACCTCAATAAACCAAAAATAAAATATTACTATTTGCTCTTTTCTTTTCGCTCCAGCTCCTGGAGCTCCTGTCACTGACCAGCAGGGGGCAGTAGATTGCCACCACAGCCGCTTTCTGGTCGCCCTGATTGGAGGGAAGCATAAATGCGCACATCTGATTTGCTGAGCAGTCGGCGCTGACCAATCATATGAGAGAGTGGCGATGGCACGTTTGTGGTGACTTTACCGGAGGAGGACGTGCGTCATTTAAAGCAGGGCTGGTTGACAGTCGAGCATTTCAAACGCACCCTTTGACAATATTGTACAACAGTGTTTCAAACAAAATAAGGTCAGGTTGTGTTGTTTTGGTGATTTTTTTAAAACATATTTTTCAATAAGATCACCCAGACCAGACATCCACAAAAGACTGGCTATTCTAGAGTTTGGTAACAACAAATCCCTTTTAAAGAGGTGTTCTGAAAATGTAGTGGAAAAGTGCAGGTCATTTCAAAGAGGGAAGGGATGTACTTGACTAAATAATATCAAGTTTGTGCACCAAGTACAGTACTCTGACATCACATCCAGAACATGCTGCACTTATAGTGACTCTTCACAGCATGCTCTAGGACTGTGTCTGAAGAAAAAACAATGACAAGATGTGGTCACTTCTGGTCTTTTCATGGCCTTTGTTAGGAATATACCCAACACATACACCTCACAAAGATCTATTTGTGAATGAAGTGATGGCCCGGAGGATCACTTTGAAATGACAAACTATAGTGACATTACAAATCACAAAGCTGTTGGAAAGCGTCTACTTCTCACTGTTGTCCTTCTCCCTGCTAAGGGAACGAAAAGAAAGTCTCCACCTCTTGTCGCCATCTATTGCTTTAAAAGATGTGCCTGGAGCAATCACCTGTGCATGTTTGGTGAGGAGGAGAGGGGTGGGAAGTGGGGGTTGATTGACAGCACTGACCGCTATGATGGTCACAGGTTTGGGCGAGGGAATGCATCGTGTCATTGGGTGTGTGTGTGTTGAGCCTCAAGCCCAGGTCAGAAGTATGTCAGCTCCACTGTCCTGCCTCCTGGCTGTTGCTATAGTTACTACTGGACTGTAGAATGCCCATGTTGCCATGGCGATGCTGTGAAGGATCGACGTCCATATTTCCAGCCGTGGAGACGTTACTGCAGGTTGTCGGCCCGCAGACTCTCCAGGATTTGGATCAGGCTTTCCAGCCCGAGCACGTATCCCCGGTCGGGTCCGTCATGCACTGCCGTGTCGCCACGGAAACCTTTAAAGGTGGAGTGGGCGAAGTCGATCATACGAATGTCCACCAGGGGGGGCTGTTGGGGCGAGGGGGCGGACGGAGGTGGCGGGAGGGGGGTTAGGCTGGGAGCTGGGCAGGCAGAGTCTGGATGGGAGTGAGGCGAGGGGGTGGAGTGGCAGCCTGACTTTGTGGGTGGGGCCAGGGGGGGAAGATGAGGTGAGGTTTGAGCCATCAGTGCGGTTCCCTGATGGGCCAGCGGGTCCGGGCCCTCCTCATGGCTCACGGCTGTGGCACAGGGAGCGTCGGTAGCTGGAGGTGCATGGGGCACGGGACCAAAATGAGGCTCATCAGGACCCCCGGCAGTCTTCTGCCGGACAATGAGCTGCCCAGGACTGAAACCTGCAGGCGGCTCAGGCTTCTACGAGTAAACACAGAAGATATCAGCACCAGAATGACACATCTCATCTATTTGCACACTCCAAACCATTAGGGGGCAACATATCACTAGGAATACTAGGGATAAATTGCCCATAGTCACTTATAGTATGTTGCAATGTATATGTCCTAGTATCACAAACAAGTATGCAAATAATAAAAATATTTATTGAGGAAATTGTGCCATGAGGGACATAGCATGTCAATGCAGGTTAGCATAGTCACTACAAGTAAATCAGTTTTGTCTAGACCTTTTCCCCAAAGTAGATACAAGGGGAACATGAGTGATTCATTTTGGAGGCAAGGAATAATAATAATGCAATATCTTGACTATTCTAAGCATCTTTATAGCACTTCTATGATAAACCATACAACAACAAGGTTTGCCAATCCATACTGCACATATTTAGAATTGTTGCTGGCAGATGCCACTGGGTCCAGTTGGTAATCAAGCCCAATCCAGTGGGTCCCAAACTTTTTACAGTGGTGTACCCCTTCAGACATTTCATCTGAAACCATCTACCCCCTACTCCTGCACACTTAAATAACAAACCTTTTACCATAATTATCTTGAAATATTGAACATAAGTTAATAAATTTTATAGTACCTTTGGGTCAAAAATGTGTATTTTGCATGGTCACATTTTCATAAAGTTCCACAAGAGCACTGATAAATAAAGAAGTAATTATCCTACATATCTTTTATTCCAGTTTGATGATGGCATCCCTCCGTTTGAATGGGTTGAATTTGAGCTTCACTTTTTTTGTCCACTCACGATGGCTATGGTTTAAGACTACATCTTAATTTAATACCAAATTGAAGGGGGAAGTTTAACAATCGCGATAAAGCAGTATCCAAAGTACAAAAATACATACAAAGATAAAGCCTCATTTTCGGGGAATCCCCACCCACAGTGACAGGTTTTCACCACTGTGCCATGCGGGGATTGGAACACCAATATAAATGAAATCTTAATGCACAAAATAATCATGAAACTTACTTATTTGTTCATATGATGCACACAGACCAATGAACAAATTCATACTGCTTTTCTGCTAAGTATGTATGTGGTAGGCACTAATTGTTTTTCATTTTTACTCACGTACCCCCATGACAATTAATGTACCCCACTTTAGGAACCTAGGCCCTAATCCATCACACCCCAGCTAATGAGCACATCATCACAGGAGAGAATTGCTTTGTGTTGACTCACCTTTCCCTCATAGATAATGAGCAGTGAAGAGGAGTAGAAGCGATAGGATGCCTGCCGCTCCAGCACTGCCTTCAGACTGTGAAGCTTATTCAGGATTGGCTCAAAGAGATCCCGCCTCAGGCCCCGTCCGTTGTGCATGTACTGGTAGAGGGCCTGACGGAACCCTTCGATGGACAGGCCACGGCCATAGTACTTGTTCCTGCAGAGGTAGTGGCTGGTGTTGAGCTGGTACACCTGCAGAGACACGTGTTCAACATAAAGACACCGCATCATACAGTTAACATGAAATCCACAGGGAAGCTCAGCAGTATATTTGAGAAGGACTGACACGGAGCAGGCCCCAGTGACAGTAGCTACTTCTTTACCTGCATGCCACACAGTCGCACCCCCAGTGTTGCTGAGGTGCTCTGCTCGCACTTCTTTATCTGCCTAGCTGCCTTCTCCTCTGAGGCGTCGTCCCCATGCTGCCTGGTGCCCATCTTCAAGTCTAGGATGCAGGGGTATGAGAAGTGGTGGACGACATTCTCCAACAACAGGAACTCTGGGTCAACTCCCATTAAGGAGGTAACCATTGCAGATTTACACAGGCTGCAGCTTCTAGAATATAAAATGTACTCAGCTGGGATGAGTACCATAACCAGAAGAGAAAAAACTGTTGTAGCTGCAAAGGAAGAACATCTCCATGTTTTCATGTCTTTTTGTAGCTACATGTAGTGTCAGTGGACTTAGAACAATGGAAAACAGGGTTTGTGTTTCTCCACGCAGCTGCAGTCTGGGCTCTTTGAAGCTGGAGATCAAAATATGATCTTTGACCTGATAACTTCCTCCTCACTTCACACCAGCCTCACCCATGTTTACATCCTGTACTTGCCTGCTATAGTTGTGGTACACACTGGAGTCCATGAAAAACAATATTATTCCACATACTTTTATGGTCATTTTTACACTCATCTGAGGAATGTCTGAATGTGTTTATTACTGACAGTGTGAAGGCTCTATTCTGGCTAACAATCAGATTCCACTAAAACAAGTGGCAAAAGAGCGGAACCTTGATGGACTCAAAACAAGGATTTGCCGGAAAAGGATACTGAAGAGCTTTCGGTCCTTGGACTCAGACCTCATGCGGCTGAGCTGCTGCTTGTGGCAGCGGAGGCTCCAGGGATTGTGGCTGATCTTCTCCGAGCTCACACCACTGTTCCAGTCCAGCATCTGGAAGGGAAGGTCCAAGTGAATCTTTGGTTCCACTCTCGGACTCTTCAGCTCTGTGAGATTGCTGTGTGGAGGAGGAGGAAGACAGACAAGAGTTGCTCAGGATAGGCCTGTCAGGATAATAAATCAGTTAACCACACGATAAATAAAAACAAACATGATCATTTTGCTGGCCTTGATATACAGTCATGGAAAAAATGATTAGACCACCCTTGCTTCTTCAGTTTCTTGTTCATTTTAATGTCTGATACAACTAAAGGTACCTTTGTTTGGACAAATATAACAATGACAACAAAATTAGCTCATAAGAGTTACATTTTTTGGCAGTACAGTGCTATAGCTATTCATGTAAGAATTTTGATTGATTTTCGTTCTCATCAAGAAAGCCATAGAAGTTGCTAGATATCAGCTCTTAAACTAAACTCTTATGGGCTATATTTGTTATCATCAATATATTTGTCCAAACAAATGTACCTTTAGTTGTACCAGGCATTAAAATGGATCAATAAACTGAAGAAACAAGGGTGGTCTAATCATTTTTCCATGACTGTATTGACATGTGCATGCTTGTTTTTGTTTTCCTCCTCTCTCTCTACCAAATAGGCTAGATGACAAGAAGGTTTACTCTGTGCATTTGTCTCAACACCTGGGCACGTTGGTTCTATAGCGGAATTAACAGAGTGAGTGAACACTCCTCTTAGTCATTCAGTCTCTTTGTCCCAGTGGGTGGAGGCGGGGTTGCTGGCAAGTGCACACACAGAGCGGTGCAAATGAGGAGTAAAGCGGCGTTTACACTTGCACGCATTTTGCTTCCGAATTGTCCTGCAATTCGCCATGGCAATGCGTGTCATTTATTTATGTATTTATGGTACGCCTGAAAAGCATGAAGGCTAGTTTGCGCACTGTTTGTGTTCAGTTTACGCATAAATGATGCAATTGGCAGGAACTTCGTGACCGAAAATGGTGAGCATTGGCACAAGCTGACCATGCTCCCGCACGAATTATTTACACCTCGTCAAGCAGTGCTTACGTCTAGTGCACGACAATAGCACGCGTGACGTGCATTGTTCCCGCATGGGAATGCATTGTTACCACCACTTTCCGAATCCGTGAAGCAGTCCTATTTGGTCACCCCATAGCTTCATTAATTTGCGTTCCAGTTAAGGAATGCCCAATGTTCATTATTTATTGAAGTGCAATTTTGTTTACAGAGACTTGATAGTCCATTTTATTTATTGCTTTTATTGTTGTGTGTGTTTTTTGATTGGAGTGTTTTTTTGTTTTGTTTTTTTCAACAGAGGTCTATTTTTTCTTGTTTTTGGTTGTGATTTTTATTTAACTGCAATTCCATTGGAGTTTTTTTGTCCTTTGTTTAATTCATTATGTTGTTTGTTTAATTTTATTTAAAAGCTCTTGACATTCCAATTACAATGTTAAACACTCTTGAGAAATGTAAGTTTCTTGCCTTTGATACGGTATACTCGCATTATTATGTCATTATGATTACATTAATGAAAAAATGGTCTCAAAATGATGTTAACAATGTCATTGATCTGCAATAATTTGTAGGTCAATTATCGTCCAGTAAAATTTGTTACCGTGACAGGCCTAGATCACAATAATGTTGGCTGGAGCAGTGTCATAATGGACTTTTACATGGATGTACAGTATCTAACTAAAGGTTTACCAGTTTGCCACAATTATGTGAAAACTAAATAATAAGATCATTTTGCAGTCGTTAGGATGTCACATACACATACACAAAATGTTCCAAATAAACCTGAACTGTATACTGAAAATGCACACAGAAATAAACAATTCTGTGAAGGGATAAAATTAAGAGCAAAAGATAGTCGGTCACCCAATTATCCTTGAAATAACGTACTTATCAGAAGAATCTGTATCGCGATCGCTGCGCTCCTCCTTGTGTTCCGAGGAGGAGGAGGAACGATGGAGGCTGCGGCGGGAGTGTTTTCTCCTGGGCTGCTCCCGCTCAGGAGGCTCTTCATGCTCGCCGGCTCCGACCTCCACGTTGCTGTCGCCGTAAGGATATGCCACCAGATTGATGTAGCCGTCAGAGTCACCTTCGAAACACACCAGCACCACGCCTGATGGGAAGACATCAAGATGTTAAGCTTGACTGTCCAGATGAATCAAGATTTGTATTTGTCATCTGTCTGTTTAAATATGCATAATAGAGACAGACAAAATCCAATTGGGAAGCAGATTGCACATAATTAGACGGGACAACCTGTGTTATTTCAGCATTAAAATGCTATTCCTAGTTTCTCATCTTTGCTAAGGGACACGCTGATGTAATTTTGCTCGCTGAAGAGAAATCAACCTGAGGAGTCCTCTCATGGCTCCGTCCACAGAGAGCTGGGCATCTTCTCTGGCTCCCCATCCACAAACAACAAACGTGCAATGACATCTGATCATGTCAAAGAGTTTCTGGTTGAAGCGCCTGTCTGTCTACTGCTGTGATGTCAGTAGGGCATCTTTAGTGGGCTCAGATCCAGAGCTAAATATAGATATCCCATGGACAACTGTTGTCATGGCACTGTGACCTGCAGGACCACGCAGAGTAGTGCAGGCGGCTGTGGTGGGGATGCAACCACAGTGTGGGTCAGTGGCCTACTGTGTCACATCCAACAGAGCATGAAATTAGTTTTATGTATAATTTATGTTTTTTTATATAAAAAATGGTGAGACATGCGGGTACATAACTATACTTGTTTATACCACCATACATCTAATCATTGTACAGTCAAACCTCGGTTGTTGTACGCCCCGGTTTTTGGATGATTCGGTTATGGTAAAATTTTGCCCCGATTTTTGTTTGCATGTAACACACTAGTCCATTTGCCCTGTACTGTATTGTTCTGCAAAGTCAAGTGTCTAAACAAAGCGCCCTACGCGTTGCTGACTCAACTGTCCATGCATTTTGTATTGCGTATGACTGCTAAATAATCCACCATGGGGCCAAAGAATGTTTTGAGTGGCAACAATTTGACAAAGAGGGTGAGAAACACTATTAAATTCAGGAAGTACGCATCAAGTTCCATCCATTTGTCATTTATAATATTTTGCATTGTTTTCTGCATAATTATTTTCTATAAAATGTATTTTTGGTTAATATTTTTGAGTGCATGGTACAAATCGGATTTCCATTATTTCCTATGAAAAAAATTGCCTTGGTTTTTATGTTTCAGTTCCACTTTATTAGTTCTTTCATAATTGGTATAAAACAGTTGTACAGAAACATTAAAGTAACATAAACAAGCACTGCATGCTATTTAAAGTGCTATAAGTGTACGTTGGCCCACATATCAAAGCACGGAACAAGACAACCACTTATGTTTGTCGGTCTCTTTCTTCTCTGTGTTTGAGCCATTATTTATTTAAAAGCAAACATGGGGACTGTCACAGCTATGAGTCAGGTGATGAAAACCAGAGCATTGTGCTTTTGTCTCGTTATGCACATTCCAACGACAATGTAAACAAGCCAGTGCATGAGGTGATAGCATTATATTATATTATATGAGCATGTGTGACCTTTCCTACTTTTTGAGCCTCTGATCATTTCAGTGTCCGGCTATAAAAATAGCATCTTTCTAGCGCAAGAGCGCTTTGCATGAATCTGTCAGTTGCATGAATCTGTCAGTTGTTGACACTGCGCGACCTCTGCTGGAGTGCGAGGGTGACAATGTGCATTTAGCCCATGGCGTGCATGTAGTGTATTTACTGTCACAATAATGCCAAGCCTGCAGAGTGCACAGGGCCTGAGTCAGCAAAGTTGTGTTGTGGTACCTTTGTATTCTGGGGTGAACTCCTTCATCTCTGGAGGCAGAGATTCATAGAAACGCTGCTCTCTGCTGATCAGAGGCTTGCACACCGTGTGGTCATCGTAGCGCATCATACTGGTGTGACCCCCCACCTGCAAACACACAGGTGCAGTTACATGAAAACAACGGCAAAAGAAAATAGGTCATATGAAATAGCAGAATTTAACACTTTGGCTATCAAACAACTTGGAATTCTTCTTTAGCTATTATTACGAACATAGTACAGCATTTTTTCCTTCTCACCTGGTGCATGAAGGGCTCCAAGGGAACACCGCCTCCTCGGGATCGAAGTAAAGCTCCTCCCCCTGGCCCCGCCCCCTGTAGCTTGTTGTCCATGTTGTTGGTATGAGGGAGGCACATGGCTCCTGGCGGACGAACCGCAGCTCCTCCTGCAGAGGGGGCGTAGATTTAACATGCAAAGATCATGTTTAGCTTTGACAATGCTATATCCAAAAAGTAAATGAACCCTTCCACTACCCAACTATATTTCCTAGCTGCAATGCTAACGATCAGTGTGCTCTTGCTCTTACCTGGCACATGGGCTCTGGCGGGCAGTGACGGCGAGGGCGGGGCACAGGGCACCACAGGCTGCTGGGAGCGCACGCCGGCCCCAGGGGGAGGCGGCGCCAGACCGAAAAACCACCCTGTGAGTTCTCCAATCAGAGCGCTCCACTTCACCGTCGGCAGGACAGCAACCCACTTAGGACAGGGGGAGGGGTGTGGTGGTCAGGGGTGGGCAGTAGAAGCCAGAGTGTGCCACAATGGTGGAGTTCCCCACTTCCTACAAACAAACACTGGAAAAGATGCATAGAATGTGAAAGGTCAACGACATGAATGCAAAATTCTGAAGTAGCCATAAAGATGACAAGTGATGAAATAAAAAACACGAAGTATTCATACACAGTGCGGCTTGTTGTCCCAAAAAAAGTTGGAGGCAATCACCAGATGTTCTCCCAGCTGATGTTTTCAAGTCCCAGCTGCTTAATGTTTCAAAACATCAGCAGTTATTTGAGAGGACGTTTAGCGATTCAAGCTGCGTTTCAGCACAAACACAACAATTAACGAGGCAGAATCAAAGCTGCTCTGTTGCTGAGGAACATCAACAATAAAACCTCAGTGAGAATTATTACCATGAGAAACAATGACACCAAGGACAAGGACGAGAGCAGAATAATGGAAACAGTTAAGACATCAAATACTGGGAACGTAACACAAAACCAAATGAAATGCTAAAATCCAAAGACCATTCAACCAATGTATGAAATGTGTTATTTGATGACAATCCAACTGGTTGTCTGCTGGGACAAACATAAAGCTGATAAATTACTAAGAAAATCAAAATCCAGATTTCCTTGAGTGGATTGAAAACGGGGCTGCACGGTGGCCTAGTCGTTCAGGAAGATCTGGGTTGGAATCTCCATTGGGCATCTCTCTGTGCCGTTCGCATGTTCTCTTTCTTCAGGTACTGGGTTTTCCTCCCACATTCCAAAAACATGCATGTTAAGTTAATTGTTGACTCTAAATTGTCCATAGGTATGAATGTGAGCCTGAGCTGTTTGTCTATATGTACCCTGCGATTGGCTGGCGACCAGTCCAGGGTGTACCCCGCCTCTCACCCGAAGTCAGCTGGGATAGGCTCCAGCGTACCGATAACACTAGTGAGGATAAGTGGCATAGAAGATGGATGGATTGAAAACAGTAACGTACAATAAATGTAGAGAAAAAAAAAGTTCTGAGACCATTCATGAGCCCATGTTTGTTAGTAAACTAAATGTACTGGGAAAAACACTAGGAATGTTATATTTATGATATATTTTATAATTTTTAATATAAAAAGCTATTTCAGGCCAACACCGACAACTTCCTACTTCTAAAGACCAAATGACTTAAAAGTCCTAACCAAAAATTACATCACAACTATTAAAAAAACATTTTAAAAAATCCAATGTTGCTCCAAGGGGTTACTAGCTAACAAAAGCTAGTATCCTCAAAGATGGTAAAGGGCTGGTCATCCGTCCACATCACTATAGCCCTCGGCTTGTCTCTGGCAAACTCTTTGCACCTTTAAAACACCGCGGCGATAGGAACAACCACCGGGCGTTGTAGCGATGCTGGCATTTCAGGTGGCTGATAAGGTTTGATGTGGTGAAGTTTGATGTCACAGGCTGCAGAACATTTGGTGTCACTAGCACGCAAAATGGCTTTCTCTGAAACAAGAAGAAATCCCCCTTGATCGACGCCATGTTTGTTTACAAGTGAGTTTGCCCACATAGCAGGAAGGAGAAAAGGATCCCTTGATTTGCTCAGAACTCACCTACTGCACAGTATGGCTGAAAGAGATTGAAGAACCCAGAAAAGTCAGGAGCGTTCTATATTGTATTGTATAGTAGTTTATTTATTGTGATGTTTGTGACACTCAGGCACTTTATTAATTAGTTGCCTGTTTGCATTTTAACAAGTAAGTTAGTTGAACTTGCATAAACCCAATGATGGTGATGATCAGCGGGTGTAAACTCTCTGTAGTTCGCTAATGTGGCTATTGGTGTATTCAGAGGTCATGTATGATGTTTCATTTTGTGCACCTAAATGTGTCTCCTTGTAAGTTGTGGCAGACAAACAACAGGTGTGCGTGTGTGTGTGCAGCAGGTTTAGAAGCGGAGGACAAAGTCAAGGACAACAAAAGCCACTCGTCCCTCCCATGAACACTCCGCTCTGCCTCCCAACTACTTTTCAGCGGCATTAAAGGAAAACATTTAATCTGTGTTTTCTGCAAAGGGCAGAAAAAGTGAAAGTGAAACCTATTATGGGCCGAGTATGTCCATCCAGGTGTGGTGAACGCAGCCAGCTTAAGACGTGTGTGGGAGATAAGTGATGCCATCCACCGTGACTGTGACAAAGCCGTGTGATCGCAACTGGCTGATTAAGAGTCTATTTCTGACTGACACACTCTGATGTGAGCGTGTCAGTGAGCCAAGACTCCACATAGAACAGATTACCATTCCAGGACTACCGACGATCTAACCTTAATTAGCATCAATGAGATTGTTATGTAGTCTCTACAACCCCTCAACATTAATATTGTATTGTATTGTATTGTATGTACTTTATTTATCCCACAGCGGGGAAATTTACTTGTTACAGCAGCAAGACAAGTAAAGAGAACAGTGTAAAGAAAGCATAGTGTCTACAACATGGTTCAGGTGGTGCAGGTGTTGTAGAGCCTGACAGCGGTCGGTATGAAGGACCTGCGGAACCTCTCCTTCTTACACCGTGGGTGTAACAGTCTGGTGCTGAAGGAGCTGCTCAGGGAAACAACAGGGTCATGTAGCGGGTGAGAGGTGTTGTTCATGATGGATGTCAGCTTAGCCAACATCCTTCTCTCCCCCACTTCCTCCACGGAGTCCAGAGGACCATCCAGGACAGAGCTAGCTCGCCTGATCAGTCTATTTATCCTGCTCCTACCATGGGAGTGCTTTTTTTCTTCTCTGTTTTTCCAAATAAAAAACTAATTGATTTCCAAAAAAAAGATGGTGTAAGTCCAAGGAGGAAAACATTAAACCTTTATTCAGTGTGGCCTTGGTAGAAGTCTAGGGTTCAAGACATCTCACGTCACAACTGGCCAATGCATTTGAATGCAATGATACTGAACTCTATCCCAAGTTCTTTAGTGCTTTCTGCCATTTGAAATGGACACAGCTGTACTTTTTGGCCAATGTCTTGGCAAAAATAGCGGACAGTGAATGATACTGAGGGGATTAATACATCTGTCTGATAGCCTTGAGGAGGCAACGTTCAACAACTGGCCATGGCTTGAGCACGCACGCACACACGCACACCAGCAGACTTACATCTGAGTGGAAGCTGCCTGCTGCCAGTAGTCATGTCACTTATCCCTCTTCAGAGTGTGGAGGGATGGATCTTTAAAAGAAACCAAAAAAATGAAATGTAATTCAACATTTAAGTGCTTATATGTGAATTAGCTGCCCTGAGTAATATGTAGTGTGTTCACAGAGCTTTTTCCAGATTTTGTTATATTACAGCCTTATTCCAAAATGGTATACTGCACATTTACTTTTCCCCTCAAAAGTGTACACATAACATCCATAATAAAAAACATCTTAAATGTTTTTTTTGGAAATGTTTGCAAATAATAAAAAAAACATTTACAGCCTCGAGTCTTTTTGAATAACGATTCCACAAGCCTGGCACACCTATCTGTGGGTAGTTTCACCCATTCCTCTTGGCAGCACCTCTAAAGCTCCATCATGTTGGACGGGACGTCGGTGACTGCCATTTTCAGATCTTTCCAGAGATGTTCAATGGGATTTAAGCCACACAAGGACATTCATCCATTCCTTATCTCGGCTGTGTGCTTAGGATCGTTGTCGTCTTGAAAGATGAACAATCGCCCCAATGGTGCTCTGGATCAAGTTTTCCATCCATGATGTCTTTGCACATTACTGCATCTTTCCCTCTATCCTGAACAGTCTTTCAGTTCCTGCCGCTGAACATCCCTATAGCATGACACCGCCACCACCGTGCTTCACTGTGGGGAGGGTATTGGCCAGGTGATGAGCAATGCATGGTTTCCTCCAAACATGACGCCTGGCATTCACACCAAAGAGTTCAATCTTTGTCTCGTCAGACCAGGTAATTTCTTTCTCCCGGTTTGAAAGCCCTTCAGGTGCCTTTTGGCCAACTCTAGGCAACTGATGGCCATTTTTATAAACTTCCCTTGCCATCCATCCCCAAATGTTCTCTATGTGATTTAAATCAGGGGAACGTGCAGGATGGTCCAAAAGAGTGATGTTATTCTCCCTGAAGAAGTCTTTGGTCAAGCGAGCATTGTGAACTACAGCGTTGTCCTGTTGAAAAACCCAGCTGTTACCACACAGACAAGGGCCCTCAGTCATGAGGGATCATCTGCATGCCGTTTGACGACCCTCACCACCTGAAGCTCCGGTGTTCCACTGAATGAAAAAGCACCCCAGATCATGATGGACCCCCCTCCACTGTGCCGGGTAGAAAACATCTCAGGTGGGATCTCCTTGTCATGCCAGTAACGTTGGAAGCCATCTGGACCGTCAAGGTTACATTTTTTCTCATCAGAGAATAAAACTTTTTTCCACCTTTCAATGTCCCATGTTTGATGCTCCCTGGCAAAGTCTAAACGGGCAGTTTTGTGGCTTTGAAGGAGACGCGGTCTTTGAATTTGTTTTTGTTTATTAAACCCTTTTCCCACAGATGCAGTCTAATGGTTATTGCGCTGCAGTCGGCACCAGTAAGGGCCTTAATGTGGGTGGAAGACCGCCCTGTGTCTTGATGGACAGCCAATCGGATCCTCCGGCTCAGCACAGGTGGGATTTTTCGGGGTCTACCACTTGACCTTTTTGTTCCATAATGCTCAGGATCTTTCAAAAAATTTAGTCTGATTGTCAGCAGCAATGGCACGCTGCAAGAGGCCTTGCTTATGCAGCTCGACAATCCGACCACGTTCAAAAACAGAAAGCTTCCTAGCTTCAGCCATCAGGAGGGCATGACAGCGTCAGCATAACAACCTGGCAGAAAATGAAAATTTTGTGCAGATTTTGGCTTTTATAGCCTGTGGTCTTAAAATTTTGATCAGCTGATAAACAGCCTATTTCAGTTTAACTGTTGTTTTCACGAAATTACTTTTTCAAAATGCTTTTTGTCTCACTCCCCCTTCTTGTTTTTGCATATTGTAGCTCTACTTAAAACCTCATTAAGATCCAAATGTGCAAAATGCAAATTGCAGCAATTTTTCAACTGGTCTTAAGATTTTGATCAGGAGTGTATAAAAATACCAAGAGGTGAAGCAAATATTAGTTGGTGAACTACTCAACACCAGCTGGTGATCTATAGTAGCACTGTCTACTGTAAAGCTGCACACACTATGATTTTTCTGTTGAACAACTTTGACACACATCTAGTGTTTTGAAGACAAACCATACGTATTATAATGATAATGACGGCAAAATTGTTAAGTGACACTTTTAAAAAGTAAGTTAGCATGAACGTGACTTGTAGCTCGCCCAGGACAAAAACGAGCTAGCTAGCTGCCGCCGAGAGCTATGGCTGAGAGGCAGTGAGCGGCGAAATGTGTAAACATGCCACAAAGTCGAATGAGATTGAAAGATCATCAATCACAGACGCTGGCTTCACCTGTGATGAGCGGTCGTCAATTCTCACGATAATAAGGTACAAAGTGAACATCAACACTACACGCGTACTTTTATCTGGTCAGATGTGCGCAAACATGTCTATGTCTATGTTGGTCAAGGACCAACAAGGCAGACAGGCGACTCCGGTGCATATCAAAATAAAGTGCAGTGAAATATATTTATAAAATAAAAAAAAAAATTTCTAACTAATTGTAATCAATACATGTGTAAATAATTAGCAATATATGCATCTACATAGCATATACAATATATCCATTCATACAATATATTAACATTGTTTTCAAGTTTTTTAAAAAAATCATTCATTTCATTCATATTCTGCTCACTTATTTAATTTGCTTTATAAATTTAACAAAAAAAATAGCACACATGTACAGTATGTCACAAAAGTGAGTACACCCCTAACATTTCTGCTAATATTTTATTATATCTGTTCATGGGACAACACTAAAGAAACGACACATTGATGCCCTGTAAAGTAGTCGGTGTACGGCTTTGATAACAATGTAAATTTACTGTCCCCTCAAAATAATTTGACACACTACTATTAATGTCTAAACCACTGGCAACCAAAGCAAATAGATCCGTCGTGAAAATGTCCAAATTGTGGCCAAATTGAATATTTAGTGTGGCTACCATTATTTTCCAACACCGTCTTAACTCTCTTGGGCATGAAGAACGCTGCATTTCAGAAAAAGAACATCATACCAACAGTAAAAAATCTTGGTGGTAGTGTGATGTTGTGGGGCTGTTTTGCTGCTCCAGGACCTGGAAGACTTGTTCTGATAAATGGAACCATGAATTCTGCTGTCTACCAAAAAATCCTCATAGAGAATGTCGGGCCATTTGTTCGTGACCTCAAGCTGAGTAGTATGTCTGTGAAAATAGCTATGTAACGTTCATTACACATATACTTCATGTATTAGCATTTGCTATAAAACATTCCAGATATTGTACAGTATACGAGAAATGTAAATACAGTAACTATGCAAAAGACGATGCAGCCAAAGTCAAGGCAACATAGAGTATTAGAAAGGGTTTCAGCAATGGGCACATTTTCCAATTTGTCATGAAATAGCAGTTTGACAAATGAACTTGGAGAAAAAACATTTCTATTTCATGATGCGACACACAGCCATGAAACAATTGACTTTTTTTCTACATAACTTTTTAATAGATATCGGCCTAGGCATCTTTTCATTGAGGTAGTTTATCCGTAATTGGAATAATAAAGATGAAAGTTGCATGATCTGTGTGTGGCTGCCGACATCTGTCCTCCACTGTTTTCTCCCGCCAAAGCACACCAGTGAATCAGGAGGGGGCTTAATGTCAGCTGACTGATGTCATATGACATCTACAAAGTGATGGTTATGATGTGGGTGACACGCAACCCACACTACTTTTGCGATCGCCATTATGGGCACAATAGTACGGCTGTGTGTATGCGAGTCAGGCTCTACGTTTACACTGTGTTGCCTTTTACTGCTTGTTTATGTAATCGTCCAGCAAAATTTGTTATTGTGACTGGCCTAGTTACAGTCAATGACTTTTTGCCGTCTTTTGGGAGTTTCTCACGCTTTGCAAATATGCCAAACAGTGCTGGCTGTTTCAAAATCCTTCTTCAAAAGCGCAATGAGGTTGCTTGTTCCCTGGTTCTGCGCCACCACAGGAAGCCAGCGCGGCTGAAATCACTCCAGCACACGCTGTTGTTGTGATCACATGGGTTCCACATGCAGAATAGAAGGGCTGCTGCTGGGTAGAAGTGCTGGTGCAGAGTCTGGAATGGACTGCTTGTATTGGAGTGCCCATAGCAGAGATTTTAGTTGCAGGCCGACATATTCCGATACTGTGTTTTTTTGGCTGATATTGGACTGATATGCGATATCAATATTGAATCGGGACACCCCTACTTGTAACACTAATGATCCCCATGCCCCCAGGAGAAAAATGGCTTATTGGCCCCAATTTGTACACTTGAACATGGGGTGTACTCACTTTTATTGCCAGCGGTTTAGACATCAATGGTTGCGTTTTTGTTATTTTGAGTGGACAATAAATTTACACCGTTATCAAAGCTGCACATTGTATCAAAGTGTTGTTTCTTTAGTATTGTCCCATGAAAATATATAATAAAATATTTGCAGAAATGTGAGGGGTGTACTCACTTGTGTGACATACTGTATATGCAGCAGTTAAAACATCATCATCATCGGTTCCCTGATGATGAAGTCCTGATTCAGCAGCTTGTGTGCATATTATTGCTGGGTGGTGTGGAGCATTATCAGGCAAAATAATAGTAAATATGGACTAAAGCTAGAGCTTGCTGACACACATGATGGGCCTCTAATAAATGGTTGCTGAGGTCCAGGTGATGGAGAAGAGCAGGCAATGAGAGAGGCTGAAGAAAAAACTAACAGCAGTCAGCAACAGACAACTAAACCACCAAACTAATGGATATGTAGAGGAGCAAAACTCGAGCATGTTCTAGCTCTCATGAAGCCCCGAGGGCCAGATACTCCCAACTGTGGGGGAAAAAAATGAAAGAAATACACACAGCTGCTGCACACACATCCCAAGACAGACCACAACAGCTGCTAACACACACACACACACACACACACACACACAAATCAACAGCATTCTGGCTGAGACATTTCAGGTCAGTCAAAACAGCCATCAGGACAGTGGACGTCTGTCATCTTTGCTTCTACGTCGCCATTACAGAGGAAATGGAGTTACCGTAGCAACCTTCATGGGCACGCTCGCCACCCGAAAAAGATGCTCTACTATCAAGGCAGCTAATTGGCTGTCTGCTGTGGAGGCAAGAAGGATGCATGTTTAAACTTAGGCACATTTAAGATGTGTTAATTGGGATTTGCATTTCATTTTCTACTGCCGTATGAAGTTGTAGAACAAATCGTTTTATTGTTACTATTTAGGGTAGACATAATAGATTACAACTTGTTGTTATAACATTACTTTTTCATATTTCCTTTGTGAAAGCCTACAATAATGAGGCGCACCTTCAAGACATTCATTTAAAATGTGCACACTTTCTAATAAGAACCATTAAATGGGGGGGAGGGGTTACTTAGAGAGGCTGAAGGACAGTCGACTTCCTTCCTATCATTGCCATTTCCTCGATGCTGCTGCCAAATATTACCCCTGGATAATGTCCTGTCGTGTCTGAGGAACATTAATGTCGTCATAGTCTGGAGGACATCTTGTCTTTAAGACCTGAAGTCACAATGTTACATAGTCCAGGTCCGAAAGAGACCAAAAATAAGAAAGGTAAAATAAACACTCGGACAAAAAAAGGACCTTTTGCTGTTGCTGTTTTGTTCCTTGATGTGAACATTGAAGCTGCAGTTGTACATCTGCTGGGGGGAAAAAATAACTCACAAAAAAGATTCTATGATGTGAAAAGAAGATCCAGAACCCTGACTAAATGGGCCAGAACTTGCTAACAAACAGACTCCAATGCAACAAGATGATGAAGTAGTGTGACAGCAAATTTGCATCTGGCACAGATGCCTTTTGGACCTGTTGAAGGCATCATGGGGCAAACCCCGAATACCATTTCTCCAAAATGTGAGCACTCTGAGGACAGAGGACTCTTTAAAACACTGACTACAAGTTTGTTTGGTGCCCCAAGATGGTATATTGAGTACAGATGGACACTCACAGACTCTTCTGCCAAAAGACAATGTACTTCACATTTGTGTGGACGGAGAACTGGTGCTATCAGAGCGTACGAGACAGAGACAGGAGGACCTCTCTTTGTTTGTAGGACTCCCCAAATCTAAATTCAACCTGCTAGCTAATGTGCATTTCATGGGGAGCTGGAGGTTGTTGACAGATATTTAACATGGCGACACCACTCGCTCCCACCAACAGCTGTGAAAATAAAAAAGCAGCGCCAGCATCTGATTATTTGCGAAGGTTCAACAATCGCACCATTAGGTACTACATCACAGGTGAAAACGCCTCCTTTTACAGAGATAATTATGTTAGGTTTCATTTACACTGTTACAAAAGCATTTTTTAACAATGTGTGTATTATTGAGATGAAAACTGCCTCTCTTTGTGTAGCTAGCCAAAATAATAGACACAGTCCAGTGCCTGCAATGTGGTTCTATACCAATGAAAACCACAATTTAAAAAAACATTATCGACTTGAGTCCATCTCTTGATACAGCGATTGTATTGGGTGTCAGTTGAGATTATACAGGTGTACTTAATGTTGTGGGCGGTGAGTGAGGTAGCCAGCATCAGTTGCGGATCACAAAATAAACTCAAATCACACCCAGCGCAGCTAAACATAGCAACAGAACCTTCACCGTCGACAACATGCATTTTGGTATCTTGTGAACATGCAGAGAGACACAACAAACCTGAATGTGTCTTTGAGACGTGTTCTGGCAAAGTTTTCAAAATGATCACGTATTCCTCCAAACAATGTCCAAACAGCGAGCTTCACAAGTTATCCAAGATAACGTCCCCGGTGTTCCCGACACACGGCGTGCAGTGAGGCTGACATTAGGCTGACGTTCAGCCAATTTGCTCGGGTAGCACGTTAGGTAGCGCATTAGTTAGCATATTAGCCTGTTAGTTAGCTGTCAGACTGGCCAGCTTGTTGACCTTAGCCTGGCAACACGCTAGCTATCCATGTCGGTTGTGCTCAATTTAAAACAGATTACGATTTAAAAAAAATTGTGACACACGCTGGTCCGTGTTCGCTCTTTCTGTATCATTTTGATCAAACTCGGTCCCTCTGTAGTGGATACTGGTGGAAAACGATGACGTTATTTCGACACCATGCTAAAGCTAGCTAGCTAGCTTAATAGCTAACATAACGGTTTGACGTTACTCAGCCTCCTCACTGAGTTGCCATAACGAACAACTTACCAGCGGGACCGCCGGGCCGACAACTGAACGAATTCACTGGCGGAGTCAAGGCGTTGCTTCGGAGACTGTGACAGTGTTTGTCTCTCTGAAATCCAAGCTCGATAACGCGTGGTAAAAAAAAAAAAAAACATCCAAGAGGCTAACGTCATTACAGTGAAGCTAACTGACTGTTTCGCTTTTCACTTCATTTGCATGGACGACAGGCTGCAGTACCCCCTACAGCACCTTTGGGACATTACAACGACAATATGACTACAAACGGAAAAATGTACTGCATTGCAATGACAATATGGATATTATCTTTCTTGACCGTGTATCTGTCAATTTGTCCAAGCTGGTGTAAGATTACCAACATGAATGTTTAACTGTATAAAATAATAAATTTATTTAAACTAGACCCACGAAAATTGCACTGCACAGAGCACTTCCTGGATGGTTTAATGTCGACCGGTGATGCCTTCGATGCCAGTGTTCAAAATTACTATTGGTTTCAACCTTATGACGGTAGGCTCTCCTTGTACAGAAAACAATTTAAATATGTATAAAATAATAAAATATAGTATTACAACCCTATCTGTTCCATATAATATATCAATTATGCAGTTTATCCATAATCTGTATCGTACACTAGAAAAATTCCCAGTTGTCAGTAAATGCAACAACTCCGTAACGGCTCAACCCTTTGACGCAACCATGTGTGATTGGCTGTTCGTTTGAACACTGAACAAAGGGACAGCCAATCAGCGAAGGCATTTTTGGTCGTTGCCAGTAACCCATGTACACAATTTAGCGAGGAATTGTAGGGGCACTGTACGTGAACGATCAACCAGCTTGGGAAAAATACTTTCTATTTGTATACATAGACACGAAACACCCAGCTCGACACGGATACGTGTGTTCAGTGATCATATTTCTCATCGCATATTGCCATGTATCTCGGGTAAGTTTTTTTCGGATTACAAGCAGCTAGTTAGGCTAACGTTGACTTCACGTGTGTGTCGCAGTGAAATGCTCAAGAACAATTTACTACATATAGCGATACAAATGTTCACGCACTAGATGTTAACCATAGGGCGTTTCGAAAGGACAGTCGCATATCTGAATTTTACTGAAGAATTGCATTACTGCAGATAAAATGTGTGCTAACATGAGGGAAAAGGTGATACTGCGTTATGATTGTATGCATTAATAATGTACAGAGACTGCAGTAAGTGTTTTCTAATGTTTTTCAACAGAGACGGGCTGCTGTTTGAACTAGAAAATGGAAAACCCAAGTTGATCGTGCTCAGTAACGGTGAGGCCGCCTTTGGTACCTTTTTCTACAAGACTGCTCTTTTTTTTTTTTTTTTGAACAGTTTTTAACAATTTTATTTGTTTCTCCCCTGCAGGTGTTGAGAGGAATCTAGGAAAGGTACGAACCCTAACTCACAGAATGATAGTTATGCATCAAAAGTAAAATAAGTACTGGTTAACTGTAGCACTGGTCCCGTGCTCTAACTACTGTGGGTTCTTGATTTCGTCTGAATTTGCAATTATTTCTGTAGCATTCTTTCAGGACCCGCCCGGCCAGCATCTGGCGCTCCAGTCAGCCGCCCTGCATGGTCCAGGAGGTGCCTGCACGTCAAGCCCGGCAGTGCACAAGTCGGCCCAGAGGTGCCAAGAACAAGGCAGGGGAGGGATTGTCCTTCGACTCCAGTGCAGTGGCTGAGCGGGGGGTAGCCAGTCGGACAGCTTCCAAAACACAGGAGCATCATACAGGCGGGGGCAGAGCCAAAGTTGTACCCAAGGTGATTCTCAAGCTCTTGGCCTTTCTTCTTCTGTGGTGGCATTAGGGTCGAGTGGGTAAGTGCCCTCCTAGATCCAGCAGACGGCACTGAGGTGACAAAATGTTTTTACCGGTACTTTTTTCTTTCTTTTTTCTTCTGAAGCGACTGTGTTTAATTTTGTCTCTAGAATAAGCCGCGGACCAATTAACGATTAAATGTGAGCTGCAAATGAGACGCGCTTTGGACACCCCTGATTTAGCGTCTTCAGTGAAGCTAACATACAAGTTTTTGTAAACATTGAAGACCAAGTTTTCAGTTCACTTATATACATGGTTTTGCAAGCACACTAGCTGAGCCGAGCCCATAACCTACTTGCAACTTGTATTTTTATATGTCATACAGAGCAGTCTTTCAATTGGTAAATGAATATGTATTAAAAACCTGTCTTATAATCCTTCTATAATTATATTGAGTATTGTCCATAATTGCGGACTTTTGACTATGTTCCTGCCAACTCTCCCTGTCCTAAATGGTCATTTTGCACAGTGTGCATATTTTTTATCAATGTTGTCCATATTTCCTATGGACATCGATTTCTACGTAGCAACTTGACGTTGCGGTTAATCCAATGTAGTAAAGTGTTTTCATATAAGAACACCACTAACCTTGCGTGTGCGTGTGTGTAAGGTGAAGTCAGACCGGCACAAATGCAGCACTTCCACGGGATCCCTGACAGCAGGTGGGAATACTGGGAGGACGCAAGGCAGCATGAAGGCAGGACCAAAGCACTCTCAGGTCACTGAGAATAAAGGACAGAACGACACGGCGGTGTGTTTGACCGGCGAGCAGGTGCGGCAGATCCTCAACGCCGTCCAACCCTCCAGCCATGACCAACACACCGAAGAGGAGCAGAGCGTTCTCAGTTGTGATGGTGAGGGACACTTTGAGGAGTCGTCTCCTGCTACGTCAGACGGAAGACACGTATGTTTCACTTTCAGGACATCAAGGCGGAGGAGAGATGGAGGACAGACTAGGATGGGCTGAAACAAAGGGAGGAGAAACCACTTTAATATCACCACCAAAAGACAACAGGTGATCTTTGTTCCTCTGTCCTCATTCTTTCATCTGTAACGGGAAAAAAACGACTGGCACAGTCCTAATTTGGATCAGCACCAAATAGTACACAACTCCTGTTTTTGTCTGAACTTGGTCATTGAGATCCATGCATTATTCATTGAGAATTCAAGGAAAATGCCCCACCTTGCCAGTTTCTGTGTAATCCTGCTAGCAAACACTAAGAAATTCCTAATTATAATAATGGTGGTGTTCATCAGGTCACATGGAGGTTTGTTCAGCTGGCTGGAGGAGCGCGAGGTCGACACCAAAGCATGCGTGGAAGCCAAGAAAGCTCAGTGGAGACGGGAACTAAGTAAGCAGTTTTACTTAATTTGTGCGTGAATTCACATCGATTTGAACAATTCCGTCTCTACAGTATGTCGTAAATGCTGCAAGTACAGCCGGGTCATTTATTTACCTAAACTGCAGAGGACGAGGCGTTCCCTGGATCATTATCAATCATTATATATATATATATATAACAAATTAATTTCATAGCTTTCATAATGATTTGGAGTGCGCAAGAATATGGCAAGCAAAACGTAGCTCTTTATCCAGGCGATCATTTGTTAACAAATATATTGCACAATAGAGCAGCAACAGAACCAATGTTGTAGTTTTGATAAGGAGCAAACTGCTCAGCCAGCATTAATGCCACCGATGAGTTCATTGCAAACAACAGTACTGCAAGTGCAACGCATGAGAAGCCATCCCAACATTTCAAATGCATGCATAGATACTGTAGCTAAAGCTTCTGGATGCTGACCACCCATGGTACTTTGAATGTAGCTACTGCCATCTTGTGGCATGAATAGACGTGTACATTTCCATAGCAGAGTTAGAGAATCATGACATGTCACCTGTGTTCGCGTTGTAGATGAACAGGTGGCCCTGAAGCAGCAGCAGCAACACCATGTGACCTCAGTCAGGCTGCAGGTATTTTCACCTTGATGATTATATCTTTTTCCAGCGAACACTTCGCTACACGCTGTAGTGCCCCAATGTTTTTTCCCCATATATCCATCTGAAGACTAACATCAGGATTAGAGCGCAGGCATCTTCCATATAATATTCCAGACTATTGTTTATGAATGTGTTTTAGTCAGAGGAGGACACAGCTCAGTTGTTTGGTCGACACAGAGAGCAGCCTGCAGCCATCAGGTCCAGCCTCAGACTCGGGGTAAAAGTGACTCATTTCATTTTATCCTAAAAATGTTGTCATTTAAAACTAAAATGGGTGAAAAAAGGATGAATTGTGTGTGTGTGTGTAGGCAGTGACTCCCATGGAGGAGGTGCTGACTGTTGAGAGGAGAGAGGAGCAGAGGCGGCGCTGGCTGGAAGAGCTGGACCGACAGAGGGAGGAGACTAAGGAGCGCAGAAGACAAGAGAAGCTGCTGCAGAGTCAGGTAGACTTGGACCCAGAAGACCAGTACCAGTACCATGCAGTGGCCTTTTCCCCGCTGACCTTCTGCTGTCGGTGCAGAAAGAAGATCATGACCTCTGGGCCTCACACTTCGACTCAATGCAGAGGAGACCCCCTGCAGCCTCTCCAGTACCGCCTCTGGTTCCGCCCCCAGTACCTATCAGTGTTTCCAAGCGAGGGGACTGGGATCCCTCATCCAACTTGTCTCTGGCGTGGGACGCCTCAAGCAGCTGTGGAGCAGACAGTGTAGACCGAGCCAGCGTGGACCCCAGTAGCAGATACACGACCAGAAGCAGGTAGCGCAGAACCACACCCCTTTAAAACAAAAGCATGGAGAATCATAATAAAGATCTAGAGATGTTGTCGCAAGGTTAAAACATGACGAGATTTCTTGTTTGGAGAAAAGCCGTCTTGCGAGAACACGGCAGCCAGAAGCCAATCAGACTGTGAACTACCAACCTATCTCGGTGTTCCCAGCGTCGGAGTTGAACAGCTGCAGCGCCGTGTTAATGACCAAGCAGAAGCTGTAGTAATTCTACATTTGATCAAAGTTACCTCAGATTTGTCAGATCAAAACACGTACAGTAGACGTCCGGACTATGCACAACTGTTATGTTAGAAAACAGCAAGTTGTGCGTTAAGTATTGTATGTATCTTTGTACTGTACTTTATTTATCCCACAGCAGGGAAATTCACTTGTTACAGCAGCAAGCAAGATACGCAAGTAAAGAATACATAGTGACACATGGTTCAAGTGGTGCAGGTGGACGTGTGCATTCAAAAATAGAGAAGCTCAGGTTCATCTGTAACGGTTATACAGTAGCACATTTTAGGTTCATCCTGAAACGTATCTGAAATATCCTTAGCTTCTCGTGAGTAGTATATTTGGCTGAGCACCACCTTTACAAGCACAGGCGATCATTGAACATGGTTGCTACAGTATATTTAGCGAGTATGGGTGTGCATTAGAAGCGAAAGACATGAAGTGTTTCTTGCGTCATGCATGTATTTGGTAGTTAAATACAAGCGGTCAACCGCGCAGAGCTTGGACACACTCACTCCTCCATTGCCTGGCAACACCTCGCCTTCCTGTCGAAACACGCATGGGTGTCCAAAGTGTGGCCTAGGGGCCATGTGTGGAACGTGGCTCATTGCAGAAATAAAACAACCAAAAAGCGAGCAAAAGTGGAAAAAGGCATAATGTAACAAGAAAAGCGAAAATGTTGATACTAATAACTAATAAAACACAAAGATTTGTCTGCAAATAGCGTTTATGTATAACGTTTTTAAATTAGTTAAAAAAATATATATAAATCACGTCACAAACTAAAATTTAGCAATTTTACAGAGTGAAAGATGACAAAGGAAATATTGCATTATTATGATGTATTATTATCATAACAGTGGTTTATTTGGTCTCAATAACTGTTGACAATAATATTTAGCATCAATTTGTGGCACAATAAAGATTTCAAAACGCACTTGCATCGTTTTGTGACTGTTAAATTGGCCAGTCATATTTTTTCTTTGTACTTTTAAAATCTGTTAAGATCTCATCTCGTTTTGCTCTTGTGACACCCCTATTAAGGCCTACTTTATATTGAATATGTTCAGGTGTCCTCGTTCTACACTTTATTAGTGTGTGTCTGTGTGTGTGTGTGTGTGTGTGTGTGTGTGTGTCAGCTATCTGAGGAGCATGACAGCCTTGCTGGATCCGGTACAGATGGAGGAGAGGGAGAGGAGGAGGCTCAAACAGCTGGAGCAGCAAGTAAGAGGCAGAGCTTAGAGTGGAGTGATCTGTTTGAAAGCTCAATGAGCTCAGCCCTGCCCCCTGCTCCTCCTCCTCCTCCTCCTCCTCCTCCTCCTCCTCTTCTTCTTTTAGAGAGCCATCCAGGCACAGGTGGAGGAGCGCCGCCAGCAGAGGGAGCAAGAGGAGGCCAGGAGGAAGACTGAGGAAGAGGAGGAGGAGCGGAGACTGACGATGGAGTGGAACATTCTGCACACAAAATACCAGGAGGACACACACAAGGTGAACTATCGACACACAACTGCATTAAGTAGTCACACGGCACAATCAACAATGCGCAAATGTAAACAACACAACTGCACAATCAACACAACTGGACAAACATACTGTAGTCAGCACACTGCACAATCGACACAATTGTTTAACTATTCAAGCAACTACACTAAGTAGTCAACACCAGCACCACACCAGCACACTGCAGAAGCAACACGACTGCATTAACAAATCAGCACAACAGCACATTGTCAGCACATCTGCCAGTTGCCAACACACAACTGTAAATAATCATTTTGTGTGTGTGTGTGTCAGGAGCAGCTTAAGGAGCATGGTTGTGGTGAAGTAGGAGTGAAGGAGTCACTGGAGCTCAGTGGTGAGTGGAGCACTGATGTCACCTGACGTCCCTGCACGCATACAAACAGCTGTCAATCAATGGATATACCTTTTTGCTGAATGTAATGTCCACGTGTGTGTGTGTTGTGTAGTTTTGCGTCCAGCTGACAGATCGTCAGAGAAGAGAGACACAGCTGTACAGACAGGTAGGACCTGATCACTCTATTGTTGTTATATGATTGATCCTATCAGTTAAGACCAAAGCGTGTGTGTGTTTGTAGAAGCACCTCCTCCCCTCAGAGAAGACAGTGCTCAGACTACTGGCGTACCCACTCCTTCAAACGTCAAGAAGCGAGCTGTGAGAGGAGGCAAGGAGAGAATGTGTCTGCCTGAAGGAGGAGGCGGAGGAGGAGGAGATCCATATGAAGCTTTTGCCAGGACAGAGAGGAGCAACGAGAAGAGGAGGCCTGAGTGGAACACACACAGGTAACAAACACCTTTGCTTTTTTTTTAACGTCATAAAAACTAAGTACATTTCTGTCATGTCGTGTTCCTTCAGGCCCAGTCGGCGCTTTGTTCCTGCCTCAGAGCGCTACCCGGTCACGCTGCAAAGGAGTCGCCAGGAGAGTCGACTCAAGAGGCAGGAGGAGCTTCTCACCCTGCAGGATCGGAACTGCCTGTCCAGAAGTGGCGCTCCTCCACCTCATCAGGATGCCCAGCTCTCCTCCAAGGCAACTCAGTCTAGAACCAGCAAGGTGAGCGTGAGCACTGACACATTGTCAGCTAGTGAGCGTTTCTTAAAGGTCCCGCAATAGTGTACTGCAAGGGTGTTGACCAAAATCTAGCCTTCATGCTGGATTTTAGGCAGTATAAAAGTGCTTTTAGTAAGCCCTACCGGTATCACGCCGTTTTGTGTCTGTAGCTTTAATGCTAATGAGCTGTGTTTGTCCATGCCTGTCTCTCAAGAAGCACTATTGTTTTCTTTATCCACTTTTTAAATATGCACTGTAACTCTGCACTTGTCCAATGAAATCGATGCCATTTGTCAGTCACATACAACAACGTTAACATTAAGGAGTAGCAATACTAGCATAACTATGTGAGCTCCAG
This sequence comes from Dunckerocampus dactyliophorus, assembly GCF_027744805.1. Lineage (NCBI taxonomy): Eukaryota > Metazoa > Chordata > Actinopteri > Syngnathiformes > Syngnathidae > Dunckerocampus > Dunckerocampus dactyliophorus. The sequence continues at coordinate 13,812,534 of NC_072826.1, read as the reverse complement.
TGTTGTCAATACACTCACATTTAGCGTAGCTTAATTTTTTTGTGGGCACATAAATGGGGTGGGCTCTCACATTTAGTGCTCATAAACAGGCTGTAGGCAATGACATCACTTTTGCAAAATAGTGGACCTTTTTAAGTTTTTACCTACTGGATGCAGGTGGACTCCAACAGTCGCAACGTCCCTGCGGTTGTCAGCACTGAAAGGTGAGCAGCTCTCATTTTCAAACAGTTCCACAACTCTGAAACATCTCAAATGTTTTTACAGTTTTTGTATTGATAAACCGTAAACCATTTAATCTGACCCAATCCCATTTAGTTGAGCTGTAAACATCCTCACCATGTCCACCACCAGGGGGAGCATTCCTGCCGTCAAACAGCACGCACAGCCGCCTGTCCTAGAGTTCATCCCTTACGTCCGCACTGATGAAGTCTTCAATCTGGACCCCACAGAGCCCGCGAACACACCCCCTCCACACACAGGTCAGTCAGATACACGCAGTTATTAGTGGGGTTTTACTGACAATTGTACCTTTTTCCACTCTTTACCATCAGTTTCTCTTCCTTCTGATGCATCGCATGGAGACCTTCTACTTGGCAATACACAGCGACAGCAGGAGATCCTGAAAGGGCTGGCACAGCTACGCCAGGTAACACACACACACACACACACACACGAGAGAAGACAACGTGGAATAGTGGCTCAGTGAGTGTTTTTTGTTTGCAGGGTTTGCTACAGAAGCAGAGGGAGCTGGAGACTGATTTGAGGCGCCATGACGATCAGCGCCTATCACCTTCGACGACAGAGTGACTTTCTGTTCAACATGATCACTTGTAGCACTGAGTCGCCACCACTGAAGACACAGAATGGTCAAAGACAGGGGTGTCCAAAGTCCGGCTCGCGGGGGCTGTTAATAAAAATCTTTATCAATGAGAAACTATTAGATATTACACTAATTTGCTTTGTAACCTCTAACACAAAGCTAATATGTATGTTCTGTTCGGATAGCTTAGCATATACAGTATTGTCCTACATTGGATAGGTTTTAGCATCTTTTATGTACAAAATCTATCAAAGTGGCCCCCGCAACCCGTCAATTTTTCTGTATGCGACCCTCGGTGGAAAAAGCTTGGACATCCCTGATCTGCACGTCTTTATCTCAATTTTCTATTAATTTATTGCAGTTGCCAATAAAGTAGCAAGTGTGTGACTTTCTACTACTGAGTTGCTGTTGTCCCTAATTTTTCAAAGAAAACCATTTTGGCTTTTTACAGGAACTTTCGACTTATACTTTGACACTTGCATTTTGCGTGTCATTAAGAAGCACGCCTGAAAAGCGTGAAGACTCGTTTAAGCCTAAGTTATGCACTTAGTACGCAATGTGTGACCGAAAATGGTGCGCAATGGCATCGAATTCCACACTCCCGCATGAATTACTGTATATACACTTAAGTACTGTTTACATACGACAGTTCGCACAATGAGCATTGTTCCCGCATTGTCACTATCACTTCCCGCATCCATGAAGCAGTCGTGACATTATTTGGTCCCGCTTTGTCCCACGTGATTCCACACAATATCAGGGATCACCCCGAGCTTCATTAATCCCTCTATTTGCAAGGGACAAGATGTTGAACTCCACAGAAGAAGCTCTCATTGCACAAAAGAAAAGGTATGTCTATATTATCTCGCAGCTGCAGCAAGAGCAGGAAGAAGGCATAACACTATCTAGAATTAAAAAAAAAGCACAGACAGTGTGGGTGAGGAAGTTGCTGACTAGAAGACATCACTTTGAGCATTATGATCAGTTATTTACAGAACTTTAAAAGGAAGATCCAAGAGGCTATAGCAATTACTTGAGAACTCCGCCCAACTTGTTCCAAGAGGTGGTGGGAAAAAGTTAACCCATTGATGAGAATGAGACGCAGTTTGTTTTCACATAGGTTGTGGTGCGTTCACGAACATTTTGTGTGCGAGGAATTTTGAACAGTTCAGTCCAGCACAGTTTACACGTACTTCACGCTTGGTTACGACAAATTTACTCATTGGCACGCAAAATTGCATACCGCTGAAGGGACAAAATGTGTGCAAGTGTTAAGGTGGCTTTCCAATTGCTTTGTGTCGTTTGACCAAACATCCTGTTCTCCCAGGACATGTCCCGGTTTTCAGTTTTTCCATGAAACTGACCAGCATTAGGGCACTGCTGCATGTGACATAATCCATGAGAGGCTGCGCTGTTGGTGGCTCTCTTTACATTCTCAACGAGAAAGCAAAGCTGTTGAGCTAGTTTTTGTTGGATTTGCAAATATAACTTATACTTCATGTATTTTTTAGTTATTAGTCCGGTACGACTTGAAAAGAGAGCTATTATTTTCTTACTCGCTGATTTTCCTAATACAGAAGGGACATTATTTATATTCTTGTTTCATTATGGAGTCTTTAAAGTTCTTTTTGCACCATTGAAACATATCAGAGATATTACTTTAGGCATAATAAAACAAGTGGACTAACCTAACAAGCCTATTTCAACTTGTGTACGTATTTGGTTATAGATACTTTCAATGTATTGAAATGGTAAGGCATCTTTGCATACACTTCGAGTATCACTTCAGTATATTATTGCAAGGCCGACTGTCCTGTTTTCTGTCATCAAAATATGGTCACCCTAGCTTTATGCTCCACAGTGGAAGACGCCAAAAGTGTCACCATTTGAGAGTTTAAACCAGGAATGTTCTGGAAAATCTACCCCTAAAGACAGAAAACCTGGGACTTCAAACCACCAGCATGCAAATTCTTCTGAGACGTCCACTCCGTGTGTTTTGCTTTTTTTTGGCTTCTGTGTGAAGCCACCAAAGACGGGTACCAGCCTGCAAAGAGGACATGTGATGATAACGTGTGACAACCACAGAACCCGAAAAAAAACTTCCTGTGACATAGAAGTATGAGTATCATGAGCAACGCAATTCATTAAATAGCACTACAGTGGAACCTCGGTTTTCATTATTTGTTCCAAAAGGTCAGACGAAAACCGAGGCGATCCTTTCCCATATAATGTGTTGCAGACACCCAAAAATATTAACAAAATAAAATAAAATAAAAAGAATAATTGTAGTTTTACATGCAGAAAACAATTAGGACTGCAACTAAATTATTTTAATAACAGATTAATCGGTTGATTAATTTTTTCAATTAATCGATGAATCTGATTTTAAAGAAAACTACCATTTTTCATTTCCACTTCTTAGCAGCAATCCCTTTAAGAATGCATGAATGGACTTCTTCCCTCCCCAAAATCATAACAAAGAGGGCGAGGAAGAGGAATTTCTCCGACATCGGAATTGAAGTAGAGAAGTATAAACAATCAACTGACACAAACACACTACTGCAAATCAACAAGTCACTGGCACAGACTTCTACATGTGCATCAGTAACAAATAAATAATAAATAAATAAACAAACTTTAGGGGCACGCTTCGCGTTTGGTGGTGCCTTGTTTGATGGTCAAGTTGGGAAACACGTAGCAAGACGATATAGCCTGTGCTGGACAGGCACAGCCATAGCTGGAGTTTGTAGTTTCACTGTTCTACCACTAGGTTTTGTGCGTATGCATGGTAAGAGTTGTGCATAAATGTACGCATTTTCCTACGCGCAAGTACAAGTGGATAAATCCTATACTTTGCGTGGGAATGTTCTTACGCACGCGTCTCTGCAGTGGTTTGCTTTGCAAGATGTCAGAAAGAGGCAAAAATGTCGATTGCTCTTTTCCGAAGTCAAACCTGATGTGTTTGTGTGTGTCTGAAACAAAGACAATAGGTCTGCTTTCACGGATGACTACGAAATTCAAAAACAGTCACATTTGAGAGGCTGAAATCAGGATATTTACAGTACATTTTGAAATGGAACGATTAATCAATGACCAAAATAGCTGTCGATTAAATAATCGATGAATCATTGATTAATCGTCGCAGCGCTAAAAACAATGCAAAATAATTATAAATGATAAGTGGATGGAAGTTATGCGGATTTCCCATATATCCTGGCGAGATCAAATTCAATATCTTTTTTTTTTTTTTAAATCAAATTCCTGGCATTCACAACCTTCATTGCCCCATGACAGGTTATTTTAGCGTAATTAAAAATGCAGGGTTATAGTTAGGGTTAGGTCAGCAATGCGTAGGGTGGTGTGTTTGGGCACTCTTGTGTAACGATACAGCACACGGCAAACAGACTAGTTTGTAACGTGCATTTTGTTTTGTTTTTACTGTAGTAATTTGTACTTTTACTTATTATTTACGGTTTTACTAGTCTGTGCAGCACTTTGGAAACTGTTTATAAAATGTGCTATATAAATAAAGTGGATTGGATTGGATTGGATTGCAATATAGTACGAAAACCGAGGTAAAATTTTAGTAAAATCTTGAGCGTATTTTTATCTTACAGTATTTAAGTGTCACAGTATTTTTACTCCGTGTAGTGGCCGTACACTACAGAATAACTGCTTTACTCAGTCAGGTTTTAATAACAATAAAAAAACTGTAAAAAAAGAAAGATGGTTTTAAGTTAAAATCTATCACAGACTCAAAGAAACAACTTCCAGGGAAACAAAGCAAACATTTTTTACAACACACGTGGCGTGCTCTGGAAGGTGGACACCTCACAAAAGTCTCTGTCACCTTTAGTCACGTTAGGAACACAACATTAACAGCAGCAAGGTGGCTGCAAAAACAAATCCAAGAACATCAAGAGCCCACAGACCCGTTGAGGCAGTGGTGCATTCAAGAACCTGACTGGAGCTGCATAGAGCCACAAAGTAGTCACTTTGTTAGACTTAAAAAAAAAAAAAAAGAAAAAAAGAAAAGATCTGAATGGACGGGAAGTCTTCTTTAGCACCTGAGCTGCACCCACTCTTTGAGTTCTTATAGCACGCCATGCAGGCAGACGTGGCCATTTTTCACACTTTGCTTGAGAGGGATTGAAGTAAAGCCCCTTCTGAAAGTGGCAGCAGGTTCACTGTGGACCACTTCCTGTGTCTTGTTAAGTCTTAAAAGCTTCTTCTTGGCGTCTTGCACAAGAATCAATAGTTTATGTAAAGAGGTAATCAGTCAGAGACTGTCTTCAAAGTCAATTATTAAAACTAATTTAGCTGCTGGGTCATGAGAGAAATGCTCCACAATTCTTTATTCGGTTCTTGCTCATTTTAAGAAGTGCTACTGTCCAATGCTATACTACTAGAATCTCTCTCATGCACCAGCAGGTCACTTCAGGTGGTCTGCAATAAATCCCGCATCCTACATCCCATTAAAGCCTCTGCCGCCTCCTCCTCGCTGCCACCCCCAGCGCCCGCTATTACCCTGTCTGGCAGGGTAGCGATACCCCCCTGGTAGTCTGTGCCAGTCTGTGTCGGTCTGCTGTCTCTGACAGTCCCACATTCCCCCCAGAGGACCCTCGAGCGAGGGTGGCAATCGCTGGTCCAAGTGGGAAGGGGTTATGCAAGGGTCCTGCTGGTTGGCACCCCACTGCTGCTGGCGGTAAGGTGGCGCTTGCGAATGGGACGTACTCTGACAGAGATGCTGCGGTGAATGACGGGGGTCTGCGTTCATCTTCTGCTGATGCTCTGTTACCATGGTGATGCTTGTTGTTGTTGCCTTGGTGCTTGATGCATCTCTGAGAAAGTTCACAAGTAAAAACCTACTTATATGTGCTTACTCTTATAGGAATACAGCCAAAAGCTGCTTTTCCACTGCACGGTACTGGCTCAGCGTTCCACGTCAACATAATACAGGCAACGAGCTACGAAAACCCACGGCAAGAAAAGGGGGCGCTGCAGCAAAGAGGAGACTGTGGAGTACAAGACTGCAGCGTTCAGGGTAAGCTAATGTAAGCGTGCGTTTGTTTGTCAAACGTTACTATTATTAATCTACTCAACCAATGAGAGACGAGCAGTGGCAGACGGCACCCATAGTGTCCACTGACCTGGTACCACAAAAAGTACCTGCTTTTACCAATGGAAATAAGTGTGTTGACCGTGCGGTGGAAAAAGGGAATTAAAGCTGTGATTGAATGATCCTTTTACTGACCTCAATGTGTCACCCTCTACAGGACAGGACGTGAAACTGGAGACAACGTCCGTTGAAATGTGTCCACACTGATCTTTTTTTTCTTCTGTTCTGCCCTCACTGGAGTCTGCAGCTGCGTTCTGATTGGACGTCAGCGTAGACGAGCAGAAATCGGCGGAGGAGGCGTCACTTGTCCATAGAGCCTGCTTTTTTGCCGGCACTCCCGCAGGCGACCCGGCTTTGTCGCCCTGTGCAACGGCCTCAGCGTCTAAGCACTCCTGCTGCCTCTTGGCACGCAAATGTGAGATGGCCATCTGTAACATGTGCAGGTCTTTGTCCGAGTGCCGGGCCTCGCCCTCCTGGAAGGAGGCCTCCGGGACCAGCTGGTCCGACGTGTGAGGGATGCTGGAATCGGGCTGCTGGCTGACACGTGGAATCTGATCGCTGGCGTTCACGTTGTTGACGTCATCACGACACATCTGCCTCAAGACACCTGAAGACAGAAGAGTCATTCACGTTGCATTGTGAGGGCAAAAAATGAACGTGTTTGGAATTACAGTAAATAGAACCAAAATCTGAATTTGAAAAAGTATGCATCTAATGGCCCTGTCACACCTTGATGATTTAGCCGGCGCATGCCCGACGTGATCATTTTGATGGCATACGTTGAACTGTCGACGTTTTTTTCAATTTTGGGCATATACATAGCGTATTCATAACGAGTTCGACGTACACATGACGTATTAGTAACTTATATAGAACGTTTCTATAACTTATAGACAACTTATACCAACAAATGCGTAGCCTGTTGCCGGTGTTCACAACTTGTGCCCAACACCAGTCTAACTTATGCAAACCGCGCGGCAGCGTATGGCCGACGATCACGTGCCGTAGCCTATAAAAAGGCTGCCACTTGATCACTCAAATCATAACCTCACTAGACATCGCAGTGTCAACATCACCATCATGCCGAAGAAAATTTCGAAGACCGCTGCCAAGAAGTATCAGGGCAGTGACGGAGGCTGAGGGCGAGGACGTGAGAAGGATCCATCACCACCCACAGCCTCCCCCTCCCACTCTGATGGAGATGACGCAGGTTCTAACGCCTCTCAGGCATCGTCAATGGTATCGGAAGCTGCTTCCCCAGTGGCCACCATCTCCTCTCAGCCAACCCTTGCCAAGAAGACAGTTTTGTCTCAATTTATCTTGACGTATTACGACTTATGCGTGACTTACAAATAACATGTGTGAACGGGCGTCAACGATCACATAATTTATTGCCCGTGTATGCGGGACGTATGAATCATACGTTGACGTATGTCGAAAAGTTTTGTGCATGCACAAAATTTTTGGACGACCTGGACGTACTACGACATATGCTGGCGTGCTTCAGCGTGCTCTTAACTTACACAAAACTAACCCATAACTTATTCAACGTACGCCAGCGTATTGGCCAAATTTTTCATACGTTGGCGTACTCTGGCTAAATCGTCCAGGTGTGACAGGGCCATAAAGTCGCCATGAACTTGTGCATTTTGCTTTTTTGACTGAACCTTGATGTATACAGGTGTTATCTATTTACTTTATTGCGCCATTTGTGCTTATGCAATAGTATGCATAGGTTCCAAAGTCTTGTAAAGCAGATCTTTCTCCAGTTTTTGTTCAGTGTCCTGTGTTTCAGGCAGTTGTGTCAAAGGAAAGGGCAACTACTTCGTCTTTAGGGTCCCAATCCTTCAAGCACTTTACCACAGCTTCTTCCTGGACAGTATCAGTCCCCAAACACAAGGTTTTCCATGCCACCTGAGACCAGAACCGGCAGTCTATCAACATGTTCTTTTAACTTGCCATCCCTATGCACTGTTAGTGGCATAGTTGTCACGCTCTGCGTGACTTATTGAATTCTTGTGTTGCTTCTCCTTATTTCCTCATTTATTTTCCTGTTTTGTGCCCTTTTCAGTCACTTTTACCTCTTGCTGAGGAAGCTGTAATTGTAATTGTAACTAACGTGTAATTACGTCTGTGTAGGCTCTCAGTTGTACAGGAGTTGTCCATCGAGGGAAAGGCTTCTTGAGACGTCATCTGTACTTCTGTGAAGAAAGTGTTGAACGTTTCGCTCCTCATCCGAAGAGCTTCGTCAGCGAACTAACAAGTGCTGGTAGCCTAGGCCTTAAATACAGTAAGAGTGGGCGGAATTGGTGTGCCAACACCCTGCTCCTATGGTTCCTAACACTAAGACTGGGCGGAGTAATCCTGCTATTAGCACCTCCGAACAAAGGGAAGTGTAGCTCCCTGTAGTTGGGTATGAACGACTCTGATACTGGCTAGTTAGCATCTACTAAATGTCAAAAGAAGAGAGTAGGGAAAGAAACCCAAAAACCCACAGAAGCAAAAAGGAGAGGAGTGGTAGTCCCTTATGTAGCTGGGGCTCCGAAAAACTCCAGAGGATCTTATGGCAACACAAAATTCCAACCTATTTTAAACTAGTAAATACCCTGAGACAAAAACTAGTGCATCCTAAAGACAAGGCTCCTAACCAAAAACAGAGCAAAGTCGTCTATTCCATCCACTGTAAAGATGAGGAATGCAAAGACCAATACATTGGGGAAACTAAGCAAATGCTCCAAAAAAGGCTTTATCAACACCACAGGGACAATTCTAGTGGTCCTCAATCAGCAGTACATCTACACCTTGAAGCAACCATCACTCTTTTGAGGACAGCGAGGTAAAGATTTTGGCCAAAGAAAACAGATGGTTTGAAAGAGGAGTAAAGGAAGCTATTTTTGTCAAACAACAGAACCCATCATTGAATCGGAATGGTGGTTTGAGGTTTAATTTGGACCCTGTGTTCAGCAGGTTACTGAGACCAAAACCCACAGCTCTTAGTCTTGCAAATGAGGTAGAGCCAGGGCCAAGCCAGAACAATAGATGCTAACAAGCCAGTATCAGAGTCGTTCATACTCAACTACAGGGAGCTACACTTCCCTTTGTTCGGAGGTGCTAATGGCAGGATTACTCCGCCCAGTCTTAGTGTAAGGAACCATAGGAGGAGGGTGTTGGCACACCAATTCCGTCCACTCTTACTGTATTTAAGGCCTAGGCTACCAGCACTTGTTAGTTTGCTGACAAAGCTCTTCGGATGAGGAGCGAAACGTTCGACACTTTCTTCACAGAAGTACAGATGACGTCTCAAGAAGCCTTTCCCTCGATTAACGTGTAATTAGTTGGCTTCTTGTTCTTCTTCTACTACTATTTTGAAAACTACTGTATATACACAAAACATTATATATATAGGCATATAAAACACATGTATGTTATAAATAACGTATATATAAAAAACGCATACCATAATTTTTCAGTACGCAGCCCTTGGTGGAAAAAGTATGGACACGATGGCCACAGTCTGACCCTGGGACAGTTGTTTCTATTTACATTATTTCCTACGGTAAAACATTGTTAGACTTTGAATTTAGACTGACTGGACCTCAGAGGTTCAACTCTTTCTCAGACAAAGTAGCAAAAAAGAAAATAACAAGAGTATACAGTAGTGTGTTACCATCATACAGGTTTAACAAAATTGATAAACAACCAACAAATAATGAACAACATGAATGTAAACATGAACAATAAACTAATGGTGAACTTTTTGAACGTGAATGAACATGAACAATAAACAACTTTTTTTTTTCTTTCTAACAATTCATGCAAATCGGCCTCATGTGCTTTCGGCAGACTGATATGCCGCATTTAGAGCAGACATTGCACGCTCTCAGTGGGTTGTCACAAAGTCCACACTGCTTTCTCTTTGGTGCAGGTCCAGGTGTGGCCTCTGCAGTCTGCAAGCCTTGGGTTTTTAGTGGCCCTCTGCGCAACATTTCTGGCTCAATAAGTGCCATACCAAGTTCTTCAAGGAAAAGTCTCCGCTTGTTCAGCTTTCCTGGGTTCCAATCCGGGTTGATTTCAGTGAAGAGCACGAAAGCATTATAGCACGACACGTCCACCATGTGATAAAACAGGCACATTGGCCATCTCTGTGCCCGCCGGCGAACAGAGTAGGTGGCACACGCCTGCAAAAATACACACACATCACCCCCAAAAAATCAGATGACATCATATTTGATGACAAGACAGTTTGATATAAAGCACTAACAAAGATAAAACATGTGCTTACCTGGTCCAGGTGGTCTACAGCTCCTTTGCACCTGTTGTAGTCAAGAATAATTTGAGGTTTTTTCTTGCTGCTGTCCTCAACTTGCGCTTCCCTGTGCTTTGTGCTAAGCATAAGCACGTTCTTGCCTTTTTTTGGGTAGTAAGAGACCAAACACTTGTCTTTGGTGAAAGCAAAGAGGCTTGAAAGGAGTGCTCTGTCTTGATGCTTGAGGAGCTGCAGAGGAATTTCGGCCTTGTTTTTCCTTAGTGTTCCAACCAAGGACATTTTTTTTTTTTTTAGTTCATCAGCCAGGGTGAATGATGTAAAAAAATTATCAGTTGTGAGGGTGTGACCCTCAAGAGAATCACACAACCTTAACACTACCTGCATGGCCAGGTTTTTCTCCCGCCGTCCCCCAAGTGGCTTGCCTGTGTAGACATCAAGTTTCCAGGCATATGCGGTGTTGACATCGCATAATGCCCAGATTTTAAGGCCATATTTGGCCGGCTTTGAGGGCATGTACTGCCGGAAGGAGCAGCGGCCCTTGAATGCAATGAGCTGCTCATCAATACAGACGTCCCTGCCAAGATTGAACAAGCGGGGCAGAAGGCTGTTCCACTTCCTCCACAGTTCCAGAATAGGCGACATCTTCGTTTCATTATGTGGCTGTGTCTTCCGTAGGTTGTCATCAAATCGCAACATCCTATTTATATGCACAAATCTGGTATGCCCCATTGCCTCTGCAAAAAATGTGCGACCAGTTGTCTTGTTCCACAGGCTGCTTGTTGCCTCGTGTCTTGATTTATATAATCCAGACAGGATCAAAAGCCCTAAATAGGTCCTCATCTCTTGCGCGGTCATCGCCGTCCACCCAGACTTCGCACGGTTTCCTTGTATATTTGTCATCTCAACAATAAGATTGATCATGTCCTCGGTAAAAAACAAATTGAAAGCCGACTCGGGGCTGCTGATCCTGGCTGTGGCGTAGCATGTTGGACCCGGCAATGGAATGGCCGGGGGGATGTAATGTCTGGCAACATCGTGAGTAGCTGACCACATAATTTTGCCATTTTTTGATCTCCAATTCTTCGACACATCAACTACCTTCTCGTTCTGCTCGCCCTCCTCCTCCTCGTCGTCGTCGTCGTCATCATCATCCGGACTTTCGTGCTCCTCCAACTCATCTTCCGACTCATCGGACCGAAAGTCAGGGATAAAATCCTGATCAGAGGCATCGGAAAAATCCTCTCCATCCTCCATGACCAATCCTCGAACTTCTTCGGCTGCGAAGCATCGATTCATCGTTATCGTTGTACGTGCGAAAGCTGTTTTACAAACGAGAGCTGTATTGGGAAATGCTGAGCAAAGTTGCTAAGTCGTTCAAAACACCGCTATCCAATAGGAAGAGGGAGGGGGAGGATCAGATTCAAACGCTGGACCAATAGATTTGAATTAGCAACATCAAAGCATTCCAGCTGTGGTGGCCTCAGCCATCTTCTATGCTGTGGGCTGCTGGAGAGGGGGTAGCGCGGACAGGGACAGGAGCAGGCTCAATAGACGGATAAGGAGAGCGAGCTCTGTCCTGGACGGTCCTCTGGACTCCGTGGAGGAAGTGGGGGAGAGAAGGATGTTGGCTAAGCTGACATCCATCATGGACAACACCTCTCACTCGCTACATGACACTGTGGGTTCCCTTAGCAGCTCCTTCAGCAGCAGACTGTTACACCCACGGTGTAAGAAGGAGAGGTTCCGCAGGTCCTTCATACCGACCGCTGTCAGGCTCTACAACACCTGCACCACCTGAACCATGTTGTAGCCACTATGTCACTATGTATTCTTTACTTGCGTATCTTGCTTGTGCTGTAACAAGTGAATTTCCCCGCTGTCGGATAAATAAAGTACAATTCAATACAATTCCCCCAAGCAGATCAGCCATTTGAAGTTGACGCACCTGCAGATTCTGCACACACAAACGCGCATACTCAAATGCACAAATTGCAAATAACACTTTATTTTGCAAAATAACTTCACCCAGCAATGCACACACACACACACACACACACACACACACACACACACACACACACACACCTATTCTAGCAATCCGGACAGTTTTCATGACATTCATTTTGCACGATTGTGCACTCATTGCACAAAGAAGCAAAACTCATTAGTTAGTCTGTGTCGCCACCCAGTGGATTGTGTGTGTAAACATTTTCAACACAATTTTCACTTTCTCCTGTTTTTCACCACTGAATGGACTGAAGCGGAAATCACCGGAAATGCATTATAACACATGAGGTTTACAGTGCATCAACAAATATAAATTATAATGGGAGTCTATCTGCCAAAACTCTGATTTTAATTGCGTTCCATAGTTTTATTATATAGCTCAGAGCTGCAACACTTTACAAATGTCAGCATGGTGCCATTTTTTATTTTTTCATCTATTGCCAACCTGGGAGACTTTGAATCACCCAAGTGTTTTTCCCCAAATGCTTTTCTCTTTGAAACAAATCCCATTTGCCAGAAAATGGACACAAAACGCCATTAATGGTGCATATAAGCTGTGTTTGTGTTTTAAGACCACACAGTCACTAACCTTTGGATGACTGCAGGTCCTCTTTGATTGGCTGTTTTTCCCCGTTGTCACGATGACCGAGCAGCGCACTAAAGTTGCCCAGCATTTCCGCCACACCAGCTGCGATGATGCCACTTTTGGAGTACTTCATAAAGTCCAAGCAATGCACTGAGAGGAGAAAGAGGAAAGTCACGCATGAGCGAATGCTTGAGTGCTTCCTTGGTTTTGAGCTTATTACCGGTCAGGAAGATGGTGTGTCGGAAGCGAGTGTTTTGGGCTTGATGTCTTATCAGGCAGTCCAGCTCCGGTGACTGCTGGTTCATCTTGTCGCAGTGATGAGGCAGCAGGAACTCCACAATCTGTTGCTTCTGGTAGCTTAAAAGGATGTCCAACAAGCTGGCGGCATCTCGCCTGAACCTGGCAGGCAAGCAAACAAACGTTAGAAAATTTTCCTTTCAAAGCCACAAACTCATCACTGCCTAATTCCTTTTGGGTCAATGTTTAGCTGCAGCACTTTCTCTTTAAAAAGCACCTTTAGTTTTCCAGATGCCACGTGTGCTCTACAGGCAGTGTGTGGTGTTATAGATGGTATGGCACAGCCAACTGCTTGAGGTGCAATGTTTATCTTAGTGCATGGCGTTTATCAGAGTGGAAGACACTATTTGAGGAAATGTGATTTTTTTGAGTAGATAAAGTACAGCCACGCAATGAGTACCTCGCTTGCTCTTTTAGTTTCTTGAGGGGTTTGCTATGAATCATCCACCTCCAAACATTTTCCGGAGAATTCCGCTGCTCCAAGAGTGCCAGCAGTGCAGCCAGCTGATCTGCAGAACATCACCATCTCCTTATAAGAGACCACATCCATCATGAACAAAAAGCTGTCTGATGACGTGACCTACTGGGAGGGACAAGGTCTGGATTGAGGATCAGGTCTTCAGGGATGACGCAGCCTCCGCACATGAAGAGTTCCTCATATGTGTTGCTCCTCATGTCATCCACGGTGCTGACTCCCAGAAAGACCACCGACTGGTGCTGTTTGAGCGAGAGCAGACCCGGGATCTGACGAGGAGAACATGTAGTGAAGATGACATTTTACCAGGAATGATAGCAAATACATTGTAATAGTGCAGTAGTACGGTTGTAATAGTAATCTGATTTTCCCATAAAGAGCATTTGGTAGACTACTGATGGATACCAATTTCCCCACACAGTACATATTATGAAAGGGACAGAAAGTGTACCATGCGTCACGTGTATGTTCGTAAACAAATACAGTGCTGCCCGGCCTTTGGCGAGTGGGAGTCATTGCTAGAGATAATTCCAAGGAGTCGCCAGAGCCATTTTGTTCCCTTGCTGTACCAAAAATGAACAGACCCGGGACCTTAAACCCAAGTACGGCGCAAACTGTGATTATGGTGTACCGTTACGCCCCTACGCTCTAGTGTTTGCATAACTGTGGTGACAGCAATTACACAGCGATGATAATGGTGCTCTCCCAGGTTATTCCTAACAGTGTAGACAAACAGGTAAGTTTTGGGCTTTATTATATTATTACTACTAGTCACTGGTACCTCGTGTATATGCTTGTCTATGTCTTTCTTCTTAATGACCACCAGAAGTTTGCGGTCTGAGACTTCTTGTTTCAAGAAGGAAACAGGATTCTGTTCCATGTGACCTTGTTGCAAAAGGTATTCCTTCAACAAAAACACACAATAAGTAAAGACATTCACATGATTGAATATTCTCACAGAATTTAGGCTCTCGGAGGTCTCTGATGGAACATGCACTCAAAGAAGCACAATCCAGAGTTGCAAACTGGCTGTGTAACCATTACTCATTTAATTAGTACAGTTCATGTAAATTCCATCACGACATTACCTTGATGTCTTGGCTCAGCTGGTCCTCAGGCTGGCTGCTGTGGACATAAAACTGCAGTGTGGAACTCCTCTGGACATCCTTGATGATCTCACAAAGGTTGTTTAACAGCTCGGGCTTCAGCTGCCTGATCACGGAGCTGAGAGCTGACGCCTGGTGGAGGGGGTCCGAGCTGGAGACCTGCTCACAAACTTGCGGAGGCCCCAATGAGGACGTAGAGGCGCTGATGAACTCAGTGACCTGAGCAGCTTTTCCGCCGGGGGACGTTTGGATGGTATGAGGCACAGCAAGGTCGACTTGTAAAGTGGCTGGAGTCTGGGGGGGTCTATGAGGGTGAGGGACGGCCACAGATGCAGAGGTAGGTTCAGCTGCAGAGAAGTCGGCAGGTGGGGGACTTCTGATTGGTGGATCAGAGAACGATCTGCTGGGTGTGTCTGCTGACCAAACCTCACTTTCTTTGGACAATGTTGTCCTTTGACTGTCTGGAATGTGGACACCAGCAGCTGTCAGTTCCCCTGACGCAGACACGTCCTCGCCCTCTCGGGTGTTAGCTGCTCTGATACTGGACACGAAGGCGCTGACTGTGCTTGCCAGAGCCGCCTCGGGTTCAGTTTGGTTGAACGTGTCATAGTCTCTTAACATGCTACTGATGCTGTCCTGGAGTGAGCTGACGTAGCCTTCGACTGGGGGACAAGGGTGGTACAAGGACACGTATTGTGAAAAGGGAGACACCATGATAGAGGGCAGGTTGTGCTGGGCCGGGCTTGGTGGTGCATTGGAAGCTGGAGGAAGGCTACACTGAATGCTCTCCTTCTGCAGGAGGAGCTGCAAGTCGGAGCAAAAATGAGCGAAATGTTTGTCCAAAATGTTGTCAATAGGTTCTAGTGGACAGGCAGGCGGCGAGAAGATGGACGGGCCTTGCACCATCGCATGTTCCCTGTTTTCCTGCCCCCCTGGTGGGCTTTCAGTCAAGTCAACCACATCCATCACGTCTTCCTCTTGTAGTTCATTCTGATGGGATTGTTTGCCCTCCTTGGAGAGCTGTACCTCCTTAACCTCTCCTATTTCTCCTCCTATGTTGTGCTTGCTTCGCTCTGTGGGGCTTGTCGTCCTCTCGGATGATGGAGGAATGGATGGTTTAACAGACGAGATGTCCTGCTCTTCTCTGCCCTCAGTTTTGTGTTCTGTGGTCTTGGAGCTTCCTGCAGTAGGTGAGAAGACAGTTTGACATGTATTTACATTACAAAGTTATATAAGTGGTTCACTAATATGCACATGTCACTGACAAACCTGCACACTCCCTGGGGGCGACAGGAGCAAACTGCAGCTCTTCTGCATTGTTTTGCTCATTGAGCTTTAGCGGGGACCAACTTAGAGGAGGCAGGGGGAGGGAGCTGATGTGACGGGACAGGCACCCAGCAGGGGAATGGGGGCGGCAGGGTTCCTCTGTTGGGCACCTAGACGGAGACAGTGGATGATGGGGTTCGAGGGACAAGGGCGGGCTGGGCTCGGGGCAGGGAGGCGGGCTAGAATCAGGTGAGGGGCTCAGAGCAGGCCTAAGCCCAGGAGATGGGGTGGGGTTGTCTGGCAGGGTCTCCATGGCGAGGTGGTGAAAGCGGGGATCATCAGGGGGGGTTCTTTCGCTCTGGGTGTACCTCTCTGAACACAGGCCTGGAGACACAATGTTTTACTCATTTTCTTAAAAACAAACATGTAAATTAAAACAAGAAAAGAAGAGCATTCGGTACACCAATTTAGCACTTATTTCATGACATAGTGTATTAAGAATTGCCATCTGTATAATTGCGTGTGCGCGTAAAGAAGCAAGACTAACCTGTAATGGGGGTGAGCACCCAGGGGATCTCCCACTCATCCTCATCATCCTCATACCCTCCTGCACTCCTCCCCAGAACCCCTCCTCCTCCTCCTTGGTGATAAGTGTCCCCACTGGGACTGAATCCCTCCAGACTACTCACACTGCCTGCTGTGTGATCCTGCACACACAAACACACACAGGTGAACTCATTTTCCATTATCATTGTGGGTTTAAAAAAGGCCTGGTATCATTGGGATGAGCCTGCTCTCCAAGACAATGACAGAAGCACACTCAAAGTGTAAACTGTACAATTACGTCAGGTGTGTCAGTGACCTCCAGTTCGTCCTGCTTCCTCAGGTCAATGTCACAGTTGGTGGGCAGTCCCAGCTTGGCGGCCAGCCTGTCAAAGGGAGATGACTCTCCCTGCACCTCCTCTGGACCGTCACTGTGAACTCTAGTGGCCACTCCTCTGGCAGCGTGCTTGAGACCTGTCAGAAATGACACACAGGCACAAATAATTCACCCACTTGGGGGACTCTCCAAACAAAGCCACTCGGTCACTAAAGTAAGAAATGAAGACAAGAAGAATTAAGTTCAAGCGTTAAGCTAGTTGTCCACTCACCTGTCAGCAGCTTGCGAAGTCTGGTGGAGAGCTCTGATCCGTCTTCCCGCAAAACCACGCCTGTAAGCCCGAGCGACTGAATAACATAGGGGAGTGAGCCTGGGGTGGGCGAGGCTTGACCACCTTCCCCTGCAAGGCAAAGGCAAACAAATTAATTCACTTTATATTGTAACCGATGACCAACTAATGATCAGCCCTTGCTGCTAACATTTCTGCATCCATCAACCGTACTGCCATTATAGCATCTCCAGCATGTCTTAATGTTTAAATTAGGGCTGTCAATCAAAATATTTAATCATTATTATTTGCATGTTCTCCATAGTTAACTCGCGACCGATAGCAATTAACCACAGATAGCAGTTTTTACCTACAATAAGTGTAACTTTTTTTTAATACACCAATCAACATGAGACTGCATAATATTTGCTTTATGCAATTTTTTGTTTATTAAACATTGTGTTTTTTTTTTTTTTAAAACAGCTTAACACAAAATGGACCTCAAAGTGTGAAAAAACAAACGCAATGTACAATGTACATTGGTAAACTGTCCATATGCAAATATAATTTTATTCAAACAAATAATCTCACAAAAAGTAATTAACACTAACACTTCAAATAAAAGGTTTGCAAAAACACCCAACAACTAAGTGAAATGAAAACACGGTGTTACACAAATAAATATCGACAACTTAAAAAAAAGAGTGGCCAAGAACAGTCAGTAGTTTACAGAACTAGGACTGTGCCCATATACTGTCGTGCAGTCAGGCTACAGCTTATACTTCACTCCCAAACACACACCTTATCACACTTTGCCTAGTCTGGCAACTTCAACAATGTGGAAGTGTAACACTGCAGGTTTTTCAACAGACACTTTTATTCTGTCATCTTTGACAAAGACATCAGTTCAAGCACAAAAAATTTATAAATGCTAATAATAATAATAAATTCCCTCACGAGCCTTTACTGTCTTCTCATTGAGTGCTGTGTGTTCTTGCTCACTTCCGCCATTGACACAAGCCCCCAATAGCTGTCCTTGCATCAGCCGAGAGACGGCTCGAATCTAAAAAACACTTGATAGTTGGGACACTCGTATGCCAAGGTACCACTGTATAAATGACAAGAGAAAAAAAAATACCTGCAGTGCCCCAATACCTTCTCCCTGGCAGTCGACGTACTCCGTGACAACTCAACTCACAGCGACAGTAGATACAAAAAACTTTGGTTTTGTTGAGAGCCATTTGCCAGGGCTTTGAAGCTAAACTTACCATTGAAAACACCCTTTTCTTTGTCCATTTCTGCTCAGTATTTTTTTCCCGCTTGTGCCTCCACATCAACTGCTACACTGCTGCGTTTCCTCAAACTACGGTGTGGGTGAAGGGTTAAAAAAGACGTGTGCACGTTAATCGCGCATAAAAAAAACCCCGTGGTGTTAAAGGGAATTCCTGCTAACTCGTTAACGCGTTAACTTTGACAGCCCTCGTTGAAATAAAAAGCAGCTGTGGCATCAACTCACCTGAAGCCTTGTCCCATCCTGACCGCTCCAGCGACACCTTCAAATATGCAAGCGTCCGCTGTGCCGTTTTCTGCTCCATTCTCCTCTTCCTTGCTGGACTTTTCAGCTCACCTACTCTTCCTCTTTCTTCCCGCCTCACTTCATTCTCTGCGTTCTTCTTGCAGGTCAACACCATGTCCATCAGCTGCTGCATCTGGGGGACCAAAACGTGATATAAACAAATTACAAAATGGATCGTGTTTAATTGAAATCAACATTTTTACCTTGCGAGTGTTGCTTCTGGCCACATCTTGCTCTCCTGCGTGACCCTGTTTGGGCCTGGCCTCCTGAAGCTCCATGTGTGCACAGTGCACCTCCACCATCGTCCTAGCCCGGCCAACAGCAAGCTGGTAGCAGCTGGGGCTGTGCAGGTAGGAGCGCATGTATCCATCAAAGGTCAGCTGGTGGTGTTTGGGAACAGGAAACGGTGTTGCCCTCTTGTCCTCTTTTACATCGTACACGCCCAAAGAGTGCGGGCGCACCTTCAGCGCACAGAGGGAGGGATCAGCTTTAAGAACTGAACACAGTCTATATGAGGTCTTTTGGAGCTTTTAGTTCACCTTGCCCTCCTTCTGGCCTATCAAGTATTCCTGAGCATGCTGCTCCACGTCAGCAGAGAGCTCCACAGTAGGCTTGGCGCGGGCCTTGATCAGGGCATGATGCAGCGCTGGGATGAAGTGCTTCAGACCTGGCATCACCTTGTCACCAGATGAACATGGACCATCAAAGGAGGAGGCACTGCTGGATGCTTAAAAAAAACACACACATCCATTGGCTTTACTGTTGTCATTATTTAACACATTAGTTAAAGACAATACGGTTTTGCATTGTGTTGTCTATGCTGACAAAGCCATTCTGGGGTTCCCCCCCCCAGCTGTACCACAAACAATTAAGTAGAAATGCACACTGGCAGACAACCACAATGTATCCCACCAGAGCACTCCTAATTAAACATATGGGCACTTGTCGAGTTGGACATGTTTGTCAATAATGAGTGTCCTTGTCTGACTCACTGGATTTGGCGACGTCTCTGCTTTCAGGGAAGACAAACAAAGCCTGAAGACACCTCTTCCAACCTTCTTCTCTCTCTGAACACCCAAGCAGATTAGGATATGTTTAAACAGAGAGAAAAAACATGTCAGTGCTCTATTCTCCATTCACAGTATGCCTCTATATGATTTAGCACTAAAGCCACCATTTCCCATTTCCTACCAGGAGGTGTGGACATCTGGACACTAGACAGTAGGAAGAGGAAGCCTCTCTCGGTCAGCGGGGTCACAAGAACCTGTTTGGATAGCGGAAACACCAATGACCACTTTGTACTTCCTTATTTTTGTTCATTCACACAAACAACAACACTACCTCCTTGGCGGAGGTAAACATCACAATCCAAGACACCCACCACTCTTTTGACTTCAAGCTCCTGCAGCAGTGTGGTCAGGCCACTTGTCGAGCGACTTCTGTCAACTGCCTCCAGCAGGCTGCAGTGATAGCCGTGACTCGCAACTACATACACACATATCAACGACAGATGGATCAGAAAACGTTCAACATGAAATTGGTGCTGCACCCTTTGGTTGCACACGGCTTCACCTTCTTTGCTGCTGCTGTAGAGGTTGCAGGAGAACAGCTGCGCTGAGAGGAGCTTGGTCACCTTGTCGAGCCTCATCAAGAAACGCATTTCCAGCCTCTCGGGTCTGAAGGAGACAAGTCAAGTCGCATTTATTTTTGTATATTAATGACAATAGAGGATTAATTAAGAGCAATAAAGTTATCATTAATACATTTATTAACAGTGCTTGATGTTTGTTTTTAACTGTATTGCCTTTTCTTTATGTTTCCATCAAAGATTCTAAGGTGCGTTCACAATTGTCATGTTTTGTTCAGTTAAAACTAACATCGGTGCGTTTGGTCATCAAGTGTGAGCGTGGCAAAAAAACAAGTGGACCAAAACCGCTTCAGAGATGGCCCATTAGTCCACTTGCAAGTGAACTCTGGTGAGGTTCAGTTCACTTGAGGTCAAATGTGAATGCTAAAAAAAGCAAGAAGAAACGAAAATGTGTAAGGAAAAAATGTCATGCTGTCTCTCTGCTCTGTTCTTCCTCTGTGTGTGTGTGTGTGTGTGTGTGTGTGTCTGTCTGTCTGTCTGTCTGTGACAACAGTGCTTTGTATCCAATGTAGAGTATCTCGTCACAATGTAAGAAGGTTCCAACCCAAAGTGGGATGCGTACTCACAGTTTGTGGGGGAGGAAGGGCAGCGCGGTGGAGCGGAGGGAGATCTGGAAGATGGTCTCATCACTGTGCACCAGATCGCCGCTCCACACTGTGAAGTGAGCTCCGTCTGAGAGACGAGACAACACTGTGTCAAAAACTGCTTGTGTTTATGAATGGAAAACATCAAAGACTTCTCACCTTTACTAGCCTCCGCCGGTCGGCTGTTCTGCCTGTGCAACACACACACACACACACACACAAAGGTCACACAACATGTCAATGCAGAACTTCTTGACTTATAAATACACGGTGGCAAACCATGTTTCCAATTCATGCATGTTTTTGTGAGAGCTGGCCTCCTCACACATTTATCAGCACTGTGCACAAAACTTGGTGAGATAAATTTGATTTAGTTCTAAATATATACTGTATTTAACATTTGTAATACGATCTACAGTGGGGAAAATAAGTATTTTGCACTGCTGATTTTGTTATTTTGTTATTTTTATTTTTTACCTCTGGCACTTCACCACTTACTTTTGAACCATTTCAAGCTATTCTTTGGACTTGAACGACTTGAATTTCAATAAATAACTGGAAAACTTCTAAAACTTTTGACCAGTCTATATTACATATTATATAAAGACGTTAGGAATGTGTATTTATTCTTGTGTTGTATAATATGCTTTGATTCTGTGCTTTTCTATCTTGTGGAGTCACTCGGACTTCAGTTTGGAAAAGAGTTGATGGTTTACCTGTTTTCATTTATGCTTACTGAATAAAACAACATCATGTCTCTTTGATGTGTATTTATACTTATATAGGATGTGTATTTTATATATAATATGTGGGAGACCGGAAATGATTAAATTATCTAATGATTGCAACATCATCTAAAATCATTTATCTACAATGACTGAAATTAATGATCACAAATGTTTAAATTATTTTATTTGTGGTGACTGCTAACTGAGATAATAGATGAGCTTAAATAGATCCTGGATCTTACGAATAACGGATAAGTTGAGCCAGGATAACTAAGATATCCCGGCTTCATCACTTATCCTAGTTTTGTGCGATGGGCTCAAGGAGGACTTACTATTATCATTATTATTTATTTTATTCTGATTAATTAATATTTTTGAATTACATAACATTGACCAACTACTTTTTTTCAGCCAACAATCACTGTATTGATGGGGTGCTGTACCTGACAGGGGCCAAAGGAATGCTGGGAAGTAGAGAGTCTTTTCCTTTAAACAGCATGGAGACAACGGCGTAGGGACAGACCTGGCGAGGTCGTGGTCGTAGTTCATCGAAAGCGTACTCGTAAAAGTATTGCTGAAAATAAACAAGGGATTCTGAATGTAAACAACTTCACAACATGGGTGCTTTTTGAGGGTCCTTTTTATCACTGTGATCATCTCCAACAATAATGCATGTTTACCTGCGTGAACTCAAAGGCGCGAAAGGAAGTGATGGAGGTGACGTTGCTGGCGTTCTTGGGGAGGTGACTGTCAAAGCGAGGCGTGGGATCCAGCACCTTCTTCATGTTGTCATAGATGCTCTTCACTTTGCCCTGAAAACACAATCACAGTCACCAAAAGGCAGGCCACAGCATCCATCCACCTCTCGTACGTTCAAGAGGCCATGCGGTTCACACAGGGGACGAGGAGTCGGGAGACGTTACCTTCATCACTTTGAAGATGAGGATCTCGCCTGTGGCTCCTAGGGTGAGCGGATGTACTTGGAGGAGGTCTGAGTACCTGCACAAATACACTCCTAGGCACACATACACACAATCATGAAAAAAGACTTGTTATTGCGTACAGTGGAGCCTCTACATTTGGACGCCCTCAGTTGGAACAATTTAGAATTCAAGTTGAATTTTCTGAAAAAATACACCACTAACATTCTAGATAAACTTCCACAGCCAAACAGCAAGAAAGAGTAAAAGAAAAAAGAGAAAGTGTGATGATAACAATTGAGAAATTAAACAGTGATGTAGGAATGTGGCGCGCGTGCACACACACGCACACACACAGAGCTGCAATGGCTGCTCAATATAATGCAGCAAGGCAATGGAATGTACACAAAGAGACTCCCCTCCCAGGCACAGGCAATAATCTCCCTCTGCACATTCCGGACTGGATACAAGCTATTGTTTTTACCTTTTAATACGAAGGGCAGTTCTTTTTTTTTTACTTTTTAAATGTGTTGTCTGCCTTGGTTCGGTACTGCATGAGGTACTAACCACCGAATCTGTATAGTCTGCCAGCTTTCTGCTCTGACGCCGCAAGTCACGCCCCACATAACACACATCCACGTGCCTTAGATATGTTTGCTGTCAGCTAATGACAGCGATTTGGAAAAGTTTTTCTACTAATATTAGCTATCTTTGAAACTGCTGTTCTATATGTGCACGCGCCACCGACATTTACGTGAATACCACGCAGCGGTTTATCTTATCTGGGTCGAACAAAATCCTTACAAAGATGAAATTGTAATTGTGACATACACAACACATTTGTTTGTTCAATCTGTTCTTTTCAACCACTGTTGGTAACAGATGCTAGTCGGTGGTGTTCTTATATTTTTTAGATGAAAAAAAGCGCAGTTCGGAGCCGAAGAGGGACAGCACCTTTAAGAACGTTCGAAGGTTAATGCAGATGGATGAATGAATGATCAGACACCACAGCAAATAAAAAGTAATGTAGTCAACTACAGTTCCGCCAAGCAGAGGTATCGCTCCTACCTTTATTTGTGTCTCCCAGGAGCGACAGCCATGTTTGACCCACAGTCAGGCCTTTCTCACAGAGACAGAGCACCTACAACATCAATTATTTTTTTTTAAACATTGGATTGCACTTCCGCCTATGACAACTGATGCTATTTTGGCTTTTTGAACAAAACAAAGCTCACCTTAGCCTCTTCTGTCAAGAGGAAGCAGTAGCTCTCCTCCAGCTCTTTCTCCGTCCTCCCGTCAGCCTTCATCTCCCTCCTCTTCTCCACAAACTGACAAACAGAAACATTCGCAATTGTAAAACAAAGAAAATAAAGCCAAACTAAAGAGAAAGATGTGACTTTAAATATAATAGAGAAACAACCTCTTTGCACATCCATCTTCCGTCATTAGTATTTACCTATAATGACTTTCCGGAAGCATTTTACACACATTTGCTCCACAAACATCACTTAAGGGGAAGAAAAAGGAAGAAGAGGAAGAGAAAGAGGCACACCTCTTTCTCCAGCTGCTCGCTGTGGACCAGGCGGGGACAGCTGTAGGTGAAGCAGCCAGCGGATGCGCTGTCGATGTAGCCGGAGGTAAGGATGCTCATCACGCCATCGTACTCCCGTGACTCAGTGGAGATGTGCTTCAACAAAGCTGCAAGGATGACAGGACGACACAAGACTCGCTTTATTGTTATTCAGTCTATAAGCCTAACAAAGCATCCTAAAAGAACACCATAGCAGTTGTGTGCATTAGTCAGGAGTTGTCTTATTTCTGAGGCAGTCCTTAACTTTGTGAAGCGGAACAGAATGTATACAAAGAAGTGTGAAAAAAAAAGTAGCAGCACTTTAAAATAAATAAATAATGAGTTACGGAGGAGATCCAATCGTAGCTAATTTCTTTGCAGATAGGGCTGTTGGGTTTTCCACCGCAAAACCACACCGTAAGGTGCAACATTGTAACAAGTAACACGCTGCAGAGTTAACATAAGAGAAGACATATGGACACATTTGTTATGTTATGCTGAACAAAACACTGTGGCAAAGGTGGTTCCAAGGAAACTATGACGATGCCTCATCCTTTATACTTAACGTTTAGTTGACTCATTTGTTTACTAAATGGTGACGACATCAAGATGGCGTGATGATGGAGCTGTGGAGGACACCGGAAGAATCCGAGTGCATGAAGGCATGGCAGAGAAGGCTGGGAAAGTGTGTTACACTACAGTGGACAACTTTGGAGGGGGGGGGAACTTGTAGCTTGGAGTTGAAATATATCTTTTGTTGGACCTTTTATGACAAAAGAACAACATGTGAAATGAAGTTCCCCGTTTAAGAGGACATTTTTAAATGCCAGCAGCAACTCAAAAATACTTTACTTTGAATAGTATTTTTTTTTACAATGCATAACGTAGGAGAGACAAAAAAGTGAGTAAAGACTCCTTAATTACGTTTAGAACTACAAATAAACTTCAAACTTAGTTTGTTCATTTAAAATTGGCCATCCATTCATCAAAATAAGATAATTTTAATACTGTATCTTGGCAAGCGCCTCTCAAAGTCTAGACAGCGTCATAATTCCATCCAGACTCACCTCCAGCCTCCACCTTGTAGACTAGTTGTTTATTTATCACACATCGTTCTTCCGTCACAGGTAAGTGACCGAGTCCGATTGAGGCTTGAGTGCAATGAGTAGTCATTTAACGAACATTAAGAAACATTTTTGTTTTTGAGACCCCGCTCTGTAAAACAGGACGAGATCCACCCTGGTGGCATCGCACCTCGAGGATGCGTGGATCTCCACTGCAGTGTGCAGCGGGAGCTTTACTTTCACTTTTACGTTCCCAAATACCAGAAACTGTCCAACGACGCTAGGAAAACATGATACACTGATGATAGAGTCCAATGCTATAACCAAATATACTGCTCTTGTTTGATAATACAATTTGAAAATATTTTAAATTGTGTGATCATTGACTACTTCTTTGTTCGCAATGCGGTCCAAAAAACCAGGAAGAAAGCAGGGTTGTGAACAATAAACCGATGCAAACGGATATCAGAGTTGACCAGCGAGAGATATGGATGCGTCGGTAGCTCCTCCTGGATTGATAAGAATCAGCCATACATCCTCAGATGAATCCATTGTAAGCGAAAGAGCCTGGGTTGCCGCCAAACGATTGTCGCACGTGCTCCGTAGCTTACGAAGACGCGGTAGCCCGTCACCACGAAAGATTTTCAACAGCAAAACAAAAATCAAAACTTCGGCACGTCTTTGGATTTTACAAGTAGGACGGGAATCTCGACAAAAGTCTCGCCATTTGTGAGCTATGCAGAGCAGCTCTGAAGTCCACCGGTAGCACAACAAATCTTGGCCAATGAAGCCAACAGAGACAAGCATGGTACCTGTTTTTCTAGCGCTGCTGTTTTATCTTCTTTGGTTTGTAACTTGCTTACTTTTAAAATCTTGCAACTTTGTTCCCAACCTGAGTATGGGATTGTTTACTTTTTCAGCATTTTCATTGCACTCATGTGGCAAATAGTGCTATTAATTTATTACTACTGATAACCTTTGCTTGGAAACATTTTTGCACTTTTGAAGAAATGTGCCGCTATTTGAGGGACTGAAGGCTCAGACTTGTTTTTGGTTTTTTTTATTGATATGTTTTATATTGACCCCATCATTTCAGTATGGGACTGTTTACTTTTTCAGCATTCACAGCATTTTCATTGCACCCATGTGGCAAATAGTGGTATTTATTTATTACTAATCTTTGCTTGGACACAGTTTTGCCACTTTTGAAGAAATGTGTCACTATTTGAGAGGCTTTCCACTATTTATTTATTTAGTACTGACTGGAAAATTCAATAAATTTGACATGTTATTATGTTGTTGTTTATCTTTGGAGGGTATTTTTGCCAGTGCCTTACATTACTGTATATGATGTGCTCTTTTAAACATGTGCATGTAGCTGCAGCCTGACAGCAGCAACAAGGGAGGCGTTTCCGCTACCTTGGTAACAAACAATAAAGTAGACATGAAAATCATTCAGCAAATTATTTCACCAGCCGGGATTATGAAAGCTATCTAAGCATCAAATAGATCTTATTGGGACGTGAAACCCCAAGGGGCTAATCGTCGCCTACCTGCACGCAAGCTAACAGCTTTTAGCGTGGTATGTTTTTTTCTGTTTAAATATTTTCATTTGTGTATTATGATGATGAAGAATTAAAATTAAAGACAGAGCTATGTAACAGGGTTGAGCCTTGGGAAGAGTTCGTGTCGGTCTTGTAAAGCCAACAAACAGAAGAACTTTGATGAGAAGAAGAAAGAACAAGGAAGTGTCTTTTAACTCACCTTTCTTCTCCTTGGACTTCCTTGGGATGTGAAACTTGCCTGGTTCCATGGGCATGTGTCTCTGGTGGACGACCTGAGACACCGATTTGCTCCTCTGCGTCCTCCTCGCCAGTGCCCCTCCGGGAGTCTCACTGGTGGGATGGACCACATTCAGCTCGCCATCTTGCAGGCTAGCGTTAGCGCCAAACTCCGAGGACATCCTCCTCGGGGGACACGGCACCCTGCGCGCCACGCCGTATTCCATTATAGCGGCCTCCACACCGAGGACTCCTCTGCTGATCCTCGCTACCGTCCACAGCACCGCGACGTCGCCGCTGTTACCTTCTAGCAGGGATGTTCCGAGACACACACCAATACACAACAGACGCCATGTTTGCACCCAAGATCTTTCTCTTCGCTGAGCTTTAAGGGAAACCTCTCTACGGCCCGCCGCGTGGCTGCCATCTACCGACCTGTCTAATAACTACAATGGCTATGTCTAAATCCGGGGTCTGCAGCACTGATCTGAAAAATACGTTTTTTTTGTTTACCCGAATTTCAAATGAACCCCCATAGGGAGACAATGTTTATATATTATTACATTTTATAT